>NC_040042.1:29784300-30520511 GCF_003713205.1 Coffea eugenioides | reverse complement strand
TTAGTTTGTACCAAGACACTTCACCACCCAAAATCCATCAAGAAATGGCTGGCAAAATGGATGTAAGGGACCAAATGAAGCCAACAAACCCTAGTTCCAACTCAGCCTTCACTCTTAGGGTTTTAGTTTGTTGGTTTCATTTAAAAGGCCTGAAAGTGAGTCTTTAGGGTCGGGGGAGAGGGAAAAAAAGTTGGCCAAGAACAAAAGACAGAAAAAGAAAAGAAACAGGGAGAGAAAAAAATTTTTAAAAAAAATTACAAATAGGGCTGACTAAACAGCCCTATTTCTCAACCAAAATTCGACTTCGATTCTAGTCCTTTAAGAAAGAACTTGGTTTTTGCACAATCTATTATTTTCGGGGAACAACTTTTGTTTTGAAAATTTTTAGAAAAAACATCTCCAAATCACTTGAATTAAGGCCTGAAGTCACGGGCTCATCAGCACTTGAAGGAACTTGTTTGCTGTGTTTCAGAAACTTGGGTGCATTTTTTCTTGAGATTTCTCGTGTTTGTTCAAGTTCACAAGTATCTGTGAGTAACTATAGCTCTTTCTCTTGGTTGATTTAACGCTTTGCATGAAGCTTTAAGCAATCATATGAGTTTTTCATGGGTTTAAACTTTAGATCTCATTTTTCTCATGATTTATGATATTAAGGGGCTTGTTTAGTGTTTAAATGAGTCCACCAGACTGTAGATAACTCGTTTATGTTAAGAACCAGCCTTCAATACCCTTAAAAATGCCTTCCGGTGAAGTTCCGATCAAATTTTTCTAGATTCCGGCTGGTCGTATTCTTAACCCGTCGGAAACTTCATTAGCTTTTTCTTTTATTTTGCTTCCTTTGTTTCTTTGTTTGTTTGTTATGTTTTGATCCTTTAACCCATTTGGGTTATTGTTTTCTGTGTTTGTGGGTTAAGGATTGGGTCAGAAAATTATTTTATTGTCGGGCTTATAGTTAAAACTATTGGGCTTACTTTTTCTGTATACGTGGGCTTGTGCTTGAATTTTGTTTGAGACCTCTATGTTTTTATATGGGATTCTTTGTTAGTTTTGTTTGGGTCAAGACCCCAAAAGCCCAAATTTGTGATCCGATTAAATGGGATGGGTTTTGTGAACCAGGTTAAGAATTTTTGTATTTTATTTTATCTTTCTTATCTTGTTTTTTATTGAGTGAATTTTAAACATTTTATGCATTTAATGGTGCTGGAAATCGGTTGAACTCAGTGGAATGTTATTTGCTAATTTGAGGCCATGAGAAAATGTATTTGCAATTTAGCCCCCAAATTTTGGTATAATTATACAAGGGCCCATAAATTGTGGAAAAAGTGGACAAATTTCTTCCTTTTTTTTTTAAACCAAAACGACAGCACTTTATTATTAATACTCTATCCAGATTACATAAAGGGTGGGCAACTACCCTTACAGTCTGCTTGAGCGCTCAAGCAGCCAACCTGGGAAGCTATCCTTCCATTCGGCTGAGCATTTCATATGTTTCGCCATCTTAGCTAATGTATGACTGACAGAGTTGTTTACCCTTTTAGTAAAGGTAAAACAACATTCATCAAAACTGGACTTTAATTTCCTGATATCAGACATCACTGTGAACCTAACTACTTCATCTTCCTCCCTGTTAACTTCATTCACAATCTGCATACAGTCTGTTTCAAATTCCACTCTTCTCCATCCATTCTGCTTCGCCACCAGCATAGCAATTCTGAGTGCCATTGCTTCTTCTAGCTTTGCATAGGAGCAGCTTGAGTTTGGCAACTGCCCAAGCACCCATCACCCTCCCTTGCCAGTCCCTCGCAACCATTCCTTAACCTGCCTTATCAGCTTTTTAGTCTAGAGCTACATCCGAGTTCGTTTTGATCCAATCTTCCTTCGGTCTCCTCCAGCCATTCATCCTTTCTGTTTTGCTCTTACTACATACCCCCACTTCCACCTCTGCCTCCTGAGCTTCCTGATACTCTCTCCACTCCATCACCGCTTTGTTAACAGCTTTCATTGGATCCCTTCTTCTATCATTGAATTGCATTTCGTTCCTCGATTTCCAGATTTGCCATAGCAGAATTACCATTAGTTCAATACACTCTTTTCCCTTCTCTTTCTTCATAGCATCTTTCAGTTCTTCCCACCAGAGCCAAATTTTGCTCCTATAAATCTCCAGACCATCCCAGCTTAGTGGAGCAGCTTTTCAGATTGCCTTGGCATTGTTGCAGAAGAAGAGCATATGTTCAATAGTTTCTGGATTTTCCTCACAGCACTTGCACAGATAATCTTCCTTTTAAACTCTTGATTTTTGTATGTTTTGAGTAAATTAATTCTGATCTTTAAAGTATAATTGAGGTTTTGAATAAAGTTTGTTGGATTTAGATTACTTAATTAGATAATTTTAGGAATTTATGGAAATTATTTAAATAAGAATTGGGCTGATGTGTTATTTTTATTAGGTTTATGACATGGGTTTTGAGGCTTAAACCCAATGTTTTTGTTAGGTTTTAAGTTGAAAGAATAAATTAGGTTGGGCTATCTTTTAAATAAGATGGATCTGTTTATTTTTTTGGGCCGAAGTAATATGGCTCAAATGCATGAAAATGGCCCCAACATGTTTTTTCATAATCAGAAACAAATTTTGTAATTCGGCCCCTAATCTTTTGAGTAATTTTATTGTAGCTCTAAAATTTTGGATTTCATACACTTTGATCCTTAATTTAATTGCATTTTGACCCCTAAACTTTATTTTTACTTACATTTGACCCCTAATCTTTTTAAAAATTATAATTTGAACAAAAAATTTTCTAATTTTTGCAATTTAGTCCCTAACTTTATTCATTTATTTTTATTTCTCAATTACAATTGTTTCTCTTCTTTAATTGCTAATTGTGCTTCATTTAAATGCATTTAATTTATAAATTTTGGTTGCTTTATGTTTATTTACATTTTTCACAATAAAAAGTGGAATTTAGTATATATTTACATTCTCTTTTAAAATTGTCAATTAAATTGGTGTATTGACCAGTTTGTTGATTTTGAAAAGTAGACAGCTTTCCTTCCTCTCATTTAGCTGCTACTTGAAAAGGGAGGTATACCTATTGACTATTACCCTTTAAATTCTTTTTATGTGCTCCTATGTGCTCGATCTTATGTGTTTATATATTTATGTTTTTTTCATTTATTTATTTTAAGTTTTTATTCATTTTTATGCTTATTTAATGGAAGTCTTGTGATCATTTGGAGGGTATTTAAATGCCCAAATTGTAATAGATTAGTAATATCCTTTTGTGCAAGAAATGTAATTAGATAAACGATGTAATAGATAGGTTCTATTTTTTGTAAGAAAATATAAATAGCTAGATGAATGTAATAGATATGTTAGATAGGGTTATTATTTTATATTTCCCCTTTTAGATTATAGTTAGGGCTCCTAATGTAATAGTTAGGTCTTATATCCCTGTGTACTTGTTTGTTTATGTGCTTATGTGGTTTATTCATTTTCTCTAGAATTTTTTACATTTAGATATTATACTTATGTGTTATGTGATATACATGCTTTATGTGTTTTTTGTGTTTATTTGTTTTAATTAAGTTCTATATACTTTATTTATTTATAATGAGTGCATGACGTCATCACACTAGTCCAACGCTAGTTATGGCTTTTCTCCATAATTTCTCACTAGTCCAACGCTAGTGAGAACTTGTAAAAATGGACTAGTCTAATGCTAAATCCTTTAGGCCATCAACGCGCTAGATTCATGTTTTGGTGTTACATTTATTGCATTTTATACATTTTTTTCTATTTTTAGGTTATTTTCATTTGCATGATGTGTCATCTTATTTCCTTATCCCTATGTGTGCAAATCATATCATTTAGACTCGCATTTCATTTAGATAGTTAAAAAATAGGCTAGTCCATTTGCTTGTTTAGGTTAAAAAAGTCACCCTTCGAATATGAGAAATGAGCGAGTGTAGCTTTTTAGCCTTAGCATTGTGTGACGAATTTTAGTTTTTCGTACCTGATATACTGCATTTTCCTCTTTTAGGTTATGTATATTTATCTATATATCATAATTTTTTTTTACTCTCATCTTTTATATATTCGTGAACTCTTCAAGGGATCATTCTTGGGGTTCACAATTATTACAATTTGCATCAATTAAATTTTGAAGAGACATTTCGTTCCTCTCGATATCTCCTTAGGTCTAAGTTTGCATCCATATAAAAGTATGCAAATGTGATAAGTTTTATAGGGTAGATTAAGAAAATTGTTAACTAAATCTCGCAACTAGTTTTGGTTAGGTTAAAAGGGTGTTTTAGATTTGAATTGATCAAATCTTTGTCGTTTCTTTCTTCAACCGTGACTCTTGAACTCTTTTATCTCGATTTCAAAGACTTGAAGTCGTATAAAAGGGTTTTATTTATTTTTTCATTTAAAATATATTTTGAGTAATTTGGTATACCTAAATTGATTTAGTACACCTAAACTCTTTCTAAAAACCCTTTTTAAACTAATATTTTGGACTCAAACCGTCGCATTATTTAAAGTCCCATTTTAGACCTTTTTTCTTTATTTTTTAAAATAAAAAAACTCATTATTAAACATCTATTTCCTTTTTATTTCAAAAAAGGGGCGTGATAGAGAGAAAATAAATTTTATTTCAATATTGCCTTTTTCTTATGGCCTCTTAATTATCATAGCAAACCAATTCAATATCTTAACTTTGAAAACTTGGTCAATGTGGTTCTTTAATGGCAAACTAAAAGCTGTTAATAGGGTTGAGCGACCATTTAATAGTTTTTGTGTCATCAATTTGTATAAGAAATAATAAAAATTATGAAAACTTAAAAAAATTTACGAAACTTGTAAAAGTCAATTGAAACACTTGACGCAAAAAGAACTTTATTCACCTTGCGAACACGCTAAATAAGTTTTGAAACATAATTTTAAGAATTTTTCTTTTTATAGTTTTAAAGACATCAATTAGGAATTTAGGACCAAAAAATAGAAAATTCAAAAACTTCTAAAAATTCATGAAACTCTTTAAATTTACGTAAAAGAAAATAATTTTTTTTAGCTTGAAAACACGTCAAATAGTAAATGTAAATTGTTTACACCTTAAGTACACTCATGTGTATAGTTGCTGCCCTGTATTTGGTCCATTGTCGTACTTTTTTGTCTTTGTTTTCAACCTTTTGTTGATACATTTGCAATTGAGGAAGGGATGAATTGGATGATTCGTGAAAAAACGGGTGCAAAATGAGAGATTCTGAGTTCGAATTCTCCCGTTTACGGTTAGAAAAATGCACTTGCCATTTTGCACTAAAAGAGTAAGAAAAGAAAAGGGAAATTTAGGAATGAAATTGTATGAATTTTTAATGGATAATTTTTTTTATACATTGTCAGTGTATAATTTTTTTTTATACTGGTAGGTTTAGATCATATCACATAACATGAATCCACTTTTGAAATTCAAATTATGTACATGTATTATACATCTGTAATTGTTAGTGTAAAAAAAATACTACACTATTAGTATATAAAAAAGCTAATCATTTTTTAATTTATAATTTCAGATGGATTGTTACCCAAAAAAAAAAAAGTTAAACTTGGAGGGGCTTTTATAATTTCAGATGGATTGTTACCAAAAAAAAAAAGTTAAAAGGGGAGGGCCTTAGCGAGATTCTTCAAAGTTTAGGGGTGCTAATATAGTGTCAGAAACCTCTGGAATTTTTCCTTATGTAGGAAGTAGGAACTAAGATGGATTTGTCTTTCTCGAATTCGGATACAAACCGAAAAACGAAATTGAGAGCCAATTGTAACTATATTCAAATGGAGGACAAGGCGGGTACCGCCGGCGCCGTTGCTGTCGCCGGCAAAACCATCCAAGAACTCGCAGTGGAAGGCCAAAAGCATTTAGAAGAGACTATCGAATCCGCATTTCAAATCCTATCCTCCATGAACGACGAGCTCTGTAACCCTAATCTTTGGTCAACAAATCCCAATCCAAATTCGTCCACAGCCGGCGCCGCAGCTTCTGCAGCTATTGCTAACGGTATCGTTAATAATGGCAGCACTAGTGCTATGAGCAACGGGCACCACACAGCATCTAACGGCGACGTTTCGTCAGATTCTTCCTCTTCGTCTTCGCATCAGTTGGATATCGGTGTTGGGGTTGGCGCCCTAGAAGACGCTCGCATGCGGTACAAATCCTCCGTGGCTTCTCTGCGCTCTGTCCTCACTGCTATTTCCAACTCCCAGAAGGTAATTAATTTTTAAGAGTGTTACTTTAAACCCTTTGCTTATACCCTAGTTTTGGTGCCGAAGGCCCTATGGATCGAACATTCTTGGTGGAATCTGATAACTTTGATCGCAATTTTGCTATCTGATTAGTTTTCCTGATTCTTTGTTCAAAATTTATATGGTCATCTATTGGTAGGAAATGTTTTCGGGTTTCTTTGGTTTTTTAGAATATTTTTGTTTTTGGGATTGAAAGTATTCCTGCTGTTTATTTTATTTTTTATGATAAATTGGGGGAAAACATGGTTGGAACACAGCTCATCCTAATTAGCGGCAAGGATGCTACCACTGGACTACTGCAAAGCCTGGCTTTTTGAAATTCAAGTTGCTGACTTTTTTCCTAAATGAACTCATGCTTGTGATTTGGGTCATTTGTTATGGAATATTTCTTGTTAGGAAACGAAAAGTAGGGGATGAGATGTGCAAGGCTCTGGTAGTTTTTGTGTTGTACCCACAATTTTCGGTGAAGAGTCTGGTGTTTCATATTTCTTTACGTTAGTAATTTTGATTCAAAAGTGAAAAAGGAGTATAAAAGTGTAGCCATGTTCGTGTTGGTTAGCTTATTATTCATCTGATCTGATATTGGTGGCCTTATTTCGATTTCTTTGCTGCCTCAAAGGAGTTCCTTTATTCTTCATCATCAGAAGTCAAAAATTGTTGATTATGAAATGTTACATTGTTCAGGATTTTATTTGGAATTGAGATCAAGAGTGCCCTAGAAGAGTGAGTAGTGAGACTTAGGAGCATTAGTTCGTGAAGAATATATAGATTCTCCATTAGAAGAACAACCTATGTTTCAATGACTAATCTAATTTGGCTCTTTCAGATTAGAGCTGGTAGTTACCTACAAGTACTTCTGTAACAGGTCATGTGTATGAATACTATCCTAATAAGCCAATACATTTGACAAAGGTAGCATTTGATGAAATCTCGCTTTGGTCACACTTTTGCTGTCATATTTTGTTTTCCTAATTCTTCGTTCAACATTCATGTGGTCATATATTTGTAGGAATTTTCTTGGTTTGCATACATTTTTAGAGCATTTTTGCTTTTGCATTCAAGATTCTCATTGCTATTTCCTTTTTTTTTTTTTTGAAACATTGGGGAAAGAGGTAGTGGGGTTCAATGGTGCTGATTGTATACAGCAGCAAAGGATGCTAGGCTACTAGGAAGGTGGCTTTATGGGATTCAAGTTGGTGACTTTTTTTCCCTGTGAATGCACCTAATGCTTGGAATTCACGTGTTGTTTGTAATGGAAAATGTTTCTTAGTTAGGAAAGGAAAAGTAGGGTATAAGATGTGCGATACCTTGGTAGTTTATGTTGTATCCTACAATTTTTGGTTAATAATCTGGTGTTCTATAGTTTTCTTAGGTTTATAAGTTTGATTAAAGAGTGGGAAAAGAATAAAGAGGGCAGGGTTGCATTATGCAGGAGTTAATATTGAATGTAGTGAGAAATTGGTACAAAAGATTAGCCATGTTCTTTTTCGTTATTCTGTTTTCTTTCCTTCCTAATCTCTCCAACCAATATAATTGGCCTTATTTTTGTATTGTTTGCTGTCTGAAAAGAATAAACAAAAGGAATCTGATTATCATGATGGTTATTTTGGTGCTTGTTGGCAAAAGTGTCAAGGGTTAGATACAAGAAAATTTAGTTCTTTTTAATTGAGGTCAAAGAGCTAGGAGCGACGAGAAGAATGGAGTTCTCCTTGAAGGTCCTTGGGTTCTTTGTGAGTGATTAATAGTATTGGACATTTATCTGCTTGGGCTACTAGCAACTTACTGAATTGTACTTATTTCTTTTATTGGTTGACTTTTCTATTTCCCTGCTAGAATCCTAAAAATTCTAAGCACAGACAAGTAGTATTCTCACGGATATAGCTTAATATGATTATGGCACATTTGAGAATTTAACAACTGCAGCTGTAACATTTAATGTTCTTATGTTTATTTTTCTTACTAGAATGCACTTCCATGGATATATAAAAAATAAACAAGACATGGATTGCAGGACTGATGGCTAAATTTCAAGTGCTGTATCCTTATGGTCACTATTTTAGTTTCTTTTGTGTTTCCTTAAATTATTATCCCTTGAAGAGGGCACTGGATGATGATATAATTAAGGTTAAAATACAGTAAACCCCCCTGTGATTTACGAAAAGGACACAGAACCCCCCCTATCATTCAAAAACACCCAAATAAACTCCTTGTACTTTGGACTAATGTGGACTTTGGATGGAAATCAACCAAATTGACAGAGCGTGGATTACACGAGCTTGACAAACGAGTGTAGATGGCAGTGTAGGAAGGTATTTTGGTAATCGTACTTCTCTTCTTAGTTTCTTTCCCTTTTTTTTTTAACTTTTCTTTCGTTTTAATCTTTTTACTATGTTTTCCTTTTTCTACTTTTTTCTTTTTTTTTTTTTCTTCTTCTCCCGGCTCCCACATATCAAGTTATCAACCCAGAAGCCATTTGTTTCCCTTTTTTCTTTTTTCATTTTTTATGTTTATTTTCCTTCTCCTTCAGCTGGTGCAGCAAACCAGAACCATCAACACCGGCTGCCATTTCCACCACTGGATGCCACCCCTGTTGATGAGCACTGTCATTAGCAGAATCTGGTGAAATTCACATACCAAACATCGTTTTTTCCAGAGATCACAATTTTAATATTGGATTTGGCCAAAAAGAATCAGAGAGTAACAAAATTGGCCATGAAAGTGACGGAATTTTTGCAAAAAATTATTGTTCCCTCCTTGTGCTTCCATGGCTTACACCACACCACCAGTCTCCATCCCGTCTCACCATCACCAACACTCCTTTCCTCTCCTCGTTCTTCTCTTTTTCCTCATCCTCCATATCAGTCAATCATATCTAAAAATTTAGACCCAATTTAGGTTCAACACCATCAATTATTACTTAACTTTCATGAATATTACACCATCAAACTCCATTAAAAAATATAGCTAGCAAACAAGCCAGCCCCATTCAAGGAAATTATCCTTGATGATGATTTACTGGAATGGAATGAAGCACCAGAGAGATAGAGAGAGAGAGAGAGTACAAAGGTAATAGTACAGATCTGCACAAGTATTTGATGAATATTTGATGAGCAGAGACAAGAAAATCTCAAGTGTATGTGATGAGTAATTTGTGCAGATCTGCAAATTAATCTAATCCCCAAACCCATCACAAAAGAATAATTCAAATAAGGTTTTTTCTTTGTTACCTTGGGATGAAAATGGCGACCACGGTGAAGACGATGATGTAAGTGGCAGCGGTTGGTATTAGCTGGATTGAAGAAAGGAAGAAAAGAGAAGGAAAATGGAGCAGAAAAGAAAAAAAAAAGGGACAAAAAACAGGAAAAAGCGAAGTATTCTAATGTAGATGATGATTGGAGAAGACGATGTCCTTTTTTTAAAAATTCAATTTGGCCCCTCGATTTCCTTTTTTAATAGAATAAAGTGAGAAAGTATTTAAAATTTCAATTGAGCCTTGAATAAACTAATGGTACAGCTTGCAACTAGGGATAGTATAGGAATTTTTATCCTTCTATCAATTCAGATGATTTCCGTCTTCACATCAGTCCAAAGCACAAGGAATTTATTTGGGTGTTTTTGAATGATAGGGGGGTTCCATGTCCTTTTCGTAAATCACAGGGGGGTTTGCTGTATTTACCCTATACTTAATGGTCCATATACTTCAGGCAGGAGATTGAGAATTAGCTTATTGAAGATGTATTCCATGAATGGAAGGTGAGATTGGTTATTTAATTTGAAAATGAGATCAGGAATGCTCCAGAAGGGAGAGAGTTAGACTCAGGAATTATTGTACTTTAGTCATGAGTATACATATCTTTTCGACATGGAGAATATGGTAAATGCTTACTTATACATCTGATCATATTTGATCAAATCCAGGTAGTGTAGCCATTATCTCATTTCCATTTCCAAGCATTTTTTGATAGCTTTCACAAGTGTCAATTCCAGAAGTGGTAGAGGAAATGGCAAAGAAGTGCAATCTATGTTTCAATTTACTAATCTAATTTGGCGCTTCCAAAATAGAGCTGGTACTTACATGCAAGTACTTCTTTAGTAGGTCATAAGGTTCAATAGTATCGTAACAAGCCAATACATTTGACCAAGGTAGTATTTGAGTAAAGCTCGCTTTGACAGGTGGGTGATGTAATGGAGGGCCTATTCTGATCAAGAATCATGCTCCTAGACTGCAAGGCAGGGTAGCTCAAGGATCATGAGAAGGTGCATGGAAGGCTTCATGTCTATATTGCCATATCTCAGGACTGCAGTTTGATCAAGTTTCAAGTTGATTGATTATTCAATTGGTATTTCCCTTGGGACAAACAGGTCCAGATTTGCCATGTGAAAGCTAGTTTACTATTCTGGTTGGTTAAGATTGAGGTTTGAAGTCATGTTGTGGGGTGATGGAGAGTATATGTTAATACTTGGTGGCTACCATGTAGATGAGAAAATCTTTGTAAAGACCTTTTCCTGCGAAGATATGTTCTTGTGACAGGCAATGGGCAAGTACCGCCATAATGTAAATGGCACTCCGAAGTAAGGACTTGACATCTGTAGTGGGAGCCTTAGTAGCCACAGGTTGAATGATGCTGGGTTTTATGTGTTGTCCCTGTGATTGCCCTTTTGCAAACTGAAATTTTATTTTTTGTGTTCATGGAACAACTATGGAAGAACATTATGCTATCTTTTGGTGGATTTTTGTTAGAAATTGAAGTTGCTTTATTGTTAATTAGGGACTTTCTTGTTCAAAATCTTATGTAGGTAACTTTGGTTTCTTTGGTACCTTTGACCTGAGTAAATTCTCATCTTAAATTTGTGAAGGCATCTGAATTGAGTTTGTTAGTCACGCTCTTAAATTAGGTAAAATGCATGCATTTTATCTTCCTCGGGCTGATATTTAGAGTACTATATTTTGCTCAGATGATCATTTTTATGTTATCTGCATCTTATTCCATTTGTGTTGTTTGTTAAATTTGTTCTGCTTGCTGGAAGTAATTGCTTCCTATTTTCAATAAGCTCACTGTTTCTTTCATTAGATTTTCATTGCCAATATTATCCCATTTTTGAGAATGGTGAACAGATGAAATCTACATTTTTAAGGTGGTTAATTCCTGTTAAACAGGTAAAAGCTTCTGAAATGGTTTCAACAAGTGGTTCAGGTTCTCCCACTGATCAAGCTGATATCGAGAAGCTGGAAGAGCAGGCTTCTGCCTTGAGAAAGGTATTTCCACATTGTTTCAATTTCTGATTGGCAATTGTGTTTCCTTGTTTTCGCATCTAGTGGCTGTAAGTGTGCAGAGTTGTTCCATAGGTTTTTTCTGTCATGTCTTTAGTTTTACCAACAAAGTTGTGTGTAAGAGAAACTTTTTTGTTTTATTTCTGTGTATTCCTTTTCTAGAGTGAGAGGGTCTTGTAATATATAGTGACATTTCATGGTTTTTTTCCCTCCCGTGTTAGAATATAGACTGATACAGTAGGATGGATTTCAATTTAACGAATTTCTGAACTGTTGTGGTAATCTTCCTAAATTTTTGTGATGGATTTGTCTTCCAAATTTTTAGGCACTGGTCGAAAGAAACAAGTATCTCAAACTTCTGATCGATCAGCAACGAGATCTAATAAGTGATATATGTACATGGCAGAGTCCATGTTCTGTATGAGTTGATATTGGCACTTCTACAGCATAACACAACTCAATGGAAGGGAGGCTTGAGTGAGGCATTTCCTGGGGGTTCATCAGAATATCTTCCTTCGCTTGATGAGGCTACCAATTGTAAAAGCTCATCAAATGAAGGGCAAATGAGGAGCCAAAATTTTTGAAGGTTGGGGTATGACTTAACATCTAAAAGCCTCTAATATGCTGGTCTTTAAATCTTCAGCCAATCAACCATGGGTTACTTTAGTTAGATTGTGAAGCAAATTAGAAAAGATTTAGCACTAGGCAGACTGAATTTGCCTCATTTTCTCAGCGAACGGATTTGCTCTACTTTCAGAGAAAATTTCCCTTTTCCTGGCTCCTTTCGTTGGTCAGTATTGTAATATAATGGGAAACTTGTTCTTGTTGAGGTAGCTTTTGTAAAGTTCTCTGCAGACATACCACTTCGTATTTGTGGCCTTCAATTTGCAACAAAAGCAAGACACAAAATTCATTTATTGGGCAAGTTTGGTAAGCATCGTTTCTTTAAGTGGGCAGGTTTGTTAAAATTGGTCAAGTTATTGGATGATGAGAAGAAAAGAGGGGGGGGGGGTGGTAAATTCTCCTCTTTTAACGATTTATGTTGGATTACGAGTAAAAAAACGGGATTAACCATGAACTTTGACATCAATACTGTTGATGCCTCACCTTCTTGATTTGACATGCTCAAAAATTAAAATAAAAAGCTGCAGCCTGCTTCAATTATGATTCATCTACAGGATGGTAAATTCTATCCTTTGTAAAGGTTCGGTTTTTTGAGTTACTCAAGGAGATTTAAGATGTAAATTCAGAGAGAATGGTTCATGTTCCACTGTGCTTATGATATGTACAACGTTCCCCAGCATTTGAGCCCTAGAGTCATCTCTCATATCCATAGATCTTGTATAATGCCGATTCGTATGAAGAATGTTCGAGACAAAGGCCATAATATTGTTCATTGGAACTTGGAAGGTCGTCCAATTCTAATAGAATCAATACCGTTAGCAATGGACGGTATGAGAGAGTGGAATGGGCATGCCAACAAGCTCCGTCCAAACATGGAAAAGAATATGTAAACACGTCTGAAAAATCAAAGAGGGATCTATTTCTGTACATTGAGAATAAATAATAGACCAGAAATTACAATGAACTAAGCTGCCGCATTTCCACCATCATTAAAATAGGGGGAATATGGTGAGTTTGTCTCTGTTTGTTCATCATCAGGCAGTCAAGCAGAACTATATAAATGGTCAGAACCCGTAGCTCAATGCAAATGGCTGCATAGCTGCACTCTGTCTCTATTTGTTCATCATCAGGCAGTCAAGCAGAACAATGTAAATGGTCATAACTCATCATTCAATGCAAATGGCTGCACAGCTGAACCTTTCTCTGCTTCAGTCCTTCAGAAGTATAGCTTTCTACAGTAGAGAGTAAACTTGCAGCACTATCTCATTCTTTGCTTTCATGGCCTCGAATTACCGGGCCACATAATCTTTCAGCTAATCTAGCAACATCCAGCTATAGGGACAAATCTGTCTGCGTGAGGTGACATTGGGAGGCAGCTCACATCCTCACTGCTTTTATGGTATAGAACTTTCTGCACATAGTATAAAAGGTAGCACTGCGAGGCCCTAACAACCTCTTCATCAACTTTAGTTATCCAAGCATCATCACATTTAAACCATTGGTTTCTCAATCGCAAATAGGTAACATAATGACCAGACTCTAACATCCCTGAATGGGTGACCACAGCAAAAACCTCAAATTCTGTGTTACTATCTGATTCATCACCCTCAAAAGCAAACATTCTGTTTCCAAATTTTTTCCTCACAACTGAAGAAGATAAATATGGTTTCATGTCTAAGGAAAAAGGGAACTGCAAATGCCGATCGATTTTTCTTGACAACCTTTTAATTGGAAAATGTTCAAAGCGTTTTATATGCAAACATAGAACCAAAGGTAGCTTTTTGATTGACAATTGCTTTAAAGCATCCTGTTTCTCTTGACAGTTTTCACAGTACAATTTTTGATCTGATCCTAGCTTCTCTAGTCTTGTAAAGAGGTCCAAGCAGCCCACAAGAGTAGAAGTACCTGCGCTCTCATTTAGCTTGCTTGGCTTACCAACATTTATAGGATAAGATGTGTGTGTATCTAAATCGAGAGAAATATCCACACAAGGATCATAAGTTGAGGAAGTGAACCCACAAGATGCACAGGTGACATCTGACCGCACTAGCCCCGAGAAAGCTCTATGAATAATACACTGGCAATCTCCATAATCTGTGCAAGAGAAATGCTTTACGTCAGTGAAAAGAAGGCAGAGAAAAAGATTCAGTTTTTTTTTTTTTTTAAACAGTTGAAGTCTCGTCCTTATCCCCTTGTTGAATATTGATCAAATCATCCATGATACTTGGCGGTACCAATAAAATCAAAACTTAGTGACAACATTTACGACATGGCATGAAACTTGTCATCCCTCGGCTAAGCAATGCAGCCAAATTTTATCAGTTACAGACCTGATAACCACAGATCTGCTGCATCACTCATGGAACACCGAGCCACAGATGGTTCCTTCTAAACCAGAACTGACTAGTATCCCAAACTGATAGGAAGCTAAGAAAGACCTATCCTGGCATTCGATTACCTCTGATTGCATGGCTTGCCTTCCCTTCTTTCTCATGGATCCTATCCAACATTGAGATGAAGAACTCATGGGCATCCTGCTGCTCATAATTAGCAAGATTTTCTGAGTGCTGCCACCAACTGCAGACAATTATCGGTCACATTTAGTTCACCAAATTGCTAAAAAAATCAATACATATATAACAAGAAAATAAGCCCTGATTAGAGCTGTGGCAGGTGACCAACATAGGAAAATTAGTTGAGGGGCATTATAGAGAAAGTATTGTTTAATATAATCAACTCCACAAATTATACTACTCTAACTGAAGCTTTTAAACAGTAAATGACGCCAGTTCAGATTAAAACATCCTATAAGGTAAACCTTTGTCCCTCCCATCCCTAGCTTACAACTGCGATTCAGCCTGAACTTGATCACTGCAATGCAGCTATATCAACCACTAACTAATACAGCATATCCATTGGTTCAGATTCGTACAACAATACCCAGAATATACTCTAGTAAGAGATCATTGAAACAAATTGCATAACTTGCATCTCTAGCGCAGACATAGAATAAGAAGGAAATCAAAACTAACAAACCCAAGTACTTTAAATGTGATCAATTGTATAAAATCAGCCAACCTGTAAAGGAACTGAGCTGGACTATAGGGTGTCCGATCGCCTGAAAACACAGCTGAGAAAATAACATCAATGTCACAAGGCAAACACAGTCTATCATTGGATCTCTTACGGCACATTTCGCGGTTGTGCCTTCCACTAAGATAGTAATTCCTCAAAGGGGGAGCATGAAGCAATGCTTGCAACACAGAATTCATAAAACAAGTATTCCCCAAATTGTTCAAACCCCTCAGACCCAAAGGAAAACATGACTTAGACCATTGATCCCTTAATGAAACCAATCTTTTCACATTCCTCAAATCCAAATCTATCCCAAAATTCAATCTTTTCCTCTTACATAACCTCAAATCCCCATTTTCACTCCTTGGCAATTCCATCATATGTTTACACATCACAACCTCATCAAAATCTGGATCATACACCTGATCGCAGCATACACTACAATAAAGCTCAGCCCTTTCCAAGTCTACTGCAATCTCATGCCCATCAAAAGACTGGCTATGCAAAAGGGTATGGTCTGATCCAGGTGACAAGCAACAAGTTACTGATGAACAGATCAGACACAAGTAAAGTCTACCCTGGTAACCAGAGCAAAAACTGCATCTGGGCAGCTCCAATTTGGATTTATCAATCATTGTTCGACCAAAAGGGTTGGTTTTAACAAATTCTTGGATCAAATAGTAGCCATCAAGGCCATGTTTCAGCTTGTACTTTGTCAAGTGGTTGCACTCTTTCGGGGTTGAGTATGAAGGGTTTCTTGATGACATAGTAACTAATCTAATCAAGATTAGAAACAGAATTTAAAGAAAGAATCTTTCCTTACGGCAAAAAAAGAATAACAAATAGATCAATTATCTATCAATACCAATCAGAATCAATTAGAGAGAAAAAAAAAAGAATATGGAAAATCTCAAGGAAAAAGAAATGGGCGTGATTTGTGATTTCGGATCAGATTTGGAATCTTTCGTTCATAAAATCAAATGGGTTTCAACTGAATTTTAATGGATGTTGAAGGATTGGATTGATTGAGAATAAGAGTCTAGGGAAGGACTTAGGGGAAAAGGACGACGACGAAGGAGGCGCATTCCTTCAGCGGACCGACTCATGTATTCCTCTGTGGGCCAGAGCACTGAGATAATTCTCAGTTACTTTTTTTTTTGTTGAAACGATAGATGTTCTATAACCTAATCTAGCCTAGTCTAAGGGGAAGGGGAGGGGGTTCAATGTGAGTACAGACTCCATCGATGAAGGTCAATTAAGACCGCCACAAATTGTGACAAATTTGTGGGAGGCAGGGATTGAACCCCTGACCTCCAGCATCACCTTTAATGGTGATGACCACTGGACCAAATGGCAGTGGCTAGATAATTCTCAGTTACAGCTTCCTGATTATGTTGGGAAGAATCAAGGCCATTGACATCGTCTAATCAAGGGTAGAATGTAGAAAATGGGCCTAGACCGTTCCATCAAAATCATCGATATGTTGCACCTCTGTGGATATTTTAACGGGTCGGATCCAGACTACGGATGGATGCAAATCCAAATTCAACTAATGCTTATTAAGGCTCTATTTCATAATTTAATTTAACACTTAAATTTAATAATTTCATAACTTAACATATTCAAATGTGTTTGAATTACCTGTACAAAACTTATTTCAAAAAATAAGTGATAAATTATTCATTAATCACTTCATATATAATACTTTCAAATGTTAGGATTGCATCATTTAATGATGGAAAAATTGCTCAAGTGGTCCTGTACATATTGCAGATGTGAAAATTTAGTCTCTTAGAATGAAAAGGAGTGATCTTAGTCCTTAACTAATAAAAAAATATCAATTTTAATCCCTAAGCACTTTTCCGTTTGAATTCTTGACGGAATTAGTTATGTACGCACCATGCGACTAATTTTTAAAGGGTAAATAAGGCATATCAACGGGGTGTCGACTGAAAATGTGAGGGATCAAAAGAGTTTCTACTTCAATCTCCTTCAATAATTAAAAACCCTAAATCCAATTGGGCTGGCCATGGTAAAACCACCACTTTATGGTTGCGGTGTACCAGCGAGGATGAAGACTTCATGTACAGCTGAAAACCCAAGGAAGAAGTTCCATGGCCGTGCATATTATGAAGTAAAATCTTTCATTTTCCTTGGAGTTCTATGGCCGTGCATTGTTTGTTTGGGTTGTGAATCAGGTGCCTCGAATGTAGTGTAGTTAGTTTTTGGTTTTAGTGAATATAATGCAGTTAAAGAGAATTGACTGTACTACTGTCTGATAATTGCTCCTAGGAATTTCGAATCTGGAATGCCGTATTAATTGTTTCACAGCTGATTTTTTTTCATTGAGATTCAATCATGCAGAAAAGGCCACCTTGGAGACGACATTGAAAATCTGATCATAGACATGAAACAATGAAGTATTAAGAGCATCGATTTTATTACTCCAAAAGCAACAACAACAACAAAGAGCATCAATCCTTAATATGATTCAAATACACATACGTAAGCTGGGATATTGATGTTATACTCTTCATTCATTGGCCTAGTTGGGCTCTCCAACAAATTCTACCTTCAATCAACGATTTCCCTCGGCTTGATTACAGTCCGCACTACGATTTTGCAATTTTAGATTTTGTGATTTTTACGATGTGATGTATTTAATATAAAAAAAATTGTTAAGAAAATAAAAAATTGATTGAAAATTATAATTGTGATGCAAGCAAAATAATATTTATAAAAAATATTGCTATCCAACCACACTCTGGGTACACATGAGTAAGATAAATTTCTACTTTCTATTACTTTAATTTGACATGCAAAATGTAAAAACCTCACCACAAATGATCGCGGAAACACTTAGTGAACTATCAAATACAAGAATTCAAAATCTCTAAGCCATAAATAGAAATTCAAGTAGTATATCATAAAAAATAGTTTGGCAATAACTCAGAAAAATTTGAATCTGTTATGAAACAACTAAAAATATGAATGTCCAATTTATTTCCCGAACAAGATTGATGCATGTATTCCCCTACAAGATTTATCTGGTTCACTTATCACTTCATGGAACAACTAAATTTATCATCCTGAAATTCTAAATTCATATATAATCATTAATAGTAGTTCATGTACCAAGGTTCTTGTATTGCCTATAAATCTCTTATAACAACTTTTGAACATTTGAGTAAATATCTATTCTTTTTACTTCTTATTTCTATTCTACTATTTCAATCTCTACTTTTAATAGTTTATTTCATTATTTCACAACACATTATCAATATGAGTCTCTATTTTTGAACAAAGGTGAAACACTAGACTCTATCATTGGAGCATACAATTGCAAGACCTAGCATTGGATTAATTGATGCGCATGTATTTGTACTTTTTGGTGAACTTTTGAGGCAACATTTCTCTATCCTAATTCATTTCACTTTTTTATGGCTAATGATAGGTTGCATTTTTGTTATTAAATTTATGATTATTCTCCCCTTGATTTTAGCCAAATATTGTGTTAATTGATAAATTCTATTTATATTTGATATTTGGCGTTGATTGTAGAGAAGCGGAGTAAAAAGTGGTTCAAGGAGCAATTTTTTTAGAAGATTATGAACTAGTTTGATGTGGACGCGGTCAAAAATTACTGTCAAGTCCCAGAGGCTCGAGATTTTCCTGCGCATAGAAGTTTCCTAATCCAAATCAGATTTCAAGCAAAACATTTGGCTGAAAATTAAAAGATTTCTTTCTTATTAGATGGATTATTTTATTGGATTAATCTTATATACACTGACAGTTTATACACTATCACCGTTAGATGCATGACACGTGAGCAAAATTTGAATTTAAAATTCAAATTTTGCTTACGTGTCATGCATCTAACGGTGATAGTGTATACACTGTCAGTGTATATAAGATTTACTCTATTTTATTTAGGAAACAATTAACATTATCTTTTGAGATTTTCCCTCTTCAAGTAGGAAGTTTATTTTATGTTAAAGACTAAAAAGTAGGAAATCACTAATTAGGTCTGCCAGTTTCTGAGTGATTAATACTTCCGAAAGAAACGAGTGTTTGGTGACGAGAGACTTGAGAAAGGAAAGAAACAAAAAGGCTCCGTTCTTTTTCCTCTTGAAAAGATGACGGCCTCGGTTCTTCTTTTGGTCTTCTCCTAAGCCGCATGTATCCAGCAACTCATCAAACCTTTGCGTTGGGATTTTTCTCATCCATGAGTAGTTAAATTTCTTTTTCTAGTTAAGAACCAACGGTGGATTTGGTTCATCTAAAATTGTGAGATCGAATTGATTATATTTATTTATTTTATTTACTGGTATTCGTATATTTTCTGATTTAATTCTTATGGTTATTATGTTATTTGAATAGATTAATCTAATAATCTAAAATCAATTAGAGCATTTAAATCCATAATTGTTTAATTACTTTAAACTAGTAGTGACTGGCATGATTGGGTTTGCATCAGAGGGACGTATGACTAATTTAAAATAACGCTCGTAGCGTGTTATTTGGTTAGAACAAAACTTCTCTAATTCTTAAGGCAATTGAAAAATTGAACTCTAAGGTCGTAGTTAGAGTTATTTCTTGATTAGGATAGTGGTTAATGGTTGTACCTTAATCACCAATACAATAAGGAGAAATTGATTGTCATCACTTGTTTGACAGTTATAACTTGTTTATCAGCGAGTAAATGAAATTATTATTGCATCGATGATCAATTAAGTGAACCGTTTCTGAAGTTATTTCTTGGCTAGAGTTTATTTATTATTGTTTCATTTTTAATCAATTATCAGTTAGGCCTTTTTATTTGAGTTGTTTAATTATTCTGATTTTTTAAATAAAAATTTCCTTTTCTCTAGGCTCTAGAAGAAACAAATTTTCTCCAGTCCCTGTGAATTTAACCCTGCTCACCGCTATATACAAAATTTGTATTTTTATTGGAGTAGGTATTTATTATTGTACAGGAACAACACTTGTCAACTAACTTTACCAAACAAAAATTTGTACCCCTTAATAATTTCTAAGAAGAATTACTTATTATGGACACTATATGTGAAAATTCATCTTGAGGAAATGGCCAATTGGTCTTGAAAATACTATTATTGAAAACAATGATAGTTCAAACCAATACCAGGCCAAGGCTATGGTATTCCTTCATTATCATCTGGATAAAGGATTGAAAACTGAATATTTAACTGTGAAAGACTCACTTGTTTTGTGGAATAATTTGAAAGAAAGGTTTGACGACCTGAAGTCGGTCTTTCTTCCAAAAGGCGAGTATGATTGGCTCAATCTATGACTGCAAGATTTCAAAACTGTTGGTGAGTATAATTCAACCATGTTTAGAATTACTTCTCAATTGAAATTGTGTGCCGAAGATATAATTGATGAAGACATGATAGAAAAAATTATTTCCTACCTTTCATGTCTCCAATATGCTTCTGCTATGACAATACGGTGGAAAGGCTTTTAAGAAGCATTTTGAATTTATTGCATGTTTTTTTTGGGTTGAACAAAACAATGAACTACTGTTGAAAAATCTTGAGTCTTGACTAACTAATACTAGTCCATTATTTGAAATGAATGCAACTCAATCTTATAATTTTGATCGTAATTGTGGACGTGGATGTGGCCATGGAGGAGGTTGAGAACGTGGCCATAGTCGTGAACACAGCATGATGGATATGTGCCTTATAATGATCCTAAAGGTGGAAAGAAACATGATAACCCCAATAATGGGTCAATAGTGATAAAAAAAAATATGAAGAAAAAAATAATAATAAGGATAAATGCTATCAATGTAACATGAAAAAGGTCATTGATCGCGTACTCATCTTATGGCACACCACCTTGTTGAATTTTGTCAAGCATCACTAAAAAAGAAAGACGAAGATGCTAAGATAAATTTTATTGATCAAAAGAATATCGATGATGATTGTGATACTGATGGAACACTGATGATATAGCGGATTTCCTTGAGCAGCTAGAAGATGAAAATGATTAGATGCCAAATACCCAATATTTACTTGGAATTTTTGCATCTTTGTATAAGTTCCTTTATGAGTTATGTCATTTATGGACTTTCCTAATATTTACTTTTATTTGTAATTTTCTTTGTTATTTCTTCTTGAAGAAGAAATAGATGTCAACTATTTGGGATCAAAGAATTATGGTGATGATGACATATGTCTCATTAATAGTGTTACTACGCATACTATATTCTTATTTGGAAATAAAAGAGACAAACAACATCAATGGTAATGCTAAATTGATTGAAAATTTGGAAGAGCCACTGCTGTATTTCTTCGCAAAGAAGAAAAGATTGTTACCTATAAATAAGAGTAAATCTTATATACACTGACAGTGTATGCACTATCACTATTAGATTCATGACACATGTGCGAAAATTGAATTTCAAATTTAAATTTTGTATAGTTGAAATATTAATCCTATAAATAAAGCACTACTCTCTACCAAGTCTAGAAGAATTTATTGAATTTAAAGATATCCGCTAAAATGGTCATCATATCAAGGTACTAAATGAGACAATAATAGATATCATGTTTAGAGATCAAGTGAGATAAAAGTTGATTATATCACAAAAAACATTCAAGGTGCAAATAGTTATTGATATAGGTGTCTTCATTCTCATTTGATTTATAATTAATTCAAAATTATCACCTATGCCAAACCAGAAACTTATTGATTCTGATGAATTTATGATTAGACAAAAAGTAAGGATTTGTATGACTTTAAGAGCCAACAAGTTCTTAACCATACCCCTTTTGTATTATATATGGCTCCAACAGAAATTTGAAAATTTGTGTCAGGTATGAATCACCTTACGATTAGACATTGTGACATATTTATGGGTAATCCATTTATTGAATAATTTATTGATATTGTGATGAACTACAATTCCTGATATTAGGGGAGAGAAAATGATCAACAAAAGAAAATCATTTGAAAAATGCTATTGGATTTCCTCATCCTCAAAATAATGTGAATTGGAAGTTTAAAATATTATTTGTTTGCAAAAAACTGTAAATCAATTATCAAATATATTTATAATATGTTCCAATTTACCTTTAGAAATGAGGCAGAACAGGAGCAAGTTCTGAATGGTTGGCCATGGATTTTTGATGGGCAACCTCTTGTGCTGCAACTATGGAGGGAAGGAATTGAAGACGACTCAGAGGCCTTTCAATCAACTTGATTTGGGTGCAAATCTAGAATTTACCGATTCACTGGCTCACAAAGGAAGTAGGCAAGAAAATAGGTCAGGTTTTCTCTGCAGTCAAAGAGGTTGTTATCCCTAACACAGGAAGCAGAGATGGTAGACATATGAAAATCCTGGCTGAAATTGATTTAACACAACCAATTGTCAGGGGAACTATGGTTGACATGAATGGAATGACTAAATGGATTGCTTTCAAATATGAAAGATGCCCTGATTTCTGTTTTAATTGTGGAATAATTGGACATAATGAGAAGAACTGCATATGGAAAACCTTGATAAATCACCACAATATGGTAATTGGCTCAGAGCCAGTTTCCCTAGAAGCCCCTAAAAAAAGGCACACAATGCCAAAACTACCAGCAGTCTACAGAGAGAGGAAGGGGTTGCACGGTACAAGGCCAAAGTTAACAAAGAGAATGGAAAGTTTCTCCTGACTTATGGCAATATCAACAGAGATGGTAATGGGGTGAATGAGGAGGAAAGTGCGCAGGGGATAGGCGTGGAGAACGCTAGCTGTAATGGCGAAGTATATAGGGACAAGAAGGAGCAGGGAAGGGGGAAGACAAGTGGTACCAAACTAGAAGTGAAGGGACATGAGGTTATGGATAGTATAAACAGGAAGTCAATAGAGAATGTTAAGACAATGCTACCCATGAATGTGGAGCTAGTAGAAGGACTGGAAGGCTGTAGCGGAAAAGAGGGGGTTCAGGTATTAAAGATTGGGGAACAGTCTCTAGGAAGGAGGGAGTGTGAAACACAAGAAACGTGCCAGCTCTGGGATTGTATGTGGATAGATGGTGACGATATTTGTACCACCCCAAAACCAGTTAAACAAAATGAAATCCTCACTGTAAAAAAGGACAGTAAAATGACACCAGGGAAAGAAAACAGCAGTGGGACCACAAGAAGAAGAAGAGAAAGATGCTGGAAAAGAATTGTTCAAGAGGTAGGCAGGAGGAAGCCCCTAGGAGAGCTAAAGACTAGACAGGAGCCGGACGTGGGACCAGAAAAAATGAACTTCTCTCTAGTAGATGGAAACGGTATGACTGATGAGGACACAAACCAGAAGAAAAAAGGTAAAATTATAGAACACTAGGATATCAATCTCTCTCTGATACAAGTGAAGGAGGCTAACCTAAAAGAGGATCCAATGATCCTATGAGAGCCCTGGTGTGGAATTGTCGAGGAACAAGGAGCTCCTTGACAGTTCCCCAACTTAAGGAGGCAGTGTTCCTCCACCCCCCTCAACTTATTTTTCTACCTGAAACAAAAAACAAAAAAGTGTTTATGAATAAAATCAAGATTCAGATAAAGTTTGATAAACTGTTTGTTGTTGATCCTGGGATAGATCTGGGGGCATGACTGTTTTCTAGAGGGATGATTTGAAGATTGATAAAATTCTTTACATAGACTTTACCATTGAATTGCTGATCGTTAACACTGATAGAAAGTTTAGCTGGAGATGTGTATGTGTTTATGCAAATGTTGATGACACCATTGGGGAATTTCAATGGGACACTATAACACAAAGGAAGCAAATTTGGGGTATGAATTGGATACTTGTGGAGGATATGAATGACATAACCTCTAACAAGGAGAAATGGGGCAGTAACAGTAGACCAGAAAGTAGCTTTAGAGTGTTTAGGAATTTCATTAATAAGAACCAGCTGATTGATTTGGGGTTTGAGAGAGTACCTTGGACCTGGTGTAACAATTACAGTCCTGACAATGTAGTAAGGGAAAGATTAGATAGAGTTTTATACAGTAAAGGCTGGGTGGGTTTATATGATCAAGCAAAGTGTAGGCACTTATTCAAGGTAGCATTTGATCATTGCTTACTCTTGCTTGATACACAACCAGCATTGAGGAAGTGGAAAAAATGGTTTCAGTTTCATAGGAGATGGACCGAGCATACAGGTATAAAGGAAGTCATCAGTCAAGCATGGAAGGGGGAACAGGAGGGGTCCAGATTATACAAGTTACAACAGAAGATAAAAAATTGCAGGCTGGCATTATTGGAGTGGAGCAGGAAACTCAAAACAAATACCAAAAAGGAAATTCAGAGGATACAGAAGGAGATAAAGGAGGTCCAAGGCAGTAACATGGAAAACAGAAAGGAGGAACTTGCCCAGTTAAAAAAGAATCTTGAGGAAGCCTACAGGAGAGAGGAAATCTATTGGAGTCAGAAAGCTAGAGTCAAGTGGCTAAAGGAAGGAGATAAAAACTCTTCATACTTCCATACGAGTGTGGCCGCTAGAAGAAAGAAAAATAATATAACTACATTCTAAAGAGAATATGGGAGTTGGTGTGAGTCTGAGGGGGAGGTGCAAGGAGATATAACGGAGTACTTCACGAATATCTTCACTACTTCAAATCCAAGGGGAGAGGGTGAGCTTTTAAGGAACGTTCCACAGACTATCTCGAACCAGATGAATAGGAGACTGATTAGACCAATATCTGAAGCTGAGATAAAGGAAGCAGTGTTCTCCATGCATCCAAATAAAGCACCAGGACCTGACGATATGTCCCCTTTCTTTTTCCAAAGATTTTGGAATATCATTAAAAATGATGTGATAAGAGCTGTCCTGAGTTTCTTTCGCCCTAGTAAAATTCTGAAAGCCTTTAATGAAACCCTAATTTCCCTGATCCCTAAGGTAGAGCACCCAATTTTTGTGTCTCAACTTAGGCCTATCAGTCTGCTCAATGTGTTCTATAAGATCATTAGTAAGATACTAGTTAATAGACAAAAACCTATACTGGGACAGTGTATAAGCCAAAATCAATCAGCTTTTGTGCCTGGACGACAAATCATTGATAATGTCCTCATGGCTCATGAATACATCCACGGGTTAAACAGAAAAAAAATGGAAAAGAATCTTACATGGCAATAAAATTGGACATGTCAAAAGCCTATGATCGTGTAGAATGGGGCTTTTTAGCCAAGATCATGGAAAAAATGGGTTTTTGTATGCAGTGGATCAAATGGATTATGGAAAGCATAACTACTGTTTCGTATAGTGTGAACATAAATGAGGAGAAAAGAGGCTAGATTAGACCCACCAGAGAAATAAGACAAGGAGACCCCTTATCCCCATACCTCTTTTTAATTTGTGCAGAAGGTTTTACTAGTCTCCTACACTGGGCAAAGGATAAACACCAAATTTCGGGTATGAAAATTGCTCAAAAAGGCCCTACTCTAACCCATCTCTTCTTTGCAGATGACTCTCTAATTTTTTGTAAAGCAAGTGTGCAGGAAGCAAAAGCAGCAGTACAGGTGATAGAGGATTATGGAAAAGCTTCTGGCCAAGTGATCAATGCTGATAAATCCTCAATATTTTTTAGCAAGAATATGAGGGAGGAAGTAAGACAGCAGATTCTACAGGTAATGGGTGGAATGAAATAGGTAAAAAAGAGTCAATAGTTGGGACTGCCTATGGTGATTGGGAGATCAAAGAGTGCAGTCTTCAAATATATCAAGGAAAAGATCGCAAGGAAACTGAACCACTGAAAGGAAAGGCTGCTCAGTCCAGTAGGGAAATAAGTGCTACTCAAGTTAGTAGCAATAGCCATGCCGGCTTATGCAATGAACTACTGCAAGCTACCAAAGGGGTTATGTAGAGAGATTAGTAGTGGAATGGCAAAATTCTGGTGGGGTGAGAGAGACAAAGGTAGGAAGGTACGTTAGGTTAGCTGGGGGAAACTATCAGAGGTAAAAGGGAAAGGGAGACTGGGATTTATAGACATAGAGAGTTTTAATGATGCTATGCTAGCCAAATAGCTCTGGAGGATAATGTCACAGCCAAATCTGCTAGTAAGTAGGATTTTGAAATCCAGGTACTACAAAGGGAAATCTTTATGGGAAATGGAACCCAGGCCATCAGATTCTTGGATGTGGAGAAGTTTACTCAGTTCCAGGTATGTACTAGAGTTAGGACTAAGGAAAATGATTGGTGATGGGAAGATTGTTAACATCCGAAACGACAGATGTCTGCCAGAGGGAAGGAATGGAAAGGTCAGGACAATAAGGACGGGAAAGATTAGAGTGCAGAAGGTAAGTGAGCTTATAAAAAATGGGGAATGGGACTAAAGATTGCTACAAGAGATATTTCAGGAAAGAGATGCCAATGAGATCATGACAATTCCCAAGTAAAACAGGGAGGAGGGATAATTTGTACTATATAGGGAATTAAAAAGGAGTTTATAGTGTAAAATCTGGGTACATATGGGTGAAATAAATACACACGCAAAAGAGAAAGCAACAAGGGGGGTGAAGCAAACCAGAGTAAGAATATGCAGGGATCTAGAGTTTGGAAGTAATTATGGGGGCTCAATATGAAGCACAAACTAAAACATTTCATATGGAAGTGCTTACGAAGGGTACTACCTGTCAATGAAGTAGTGCTGAGAATAACTGGTAAAGGAAGTCCTATGTGCAACAGATGTGGAGAAGTTGTGGAGATTATAGAACATATGTTGTTCATGTGTGATAAAGCTGCTTTGATCTGGAAAGCTGCACCATTACAGTGGGATGGACTAGAGGGGTTTAGACATTCCTTCTGGCATTGGTGGGAAGAATTGATGCAAGCAACAAAGAGGGAGGATGGGCGAGACCATATTGTTTTGACATCAAACCTGCTATGGCAGATTTGGAAAGCAAGGAATGAGAGGCATTTTAATAGGGCGGAAGGGGACCCCTTCCTTCCAGTTAACAAAACTGTTGAAGAGTGGAAAGAATACCAAGAAGCAACAAGGAGCCAGGGGGAGGAAGAAAGGAGGAGGACTGGAGAAAGGACAGATTGTGAAACATGGAAACCCTCAGAACAAGGGAGCATCAAGCTCAACACTGATGCAGCTTTCAACAGAAATGTGATGAAGGCAGGATGGGGAATTGCTGCAAGAGATAACAGAGGTAGGTTACTAGCAACGTGGGCAGTCCCAAGATTGTGTAGTAGGAATGTAAAGATGGAGGAAGCCATGGCTATAAGGAGAGCAGTGGAATTAGCTACACTAGAAGGCTGGGAAAGGGTGTAGAATCAGATAGCAAGGAGACTGTGGAAAAACTAACGAAGAAAGACTGGAACGATAAGTGGATTGGTATGATACTGGAAGACATCTCTAGGATGAGCTGTTTCTTTGAGAAATGTTGTTTTTCTTTCGTCAAAAGGAATTGCAACTTTGTTAGTCACTCTTTGGCACATTTTGCCATTAATTGTTGTGAGAAAACCTCTTGGAGGACTCCTTCCCTGCCTGGTTAATGCATGCAACCAGGGAAGATTTTGAGAGCAGTTGCTCACTCTTTTGTACTTAAAATTTGTTTGAATAAAATACATCTGCCGCTTTTGGAAAAAAAATTTATCAAGTATATTTATTGATTCCAAAAGCATTATTAAATCAAATATTCGTGCTAGAAATACTCTAGTTAAAATTGATGTTTCTGAAGGATATGTATAAGCGTTATGAATGAATTTAAAGCCGGCGTAACTAAATAAGACATAAAATTAATTTCAAATATCTTCGGAGATGAAATAAATGTGATGACAAAACTCAACCTCTTGAAGAGCCAACTCCTGAACAATTTACTCCTGAAGAGAATAAAATTATAGAAAATTTAAAGTTGAATCCTAAATGAATAGAAATAAATATGTTTATACTCAGTGTAGCACTTGACATTATGAAAGAAAATAAGGATCTTGAAAATATATCGGTTTATGAATGTCGATATTGAAATGATTGACCAAAAGGAAAAGATGGGATTCCATTAGCATCAAATTCATTGGCACAATGACAAGTCTTTGGACTTGTATCCCAAAATACCCAAACGGGTGTAAAGTCAGTCGAATATAAATGTTCGTATTATATATGTTAATAATCTCAATCTAATTGAAACTCTTGAAGAGTTACTAAAAGTTGCAGAATATTTTTTAAAAGCATTGAAATCAAAGGGTTTGGAAGAACAAAATTTTGCGTTGGTTTATAAATTGAGTATATAGAAAATGAGATTTTTATCCACTAAGTTGATTATACGTAGAAGGTATTAAAGCAGATTTTATATGGATAAAATACATTCATTAAGCATCCTGGTAAAAATCCTTTTAGACTATAAGAGGGAAATAAAGAGATTCATGGTCTTGAAATACCTTAATTTAGTGCAATTGTTGTGCTTAATTTATCTTGCTAATTACACACAATCTGATATATATAATGTTATTAGCAAGATTTAGTTTCTCTTTTTAACGATGACATTAGAAAGTGAAAATCTAACGGACCTATTTACCAAGATGACTGACAATTTCTTGCAAGTACACATGGTCGATCGTAGTAATAAATTATCTAGAGTATTTTAGGGTCAAACTCACAGGGGCGAGTTAATTTCTCTACTTTAATTATTATGAAAAATAACAAAATTTAAATTCAAAGGGATTGTAATGCCGAACTAAGAAATAAAAATAAATAACCAAATCAATTAATATATAGTTGAGAAAACGATTGGCAATAAACTAAGATTTCAGATTTTTCTAAAGTTTAAATTATTCACCCAGTTATTTTCTTAACAAGTCAAGAACGTATCATGCAAAGGTACTTTAGATTATCTCTCAATACATCTAAATTATACCTAATTAAATCTCATGTCTCTCTTGAGATCATAAGTATTTAATTAAACCCTTTAAAATTTTAAGCGATATAATTATGTCATACAAACCCTAACCTACTTTTGTGATTAGACTAAGTATATTTGTCTATTTAATACATGGTTGTATATTACTTCCCAATTCAATATAAACCCTAACAGCATGTCTACTGGTGGCCAATCACAATCATATAATTAAGTCAAGATAAATAAATCAAGGCAAAAGTCAATAATTTAACTGGAATAAATAATCAAATCTCTTTCACATAACCTTAGGCGCAATTTAATTCAACATAATCATTGATAAATCCAAGAATTCAATGACAAGATACAAATAAGAAGATAAAAGTAAAGAAAACTTCTCAATTTTCTCTACTCCAATCTCTGTATTGATCTTTCTCTTTGATTCTTCCACGCTTCTTTCTTGATCTCTCAAGGAAAATATGTAAAATGGATGAACTAAACCTTAGCCTAATGTTTTTCTTCTCTAAAAATGACCCAGAACACTCCTATCTATAATTTCTTAAAATAGTATCACAAACACGGTAGGATTGGACTTATTGGACCTGAAACACACCATTTTTGTACATTTTTCCAATGAAGTCAAGCCTAATTCCAGTGCCGGTCATTGGGTCAAGTAGGAAACAAATAAGACCAGTGCAACATCCCTAAATACGACATGACGAATTCACAAATGGATCTAAGAAGGGTTCACATGTGGATCTTTGAAGCCAAATTACACTATGACAGATGCCGAATCAGCTTTTGCATAAACATAAAATTGTAACCCTTTGAATTAACTTTCTAAAGCCATAAGAATCATGTCATTTGGAGTTCTGAATGCTGAGATGCACCCAAAATACTAAGAACTAGTTAGAAGAGCATTGCAACGAAACTATACTTCAGTAATTTGGACTTTTGGCTATGAAAACGTGAGAACTGGACTTTGATGTCTCATAGAAATTGTAAAACATTCTCTTGACTTCAAAATGAATCAATAATCATCTCAATTCAATTTTTGTAGCTCAAGTCATCTTCAAAATACTGGTATATGTCATTCCTGCCAATCCCTTTCCTCTTCATTTCTTCTTCTTCGATTGCTTCTTCGCGCCACGTTTTTTTGTCGATTTTCTCTCCAATTGAGCACTTCACTTATTGGAACAATATAAGAACAAAAAAGTAGTTTTCATTCAAAATAAAGCTCAAATAACATAGTTAACTAGCAACTTATTTATATAAACTGTATTACAAATTACACCCTATCACAAGGCATTACCAACAGCAACATACGAGAATTAGTGAAAAAATTAGAATGTATCGGTTAAAAGATCTCAAATGATGCTTGTATCAATGGGAGAAATGAATACACAAAGAATAGTGTACTCTTTTTCCTTCACTAAGGTTTTTTTCCCATTAAGTTTTTTCTTAGTAAAGTTTTAACGAAATATATTCTTTGTGTAATGGACATTCAAGGGAAAGTGTTATGAAACCATTAAGAATATGGATGTCCATTTGTTTTCCCTAGAAGATTGATACATATATTTTTCTACAAGATTTATTTGGTTCATTTATCACTTCATGGAACAACTAAATTTATCATCTTATGATTCTAAATCCATGTATAATCATTGATGCTATTCATGTACTGAGGTTCTTGTATTGCCTATAAATAGAAGTGGCCTAACCTCTCTTGTAATAATATTTGAACATTTGAATAAATAATAGAATAATCCTCTATTATCCCTACTTCTTGTTTCTACTCTATTATCTCAATCTCTACTTTTAGTAGTTATTTCATTAGTTTCACAACAGAGTCGAACTATATGTACAATCACATGCTTACTAGTCGATCACTTTCTTCACCTTTTCTTGGTTTGGTAAGAGGAGTGAAGTGGGCGTATAGGCAGAGAAACTTGAGACCTCGCTACTCTTGCTTATGACTCATGAGGTTGGTTGTTATAGAGGGGAAAATGATAATAATTCATTCAAGTGATGACACATCAATTGGAAGCAGATTAAATGGTGAAAATGCTGGAAAAACAAAGTTGCAGAGAGACCAAAATAGCTTCTAGTGAAACCATTTCTTAACACAATCAGAATTCCACTTATGCCTATCTCTAGCAATTGTCAAATTCTAAAAATGCCCACCTACTCCAGGTGCTGAAAAAAGGACCAATAGGACTATTCACAACCTCAACTCCTACTTTTTATATGACAACTAGAGGTACCTTGGCTCTGCAAGGCACAACCTGCGCCCCCTAGAACATTAGTTGAATACATAATAACAAATGTTTTTGGTACATAATGAATAGATATATAGGAGAAGATTTGAGTTAAAAACAATTAAATTTTGTTGTGAAAAGAAATTTCATCTATGAAGTTAGCCCCAATTTATTGTGATTTGGATAAAGATTTTTTAACCAAATTATGTGTACGTAATGATACCAAAAAAGAAAAGAAAAAAATCCATTATGAGTGCATTATCGATTGAATAGCAGCACAGTTTTAGTTGTAACTAAACAAAAAGTAGTCAGAATGTTTCTAACAGTTTAATAATTAGAAAAAGTTTAGAAAGCCACCAAAACCTGTCACAATCTTCAACATCAATAAAAACATACAAACTTGCATATTTTTCTTTATTTTTTGAGAGCAAGAGCAAATTAATCCATCCATTTAAATAATGCCCAATAGCATTATAAACAAATGAGAATATTATCTCACTAAACAGTTCTAGAATACAAATAGCAAATTAAAATAAAAACATGAATTGCCATGTTTCTAGATCTACATATGCAAATTCGAATCCAACAATTTGTTTGATTGCAAAAATGTCTTCTTAATCAAAATAGAATTTTCTAATAATATTTTGTCAAATGACACTCTAAGCTAAAAGCCTCAATGCTAACTTCCACAACCAAATGCATTCCTTTGACAACTGCAATCATTTTAGCTAGTCAAATTGACAAAATATTACCAACTCCTTCAGCCAAATAGTAATGATATGTCCAATTCCACGCCTAACAATCACCTGAAACTCTAATTACATTATCTATTATTATGGACAATAAAAAAGGATAAGAGTACAAAGTCATGTAGAACCAGTTTAAGTAAAATATTTTGAAATCTAATTTTACACTTTTATTCTCAGGCTATCATTTGCTAAAATTAAAACCATGAAAATAAACTACTTGTCATGGATACAAGCTTGTAATTCAAAATGTTGAATGAAGAGATACAAAATATTTTCTTCACATTCTAAATTGTTGTCCCCATTAATTATTTTACACGTCATCCACCTTATCCAGTAAATAAGCACTTTTCACCATTAATAAACTTTATATAAATCAAAATATCAAAATATAATTACCTATCCACAAATTAAGAGACTCTGATTAATTTTTAATTCAATAGGCCTCATTATTTTCTTCTTGATCATCGTTTACCTTGGACTTTCATTTGTCAGGTTCTTTCTCCTCTACTCTAGCATTATCACCCTATTATCAAATAACAATTTTAATAAGTAAAAAATTAAAATTAGAATGAATATGTATAATGGTGTTATTTATTTTATGGGGGGAAAGTAGTTACAATTCTTTCATTGTTAGCCTAAAATTTTTCATGTAATGACCACTCGTCTTCTTGTCAGCCTTAGGGAATTTTTTTTCGATAAATAAAAAAGGGCAAAAAGTAGTTTCAGAATATCTAAAATTTTAAAAACTAAAAAAAGGTTTCTTTAGATTTGGGGAAAAAATATTCACAGCATCACATACCTCTTTAAAGACGGAAAAAAAAGTCAGATGAAGAAGGAAGCGATGAGAAAAGCAACAAGTAAAGGTTTTTGAAAAGAACTCAAAAAATGACAAAAAAAATATAAAATAGTACATACCAAAGAAAGACAGTAAAGTAGAAGATCATGAATCATCATTATTCGACTATAGAAGAAAGGAAATATCAAACCCATTCTTGATCTACGATAATGAAACCATTTATTTAGTTAATTATATATGGACAAAAATGAAAGCAAATGCATCAACTAATCCAATAGAGAAAAAAAAACAAAATAAATGATTAGGATGAGGGGAAAAAGGAAAAGGTGTACAGAGTGGAAACTAAATAAGAAACTTACAGTGTATATGAGGATTTGTTTAATTGTTTTTAGCCAAAAAGGAGAAAGGAAATAAGGTGAACAAAAGAAAAAAAAAGCAAAATGAAAAAAAGAAAAGGAATGCGCCACAAGTCAAAATGAGGGAGATCTACTTGACAATTATTGGGGTTGCTATAGTAACTCCACTTTCTTCTTATATAATAGGTAGAGATACTTTGTACGCCTGTGCACATGTACACGCATATTATGTCAAGTGCTAAATAAGATGATAAAATAAATTCCATGTAAATTATTAATTCCATTCTTCCCATTTTAAAAATGTTTATTTTGTATGACACTTAAATGGATGAAAAATCATCCCTTACATTTAAAAGAACTTATCAATTTTGTCTCCAAACTTAATTCAAATCCACTTTTTGGTTGAGAATTACACACCCCAGCCACATGCATATTATATCCCAAGCTAGTACTCAACCAAATCATAAAAACAATAGTGAATGACAAACTAAATCTCATTGGTTCACTAATAAATACATGTTTAATTTTTAGAACAAAATTGTAATGCATCTCCAATAAAATTCAAAAGTTCAGTTGTGAATCTGTTAATGAGGTAAAAGATAAAACCTTGATAAAATAGGACAAAAAATCAAAGATTTTGAATATAGTTCAATCCTTGTTGTTGATGGTTTAATTGTTGTTATTTTTTTGTTTTATTAAGTATTATTTCAATAGGTTCATAGATGAAGATGTTCTTGTTGTAGGAGATGCATTAGTATATTTCCTTCAAATAATCCTTTTTTCATAAGTTGCTTTAAATAAGCAAATATGTCTTAATTAGTAAGCCAATGAGTTTTATCTTCCTGCCTGCTTTGATTTTCATCATTTGATTGCTTAATAGTCCTTTAAATACTATGCACCTAGCTAAGGCATGCTCAACTAGAAATTTTGTTATGGGATGAAACTGGCACACTTTGAAAAATTATGAAGGTTGATGTTGCATCAATTTTATGTAGGGGATCCAAAAATATTATTTGAAATGTGAAAGACAAAATTGGTCATTTGTCCTCTTAATTTTGGAGGGAAAGATATTTTATCTTCTTATGTAGCCCATGAAATAATATGTATGTAGTTGAGGCATCCAACTCTCAATTTGAAAAATGATCAGAATTAGATTTTGAGATGAAATTGGAAAGTTCTTGAAGTTTCGGTCCAAAAAGGTCCGTTGAGCCTAAACTTTAATTAGGTTGGGTGGAGTTTGGAGTTAAATATTATGTCCGAACTAAATGCGAATTGGGCTTGGGACATGCTAGGCATAGGCCTAATTAAAGCCCAACCCATATATAAGTATAATTATATATATATGTATATATATAATATAGATATATATAATATATATTTTATAATTATGAATTACTATAAATTTATATATAATTATCAATTATATATAAATTTATTTATAATTATAAATTATATATAAATTTATAGTAATTCATAATTATAAATTATATATAAATTTATAGTAATTCATAATTATAAATTATATATTATATATAATTCGGTGTATATATAGTTGGGTGGTTCTTGGGAGAGAGGATGTAAGTGAGAGACCTTGTGTTCGACTTCGATTCCTTCTACCTACATTGTAAGAAAATGTATTTAGTTATGAGTTTGGGTCAAACCCGATTTGAGTACGAAACTCATATAATAGTGTAAATTGAGTTTGAATCTTTTAATTTAAGACCAAAACCCAAGAATCAATATAATTTGTGAGTTGAGTCTGGCTTGCCAAAACCCAACTCAAAAAAGTCAATTGACACCCCAAAGTTTCGAAAATGGTTTTTTATAATTCTAAATGCGAGGAATTGTTTTTTTAAGATGGATGACGAAATTGATCATTTTCCCCAAAGTTTCAAAATTTCAATAAAATTTGTATTTTGTTGTAATTACCAGATAATTTACTTTCTAGCTATTGTATATGCCTGAATTATCCAGTAGAATGCAAGTTATATAAGTCACCTATAAATCATATTAGTAATCTTTTACTGATTGTTGAAAGCTTCAATTGATAATGAAAAAACAAAGGGAAAAGTGAAAAAGAATAACCTCTCCATTTTACCCTTCTTTCAATTTTTAAAAAGTGCATTAAAGTCATGTCTTAAAATTAATTGCTCTAACTATCCATTGTATAATTCAAAAATTTAAAAGCAAATAACAAAATTTGAATTTAAATGAAGGGTATTTATGGAAAGAGATATCACTGATTGGCCAAACAACAAAAGGCTTAAATTGTGTGCAAAGTTGACCATGAAAAGTAAATTGAATTTAAATGAACAGGTAGTCATGGAAAGAGTTATCACTGATTGGTCAAACAATAGAAGTTTTAAACTATGTGCAAAGTTGATCATGACAAGCAAATTGAGAACGAGGACGTATCAAAGACAACGCAACAGTCGCATATGTTAACCAGATCATTTGCCAGCTCAAATAGCAAACCTTTTCTGTTCAAATATTATAATATTACATACTTTAACACTAAATTTCCTGCAATCACAAGATATCATTTCCGATTTTATAGCCATCAATCGGATGGAACATGGATTTTTGTCAGCTGGCGCAACTCTTTTTTCCTTATTGCTGAAGCACCAAACTTCTCAGTCATGTAATCCCTCCAGGCAGTTTCCCGTCAAAGTGGTAGAGAAAATGGGCAAGCAGAAGCTCTATATTGGCTACACCAAAGTTTATTCCTAGACACGTCCTTTTTCCAGCACCAAATGGTATGAGCTTGAAACTGTTTCCAGTAAAATCAATTATTGTTGAATCTCTCCGGCTCAAACTTCTTTGGCTCTTTCTAGTACTCGGGATCTGTTCTAATTGTCCACGCATTTACCAGAGTTACTGTATTAACTGGTATAGTATAACCAGCAATTTGACATTGTTCTCTACTTTCTCTTGGGGCCAACAGAGGTCCTGGAGGGTGCAACCTGAGAGTTCCTTTTATTACCATTTTAGATACTTCAATTCCTAGAGATCGTTGTCTCTGATTCTCTTCTTTCCCTTGACAACTTGTCTAACTTCATCTTGAGACTTGGCCGTAAGTTTTGGATTCTTCATCACTTCGGACATTGCCCATTCTAGCATGACTGACAAGGTTATAGTCCCACCCACGGACAATTCCTGTTCAGTGAAATAATTCGCTAGACCACATGTTATATACTTTAATGCAAGTATACTATAGAAAAGGAAAATGAACAAAAATTCTCATTCTGGAATGGAAATTTGAATGTGAATAATTAAATAAATATAGAGAAGACTAAGAGATGATGTATGGTTCCAGCATTCTTACAAAAATGATGGCTTTGATATTTTTTGATTGTGATGGGGAACTGAAAGGCATTACTCTGTTTAAGCCTTAACAGAACATCAAGAATATCTTCCTCTGTGATGTTTTCATTGTCGGCTTTGCTACAGAGCTTTTTCATTTCATGGTCACTGATGTATCCTCCAAGATATCATCAAGTCTTTTACACAGTTTTTCCGGTGCTTTACTCCACTGACAAATCAAAAAATCCTCCAGGCAGCTTCTTTGGTTTTCATTATCAGCTCCTTTTTGTCTTGGCAAGTTCTCCCAACTGTAGCTCTGCTTATGGTGGTATTCAAGTACTGTAAGACCAATTAGCCAAGAACAATTGGCTTCCCTGAAAGGGACTCAATTGAACTGGGCAAACTGGACATTTCGTCCTCCATAATGCTGAAAAGTGAATGAACACTTTTGCTGTTTAGGAGTTCCATTATGTACATACGGTGCATCTGTTTCCAGTATTCCCCGTACAGTGAAAGGGTAACTCCATATCCTTGTTGGATAGGTGCTTAACAATTAATTACACTTTATGACTCTTTCCATTAAGCATGGAGTTTGTATAGAAAGGAACTTAAGATAATTGAGAAGATGACAAATGTATGAGATCCTGTTTGAACTATCTGGAAACTATTTTGCGACAAAAAGTATGCTAACGGTTGAGACACTGTAGATGTGTTGTTGATGAGTCATATTTGTCACACTCCGATTAGTGTTTGAAAATTGTGGCTAATTCTTGTCACAGATATCAGTTCATACTTTTCTTCAGTTGATCGATCATGTTTTATGAGTAGAGGTGTTAAAATAGGTGTTTTGGGAGTCATAATTTGGTAATAGGTATAGTTGAGTAAATCCATATTCTCATTTAATAAATGAGTCACAATGGACAATTTATAAATGAGTATGAGTATATCCATTTAACCATTTATGCCCTGCTAAAAATTCTATTTATTTTGCTTACTTGGTGGGAGGGTTAAAATTTCTTTTTTTAGAATGCTATTTGACAAGGACATTTTATTTTGATAAAAAACTTAAAGGCATTTCAAGCTAGTAAATAAATTTTTTTACCCAAATAAAAACAATAAAAAATCAATACATATTGTTCATAACACAAAATACTGATCATGATAGATTTTACATAGCATCATATTACAAGTGCTGAAAATGTTGTAGGCATTAATACAGAAAATTAATTAACACAATCATTGAAGAGTCTACTTGAATTTTGGAATGAGGAAAAAATGAAGAAAAAATATTAAATAAACTAAAATAAAAATAACATAAAGTATATTTGACAAACTTGAAGGAATTATCACTGAATTGTTTAGAAATTCAAATTCATCCACTTAACACTTTATATATACTGGAAGGCCCCAAATCCATGGTAAATACGCATCTTTTGATCATTTACATCATTCAACCAAGTGTTGATGAAGATTCTTAACCCACAATTACTCGTCAAACCTGCACATCAATGGAAGATTACATTGCATGATTTTTCTTTTTTACTTGGCAAGGCCTTAGTTGAAGAACGTGCCATCTATTATCCAATTTCATACAAAATTTTTGCAACGAACTAAGACAAAAAGGAACATGCCTTTTGTATCCCCTCGTAATTACAACAAATGAAGAAAAAGGAAATTCTAAAATCCATGAATATTCTGGAAAACCCAAGGACATGCCTAATACTTTAATGATATGAGAAATTAAAAAGAAAAATCCATCAACACATAAGCAAGGCCTCAATAAATCTCAAACTTGTAGAACCACAAAATTTCACTTTCTAAGAAGTTGAAGAAGTTGAGACCTTATTTCTCCTATTAGATTTCATTTGAAATTTCTTAACTTTGAGCTGCAGAATGGGTATGATACTGATGATCTCCTTTTCCTTTATTCGCTAATTTTTTTCCCCACTCTATAAAGGGCAATGAGTTCTCCAAACCTGGTATTCTTATTAGTACGCAATTTCCGTTTCTTTCTCCAATACAAAACGATACCGTATTGTTGACCCCACCAAAAGCATGGTCGTGGCTCAATCTTGAATCTGATCCTCAAGGAAAAATGATTGATTTACCCATTCAAAGCAATTTACGCGAAGGACTCTCTTTAACAGAATATATCATTTCTTGCTACGGAGCCCATAAAGGGGTTGTGGATACTGCTGTACGAACATCAGATGCTGGATATCTCACGCGCAGACTTGTTGAAGTAGTTCAACACATTGTTGTACGCCGAACAGATTGTGGCACCGTCCGGGGTATTTCTGTGAGTCCTCCGAATGGGATGATGCCCGAAAATTTTTTTATTCAAACATTAGTTGGTCGTGTATTAGCAGATGATATATATATAGGTCCTCGATGTATTGCCACTAGAAATCAAGACATTGGGATTGAACTTGTAAATCGATTCATGACCTTTCGAGCCCAACCAATATCTATTCGAACTCCCTTTACCTGTAGGAGTACATCTTGGATCTGTCGATTATGTTATGGCCGGAGTCCTAGTCATGGCGAACTGGTTGAATTGGGAGAAGCTGTAGGTATTATTGCAGGTCAATCGATTGGAGAACCGGGTACTCAATTAACATTAAGAACTTTTCATACCGGCGGAGTATTTGCAGGAGGTATTGCAGAACATGTGAGAGCTCCTTCTAATGGAAAAATAAAATTCAATGAGTATTTAGTTCATCCGACACGTACACGTCATGTACACCCCGCCTTTCTATGCTCTATAGACTTGTATGTAACTATTAAGAGTGAAAATAGTCTACATAATGTGAATATTCCACCCAAAAGTTTTCTTTTAGTTCAAAATGATCAATATGTAGAAGCAGAACAGGTGATTGCTGAAATTCGTGCGGGAACATCTACTTTGAGTTTCAAAGAGAAGGTTCGAAAACATATTTATTCTGACTCAGACGGAGAAATACACTGGAGTACCGATGTGTATCATGCACCCCAATTTACATATGGTAATGTGCATCTATTACCAAAAACAAGTCATTTATGGATATTATTAGGAGAGCCGTGCAGATCGAGTCTAGTCTCCCTTTCGCTTCACAAGGATCAAGATCAAATGAACACGCATTCTCTTTCTATAAAGCGAAGATATACTTATAAACTCTTAGTAACGAATGATCGGGTGAGGTACAAATTCTTTAGTTCGGATTTTTATGGTAAAAAAAAATTTGGATTCCTGATTATTTAGACCTTAATCGAATCATATGTACTGGTTATTGTAATCGCATATATCCGGCCATTCTTCTCTAGAATTCTGATTTATTGTCAAAGAGGCGAAGAAATAGATTTATTATGCCACTCCAATCGATTCAAGAACGCGAGAACGAATCCCCAAGCATCTCGATTGAAATCCCCATAAATGGAATTTTCCGTAGAAATAGTATTCTTTCTTATTTCGAGGATCCTCGATATAGAAGAAAGAGTTCGGGAATTACTAAATATGGGTCTATCGAAATGCATTCACTCGTCAAAAAGGAAGATTTGATTGAGTATCGAGGGGTTAAGGAATTTAGGCCAAAATACCAAATGAAAGTAGATCGATTTTTTTTTTCATTCCCGAGGAAGTGCATATCTTACCCGGATCTTCTTCCATAATGGTATAGAACAATAGTATCATTGGAATAGATACACAAATTACTTTAAATATAAGAAGCCGAGTGGGTGGGTTGGTACGGGTGGAGAGAAAAAAAAAAGGAATTGAACTTAAAATCTTTTCTGGAGATATCCATTTTCCTGGATAGACAGATAAAATATCCCGACATAGCGGCGTTTTGATACCGCTACCACCAGGAACGGGAAAAAGAAATTCCAAGGAATCAAAAAAATTGAAAAATTGGATCTATGTCCAACGGATTACACCTAGCAAAAAGGGGTATTTTGTTTTGGTTCGTCCTGTAATCACATATGAGAAAAGAGACGGTCTAAATTTAGCAACACTTTTCCCCCCCGATCTGTTGCAGGAACGGGACAATGTTCGACTTCAGGTTGTCAATTATATCCTTTATGGAAACGGCAAACCAATTCGAGGAATTTCTGATACAAGTATTCAATTAGTTCGGACTTGTTTAGTATTGAATTGGGACCAAGACAAAAAAAGTTCTTCTAGCGAAGAAGCCCCTGCTTCTTTTGTTGAAATAAGGACAAATGGTTTGATTCGACATTTCCTAAGAATTGACTTGGTGAAATCTCCCATTTCGTATATCGTAAAAAGGAATGATCCATCGGGTTCGGGATTGCTCTCTGATAATGGATCAGATTGCACCAATATCAATCCGTTTTCTTCCATTTATTCCTATTCCAAGGCAAGAATTCAACAATTCCTTAACCCAAATCAAGGAACTATTCATACGTTGTTGAATAAAAATAGGGAATTCCAATCATTGATAATTTTGTTATCATCCAATTGTTCTCGAATGGGTCCATTCGCTGGTGTAAAATATCACAATGTAATAAAAGAATCAATTAAAAATAAAAAGGATCCCCGAATTTCAATTAGGAATTCGTTGGGCCCTTTAGGATCAGCCCCTCCAATTGCGAATTTTTTTTCATTTTCCCATTTACTAACTCATAATCAGATCTTGGTAACTAACTATTTGCAACTTGACAATGTGAGGACCCGAAAATTTTCGTATTTTTGTCAAATATTACTGGTTTATTTAAATAGTTATTCACTCATTTTCTCCGAATTATTTAATTCAACTATTTAAAATCCATTTATATGGAAAAACGCCTCTCTTAAGTTTTTAAAGCGTTTTGTTAGAAAATTTACTTTCTAAAACTCGTTTAGTTTGGAACAACGAGCACACGTTTTTCGAGACTATATTTGAATTGAGAGTGTATTAATTTTGGAAAAGTAAGAATGATCAATAGTAGATTAAGAAAAGTTAATTGGAGATTTGAGAAATTAAAACTCGACTCATGTGAAGACTCGCAAAATTTATTTATTTTAAACTTCTGTTACGAGATTATTTAAAAATTTAAATGCCCGTTTACTCCGAATATTATTTTCTAACCTTTTTAGACCTAATTACATGGATCTATAGCTTAATTATATTTTTAGAGTGGCTCGTTTTAAAATTTAATTTCTGAAGGCTCGTTAAGTGAAAATAGTGAATACGCGATTGGAGTAAATAATTGAATCGAGAATACAATAAGCTTGGAAAATTGAAGATTTGTACATTAGTCTTGAAATGGGTATTTTTATGTTTAAGTATTCAAGTGATAGTTAGTAGTACTATCGTTATAAGAATTTCTTGGAGGTTTCACTTTATCGCGCTTAAATCGGAAGTACGCGTTTTTACGCGCGCGATTATTTGAGGGACTTTAGACCTTCATTTTTTGACCATTAAGGGTGAATAATAATAGTATGAATATAAGTGCATTAGAGGTTTAGTGCACAAGTGAAACAAACCTGAGAGGAATCGAGCACAAAACGCACGTGTACGCGCACTATTCCTAGTTGACTTTTGAAACAACTTTTGGCCAAATTCTAAAGCTTCTCATGGAAGCTTACCATCAGCATTAGCTCTTCTTTTCCTGCTCCAAACAGCCGACCAAGAGGAAGAGAAAAGCAGCTTCAATTTCTTCTCCATTTCTTTACTAAATCCTCACCAAATCACCTCCAACTTCAACCACACTTTGCTAAGCATTTGGGGATTATCTTAAGCTACCAAAGAGCCTGCTTTCCACGGTTTTTCTTGAGCATCTTTGGACCGAATTTCTGTTTAAGTCATAAAACAAAAGTAAGTAACGATCAACCTTGATAATCTTGATTTATGGAAGTTCTATTACACTTATAAGTTCATTTAATCATGTGGGTAGCTTGTTTATGTTGGAAAAATAGTTGTGTGGGCTCTATGAACTCCCACATTTGATGGATGGACTAATTTGGTGAATGATGATGTTATTAATGTTAGTTTGGTGCTTAAATTAGTGAAATAATGTTGGGTTGTCGATAGAAACTTAAGGATGGTGCAATGACCAAAAGTGACCATTTTGCCCTTGCTATGTTCATGCACTTTGATGCAAAATTTTGAGGTTCTAATGGTTTGTTTATGATGTATACATGTTATATTGAGTGTGTGAAAAGTTTCATTAAAAAATAACATGATTTGGTCACCCAAATGTGTTGATTTCGAAAGCTTAGAAAACTGGAAAATGGTTCCCGTAACTGCCCAGGCAGTCTTTTCTTTCGGCTATAACTTTTTACTCCGATGTCGAAATCGAGTGCCGTTTGTGGTACTGGAAACTAGACATTCCCAGCTTTCCAACGGTATAAAATGTACATTCTGATTCCACTTGAGCAATCCGTACCAATCATTTAAATATGACTGTCCTGTTTCTCGTGTACACTGGAACCCTGTTTTGAACAGCGAGTTAATGCTCAAAAATGAGTTAGTTGTGGACAGATTTTGGAAACGATTTCTTCTATGAAATTGTAGCCTTAGGGATTTAGTTTTCAACACCGCCAACCATGCTCAATTCCGGTTGAAATGAGTAATTTATGACCAGATTTCGAAACCGACTCTGTAGGTGAAAACCCTCATTTTGGACAGATTGTAACCAATATTGATTTGGGCCTTGATATTTGAAAGTTTTGGTGTAAATCACCTACCAAACACATCTTGGATGATTATTAGACCTTGTCTACACCAATGAACCATGTTTGAGGAATTTTCCTTGGCCAAATGCTTGAAAACGGAAAAACGGAAGTCCAAGGCAGATTTGCCTTGGAACTCCTTGGAACTTTAGTGGTTTTGTTAACTATCTTTCTGTACGTATTTTTCTACAAAATTTTACAGAGAAATAGTTCCTATATGGTAGTATTATACTGCTAAATTTGGTACCATTTCGAGTCCGTTTCACTGCTCAACTAAACTCCCAAAGTTCATGATTTGAGTTTGGAAAACCCTTGATTAACAAGGAAATCTTAGTAACCTTGAGCTACCATATCTTGGTGCTCAAACCTCCGATTCTTGTTCCGCTTTTTTGTTTTAAACCTGGATTGCAACTCTAATAGAGTTCCAAATTTTAGAGGTTAGTTCAAATCAAGTGAATTTTGCCGAATTTTTAAAGTTGGCCAAAAACCAACCTAAACCTGTCTTAAGTACCCCAAAACAGCAACTTTGAGCAATTTTTGAATACCTTCCGTTTGGAATCATAGAAAAGTGTATTCTAGGAACTTTTAGTACTTTAGAAGAAGTTTCCAACGGTACCAAGTTTTCCAATTTTGGAATCACAGAGAGTGAGATACAATTTTTCAAAGATAGCCCCTTAAAACTGAAATTCTGGAACCTGATGAGAAACGAGTTTTTGGAAACTTTTCTCTACCCTTTGATAATGATTAATCGTTTTGAACTCGAGTTCGTGAAGAAAATTAGTTTTCTTGTATTAATTAAATCCTCACTTTTGAACCATTATTTTAAGTGGTTAAGGTTCGTGTTTGAGGTATTAACTAGTCAAATCAAGTGTGCTTTCTTTCTTGAATAATACGTGATTGTGAGTGAGAAATATTTGTTAATTGTCCAGGCGCTCAAGGAGATTTCGAAGGGAATTTTGGTGCGGACACCTAAAGTTGTTTGCTCATTTATTTTGAATCGGTGAGTGTCAAGTGCATAACTTGATGTGTTTACTTGATTTATCTTGCTTATATACTTGAATATCACTTGATGAGACGAGTGTGTACTTTATCGCACTCGATCTCCTTTATTCAGAGTTTATTTGCATTAAACTTGGTTTCAAAGTCAATTTGAGTAAATCTCGTCAACTAAAATATACTCGTTTTCGTGTACATGTCGTGTTGTAGTGCATGTCGTACATGTCGTGCATGTCGTGCGTGCCGTGTTGTCGGGTGGAGTGAATCTCCTCGACTTATGGGGACGCCCAATTCTCTTTGGCTAATCTTGCGACTCGAGCTAGTATGGGCTTGGTCAAGAAGCTTGATGAACTAAGAGAATAACAAAACAAAACTTGATCTTTTGAGATCTTGTTCGGCATATTCGGCAAGTATCGCCCTTTTCGTGCGTGTTTGGTTACGGATCCGAGAGGGTGGAATGTTGGCTGGAGGTTGTAAGTGGAGCTTCTATGGATTTCAAAACTTACCCGATTGACGGAGTGTCAACTCGTGGAGGTCGTGGATCGAGCATTGACAAAGCATGTGGAAATTAGCTCCTGAGAGCTCCTGTATCCTACCCAAGTGTGCTTAAATTTGTTAACGTGAATTACTTGACTTTATCGCTTTATTTATGGTATAAATGTTATTGATACTTGAACTACGTGCTTGCATGACTTTCTTGGCCTCACTGAGTATTGGCTCATCCTATTAGTTTGTTTTTCTTAACAGGAACCGGAATGGAAGAAGTTAAGAAATGCCGACCTGAGGCACTTTTGTATTAGTGTCTTGACTGTAATCGACTAGACACTTTTGGATGTTGTATATTTTTGGGGAAAGTGATTGTATCTCGAATTTGTGATGTAAGACTGAATATTTATGTATGGAAATGACTTTGTACCTTTATTTCGACTTTCATTGTTGGTATTAGACTTTAAGTTTGAATTGGAATTGTCTCGAGTCCTGGCGAGAGTTGGGCAGGCGTCCCGCGGATACCCTTGGGTTTGCTCTTGGGAGAAGTGGGGGCGTCACAGACAATATAAAAGAGACTTTTCAAGTAATTAAATATTATTCAATGTATGAAAATGGGAAAATTTATAATCCCGATCCATGCAATAACATTATTTTGAATCCATTGAATTTGAATTGGTATTTTCACCATCACAATTATTGTGAAGAGACATCTACAATAATAAGTCTTGGACAGTTTATTTGTGAAAATGTGTGTATAGCTAAAAATAGACCACACCTAAAACCGGGGCAAGTTATATTTGTTCAAGTTGACTCCGTAGTAATACGATCAGCTAAGCCTTATTTGGCCACCCCGGGAGCAACTGTTCATGGCCATTATGGGGAAACGCTTTACGAAGGAGATATATTAGTTACATTTATATATGAAAAATCGAGATCTGGTGATATAACGTAGGGTCTTCCAAAAGTGGAACAAATATTAGAAGTGCGTTCGATTGATTCAATATCGATGAATCTACAAAAGAGGATTGAGGGTTGGAACAAATGTATAACAAGAATTCTTGGAACTCCTTGGGGATTCTTGATTAGTGCTGAACTAACTATAGTGCAAAGTCAGATCTCTTTGGTTAATAAGATCCAAAAGGTTTATCGATCCCAGGGGGTACAGATTCATAATAAGCATATAGAAATTATTGTACGTCAAATAACATCAAAAGTGTTGATTTCAGAAGACGGAATGTCTAACGTTTTTTCACCCGGCGAACTAATTGGATTGTTGCGAGCAGAGCGAATGGGGCGCGCTTTAGAAGAAGCGATCTGTTACCGAGCCGTCTTATTGGGAATAACAAGAGCATCTCTCAATACTCAAAGTTTCATATCTGAAGCGAGTTTTCAAGAAACTGCTCGGGTTTTAGCAAAAGCCGCTCTTCGTGGGCGTATCGATTGGTTGAAGGGTCTGAAAGAGAACGTAGTTTTGGGGGGAATGATACCCGTTGGGACCGGATTCAAAGGATTAGTGAAACCTTCAAAACAACATAACAAGGCTCTCTTGGAAACCAAAAAAAAGAATCTATTCGAGGGGGAAATGAGAGATATTTTGTTTCATCACAGAAATTTTTTTGATTCTTTCCTTTTAAAAAAATTCCATGATCCATCAGAACAATCTTTTATAGGATTTAATGATTCATAAGAAGAGATTCATTTCTTTTATTACCTTATTTTACTTATTTTATTTGATTTAGTTCGGCCATTTTATTTAGTAAAATAAATAGAAAAGAATAATGGTTTGGGTCGTGTATATACGGCCAATCTACGGTAGGGCAGAAGGTTCCATCGGAACAATTTTATATTTCAGTTCAGGGTTCCTCCTCCCTTTTTTGAAAAAGGGGGGATATGGGGAGAAATGACAAGAAGATATTGGAACATCAATTTAGAAGAGATGATGGAGGCAGGGGTTCATTTTGGCCATGGTACTAGGAAATGGAATCCTAAAATGGAACCTTATATCTCTGCAAAGCGTAAGGGTATTCATATTACAAATCTTACTAGAACTGCTCGTTTTTTATCAGAAGCTTGTGATTTGGTCTTTGATGCGGGAAGTCGAGGAAAACAATTCTTAATTGTTGGTACCAAAAATAAAGCAGCAGATTCAGTAGCATGGGCTGCAATAAGGGCCCGGTGTCATTATGTTAATAAAAAATGGCTCGGCGGTATGTTAACGAATTGGTCCACTATTTAATCTTGACCATGAAATTGCCCAAAATGGAAAGTGCCTCAAACTGTGAGGCCCCGATTCCTGGTTCTAGCCCTTTGGAAAACCGAACACCATTACAAAGAATGTCTTGCACACACACTTCTGATAAGATCGAATCATCCAGCAAAAGGGGCATACACAACCAGATAATGGACAAGTTTCCCTCAACTCCATTGCTTTCCTCCTGTTCCTAGCCTTTGCTCTAACTTTAGTCCAAAAATGGTTGAGATCCAGAGGATTGACATCAATCAAGATGTTGCCACTAGGGCCGTGGAAGCTACCTTACATTGGAAACATCCATCATTTGATATGCTTCCTACCTTATTATGCACTCAGAAATTTAGCTTAGAAACATGTAGCTCTAATGCACCTTCAACTAGGTGAAACTACTGTGTTTGTTGTCTCATCACCTCGTTTAGCTAAAGAGATTTTGAAAACTCATGATCTTGCCTTTGTGAATAGGCTAGAGTTGCTAGTGGGCAAAATCCTATCTTTTGACAGTTCGGATATTGTCTTCTCTCTGTATGAGAGTGTTGGAGACAATACAGAGAGTTGGAGACAAATGCGATAGAAATGCACCTCGAAACTCCTTGGTGCCAGAAGTGTTTATTGAATTGACTCTATTTGTATGGATATGAGGCTTTGCATCTGATTGCTCCTATTCAGTCTCTGGCTGCTGATAGAAAACCAATAAATTTAACAATAGAAATTTCCTCGTTCACTAGTTCCGCGGTATATAGAGCAGCATTTGGTGAAGTATGTTGTGATGACCAAAATAAATTCATATAGCTTATTAAAGAAGCGGTTCGCCTAACATGTGGCTTTAATGTTTCAAATCTGTTTCCATCGCGAAAGATTCTTCATCGACTTAGTCCATTGAAGCATAAATTATTGAAGATGCAGTATAAGTTTGATACTCCTTCCGTCCCACTTTGATAGTTCTGTTTTCCTTTTTCGTCTGTCCCAAATTGTAGTTCACTTTCCAATTCAAGAATGTAGTTGTATTTTAATTTTCCTAAAATACCCTTATTCAATGTTAGTTGTTGTTACTATAAACCTACCCCATTTAATGAGAGTTGATTCTTTTTTTACCATCAATTCAAGTTCCCATAAAGTTGTACTCTATTTAATGTGAGGGTATTTTAGAAAAATATCAATCTAAATTTACTTTTCCAACAAAGTTAACTATTTTTTTTAAACTGTGTGAAAAAAGAAACAGAACTATCAAAGTGGGACGGAGGGAGTATAATTCTGGACAACCTGATTAATCAACATATTGAGATTCAAAGTCGCCACTATAGCTATCATCATTCCATATCAGTCTTGATATATTGGCCACGGTCTTGGTAAGACACATATTTTGAAGCATCTAATAATCTAAAAATTATGAAAATGTGCTAAAAATAATTTAAAAACTATGCTAAACAAAAAATAACAAAAAACAAGTGAACGAAAATGATTTCCGAAACTACATTTATGAGGCGGGAAGGTCAAAGTTTTATCCTTAAGCACCCCCACACCTAGTGAACCGGTTGCGAGTTTAACTTTATTCTAATTTTAAGGCCAAAAAATTAGTTGATTTAAACTAAATACATAACATACAAAATAATTAAAGAAGAATGAAAAACCTAAGCATAGCCTGATAAATAAAAAAATAATAGAAACAAGATGATTAATTGCAAAGTTTCAGTTGGAAAAGCCATGAAATAACACACTTACGGCCCACTTGATTACATTTGATAACAGTCTAAAGTAATTAATAGAAAAATAAAAAAGAAACGAAAAACAAAAATAAAAATGCAATAACTAAATGCATCTATGCCCTACATGGGTTATATCACTTCTAAAAAATAAAATTAAAACTAATTAAAATGACAAACTAATTAAACTAATAGCTTACTAGTTAACTGCTAAGGACCTAATTAAAGACGTTAAGCAAAAGTATTGGGGTCAAATTATAAATTACAAAAAGGGGCATACATGATACATTAAAAGTTGGAGAAACTAAGTGGACTAATGCTGCAATATCTAAAACTGAGTCATCTTCTCCACACGAAACAACTCCACGCTGCCACACTGGTTCCTTCTGCAATAACGAAGTCGCCGGAAGCTGCAAATCGTTAACTCCAGACAGTGTTGGATTGGGCGGAATTTCTCCTCTCTCTCCCACACACAAACACACAACACACGCACTGATATCATTACAAAAAATGCAGCAAAACAAGAAAGGAAAAAAGAACCAAAATCCGGTGAAAGGTAATCAAAATTTTCCGGTGAACTAATGGGTACGGGATGACTCGATTGAATTGCCCATTTCTCTTCGTATCAGAGACGAGTCAGTTTAAGTAGACTAAGTATGTCCGAGTTCTCGGCGATTCTTTCATCTCAGATGCGATGCGGAACCATGACGAACGGAATCCTCCGTTCCGGTGACGACTCGACCGAGGCTTTGAACCATTTGAGAATCGAGCGATAACAAACTGGAGCAATGGTGAGCCAGGCCATGATAATCTGATTGATGTCCTACTGAGAATTAAAAAATTGGTGACCTTCAATGTCTATTAACCAAAAAGCATATCAAAGCTGTCATATTTGTAAGTACTAATTTAATGGATCTTTTTCCTTCTTTGCCTACTTGTGTGTTTTCAACCAAGCAATTTGGACATTGATGCAGGATATCTTTACTGGTGGAACTGAAACTTCATCGACAACAATGGAGCAGCGTTGTCCCAGATGATAAATAATCCAGATATACAGGCCAAGGCACAATCTGAAATACGGGCTGCCTGAGGGAAAGAAAATAACCGAAGAAAGTGACATTCAAGAATTGAAGCTGCTAAAGTTAGTAATCAAAGAAACTCTAATGTTACATCCTCCAGTCCCTCCATTGGTTCCCCGAGGATGCAGGGAGCAATGTAAAATTGATGGATATATCATCCCAGTCAAGGCAAGAATCCTGATCATTTTTGGGCAATTGGAAGCGATCCCAAGTATCGGGACAATCAAGAGAATTTCATACCAGAGAGATTTGAAAACAATTCAGTGGATTTCACAGGAAATCACTTCGAACTTTTACCATTTGGTGCAGGAAGAAGAATTTGTCCTGGAATTTCCTTTGGTTTGGCTAATATTTAACTTCCCTTAGCTCTACTGCTCTACCATTTCAACTGGAAACTCTCTCATGGCTTCAACTCCTTAGACACGACAGATTTGTGGAATGACAGCAGCAAGCAAAAATACCTTGTCTTGGTTGCCCCCTCTTATAATCCAGCCCATAGATGTCACGAAAAATCTTCAAGTTATAGCTGTAATTTTGGCAGCTCCCTAGTTTTACACATCGATTTACTCTTCTAATGGCTTCAAGATCATGTCTTCTCTTGTACCATGTCCTGCATCCACCTTACATTAAAAAATAATAATTATAATAATAATCAGTATCCATGTATTCTTTTCCAAAAGAAAAAGAAAATCGCTATCATGTCCCTGAGCTTGATTGTGTGCTTAAACCCGAAAAAAAAAAAGGCTTTTGGAGGAAAAAATATAGTTCAAAAATTATGACAATTTAAAGAGAAAGTAAAATCAATTTGACCTAATTATGTCAATTGACTAAGATTTGGAAAGGTGGAGTAGAAGATGGAACACCACTTACTAATTTTATTTGCAGGGTACCCAAGGAGAAAACAAGGTACTCCTCTATTATTATTATTTTTTTTGGAAAGCAAATAATATTTTGGACCACATTACAAAAAGGTATTATATGACTTAAGAATCTAACTGGTCAAAATTTAACAATCCTCTATTTATAATTCCATAGTTTGGTATGGCTTTTAAAATCCATAGGAGCAAGTGAAAAATTATATTACTTTAAATAATGATAGGAATAATTGGTAGGTGGATATAGCAAATGAAATAATCATTAAAGAAAAAACAGTCTTCCACACACAAGCACTGGTCCCATGCATACGTTAGTTGGTTTTCTTAATAACCCAATATTTTCAAACAATTTTAGACAAATACAAACTTCAAAATATCGACATAAGTCTAGAGCAGTTGAAACTTTGCCGATTTCTCGCATTACTATCATTAGCTATTAAATCGAGCAGCAGAAGTAGTTGAAGTTCAGTATAGCCCATTATTGGAATATACGAGAAAAGGTTCATGCGTGCGAAGAAAAATAGCCCCTTCCCATTATTATTGGATTTGTCCGATGAAGGGAATTTGCCTTCTCTCTTCCTTGAGGCTGCCAGGTGATTGGACCTTTAGCAAAGGGCACGAGCTTGAAATTTGAGATCTTGATCTCGTAATATAATCTAGTTTAACTTAGAGTTAGTTAATGTCTATGTTTTAGTGGCTCCGGTCATTAAAAATTTAGATATGACAGTTCTAAATCTTGCTCGAGTTACTTGAAAGGATAAACTGAAAAGTAGAATTGCAGTTTTGGACTGTAATATTAGGTTTGTATGCCAAACAAGTCTCTAGTACATTGAGTAAAACAAATTTGGTTCTCATAGTTTCTAATTTGAGGCACATTAAGAATAAGTATTTGCAAAATCACAATAATTGTGGTCAAAATCAAATTGGCATTTGTCAAAAGTTTTGATATTGTATTTGGGTTCCTAATGTTACGAATAGCAATCAATATGGTCCATTGGTTTTAGATAATTATATTTAGGGTTTCGAGAAAAAAATAAAATGTGAATTGAAATTAAACATATGACAGGCGCATTTTAAATTCATCATAAGAATTCTTAAAATCAATTCATATTGGTACAACACTTAAGGTACTATAATAATTCAAACTACAAATATTAGGGACTGAAAATACAAAATCAATAATATTGGCTAACAGTAATTTGATTTGAATTGTTAGACAATGTTAAATTTCCATTGATAGTTCTAAATTTGCATAAGCTTCTAAAATTTAGGAACAATAGCTTTAGTTAAAACATTAGAGACAAGTTTGGCACAGAGAGACCAAAAGTAAAACAAATGAATAGAGAGATTGGGATTTGAAATATGATTGGAATAATTAAGTTGAAATTTAGCGTGACAGTGGCAATGATCAAATTATACATCGTAGGGCAAAAAATTAAAAGAAAGAAAAAATTATCAATTTAGTCCCTAAACCTTTTAACTAACGCTGATTTGGTCCCTCAAAGTTTTTTTTTTACATGCAATTAGTCCTTAAAATAAAATGTCTATGCCAATAAAGGACCTATTAGATAGCTCCACTCTAAACATCTTTTGTGTCACCCAGACGGGCAGCCATTCGGGGGCATTTTAGCAAAAAGATATGGGTTAATTATAATTAATTTCCTTAAAATATACCTCATTTTTCACTTTAGCCCCTAATATTTAATTTTGCTCACTTAACCCCAATAGGACAAAATTACCTTTCCATTATTTTGACTTTTCATTTACCTTTTTTCTTCTCTTTTATTTCTTTTTCTCTTTCTTCTTTCTTTCATCCTTCCCAATAAAAAATTCTATCTAAATGAAAATTTTTATTTTGAGTTTGTAATTGCATTTCTGGATGAAGGTTTAAAAGGCATTAAAAACTAATTTTGATTTTTTGTATGATGCCACATGTCACAAATTTCAATTGATGATTATTAATTAGGTCACAATTTCATCTTATGATATTTTCTTGAGAATAAAATGAGAAACTAGAAAAGAAAGGGGAAAAACCAAACTTAAAAGAATTTAAAGGCTAAAAAAATTGTATTTTAGGAAAGTGATTTGAATATTTTTTAATCATTTAAGGAGAAGATAGATTTCTGCAATTCCTCTTTTTTAATTTTAATCATTAAGATGAAGATTTTTGTGGGAAAGAGGAAGAATTAAAGAAAGAAGAAAGAGATAAAGAAAATAAAAGAGCACAAAAGGGGAAAGGAAAAAAATAAAAAAGAAAAATAAGAGTTTAGAATAATAGAGGGATAATGTTGTGGAATGAGGGATAAAGTGAGACAAAAAAAATGGTTAGGGGATAAAGTAAAAAATGAGGTATACTTTAAGGGGATTAATTGTGATTAACCCAAAAGTTATTAGGGCCCTTTTAATGACGAGATACCCAAAAAAAAAAACAAAGGCATCATTGAACAGAAAAAATTAGGCAAGCCAAATTAGGGCTTTATATTCTCTGGTGACTGAAATCAAGAAAACTCGGCAGATTAAGATGGCGGAAAATGAACAAAACGGCTTGGGATCTTCATGATGGAGCAATTGGGCGAGAAAAAGCATGGTGAAGACAAATCCAAGGAAATAGTTACGAGCATTTCTGGTAAGTGACGGACTTATACTCTTATTTAAAGTTAAATTTTGTTCGGATATGCATTTTTTGATTATGTAACTTGTTGGTTCTACAGTTTAAGTAATGGGATTTGCATGCTTATGCATTATGTTTATTTCATGAGCGTAAAGAACGGAAGTTTGAGAAGATAGATGTGCGGTATGCTAAGGTGTTTGTTATAGGGCTGTTCAGTTTTCATTTAGGTCAGGTGGTCCCTTTGCCATAGATTTTTGCAATATGTTGCTGCTTAAGTGAGTGACAGAATAATGGCTGAGCATATGTACACATAATTAATAAAATTATTTTTTATCTTTTTCTGGAAAAAATAAACAGGACAAGGGTTGGATTATTTTATGCTCAACATCTATCATGTTGGGTTATATTTTGGACCACCAGAGGGAACGTATGTGGCCGGAGGGGGGGGTGTGGGGGAGGTAGTATGCAAACTTTTGAAGGTGTCATTACCAATAGAGCCGACATATCAATTCTTGATGGCTTCTGTACTGTCATTGGATGCACAGAAAATGTGAAACTATTTTATAGAGTTCCAGGAGGAGAGTATGAGTTCAAACTTCATAAAACAGAGGGTAAGAAAGATGTTGCAGGCATGGCTTCCATTGGGAAACAATCTGGTGAAGTTGGACAACACTTGATTCACGTTAGATTCTTGAATAGTAATCTAGGCAGCTCAAGTTTTGATATGGGTGAGGCTAGAGTGGCAAGTGAAGATGCTTTTTATATTGACATTAGTTTTGATGACTCTGCTACATTCGAAGAAACCACAGTACCAGATAAACTGGTTGAGGAAGAAGATGGGTGTGAGGTAGATAATGATGCAAATTTAGAATCTACAAATGCTGAAAGTTTAAACAACAGTGACTATCACTCGAGCAAAGATGAAGATGATGTGATTTTTAGGAACTGTGTTGCACAATCTAATAGGGAACTTGAAAGTGTGAAGGAAAGGGGCCAAATAGCTGTTGTTGCCAAGAAAGAAGGTAGAGGTTCTAAAACCACAAAACCAGCAAGTGCACAAGCATCCAAGAAAGAAAACAGTGATGTTAAAGCTACTAGTGATGGTGACTTCAACTTGAATGATGGGTATAGGATCCCAGTGCATGGAGAATTAGATACAATGAATTCGGAAGAGCTTGATAGCAACTGTGAAGGCTCGAATGAAGACAGTTCAAGGAAAAGGAGCCAAGATATGCCAAGTTTAGGCCAGAACATGATGTGGAAGACCAAAACTTCTATGTTAGGTTGTTGTTTTCAAGAGAGCTATAAATTACTATGGAGTGAAATGGGGCAAAGATTTTCGCTGGGGCAAGAATGGTATTAGGAGAATGACGGCAAGATACAAGATTGAAAATTGCAACTAGTTCATTTATGCTTCAAAAGAACCTGATAATGATGCCTTTGTTATCTAGACCATGGGACTACCTTGCCAATGTGGCGGAACCTTTTTTCACAAGTGTGCCAATTCTAACTTGTTGGCATGACATTAGATGAATTTCCTAAGGCTAAATAAGCGGGTGAGTGTTGCTGAATTAACGGAGAAACTGCACTTAGAGCTAAATGTCGACATCATAAAAGAACATGTGAGCAAGACCTTCATAAAGGCCAAGTTATTGATACATAGCAGCTAGAAACAGCAATATGCAAAGCTATAGGATTACTAAGAAAAGTTGCTGACTTGTAATCCTGGCTCAACAGTATCGAAATTTAAGTTAAGTGGTAAGGAAAGATTTCAATGATTGCGCATATGCTTTGAAGAATTAAAAAGAGGCTTCAAGGCAAGTTGTAGATGTGTGATTGGTGTAGATGGATGCCATTTGAGAGGTCCCCACCTAAGAGTTTTATTAACAATAGTTGGAATTGATGCAAATGATTGCATCTACCCTATTACCCTATTGCATATGCAATAGTAGAGGTAGAAGATAAGAGCTTGTGAAAGTGGTTCATAGAGTTCTTGAAACATGACTTCGGAATTTATAAACAAAAGAGTTGGACTTCATCAGTGACTAGCAGAAGTTGATTTACGCAAGCAGACTTCTCTATTTTTTCATAAGCTGACATTTTTTTTAATCATAATCTGACTTTCTTTTTCATAAGTTGACCTTTTTTTTATAATAATCATAAGCTGAGTTTTTTTAATCGTAAATTGAATTCTTATTTTTTTCATAAACTGACTTGTTATTAAGTCAATTTTTTTGTGTTTCTAATGGTCTAAACTGCTAGGAATTTGGATCTGCCATTCAAGAAGTCATTTCGGATGTGGAGCATAGACATTGTGTGAGGTATTTGCACACAACATGAAGAAGTTACACCCGGACCAATCCATAAAGGATAGGTTTTGGGTTTGTGCATGAGCATCATACATGAGGAGGTTTGAGAATGAGACGGAAGCCTTGAGAGAATATGACCACAATGCTCACAAGTGGTTGATAGGCAATACAAATCCCTCATACTGGTCTAGATCACATTTTAGAGAAGCACTTAAGTTCAATATACTCCTCAATAACCTAGTGAGAGTTTCAACTTAGTCATCCTAAAGGCCAGAGAGAAGCCAATTCTGGGTATGTTGGAGAACATTAGAGTGCATCTGGTGGAAAGGCTGCAGACAAAAAGAGAATAAATGACGAAAAAGAGTGATGAAAATTGTCAAAAATCCAATAGAATCTGGAAAAAGCCAAATCCGAATATTGCTAGGCACTCGGATGACAAGAGGTTTGAAGTGAAACACATCTATGATGGAACCTATGTGGTGGATCCAGACAGGTGCATATGCACGTGTAGAAAGTGAGAGCTCACTGGCCTACTGTGTTGTCATGTCGTGTGCTGCATTTCATTAACACCTATGAAACCAGAGTAATATGTGCACAAAAGTTACTCCAGGGAGGCATATTTGGCTGCATATGAACCAGCTATTGTCCTAATCAGTGGACCTACTGCTTGGAGGGACTCCAGTAAGGACCCTATGTTACACTTCCCAAAAGACCAAAGAAAGCAAGGAGGAGGGAACCTGATGAACCTCGAAGAGACAGTAATGGAGTTATCAAGCTGTCAAAAGTCGGGGTTGTTGCACTAAGTTGCTCAAATTGTCATGCAAAAGGACGTACAATAAGAAAATATCCTCTCATTATACCACTGGAGCAGTTAGCTGGTCATGGCAGTGGAAGGGGTCCTTTCAACACCAACAAATGCAGCAACTGTCATGGACTTGGTCACAATAGAAGGACATGTCCAGAGAGTCATTTCAGGTGACGAAGTAGTGGGGTTGCAGCTAATGTGAACCAGAGTATTGCTGGTATAGTTTACTGATGTTAAAATACTACTTATTCTGTGCTGCTGGCATCTTCACACTGATGTTTTCTCAATTTTTTTAGATGAACCTGTTCCTGAAGAGGCTGGACAACAACCTGAACCTGATGAATAGCCTTCAGTTGATGAACATCAAACCTGTGCAGGCTCAAAACATGACAAACAGGTGGCTGATCATGAACGAAATTGTTGTTCATTGCTGACTTTTTTCATTTGCACTTGAACTTGACTTTTTTCACTGCTGATTATATGTTTTTTCCTTGTGGTTTCAAGTGATAATCTGCAACCTGTCCAAGAAGAGGCTAAAATCATCAATTTCACATTTTTGGCTCCTAGTGAAATTGTTGAACCAAGGAAGAAAACTGTTAAATGATACTTTTGTAGAGCTCCTGGACATAACAAAAAAACATGTCCTTCACAGCATGAATAATCTTGGTGAAGAAGAAGGCCAGAAATGGATGCTTATAGTCCATACTTGAATCAATTCGAAAAAATGGAGGACAAAACAGAAAGTGAGTTAATAATATACAAGTCACCTTCAAATTTGCATGATTTCTTACTTGCATATTTGTGTGGGCGCATAAGCTCATGATGATTCAGATGATCAAACTGAACCTGGAAGTGCAGACCATTAGTAATTAGAGGATTACAAGCAGTTGCAGTTACTGCTGACCTTGTTGTGGACACAGTCTGCTTTTTTTGCCTTCCGAACTCAGCAACTGTCTTGTCCATAGACTGTATATTGTTTAGTGGCTAAACTGGTGTTTTGCGTAACTATATCTTGGTTAGATGGTATACATTCTGCTTCATAGACACTTACTCTTTTGGAACTTTGTAAACATTGTCAATGGCTGGCATATTCTAAGTTCAATTGCTTGGATTAATTTGTGGCTGGAAATGACAATCTTTACGTGTATTTCTGGTTTCTTTAAGTGTTGTTATTGTTAGCTCTGCTATGATTAATTTGTGACTAGTTGCTTGTTGGGATTGTCCATATTTAAGGAGAAATTCTGCCCAAAATTTTCTAAATTTTAATGCGAAACAAGTATGGTGTGAGGATAATACTTTATCATCATGGAAATAAACGTGACCATGTACAAAAGGCAGCAAGCTAGATTGTATTACACATCCAAACTCAATATACAAGAAGAGTTCTTGATCAACCTTCCAACTCTAGTACAACGATACCAAACCTATTAAAGAGGCTAGTTTTGGGCCGCATCAACACAAAACTATACTACAACATTTTGAGGCCCTATAGCACAGGCTGTTTTTTTTTTTTTTGGGCATTGTCATACACTATTTCCAGTACTAGAATGCAGCAGCCTACCAATGCCAACAGCAACATCTTCACATTTTTTTTAAACTTTATAATACAACACGACCTCGGCTTTTCTTAGGTCCCTTGGCAATTGAGTCATTATATTCTTCGTGCTCTTCAACATAGGAGGATCGTACTATAAAAAGAAGTTGCAAGCATGGGCTGTCTGCACTCACTATTATTCCATCATTAATAATATCCCAAAAATGGGAAAAAAATTTACCCAAATTGAATAACTTAAACGTCACATTTCCCCATAATTCTGGCATCCCTGGAACCTTCTTGATGGATTTGCATGGATTTGCTGCAGTCCAATAAGTAACTATTCTGCATGCTTCTTGACAGTGGCACCTCCCAATTTCATCCCCATTGTAGTGTTCAAAATTTCCTTCGATGAATCCTCCAAGATGCAAACTTTCACTATTGTAGATCCTTTATTTTCAATTTGTGGCTAAGCTTGACAACCCTTGATCAAAGTTTCTCCTTTGTTTTGCATTTCGGAGGAAGAATAGAAGACATTTTTGTTGGAATATGCAATTAGGGCTAGTTGGAAGAACCCTAATTTCCTTTTCTATTCTCCAGCACCATTAAACTCATCTCTATTTTCATTTGCTGTATTTTGTTCATCATTAAAAGAGCCCTAATGTCTTCTTCCTAAAATTCCCCCTAATGGCTGTCGTCTGGGTGAGAAAAAAGATGTTTTGGGTAGCACCGCCTAATAGGTTCTTTATAGGCATACACATTTTACTTTAAGGATTAATTGCATGTAAAAATATTCTGAGGACCGAATCGCATTAATGAAAAAGTTTAGGAACTAAATTGATGATTTTTCCTAAAAGAAAAATGCACGAACTCAATTAATTAAGCGTCATATCATGAAACTCTACCATGAACTAATGTCCCAAATGAGTAGTTAATTCAAATAGCAATAGGCATACGCTAAAATGCGAATAGAATTTCAGGAGTAAAACAGTAAGAGTTGTATTTTATTAGGTATACAAGAATATGTGAAGTCCAAAATGTATGCAAGCTTGCTTCGGGTATCACTTAAGTCCATGGGACCCATTGAAATTGACCAAGTCATTGAAGAATGTCAACTAACTAATCTGCATTTATAGTTGCAACAGCCTGCAGAGGAAGTCTCTTATGAACAGCAATGCCATTTATTTCAGACATGTCCAGATCCTCAGGTTTAATTCCCTCAGGCAATGAAAAATCGAATTTATGCACTAGTTTTGCTAATGCTAGCTCATTTACAGCAGACGCAAAGCTGATCCCCGGGCAACCCCTTCTTCCAGCACCAAATGGAATCAATTCGAAGTCAAAACCTCGAAAATCAATATCACAATTCAGAAATCTCTCTGGTTGAAATTCCACAGGATTGTTCCACAACATTGGGTCTCTCCCGATTGCCCAAGCATTTATGATTACTTGCGTTCCTGCTGATATATCATGCCCCATTAGCTTCACATCTCGAGTTGATTCGCGACCAACTAGCAATGAAAGAGGAGCATGAAGTCGTAAAGCTTCCTTGATCACTGCTTTTAGGTATTGCATTTTGTCCAAATCGTCTTCAGTGATCTCAAATTTTCCTTTGGCTATATGTCTCACCTCATTCTGCAACTTCTTCAAGATTTTGGGGTGCCTCAGAAGTTCAGCCATTGCCCGCTCCATAATTGTGTGTGTTGTATCGGTTCCACCAGCAAACATGTCCTGATTAAAAAAACGTAAGCAATTTGAAAATCATAAAATATAGGATATTAATGGTATGATCAAATCTGAATAATTGAACTTTTCAATTAAATGGACATCACCGTCTTACAACTTTTCAATTGAAAAGCTTTCATCACAATTCTTGGTTTAATGTTTCTTGTGATTCTCTCAGCGTAGTTGTATTGATGTCCTTTTATTTTTTTGCAAAGCAGAAGATGCTGCAGGAGTTTGATTCTTAATGACTCTCACTCTTGTTAATGCTTTTATTCTTTTTGGGATTCTTGTCACTCTCTTGGGATTTATGTAGATATTGTGCCATTTGGATTTTGGGTATGAAGCTTCTATTAAGCCAGAGGAGCAAGACAAAATAACTCCTTTGATTCCTCAGTTGATTAAACAAATCCTTATAGATTTATTTTGTGCTAATTAGCATAACAAGAAGCATACGCAAAACAAACATTAATAAATAAATAATCCAAAAAAGGGGTAAATTACTTATAATCCCCCTATGATTTTGCATAATGTCAGATGATTCCTCTAAAGTTTCAGAATAGCCACATAACCCTCCTATGATTTTATGTAAAGTGTAAAATAGACGGAGTGTAAAACTTCTCTCTCTTTGAGAGCACCTTTCTCTCTCTTTGAGAGCTTTTCCCCCCATTGGTGGGAGCTCAAAAGTTTTCAAATTCCAAAAATCTCAAATCCCGGCAAAACTCAGGAATTCAACACCATTGCTAAAATCCAAACTTGATTCCCACAGACTCTAGTTCGGACAAAGTAATTGCAAAGTTTATTGACGAAGATTCTGGTTCTTGTACGTATTCCAGCATGCACCAGGAGGCTCTGGAGCAGAAGCCTCTGCCCAGGCATCCATAACGTATGCTCCAGCTGAAGAGGTAAGTGGAGTAAATGCAGAGGTCAGGTAACTTTAAAACCTTTGTCACAGTTTCTTGCACATGATGGTGCATTAATTCTGGTTTTAGTTCCTAGCTTCCTACAAGCAGCTTTGGTGGGAACGTCTTTTTCTTTTCTTTTTTCTATATTGTTTTCTTGGGTTGTTTTTTAGTCCTTGGTTAGGTTTTCAGTGTGACAATCCATAAGTATTTCCTCTGAAACGATGGCGGAAGAGTTGGCAGATATATTAAGGAAGTTTGAGCTGTCTGAAGAGGAGTTAGGAGGTGTTGCACTAGACCTTGGAGATGTGGATACAGCCATTAGAGAATGTCAGACAAGTATGGTTGGGAAGATTGTGGGGGAGAAAGTGGCTAACTATGCGGGAGTAAAAAATTTTGTTAACACTGCTTGGGGGTACCCAAAGGAACTGAGGATTATGGAACTTGGACCCAATCTGTTTCAGTTCTTCTTACCTTCGGAAAAAGAGAAGGAAAGGATCTTAGGAGGAGGGCCTTGGATGTTCGATAACCAAGTGCTGGTGATGAACAAATGGACGGAAGGGATAGAGGAAGATGATAGGGCCTTCAGAATTGCACCATTGTGGATCCAAGTATGGAACTTACCTGTGCATTGGATATCAAAGGACGTAGGGAGGAAGATAGGGATGGTCTTCAAAGGAGCAAGAGAAGTAATAGTTCCTCAAACTGGCAGCAAGGAAGGGAGGCACCTAAAAATTTTAGTGAATGCAGACATCTCTAAACCTTTGTTGAGGGGTACCACAGTCAACCTTAATGGACACACTAAGTGGTTATCCTTCAAATATGAAAGGTGTCCGGAATTTTGCTATAAGTGTGGGATAGTGGGACATAGTGAAAGGAGCTGCAAAAAGGAGATGGGAGTGGGGAAGGATAAAACGGACAACTAGTATGGACCATGGATAAGAGTAGGCTGGGGAAAAAGTTCACCACAAAAAGTCCATACAGAAAAAAAGATTCACATCTGGAAGGAGTGTCTGGGGTTTCAGAAATGGTGAGTTAGTTCCTAAAGGGGGTGGAGGATTGAAGGAAACAGAGGAGGGGGAGAACTTGCAAGTAATGGATGTCAGAAGTGGGGATGAGTGCAAGATAGCCACCAACAAGGAAAATAATGAACAAGGAATGGTTAAAAGCTCCCGGGTAGGAGTAGAAGGAACACAGAATGGGCAGAATCAGACCCAAGGGAAAGACAATGAGTAAGGAGACCTAGGAAGCACGTCAAGGGAACTACCAGTACTTATTTCTCCAGGAGTAGGTGGGAGGCCTATGGGGGTTGGAGAAGGGGTTGAGGAACTGGCTAAGAGTAACTTTCCAGCGAGAGTGGAGATCATAGATAAGGTCATCTCCATCCAAATAGGAGGGGAAAGCCAAAAGGATATAGTGCCAGTACAGGAGAACAAGGAGGGGGGAAATATAGAGGAAACTGTACATATGGAAACTGATTCAGGTGAGCAACAGCTGGTTCGAAGTACTAGACAAGTAAGGGGAGGTAAAAAGCTTTTTAAACCACAGGGTAGAGGGAGGCGTCCTCTAAGAGAACTGGATGGTAATAAGGCAACAGATGAATCTCCTAGGAAGAGGAAAGGTAGTCAGACAGAGGTGGAAATGGAGGATTTAGAGCCTTCTGGAATAAGCTTGAAGAGGTATAAGCAGTGTGAAGGTATAGGAGGGAATATGTCGCTTTTTGAGGGGGTGGAGGCCAGCCAACTCTGGTCTCCCCAAGACAAATGAGAGTGCTGGTGTGGAATTGCCAAGGTGTAGGGAGCCCCTTGACAATTCCCCAGCTGAAGGAGGCTAACAACCTCCTCTCCCCCAATATTTTGTTCCTGAGTGAGACTAAGAATAAAGCTAAGTTTATGGAGAGTGTTAGGCAGAAGCTAGGTTTTGAGGAGAGCAAGGTAGTGGAAGCTATGAATAGGGCAGGAGGAATGACCTTGATGTGGAGAAAGGAAGTTACTATGATACAAGTTCTCGAGTCAGCCTTCACACTAGAAGCTCATCTGAGGGACAATGAGTCCCAACAAGACTGTATGCTATGACTGGTGGTTTATAGGACTGTATGCTAGTTGTGATGTTGTGATCAGAAAGGAACAATGGAGAGTTGTTAAGGACCGCAGCAGACTGTGGGGTGATAAGTGGATTATCACGGGTGATTTCAATGATATCACTTCTAATGATGAAAAGTGGGGTGGTAGAGTGAGAGAGGAATGGACCTTTAGAGATTTTAGGAACTTCATTGAATCCAACAATCTGGTGGACATTGGTTTTGTTGGAAACCCCTGGACATGGTCTAATAATTGGGACAGGAATGGGGAAGTCAAAGAGAGACTGGACAGGGCTTTGTGTAATGCAAGCTGGTTCCATGTTTTTGATAGAGCTCAGTGTAAGCATGTGGAAAACATAGGGTCTGACCATAGCATGCTTTTAATTGATTCATGCCCTCCCCAAGGAAAAAAGAAGAAAAGGTTCTCTTTTGATAAACGATGGCTTCAGAGGGAAGGCATGAAACAAGTGGTGGAAAGAGCCTGGAGGTTGGGCAGCGGTGGATCCAGGATGTTCAAAGTTAAAAAGAAGATTGTCAACTGCAGGATAGAGCTTCTAAAGTGGAGGAATAAGTTCCAAGGAAACTCGAGGAGGAGAATTGAGGATTTGAAACACCAATTGGAAGAGCTAAGAAAAGGGGCGTACCAGGACAAAAGAGAGAGATCACTGGACTTGAAAAACCAACTGAAAAAAGCCTATGAGGATGAGAAGGTGTATTGGAGCCAAAAGGCTAGAGTGAGTTGGTTAAGAGAAGGAGACAGGAATACCCAATATTTCCATGCATGCACCAAAGGTAGAAGGAAAAGGAACAAGATTCTGAATTTACAACGAGGTCATGGGACATGGACCTTAAATGAACAAGAAATAGGGGTTGAAGTGGAGGAGTATTATCAAGGTTTATTCACTAGCTCTGGTGCTCAGTGTTTAGAGGAAATACTTCATGGAATTCCACACTCTATCACTGACCAAATGAATAACAACCTAACCAAACCTGTAGAGGAAAAAGAAGTTAAGAAAGCTTTGTTCTCAATGCACCCCAATAAAGCTCCTGGCCCAGATGGAATGTCTCCCCTATTTTTTCAAAAATTCTAGTATTTCATTAAAGATGACGTGGTACAGGCGATTCAAAGTTTCTTTCATTCAAGCCTCATGCTTAAAGCTATAAATAACACAGTCATCTCTCTAATTCCTAAAGTTGATAATCCCACTGATATGAAGCAATATAGACCCATCAGTCTTTGCAATGTGCTTTACAAAATGATTTCCAAAATCCTTGCCAATAGACTGAAAAATGTTTTGAACCTCTGTATAAGCAAAAATCAAGCTGCTTTTGTTCCAGGAAGACAGATACTAGACAATGTGATTCTTTCACATGAATTTTTGCACCATCTGAAAAACAAAAGGCAAGGAAATGCAGGACTTATGGCTTTAAAGTTGGACATGTCCAAAGCATACGACAGGGTGGAATGGAGGTTTTTGGAGGCAATCATGGAAAAAATGGGTTTTTGCAACAAGTGGATCAAATGGATCATAAGCTGTATCACCACAGTTACATATTCCTTCAATATAAATGGGGATCACAGAGGCTTGGTTACTCCTCAAAGGGGGATAAGACAAGGTGACCCCTTGTCACCTTATCTATTCCTTTTGTGCTCTGAAGGGCTGTCAAATCTACTTAAGAGAGCTGAAGATGGCAAGAAAATCACTGGAATGACGATCAGCAGAAGAGGACCATCAATCTCTCATTTATTTTTTGCTGATGATTCTCTAATATTTTGTAAAGCTGAGTCCAGTCAGGCTAAGGAGCTAATGTACTTGCTGAAGAGATACGAGGAAGGCTCAGGTCAAATGATCAATTTAGAGAAGTCATCTGTCTTTTTTAGTAAAAATATGTCCAGTGCTAAGCAAGATGATATATGTAAAGAGTTGGGGAAAATACAAAAAGTCAGTCAAGGGAAGTACCTTGGTCTACCAATGGTGGTCACCAGAACTAAGGAACAGGTGTTTGGTTTTGTGAAGGATAATTGCCAGAAAAGAATAAACTCCTGGAAAAACAAATTTCTGAGTGCTGCTGGGAAGGAGGTGCTACTTAAGGCAGTGACTATGGCGATGCCCACCTATGCTATGTCCTGTTTTAAATTGTCATCTAAGCTGTGTAAATACATTAGTTCCAGTATGGCTAGATTCTGGTGGGGTGAAAAAGATGGAAAAAGCAAACTGCATTGGTGTTCCTGGAAGAAGTTGGCTCAGGAAAAGGAGAATGGAGGGTTGGGTTTCAAAGACCTGCAGAGATTTAACAGAGCATTGCTGGGGAAACAGGTGTGGAGACTCTTAACCAAACCAAATCTTTTAGTGAGTAAGGTTCTCAAAGCTAAGTATTACCCCAACGAGTCACTACTCAGAAGCAAAGTACCTAAAACAGCCTCCTGGATATGGCAGAGCATTAGGGGAGTAAGAGAGGAGGTGGAGGAAGGTATAAGGAGGAAGATAGGAAATGGGAGGAGTACAAAGGTATGGGACGACAAATGGATACCTGAAACTCCAAAAGGGCAGCCAACAACAGTACGGCCACAAAATTGCAACATCAGCACTGTGGACCAGTTGATTTCCAACTTCAGATGGAATAGACCAGTGGTTTTTAGCACTTTCAACAGTGAAGATGCAGGGAAGATACTGAAGATTCCTATAAGCTGGACAGGGAGAGAGGATAGCAATTTTTGGATCCATAGTGGGAGTGGACAATATACTGTGAGATCTGCATATAAGGAAATGGCAAACAAGGAAGTTCAGGATACCAGTAGCAGGGGAAGTCTGGAGAACCCAAGCGGGAGTTTAGGGGGCAGAATGGGGTGGAAACATCTGTGGAACTTGAATGTCAAACAAAAGATTAAGGTCTTTATCTGGAAACACATGAACAATGCGTTACCAGTTAGAGAACTTATCTATGACAGAACTAAGCTGGGTGAGCCTATATGTACAGGTTGTGGAGAAGGAGAAGAAACGGTGGAACACCTACTCTTCCACTGTAAGAATGCAGAACAAGTGTGGAACATATCACCTGTACAGTGGGAAGGGGTAGCTGACCAAAGGGGATGCTTTAGGAGATGGTGGAGTGCCCTGCTAGGTGCAAGAGCTAGGCAAGGAGGGTTGGAGCACATATGCCTGACTGCTAATATTTTATGGCAACTGTGGAAAGCGAGAAATGAAAGAGTCTTCAAGGAAAAGAACAAGCTACCTTTACAAGTAATACAAAAAGCTATGCAAGAATGGATGGAACATCGGGAAGCTATGGAAGGGATCAGGAAAGAGAGCATTACAGAAACTTTTGATGCTGTGGACGAGTCAGAACACAACACAGTTGAGGGGGAGGGCATTGATGTACAAGTAGCTATTACTGTCAAGAAGGAAAGACAGGTGGTGGGGATTGGAGTAATGGCAAATGACAGCAATGGTCAGGAAAAAGCTATATGGGCTATGAGAGAGCAGAGCGCGGGACAATGGCTACTGGATTATGCAGAAGCTTTAAAACTGGCCATGGCGAAAGCAAGAGCAAAACAGTGGTCCCATATAAGAGTGGGAATCACAGACCAACAGTTGCTAAGACAACTCAGGTCAGGAAAAGCTAAAGATATCAGGTTGTTCGCTCAGGTGGAGGAGATTGATAGACTAAGCTCCATGTTTGTACAATGCTCCTTTTATCTGGTTCCAGATGAACAACATGATAGACTTAGACAGATTAGTTCATATGCTACAAGCATTCCATTAGATGAGGAGCGCTAGCTTCCTCTGTGTCTGTGTACACGATGTATAGGTGGATTGGGCCTTTGCCCATACTTCTGTAGTTTACAAAGTTTATCAATACAACCTTCTAACGTTTCCGGAAAAAAAAAAAGTAAAATAGACGGAGTGTATAATCAATTATGGCGATTAGACCACAAGCATTCTCAAAGTGCGTGTGATGAAATCATAATATTCACTTAACCCTCTATTGTTTATATGAATAACCACTTTAATCCTTGTAGTTTTTGCATTTAATCACCCTATGATTTTGTACAAGATGGTTAAGTCATCATTTGGTTTAACATTTAATTTAGGACAGTGCAGATATTTCAACTAACAAAATTGCATAGGCTATATTTGTTAAATTTCCAATTTATATGAAATCATAGGGGGTGAAACGAATATTTTGAAACATTAGGGGATTATGTGATAATAGATGAAATCACAGGGATTATTAGTAATTTATCCAAAAAAAAAGGTTTATAGTGGAGGGTGTCCGAGGTATGAAATACAACTTAGGGGTTGAAACTGCTGTTGATTTATACACAAAATATAATTTTAAAGAAAGGTTGATAATTAAAAAAAGAAAAAGGGGAAGGATCATGGACTCTTACCAAGATGACAGCTTTGACTGAGTCATGCTCAATAGTAAAGCCTGTCAACTTTTCCCTCTGAATTTCAAGCAAAATATCCACGAAGTCTGAGTTGGTTTTCTCAGCAGTCACTCTAGTAGCCTTATTCCTGTGCTCTTCAATTATACCCTCCATAAATCTATCAATCTGTTTAACCACTCTTTCTACTTTGGCATTGAAGCCATTGAAACGATTCATCCATGCAAGCCAAGGGATATAATCCCCTATATCAAGAACCCCCAAAAGTTGTACAAATTCTACTAAAGTTGCTTTAGCCTTTCTCCCATTTTCTTCATCACCGTACTTCTTCCCCAAGGCAACCTTACACACTATATCATTTGTGAGAGTAAGAAACATATTGCTCAAGTTTATCAAGGAATTAGATGAAGAAGACAAGCATTTTTGCTTAATGTTTTCAATCATAAGTGAAGTCTCTTCCTCTCGAACATGTTGGAACGATTGAACCATTTTGTTACTCAGGAGTTGAAGCACTCAAATACATCTCATTTGCCTCCAATATTCATTGTAAGGTGAAAATGCTACATCCTTGGAGCCATAGAAGAGCCTATAGGGTATACCTGACTTTGGCCTGTTTGAAAAAACTAAGTCATGTCTTTTCATGATTTCAGAAGCTGCACTGGCTAAAGAGGCAATGAGCACTGGCTTATTGCCAAAATGGAGAAGCATAAGAGGGCCATACTTTTTTGTTAGTGAATGAAGTGAGTTGTTAGTGAATGAAGTGAGCGATGAGGAAGCAAGCCGAGTTGGTGAAGATTTCCAATTATTGGGAGCTTTGATGGAGATGGTAATTTCTTCTTTCGGGGTTTTGATGAAGAAGTGAACCATTTAATTGCAAATGTAATGAATAAAGCAAAGGGTATAAGAGAGAAAATTGAACAGTTCAAGATGCGCAACATTTTGTGCTCTAGAATGGAAAATGAAAACTAAGGTGTGCGGTGAAGGTTCTGATTGTTCACTATTTATACACATTTGCCATTTTTTGAACTTTGGTTGTATGTGTATTGGAAGAGGTTTGTTTATTTGATTCCACTTTGAAAGGAACGGCTATTCTTAGTTTGGACAAGTGTTGCTAAATGAGATTTTGGTTAGGAAACTTGGGCATCAAAATTGAAGTGTTTCTAATTTTTTGGCCTAATTCAACCGAGTGAACCTTGAATTTGCGTGGGTGTGTCGTCCAATTTAATTTTAAAAAAATTGTGTATAAAACTAGGTTAAACATGGTAAAAAAATGCGATCAAGCTAGAAATCGAGAAATCCGTAAGAACCATCTTTTTTGGACAATTTTTTTCCAATTTTTATTTTTTCCTTTTTTTTTGCCTAGAACAGTAACCAATTGCAAGCAGCCCTACTTTCTAACAGTTGTCGCACTCCATACTTCCTCATCCACTTCCTACTTCCACTCTCACAACCTCAGTAGAGGCCTTGCGGCCAAGTCTCCCTCTCTACATCTATTTTTTTTTAACCCTCCCAACCCTCTCTACATCTTGTTAAATCACTACAATTTTTATGCCACCTTCATCAGTTATCTCTACCTCGCTCTCTATTCAATGTTGTTGATTTTTTGAGTTGAACCCTTGACTATGATTGAATAGTTATCTTTTTCGAATTTCAAAACATTGCAAAATTGGGCTGGACATCATCTAACATGTTATTCCAATTTTCCTAGTTCGACATATTCAAGTAGTATGTATTTCAGTAGAAAATTTAACTGCTTGTTTGAATTGTGAGTTATTAGAAAAGAATTTCTGAATCATTCCCTTAACAAATTTTTGGTTTAGGTTTTTATCTCATATACATTAAATCACTATAATATATTTTTCTATCAAAGTTCTCAAAAACTCCAAGTAAAACGGAATTTTCTTCGTGTTAAAAAATGATGGAATATATCCTAAACGGAATTGAACCAACGAACAAATTTTCTTGTCTAAGCATGTACTCAGGATACGACACATTGAATCTTCCATCAAATGCAATATTTCAAAGGATATGCAAGGAAGTTCTTGAAGTTACCGATCGGTCAATTGCCTAATTATGTGAATGCACAAAGTAATAAAAACATTACCTTCTGTTATTTTTTTCTTTTTTTAATATTCATTTTTACTGCAATTATCCAATGATTACAACTACCAGATTTCTTCAAAAACAAAACAAGAACTAGCCAATTTTGCATAGAGCTAAACAACAACAATTTGTGCTCTAGAACGGAAAATCAAAATTATAGAAGTTGTGGGGTGAATGTTCTTATTGTTTACTATTTATAGAAATTTTCCATTTTTTGGACTGTGTTTGTATGTATTTTGGGAGATTCTTTTTTGGATAAAATAAAAGTCAATATTATTAATAAACTAGTTGTCAAGCAGAAATGCACTAATGACGGAAAATACATAGAACATGTTACAGAAACATCTAATATGAAAAATCATTAAATTTATTGAATTACAAAATATAAAAGATTACACTGTAAATCACAAATCATCAGATCTGACCAATTGCACGAGCTATTCTATAAATATTATTCATGTCTATTCCATCAAATCTAATATCCAACTGATTCAAATTCAAAATTAATGTTAAGATCTAACAAGAAGACACTTTCTAGATCTAACATATAGATCTAAAAAAACTCTTATATCTGAGTAAAAAATGATAAAAACTAAATAAAACTTCCACTAGAATAGTTTTGGAAAGCAAAAAATTCTCACTGGTATAACAGTAGGAGAAATGAAACTCTCACTAGAATATCCTAGAAGAAATTTTATTAAGCCTAAAAATAAAAAAGAAGAGGAATAGGAAGAGAGACCTTGGTTTTGAGGCCAAAATCTCCCTCCTATTAAGGAAAAACAGTGGAAAGAAAGATTGAGAGTAAAGAAAAGGTAAAGAGAACAAGTGACTACTTATTTTAGCAGAATTTTCTTTATTTGATTCCACTTTGGAACGAACGGCTGCCCTCATTTTGGACAAGTGTTGTTAAAGGATCTTTTTGTTATCAAACTTAGCAAATCGAAGAAATTTGGACCAAACCAACCAAGTGAAACTCGAATTTAGGTGGGTGTTTGGTCCAAGTTAATTAAAAATATAATGTGGATAAAGCTCAGTTAAACTTGGTGAGAAATGTGATTGAACCAGAAATCGAGGAATCCATAAGAACCATTTTTAATTCTTTTTTTTTTTCCAATTTTTGTTTCACACCATCTTCATTAATTCTCTCTAGCTAGCTCTTTATTAAAGCTAGTTAGTTTTTTGAATTTAATTAACCCTTACTTCGAATCTCTCTCAACCATTGAGAAAATAGTTAATGTTTTTATGTAGTTAGGTTAAAAAATCATTAACTTGATTGAGTTTAGATTTATGACATGTGTAAGATGAAGATATTAAATGCCAACAAAAATTATGTGTAGCCTATTTAGATCCTTTCAGGTAAAAATTTTATACATTGACTTGGTAAGACAAATTAATTGAAAAAAAAGCATTTATTGTTATAGCCAACAACAAATTGATCGACTAAATGACAAAATTAGGAATCAAAGAAATATTTTACGGTGTAAATCTCTTTGTTGAAGGAGTGCTACAGAAGCCAAAATTGTTCAAAACTTCAAGCACAACTCATTCCTGAAAAATAAAGAGATTGATACGGCCAAGGCATGCATGGTATCGAGACAGCCGAACATGGAGACTTAAAAGTATATGTTGATAGGACCTTTACGGCATCAAATGGCCGAATGAGACTTTCTTTCTTTCCGTTATTTTTTTTTTCGGAGATGTAATTTTGCTCATGATATTGAAGCCGTTCCATACACATGGAGTATTTGAAAACTCCGTTGGTACAATAGCTCGAACATAGCCATTACAAACGAACTTATACAAAACATCTAAAATCAAAATCCCATTCTGTTGTCAACTTTAGATTAGTTATTGCATAAAAAAAAAACTTTAGATTAGTTCTGATTCTAGCAACTCCTTTCCAAGCTGCAACAATGGAACGAACATTTGTCACAAATAAATTGACCACCTGGATAGGATGCAATTTAGTAGGCCCACAAATTGTTCCATTCATGGTGATCTGCCAGCAATGATACATACATTAACAAACACAGGTGAAGCCAATTTCTGAACATTCCCTAAATAAGTGTCCTGAAAAAAATGATGTATAGTAGCCCTGCATTAGTTGGAACAGGCCTTGCTTGAGGGATAATGGCGGAGCCACATGTTGGGTTGCATCCCCTCGATTTTTTGAGAAAATTTTGTTAGACAGTTTATAAAATTTTAATATTGTTCTTTGTTTATTCCCCTAAACTTTTTAGAATTCTCCTTCCTATCATACATTGCCCCCTAAATCGTTAAAAGTTCATAATCATTATCTTTCATAAGAGTGTTAGACCTATTAAAAATTAACTATGGATGTCAATTTAAATGTAATCTTCACCGCAAATTTTAAGCACAATTTAGATTTAAAAGCATAATTAACACAAAAAAGAATGAACTTTTAAGATAGATGTGTTTATTGGTTTTAAAATCTGTTATTACTATGAATCTTGTTCTAATGGAGTTGACCCCAAACTTTAAGATCCTGACTCCGCCACTGCTGAGAGGTAGGGAAAATTCCAAAATTGTGATGAAAATAAAAAAATTTCTACAAAGGGGGCGGTTTTAAATGCGAATTCACTTCGCATTTTTACACCAACTGAGGATAAAAAAAAAAACTATTACATTGACCTTGCATTTGTGAAATGCGAGGTCCCTCAAAGTCGAAAAAAACGCGGCTTAGAAAAACGCGACTTGAAGTCGCGTTTTTGTAAGGCACGTATTGTGTGCATTGTACGAAGGTTAAAAACGCGAATTCCCTCCTCAGTTTACTTCTTCTTCTTCTTCTATCCAGCCGCGTTTTTTCGGACCTCTTCACACACAAATCACCAAATTCCATTTTCGCTCCATATCTTGGTTAAAAATCATGAACCCAACACATTTTGAGCATTATATAGCCTTTGTAACCGATTAAAATTCAAGAAAAACACCTCAAAATCGGTTTTCAAGGAGAGTGAAGGCTAGGGTTTCTAATTTGTAATTTCTTCAATTGGAGTTCAATTGGAGGGCGTTTCATAGGGCTTTTTGCACAGGCATCATCTTCAAACATCCTTGTATGTGATAGAGGTATAATTCTTCATCAAATATTCGTATTTTAGAAGTTCCTATTTTTCAATTTTCTGAGATTTTTGACATATTTTAATTTGGAATTTTTTATGATATGTATTGATGTTTTTTGGCCTCATTTGTGCTTGTTGATGGTAATTAAGCATGTTTACAAGTTAAAATGTAGGAAATTGATGATTAATAGTTATTTAAATTTTTGGTGTTACCTTGTTAAGCATGTTTTGGTATTTTTCGGTTAAGCATGTTTATAAATTTTGGTTTTATGTTAATGGACAAAATGGTTAGTTTACAACTTTATCAAAGTTACATCTCCTTATGTTTACAATATTTGTCCAACTATATGAATAAGTTCATTTTACTTGAACAATTAAGTTTTATTTGAAATATTGGGTTGTCCCGAACATGATAGAATGAGATATACATATTTTTTTTACCTAATTACCAGGGATTTCGAAATTTTGATTTACCATTGTGTTTTGGCCTTCTCCTATTTTGTTTGATTGGTATTTTATGTAGTTTTACTTTAGAACGATAAGGCCGACGAATATGATGAATTTGGTGGACGTAGAAGTATTAGGTGAATGCATCGTAATATTTTAGGCAAATAAATAAAGTAGCTTTGAAAATTCATACGTGGTTGGAAAGGTTGACAGGGGAGTTTTAGGTCATTTATAGGGGACACTTTGTCAAAATTTTCTCAAAAATTGTACTAAGTTGTTTAAAAAGTTTTGACAAATACATGTTTAGATTAAACGAGGGGCCTTTTTTGGTTAGTCATTAACTCAGAAGTAGCTCTTGAGGAGTGGTGACAATAGTTGCTCAAAGGGGGTGCTATGATACGTGAAATGAAGCTACAAAAGCATGTCCTTAACAAACTTATCTTTTTTGTTCCGAATAGTAAAATTTCTTGAATAACATTATGTACAGATTTGTATAGCTAATTTATAGGGAAGTTAGAGGGAATATTAGCATAGCATACTCTTATACTACTAATTCTAATTTATTGTCCCCAAAATAGGGATTCATTTCGCACATATGTCCGTAGAAAGACCTTTGCGAGTGTCTCTTTATTGAGGAGGTAAAATACATTACGAAGATGAGTCAATTTGTTACTTGCCTCGTATCTCCAACCGTACGTTCATATTGCGGCATAGAATTGGATATGAGGAGTTGGTTGACAGAATTTATAAATATATGGGGGTCGATAAGGGGATGTTCAAGTTGAATTTATTTCTCCGTCAACCGTTCGGCCGTACCTATTATAATGTCTCCGCAGTGGTGGATGATGAAACTTTGGAGATAATGTACGATGTATGGAACGAAATTGTTCCATACATAGCCGAGATTTATATCGAGAAGGAGGAAATTTCCCAAAATGCTCGAGTCAATAGCGTATTCATTCCACCAACTTCAAATGTTGATCCAATGATGTCGCTTGTCCATGCATGCATGGATCCAACAACGTTTCGGTCCCACTCTAGTACAGTCGTACCAGAAACTGCAGCGGTCTCCCAATATACACATGGATGTTGGGATAGGGACTTGTCAGAGCCAAGGATCACACCAGGGTTAAGGCGTAATATTGAATATGTTCACGGCCTTGACTCGATTCCAAGTTTTAGAGATCACGGATCGCCGTCTCATTTGTCTTGTTATGGACTCGATTCCACCCCTGGTCCAAGTCGTCAAGCAACAGACCAAGAGGATGTGTATGGCAGTGGACATGACCAACTCCCTACTTCAGAGGGAGACGATGACGCAGAAGATATAGAACAATCTGAGTCAGAAGATGTTTCCGACAGCGACTCAAATGATGAACATGAAGCTTGTGGTATGTACGCTGATCTCGAGGCCCAACAACCCTTTAATGGTTATGGCGGTGCGAATACTAAGTGAGGAGATAGTAGGTCAAACAATGCTACTGGTAGCGTGTCATACGTACCAAGGGGATTCACATTTTTTTCTACCCTTGAAACATGGATGATGACTACCAACTAACTGACGAAAGTGAGTTAGATCGCATTGTTACATTCAGTGAGGAGAATAATAATATACGCCTACATATGAGGTTTGAGAGCAAACAACAGCTCAGTAGGGCTATTAGGGTGTGGTTTATCAATCATAACAGGGAGTTCAGGGTGGTTCAGAGTAAGAGTAACATGTGGGTTGTCAAATGCAAATCTGAGTTTATTAGGAGCACTACCACTGCAGCCGACCCATTGTATCCAGCATGCGACTGGTGTGTCAGAGCAGTGAAGAAGAAGACTCATGGCTTCTGGCAAATAACCAAATCGATCAACAACCATAATTGTCTAGATGATTTGATGAGTTCGAGTAATACAAGCTTACTTCTTCAGTTATTGCTAAACACATTGTTGTAGCATTGAAGATGATCATGAATTTAAAGTTAAGAACATAATTAGTCGGGTTAAGGAAGGCTTGAAGGTGGATGTTTCTTACAAAAAGGCCTGGTATGCCAGATGCAAACTATTGAACTTGTATTTGGATCTTGGGATGCCAATTTTGATGAGCTACCAAAATACGTTGAAGCACTTGTTGAGTCAAATTTTGGAACTGTGGTCAAGTGGTTGAACAATTCGGAAAGTACAGATCGAATAAAGATATTTAAGTTTGTTTTCTGGGTTTTTGGACCGGCTATTGATGCATTTCACATGTATAGGCCGGTTATATGTGTTGATGGCACTCATTTGCGTGGTGAGTAAAAAGGTAAACTACTTGTTGTAGTTACACAAGATGCCAACAATAAAATAATTCTAATTGCTCATGCCATTGTCGATGAAGAGACTATTTGTAGTTGGTCATGGTTTATGGAGCAATTAAGATACCATGTGGCTCGTGATCGGTATCCTCTTTGTGTCATTTCGGATCGCCATAACGATAACATCCATGCCATGACACAGTTTGACTATTGGAAGGAGCCTTTGGCGTTTCATAGGTTTTGCTTATGACACGTTAGGAGTAACCTAATGACACGCTTCAAAGGCTTACACCTTAAAAGGTTGTGTTGGGTAATGGAAAAATTTAGACAGTTGCGCAAGTGGCGAAGGTTCAAACGAGAACTAAGAAACATGTTTCCAGATGCATGGAGTTATTTGAGCGACATTGGAGTCAAAAAGTGGTGTCTAACACATGATGGTGGCCATCGTTGGAGTATTCTTACAACCAACATATCTGAAAGCTATAATAATGTGCTTAGAGGGGCACGCCAATTACCAATTCGGGCTTGTATCGATATGACATTTCACCGGACAGTTGAGTTATTCAAAACGAGAAGAGATGATGCTCGACATTGCCGTAACCCTTTTCCTCCGAAGATATGGCGCCGGTTTAAAGATTCTGACAATAAAGCGGGACTCCACAGGGTTGTGGAATTCGATGGCTCAACGGAGGTGTACAAAGTTGTGACAGGCCGACGTATAGATGGCAAAGGGGGTAATACACAAACAGTCAAGTTTTTTGATAAAACTTGCTCTTGTAACAAGTGGCAGCAGTACAGGATCCCTTGTTCACATGTGATGGCAGTGTGCAGGCATGGAGGGGACAATTCGGGTCTGCTTGTTGATCCCTTGTTCACAAAAAGGCGGTGGTCGGTGCAGTATTTCGGAAGGTTTAACCCTTTACCACATCGGAATACCTGGCACCAACTTAATTGGGAGTTACAGGTAGATAGAAGTAAATATATTGCATGTCAGGCAGGAAAGGTACGAGATAGAAGAATTCGGAATGAGATGGATGAGAGAGACCCAGACGAACCAAAAAGATGTACAAATTGTCATCAGTCAGGACACAACAGAAGAAATTGCCCGAATTATAGACCTTGACTGAGTTAATTTAGAGATAGGAGATTAGCCTTTCCTATTAGAATGCGTATGAAACATTTTTATAATTATCTCTGTACAAATTAAAGTTAAATTATCAATGTAATATTTTCTTTTTTTAACTTTGAAATACAAATTATGTGCAATTTGACATGGTTAATGTAAAATTTGGTATGCTATTTCCCTTGTTTCCTATTGTTGGCTAGCATGTGTGTAGTCTTATATATTAGTTGAATCTCCAAAGATAAATTTTTTATTTTAATCTTATTGTTCTCCTCAGTTATCCCCATTAGTATGACCGACATTCCAATTGCAGCCGACCCACATCCGGGGCCATTCGTTTACTATGTTATATCGACAGGAACGGCACACCGGACACATTCCATATTTTACGACCATATTCTGGACAATCAACTCAATGTCAGGCGATGTGATAGGGAGAGCACACACCTATCCCAGAAAGGATCCGTCATTATATCCGTTTGGCTGGATTTGAAGGGGTGCTTGCGAGTGGATACATTATGATTGATCATGCTCTGATCACTAGTTTGGTAGAGCGATGGTGAACTGAGACTCACACCTTTCATCTACCCATTGGAGAGTCTACAATTACTTTACAAGATGTAGAGGTCTTATGGGAGCTACCGATCGATGGTCTTCCGATTACAGGGATAGATACATCTCATAGCCTTCAGGAGTGGGGACAGATATGTGAGGAGCTGATTGATTTTTCTCCATCCCTATCGGATTTTGATGGACAAAAACTAAAATTGGGGTGTTTATCAAGAGCATTAGATACAGAGCTGCCAATTGATGCATCAGATGTCGAATGTAGACAATGAGCACGCATATACCTTCTCCTGTTATTGGGTGGTCATTTATTGTCCGATAAGTCGGGCAATAAAGTCCCATTAATGTATCTTCCCTTACTACGAGATTTGGAAACTGTTGGGAAGTACAGCTGGGGTAGTGCGATTTTAGCGACCCTCTATCGATCTATGTGTATAGCGACATCACCCTCTAGATCGGCGATTGCTGGACCATTAGTCTTGCTACAGGCATGGCCTTGATTCAATAAAAAATAAGGGTATCATACTATTATTTATCCCGCGTTTGACAGATAATGCCATTAGATTTATGACAGATATGGGCATGAGAACGTATACCTACAATGCGTCCTGATCGAGTTCTGCCGTTGGAGCACCATACTGGTCCATATGGAGTTTGGTGCGTATATGTCAATTGGCGTTCTCAGTTAACAATTTGTTATTCAAATAAGAAATACTTGGTTTCTACTATTAATCTTCAAAGTTCTATTTAGGTGGAATGTTGGGTTTGATCTACACAGAGTTGCAAGACATGTCGTGTCAATATTTCGAAATTAGTTAACAGGCCTACATCCCTAAGAGGTACAGTAACTATGCCCAACATGACGTTGAACGTCTAACTATTATTGAATTTCTTTTGATTACTCTAAGCATATGTGTAAATTTCAAATTTGAATAATTGGATTTGTTGGCCGAGAGTTTTCTTCCAGTTATAGGGGAGATGCTGTTGAAATTTGCCTAAAATTTATGTAAATTGAGATATATAAGGCTATCTTTTTTGAAATTTTTTAAAAATTTGACAATATTTAATGGTGCATTAACTACATTAAATAATGAGGCCATTTTTGGTTAGTGAGCTGTGTCTATTTATTCATTATTTTTTCAGTTCATATGGCAACCATATCCTGAGGACGTTCTCGCTTCCCTGCCTGCATATTGTACTGCAGGTCGCGACATTTGGAGGTCTGTCACGTATCTCATATGTTGGGAAATAGTCGAGCCGTATCTCCCTCATCGAGTTATGCGACAATTCGAATTTCATCAGCCCCCTACCTGATCTTAGATTGACTGAAAATCAAGCAACATTATATTCTCTAGATCGTCGTAGTAGGGGGAATCAAGACTGGATAAATACGCATAGATTGTATATTGATGTGTGGAATGATCGGCGTGATCATGTTGAAAATGGCACTGTAGTTGAAGATCCTACATACCCATCGGATGAGTATTGTCATTGGTATTGAGAGCGGACAGTCCTTTATATTTCAAATCCAAATAGGTATCCGGATTTTTCGGAGGGCTATTAGGACGACAGTGCTAGAGCACAATATCTGATAGGTTTTTGCCCAACCACTATACATTCATAATTTTTGGATCCAATCGATAATTTTTTTTAATCTATTTTCTCGTATTTACACGTTGTTTGATTAAGATACTTGCATTGCAGATGGATGCTATGTCTCATGTATATTATATGGCTGAGGATTCTCTTGCACGTAGTGACGAAGGTCAGAGGAATTATTTGAATGCAATGAAGGACTTTGCATCAATGACATTGAATTGTGTAGGAGAGGCATCCCGACTTGCATTTCGCTCTCCACAAGTCCCAGAGGACATTACGCAACACGCAGACCCAAATCGGGTGTAACGTGCTCCTAGAAATGCTCACGGAGGTCAGCATGGGGGTGGACGACGTCGTAGACTCCGATCACCAGAACCCACTATCCAAACTTCGGTTGATGCAGGGTCACAGGCAAATTTGGATCATATTGGAGCATCTTCTCTAGTCACGCCCCAGACCGATGTCATGCAACTGCATAATGCATCTTCCAGTCATTCGAGGTCCTCAGTGACTTTTTCGGAATTCACACCCGATACAAATTTACATCATGGCCATGGTGGCCAACATGCAGGAAGAGCACTTTCAGGTCATAGTACCCAATATCATGATACTATGCTCGAGTCACAGATTACTCAAGCACGCACAGTGATGCCAAACCAGCCACGCCGAGGACAAAGAGTACGAAAACCCAGAGGATGTGGTACTCATGGAAAACTTGCACCTCATTGACGATAATGCACCAAACTCCGGTTGTAGCTATTGTATAAATTTAATGACTATGGTTGACATAACTTGGGGTGTTATGTGCACACTTATTTCCAATTACATTTCCGAATATTTGAAGTTGAATGTTATCACGCATATATTATCGATTATATTTCACCTATTAAACATGTGAAGTAATGGTTGATGCTTTCGTATGAGAAGTATAAAACCACTAAGAGACATTTATATTCAAATTATGTAAAAAGAAAGAACTATAATGTCACATATATTTATTACTCATATTTTCGATGGAATTTGAGGTATTACTTTAAGGGAACTCGTTGCCCGTTGGATAAAATTGGAATAAATACAGTCCAAGCCATGCACTTTTATAATTTTGGAAATGATTTTGAAAAAATTTTGACAGAGTTTCCCCTTAAAACTGGACAAAACTCCCTGCTAGCAGACCCAATATTACCAACATTTGATTGCAATTCATATGCCAACAGAAAACTTGAAAACTGGAAAAGTCAATTTAAACATCCTATATCCAATTTGGTTTAAAAACAAAATGTCAAGTACAACATAAAGCAACAAAATCTTATAGAATCTTGGGTGCAACCTCATTCGTCGTCTTCATCTCCATCTCCATCAGATGCATGAGGTGGAGGAATGCCTAACTGATATTCAATCCGCTCCAGGCGAGTGTCCATCCTTTCCAAGCGATGCTCGATATCATCCAAGCGAGTAAAGAGCCTCTGCCAATTCGATTGTGGTGGTGGAGGAGGAGGTGCCACACCGGAAGGTCCAGGTTCCTCTCTGCCATGTCTTGCCTTTGATCGCCTTTCTTGAGCAGCTCGAGGAATGTTCTCTGTGCCAATACCGAGATGGCGAAGGGTAAAAATCGATAATTCGGCTCTACCTATAACATATTCCTGCCTAGCACCTTGCAAATTAACCTCAAAAAATGGGAACACCAACAATAGCAAACGAGGAAAGGGCAATTTGAACGAATTCGTCCGCCTCCTCGTCGTAGATATGATATGGCTAATAATGATGTTTGGCAAGGGAATTCGAACGTAGGAGGAGTTCCGCATGTAAAACATGCAGTCCAGAAAGTAGATGTCGCTCTTTCGGACCTCCGTATGCCTCGTCTTTTTGGCTATGACGTTGTAGGCCATCATATAGATAATGAGACGATAGCGAGGTTCGAAAACACTCGCCAACATTGTCTCCTTCTTTGAGGACCGAAAAGGTTGGTATTCCAGACCAAACCTATTCATTGACTGTGATGGATCCCACCACCTATTTGGTGCGACAAATCCCTACTTCAAGTCAATCGCCCCGCCCTGGTCACTACACCCCAAGATACTTGCCAAGCATTCCCGGGACAAGGCGATACGTCTCCCGCGAACCCATGATTCTACCATCTCACCACTATGACGTGCCTTATACTCGATATTAGCGTAGAACTCGCGCACCAAATCCGGATAGTAGTGAGTCGACAACGTGAGAATCGGCACCCAACCAAGTTGTCCGAAGGCCTCCGAGATGCGATACACCATATCCATTTCGGGACTAACGTGCATCTCAAAAAGGAACTCCAAATTTGCATGCGCCTCGTGCCATTCCTGATTCCTATGGTTGGCGAACTTGGCACTGTCAAAAACGGTAGTTTGGGCACTACGTGAAGTGCCCTCACCTGGTCGTCTGCTGACTTGTTCAGGAGAAGGTTGCCTCTCCTCCTCACTTATTTGTTGATCTTCCTGACTAACCTCCATATCATCACTACTAGAGGACGAATGGACAACCTATTTTCCCCTAACCATAGTACCTAATAAAAAGTTCAATTATCCACATGTTCCTAGACACATTGCATATATTGGCCATATTAAGTAATATGAGTCAACTCATATTAACACATATACATCCCTCTCAGTCATAAGAAATCAAATAAACATGATTAAACGATCACTAATATGACATACAAGAACGGACATAGGCAAATGTAAAAAAATACTCAAAACACCAATTTATCAAAAAATAAAGCCCAATAAATATCCAAATCTTATAAATTAAAACTAATCATGATTATAGCAGTCAAACTTAACCAAAAATAATGCACATTTAGCTATAAACATGGTTAAGCAAGAATTTAGCTAATAACTCACAAAATTCATCAGACTGACCTCGTATACACAATGCATATGCTAAAACATCTTGAACTAACCATTTTTTACCATAATCATTGATCACTAGGGACTTAACAACATTCCAAGCCAACTTTCCCATTTTTCCCCAATATAGCAAAACAAAAATTTAACCTACTATTAATCATCAATTCCCTACATTTGAACTTGTAAACATGCTTCATTACCATCAACAAGCATAAATGAGGCCAAATAACATCAATACATATCATCAAAAATTCCAAATTAAAATATGTCAAAAATCACTCAAATTGAAAATTAGGAACTTCTAAAATACGAAGATTTCATGAAGAATCTTACCTCAATCACGTAGAAAGATAATTGTAGCTAATGCCTATGCAAAAAACCCTATCAAATGCCCTCCAATTGAGCTCCAATTGAAGAAATTCAAACCTACAAACCCTAGCCTTCAATCTCGTTGAATTTCAATTTTGAGGTGTTTTCGTTGAATTTTAATCGGTTAGAAAGGCTATATAATGCTCAAAAGGTGTTGGATTGATGATTTTTAACCAAGATATGGAGTAAAAATGGAATTTGAAGATAAAGGTGTGAAGAATAGAGAGAAAATGCGACTTCAAGGAGGAAGAAGGAGTAGAAAAGTGAAAAGGGATTTCGCATTTTTAAGTTTCGTCCTCTGACACAATACGCGACTCCAATCGGCGTTTTGTTGAGTCGCGTATTATTCAGTATTCATGTGAGGACTCGTAAATTTTCTTTATTTCATAATATTTTGTTTTATTTTCTCCCATGCATTTTCTTCATTATACCCTATTATATTGATTTTTCAGAGATTTTTATAAGTGAGTATAGGTTTTAAATCATTTTCATAATATAAATTAGTTCATGATAAGTTTGAAATGCGTTGTAAACGTGGAACCCACTAATGCGCTAAGCGCAATCAATTTTTGGCGATTAATTGAAGTTTTGTATTAAGAGATATTATTTTATAAGGTGCTAAGAGACAATTAGAAGTTAGCTAGATAGTTTAACCATTGGAAGATAAGAGGATTAGATCAAACCCTAATAGGGTCAAGTGTCATGAAACTAATAGAGGATGGACTTTGACTTACTATTCATCACCTTTACCAAATACCAAAATTGACCAAAATAATCTTCATTTCTCTTGCATGTTGGCCGGCCATTGTGAGAAGAAAAACCAAGAGAGAGCCTTCACTTTGTCCTTCCATTTCTTGACAAAATTTGGAGTTTCAACCGATAAAATCTCAAACCCTTCCATAAGAGTGTTATCTAAAGAGAAACAAAGGTCTTAGTGGAGTGATTCTTGTAGAAGAAACCCTAAGCTATCATCTTTCCTCTAGTTTCAAGGTAAATTCCTAGAAATTTCCTTTTTACTCTTAATAATTGTTAATTAGTGGTTTGGAGAGGTTAAATATGTAGTTTTGCGGATAAATTTATGGTTTGAAGTAGGGGTATGGTGAATTTCAGTTTTTATAGTAAATTTTCTGTCCTCATATGATGATTGATGTTTAGCCATGATTTGGTAGTTGTCATGAGTAATTTTGAGATTGAAAATGCTAGTTTTGCTTGCCTCCGAAGAATTTCAGCTAGAGTGCATAAATTTCAGTTTTAGGATTTCAAATCTGCCCTGTTTTTGCACTGCATGTTCGTCCTTGAGGGAGGCCGAATCAACCCTTGTCCAAAACATAAAAGTTGTTGGTATCTGCGTTAGCTAGCTACTGGTAAAATTCAGCTCAATCGGAGCACTGTAGCTTTTAAAATGACCAAAATACCCTTGACTGCCCACAAGTCTTGTTTTCACGGACAGTTTTCTGTCCTCTCTGAGATTTCAATTTTTGATCATGAAAATGCATGATTTGGCTTTGGAGGTCTTCATAAGAAATGTAGGTATATGTCTTGGCTTCGAAACGCCATGAAATTCGTTTCAATCCGATAAGTGTAGATTCAGTTATGGTTATTATGTCGAAAGGTATGTTTTATAGTTTATGATTTGTATGTGGTTGATTTGAGATGAGTTGGTGTTGATTGTAGGATGGAAAAATAGAGAATTTAAGGGGAGGTGCTGTCCAATTGTTAAGTCGTTTGGTTTCTTCAAGTGTGAGTTAAATTTTGTTAGAAATGTAGGGTTTTGGGGGTTGTGCATGTTGTGGAACTATCCGCTATCGTTTTACTCCGAAACCACACCTTTATCTCTTGTAATTGTAGTCATTTGTATAGGCATACGACTAGTAGTCGAACCTCACTTGTGTATTCCGTTTACTTGGTTTTGGATGTGGAAATTTCAATTGTTTTACTTTGGTTATTTTAGGATTTCTTGGTGATTAAAGCCACTTTGGGTGAAAACTTTTGAAATATCTGTACTTGAACTGCTGAGTGTACCACTCCCCTCATTGTTGCTGAACTTGGTTTCTATACATGCAATCTGTGATTTGAATGACTGTACTCTCTGTTTAATCTGTTTGAGACGAGGGTGTACTTTATCACACTCATTCTCTTATTTGTCTGCCTACATACTGTGTACATCTGACTCTGTTATCTGTTCTTAATCTGACGTCAGTTGGAGACTTGTATCCAACGATTTGTTGTGATCTCTGAGTTCAAAACTTGTGGCTAGTTACTCGAGTCGAGCCGGCAAGAGCCAGGTCGATTAGATAACGAACCACGGTAGTCTGTTCTGGGAATCTTTAGGTATTGAGACTCTTGATTCCAATATACTCGAGTATTACCACTTCTGTTTCTGTTGAGGTGTTCGGGCCCGGTAAGGAGTATGTTTGGTGGACGAAATTTGGCGTAAAGTGGGGTCTACGGACATGTTGGTTCTATATACGTTGACGGAGAGTCAATGGATTTGGATCAAGTACTGCAATGGAATTCTGGCTCCTGAGAGCTACCTGTATCCTTCCTATTTGAATCACTGTGTCTAACTGCTTTACCTTATGTCTGGCATGTGTATCTAACCGGTTAAAAGTGAAATGCCATGATTTTGTTGCTATATGTTTGGTACCTCATTGAGCGTAAACTCACCCCCTCCTCGTTATCTTTGTTTTCCTTACAGGAACCACTTTTGAAAATCATGATTTTGAGACGCGAGTTGAGCTAGTTAGATATTCTTTTGTTCTTTTGTACAGCTCCTCGACCGTTGGAAACCCTAAATGTATCTCAATCTAATGTTTCCTTTTGATTTGTAAACTCACTAACGTGTATATAGTAAAGTGTTTTCTCATGTTTTATGGTACTTTTACTTGGAAATGTATACTCTCTAATGTTAGTTAAAGTTTATTTGTATTTTGATTGGGTTTTGGATGAGTGCGGAAATCGAACGAGGAAAGAGGAAAAAAATTTGCTGGGAACTGTTCACCGAATCCGGCCGAGTATCCAGCCAGTTCTTGGCCGGATATCTGGTCGGATTTGCAGGGGAATTTGAAAAAAATTGAGTTGAGCTACTGCCTCCAATCTAGCCAGGAATCTGGCCGGATTGTGACGTGGCGGTTACTGTTCATTTTCAGTTTCATTTTCGTTTTCCGTTTCCATTTTCGTTAAAGTGTTTAATCAATGTTTCATTTTACCGTATGATTTGGTAAGTTATATTTGAGTTTGGTGGTTTTCAATTGTTCGTTTTCTTAGGGTTCGATCGCGTATAATATAAGGTTTATGTGATTCAACTCCGTAGTTCTGGCGAGAGTTGGGCAGGCGGTCCGCTAAATCCTTTGGTTCGCCTTAGGGGAAGGTGGGGCTGTCACAATCCATGCAGAAATGAAAACGCGACTCAATAAAACGCGACTTTGCGTACTATTCAGTAACGTTGCAGAAATGAAACCACGCCTTATCAGTATTGTTAAGTTGAGTTGAGTTGAGTTGCATATTATTCAGTATCGTTGTTGAGTTGAGTTGCGACCTCGCGTTTTGTTGAGTTGCATATTATTCAGTATCGTTGTAGAAACGAAAATGCGACTTCTAGTCGCGTTTTGTTGAGTCGTGTATTATTCAGGTTCGTTGCAGGAATGAAAACGCGACTTCTTCAAACGCGAATAGATGACGCGTTTTTTGGAGTCGCGTTTTATCCACTTGTGTTGCTCAGTCGCATTTTCTTCGCTTTCGTTGCTAGGTCGCCATTAGCACTCCAATCGCGGCTAATTTGGTTTCGGGCTTACTGTTGATTGATTATTTTATCTGCAATGACTATATTCTAATTTTAAATAAACCAATTTTGTAGTGTTGTCATACAATATTTTAAGTTCATGAATCTATAATTAAAAGCAAAGAGGATTTATTCCTCTATGCTAAATGTCAATTCGAAACCAAAAATGATTGTGAGCTCCTAAATAAAAAATACTTAACAATTTTTTAATGTAGTTTTCTATAAATTCGCATTTATCGAATGCGAGGTCCAAAATATTTACTTCTCACTCTTACTAAATGCCTAAACAATTACACTTTAAAAAATAAGATTTTACTAAATATTGATTTTACTAAATGAGAGATCTGCAAAACAAATATTGTGCGAAATTTAATTCTCTACGAGCTTGTGTTTAGTACTCTAACCAAACAAATCTTTTTTAAATTTAATTTTCTAGAAGCTCGCTACAAGATAAAATAAATATTATTTAATTTATACTTTTTTGGGAGTTTGCATTTAGTAAATGATATGACAATATGCGAAGTGCTCAAAAAGAGCAAAATGTTACAATTAATATTTAACAAATAATTATTTTCTTTAATATAACAAATATTTTTCATATCATGATAAATATAACTTAAAAAAAAACTTTTTTACGGCTCATGTTTATGAAAATGGCTTGCACAAAAGTTCCTGCTGAGCTCGCATTTGGAGAATGCGAGCTCAGTGACCTCGCGTTCAGAGAATGCGAGCTCTGGTTTTATTTATTTATTTCTTTTTTGAATTTGTTAATTTCATTATTCAGGATGACTTCGCATTCAGCAAATGCGAAGTCTTGGAGCTTGCATTTGCTAAAAACGAAAACCCCTAAGACAGAACTCCAATTTCAAAATGCCCCCTTTGTAGAAATTTTTTGAATTTCATCACAATTTTGAAATTTTCTCTGAGAGGTAGGATAAATAAAGCTACTAGCTAAACCAAAGATTGACGGGCCTGTTTGGAACTGAGTTTTTTGGCCAAGTTTTTTAGCTACTAGTTTTTTAACAACCTTAGCTATAGGAACCCAAAAAAACTTATCAAATTTTTTAACCTACACACTTCAAAATATCTAATACACAAAAAACTTCCTCTTTTCTTCTTTTTTCTCCCCCACCCCTATCCACCACACCTTCATCGCCGGCCACCCCTCCACCACCGGTAGGCTTGTCAACGGTCCGGGTCTAGACCCGGACCCGGACCCGGCCCGGATCCGTAAAATTATTGCGGGTATGGGTAGGGATTTAATTTCATTACCCGGACCCGGATTTGGATCCGTTTTGTCAAACAAAAAAATGGTTCAGATACGGAATATAGTATTTCGACCCGTATTAGACCCGGATCCGGATATAAAAGGATTAATAATTTAAAATATGTATATTTATCAATATAATTTGATTAGGGTAATGTATTTAAGTAAAGTCAATTTGATTTCTTTTCTTATTTGATTTTTTTTGTATTAGTTAGAAATTAGTGTATAAATATATTTTTTTATCATTTTTATTAGAAATTGTAAAACTTGATAATTTTTTTGGGTAGACCCGACCCGGATCTGGATCCGGAATATAGAGTAGAAGACCCGTCGGGTAAACGGGTCAGATCCGGATCCGATTTGGTATGCCGGGTCCGGGCCGAAATTCATAATTCCAGCCCGGACCCGGCCTTTTGACAGGCCTAACCGCCGGCCACTACCACCTCCGCCGCTGTTTCTGGCGTCGGCCACCTATTCCGGCGCCGGCCTACCCTTTTTTTTTCATCTCCCTCTCCTCCTCCCCCTCTCCCTCCCCCTCTCCTTCCCTCCCCTCCCTGACCACCTTCCCGCTACCTTGGCTGCGATCTGGTCGCCCGGAGATGCGATCTGGTCCAACGACCGGATTGGGCAAAAGGGGAGTAGGAAAGGGGAGGAGAATGGGAGAGGGAGATGGAGAAGAGAGGGAGAGAAAAAGCAAAAAAAAAAAAAATTGTAGGTGCCATGGCTGCTGGTTCTCTGCTTTGGGAGGGAGAGGGGGATGGTGAAGGGGAGTAGAGGGGGAGGGGGGAGCAAAGAGGGAGAAGAGGGGAAGAGAAAAAGAAAAAAAAATTTGGGGAGAGGAGCTGCTGGTTCGTCTGGTGCCGCGAGGGAAGAGGAAGGGGGAAGGAAAGAAGAAGAGAGGAAAGAAAAGAAAAAGGAAAGAAAGAAAGAAAAAGAAAGAGAAAGAGAAAAAGAAAGAAAAGAAAAAAAATGGTATGGCCATGGCTGCTGGGAACTGGGAAGGCAGAGGTAACGGGGGAGGGAAGGGGGAGGGAGAAGGAAGAAGAAGAAGAAGAAGAAGAAGAAGAGAGAAAAGGAAAGAAAAAGGAAAGAAAGAAAAAGAAAAAGAAAGAGAAAGAGAAAAAGAAAGAAAAAAAAAGAAAAGGAAAAAAAGTTTTTCACCTTACAAAAACTTCTACAAAATTTTTTCAAAACTTCTACAGTGCACTACAGTAAAGTTTTAGACAAATTCCCAAAAAACTCAGGTTCCAAACAGGCCCGACATTTGGGGGAGCAGCCATTGAGAGCTCATTGCATGTCCATTTTAACTTGCTTAACAACTACATGACAGGGCATCTTCACGTTTGTAAAACCAATTGGTTCCGAGCATGCCAAAATGTAATAGTAGTTGTGGCCAATGCTATATAATCTGCAAACTGTATCAGCAAAGTTGCAAGTCTTATAGTGGTTATGCCACCGATTGAACTCCTCTGTCCAAGAATAAGATCCCTAATAGAAAGTCTAATTTCTACTAGGATATAGAAGAAAATTTCTATTTTAAAGGACTATATAGAATTTAAAAAATCTTTGTTTCCGGCAGGGGGGTTGTTGGGGCGAATGCGACTTATATATTTATATTTCCTCCAATACAATTACACTCATACAAATTTTAGAAAGATTTATGTTTTCATTTTTTTAAAATTATTGTTTCTTTCGTTAAATTATGCCAATCAATAGTTGTTTTCATTTTAGTCGCGTACCAAGATAATATTCTGCAACAATAAACTTTACTGTTTTGATATTCAATTAGTTGAAATAGTCAATCTACCTCATTTTATTCCTATTGATCAAATTCTATTTCTGGAGTAGTTTAATTCTTTATTTTTTAAATAAAATTTTAAATCGATATTTAACCAAATAATCCCAAAAGTTTAAAATATTCTAACAGTCTAATATAACAAATTAGGAGAGCTGTACACTTTTCTCTTTTATTGGATTTTTCAGCCCCAATTACATATTATACCTTTTTTATTCTGTACAAATTCAGTGCATGGACACTTTATAGCTGAATTAGTCGAGTAATAAATCCAAGAGATTGCTTGAGATGCACGGTCACAGTAAGCTCGTTTGCGATTGAGTCACAAACATAACTTTTTTTTTCCCCATCTTCTTTTGGATGGAACTCATAGACATAATAATTTGCAATTTCAAATTCAAATTGGTAAAAAAATTAATAGAAGGATGGTAGAAGATTGTGTATTGGTTCTCTAAAGACTAGGACAAAAATAATCTAAAAAAACTATATTATCCTAATAATCCTACCCTTAAACTGAAAACTAATTTCAGTTACTATTGCAAATGCTTCAATCTGGATCTTTCAAAGTACAAACTCAAATCAGTCTTCCCAAATTTTGAAAGGAAGATATTTTGATTGGTTTGGTGAGGATGTCCACAAAATGTAATCCGGTCTTGCTGTACTTCACATCAATATTCCTTTCATTGTTAAGATCTCTCAAAAATAATATTTCATATCAATATGTTTGGTCCTTTCATGAAGCATAGGCCTTTTAAGAGCTTGATGGCTGTGTTGTTATCCTAGAAAATTATAGTATGCCCCACTTGCTTGAATTGAAACTCTTCAAAGATTTTCTTCAATAGCTTGACAAACACAAGTTATTGCAGCAACAATTAATTCAGCTTTATGCCCACCTTTAAAATATAACTAACCTCTAGAGTTCTTTCTATCATCTTGATCTCCAGTACAATCATTGTCAGTAAATCCGAATAAATCCGATTTTATACCTTTCTTGAAAACTGGCTAGAATATTTGGTTCCTTGCAAGTATTGAAACAATTTCTTACCCGTTAGGCTATGCATCTCTATAGATTTTTCCATATATCTACTGATTAGACTCACAACATATATCAAATCTGATCTTGTTGCAGTTAATTAAATTAAACTGTCCCCAATTTACATATAAAGTGTGGTGTCTACTTTCTTTCCTTTGGGGTCTTTGTGTAGCTTAAACCAAACTCAACTGGAGTGCTTGTAGGATTGCAGTCCTTCATCTAGAACTTGTCCAAAGTTTCTCGAACATATTTCGTTTGACAAACAATAATCGCATCAGTAGTCACAAAAATCTCCAAACTCATTTGAACAATATTCTCCACCCCAATTAGTTTGAAGAGTTTTTAAAATTCATTCCTGCTTCATTTTCAACCGGCATACCTTGAAGCTCCTAAATACACCAAAGGCTTCAGATTTTTCATGTAAAAAGTAGACCCAAGCCTTTCGAGTCTAATGTGAAGGCATTCAAGTATTTTTTTTTAACTTCCATTAGAAAATGGTTTTATTGGTTTGCAAATGTTAGAATGAACCAATTCCAAAATTTTATTTGCTCTCTAGGACTTTCCTTGAGGAAATTGAGAATGATGTTGTTTGCCAACAAAACATTTGTCAGAAATTTAGGAAGGAATGTCAATTGGATGAAGATCACTCGTCATGTTTTTCAGCTGGAGAGTCTTTAATCTACTAAAGTTCAAGTGGCTATAGTGAAAATGCCAAAGCCATGATGTGTCTTTTACTTTAGCCATCAAGCAAGATTGAGATGCATCAATCTTCATTGGAAACAACCTATTTGAATCCATTTGAATAACTATAGCTCCTCTTGAAGGATCATATATATTTCATAAGCACCGTTTTGAATAGTTATCACATAATCTTTTCCAGAAATTGGTTAGCACTTGGTTCTAATATGTTAGGAACGGAAAAAGCGTTGGAAACTGTTTCTACAAAATAGTTCTTAGTTCTAATATCAATACCACATTTTTCCATTACATTCACAGTAGAACAATTACATTCTAACCACGATCATTGTCCCATGTGTATTAACATCAATTCGTAATCAGTGCCAAGTTTGAACCAAAATAAAAAAAACACATAGATAGAGACCTCAATTCTGAGCAATATGATGTGCCAGAGACATTGTTCCTCCATTATTAGACAACATTAAATGGTGAAGAGCGTCTATCTTGAGCTTGAAACGGACAAATCTAGCAATATCTTCTGTTGAGCTATATTAGAGTGATGAATCAATTGGAAATTGGCTCCCATCCTTAGTTGTTAATGCTCCATAGCATTTTCTAATGTGTTCTAGGTGTAATGTTGGGAAACTAGCTTAAACAACAGGAGGTCAATAGGAGGCCTGAGAAACATACATATTCTCAGGCATTTGGAATTTTTATTTTTTTGTAGAGTTAGTTATATTATAATAGACCACAAGGTAGACAGTTGAGATTGCTTAGTTAGGTCACTAAGAAGTGAGTGAGTTGTGTGTTTGCTTATTTGTTCCCTTTAATTATTTGAGTATTATTGCTTAGTACACTCATATGTTTCATTTGAGAAATTACAAGAGCATTTGTTGTTGTTCATGACGCTTAGTGCTTGCTTATGGTGTTGATTGATACTTATTATGTAATTAAGTTAATTCTTTTGCCTCTTTGAAGATAAGGGTAAATGTGAACATGTGTTCATTATCCCTTATTCAACTATGTACCTATTGAATGACATTAATGTTTAGTAATTTTATTTAGGTACAATGGTTTGCACTAAGAAAGTAGGGGTAAAAACTACAACTCTCAATAGAAAAGGAGGAGGTACTACGTCTACTCCTAACCCACCACGTACAAAAAGAAAACCAAGTAGACAACTTGTGCTTGAAGAGGAACCATCATCAGAAAAGGAGGCTCAGCAACAAGTAGAACAAGAAGATGAACAAGAGGAGTGAATTCCATATGATAAGTCACGCTTCACCTCTACCAAAAATGAAGATTGGTATAATTCTCGAAGGGAAGTTAAGGTATTGGTGGAGAAGGATGTCACTCCTGATGCTGAAGAGGTTTACCATCTCAAAGGCTATTTTGCTAAATTGGGATGGGAGAATTTCTTCAACTTCCCAAACATTTATTACAAAGAGTTTGTCCACGAATTTTACACAAATGTAGAGGGCAAGCAGTCTTTTCACTTTGACATGAAAGAAATTACAAGTACAATATGAGGAACCAGCGTCCGAATCCATAAATCTCATTTGCAAAACTTTCTTCAGGTTTCCGACATTGAATATAAGGTTGATTTGAAGCAAGCATTTAAATCTCGTGACTTGGACTCATGGAACATGCTAGAAGCACTTGTACGCTTGGGAGTTCAGTACAAGGCCACCCGTAAAGTTGGGCGATATTCCGTGTCTTTCAAGGAGTCTTATCGTTTTCTCATCTATTTGTTTGCCTCGAATGTAATTCCATGAGCGAGTGGTACTAATGAGACGTGCACAAGTGATATCTATTTCTTAAACATGATTGAGGATGGATTAGGCGATCTCCAAGGTATTCCATTGGGAAGCATTATCACCAACCACATGTGGGCAATGGTTCGTAGTAATGCTATCAAATATGCTTTCCTATATGCCCACTTCTTGACCTTGGTATTTCAACGGGTTGGAGTAGATTTCACTAATGCTACCCCTACACGGCTCAAGAAGAAGGACATCTTCACCTTAGATTTTTGTAAATTTCTTTTGAAGACCAAAGACATAGGTGGTACTTCGACTCAAGAAGAAGGCGCTCGACAAGAGAAAGAAACTGAAATTTGCACATCTTGAAGAAATTCAAGGTATTGAGATGACTTCCCAACCGATCTCAACCAATCCTTCCTCCTCACACCCTCCATCATGACCTCAAGATAATCGATTTTTTTAAAAAGATGATGGATAAGCTGTTTTGTATTAAAGCCGAAGTGAAGAAGAGTCGAAAAGAGCATAAACAAAACTCCGAGCGTCTTCGACTCAATGAGGCTACCCTTAGCATCAAAGCACCACCGACTCCACCCTCTTCACCGGATCATTTGGCTACTTGAGGGAGCGCTCCTTACCAACACCCCTATCTTTTTCCAACTTTGCATACTTTCTTTATCATTGCCTTTAGTTTTTCTTTTTTGTGCTTTTTAGTGTTATGTTATTCCTTTTTGTATAAACTCATCCAAGTATTCGTCACTAATGTTTTAGTGCTTAAGACTTATTGAGGTTGGAAATTCATCACATGGCCATAGATTTGGATAGCCAAGTTAATGAGGGGAGTATTATCTCTTACTCTTTATTTATTTTTCTTTTCTCACATTGAGGACAATGTGAAATTTAAGTGTGGGGAGGGGAATAAATGGTTTGTTGTATTATGCCATTTGATGATATTTTGTGGACTTAAATGCATTAGAAATGTTGAAATTGTGTTTGAAAAAATTATCATGTGGAAAATTCTTGAAACTTGGTTTGCTGGTAGGGAGTTTCGTCTAGTTATAAGGGGAAACTCTGTCAAAATTTTTCAAAATTTCACTTTGGTCCAAAACTTTTTGAATTTTGATTTAAAAGGACCAATTTGTTCCAAACTTAAGTATTGTGCTTCTTCCATTTGTTGAAACTTTAGATGTATTTTGGAAGATTTAGTTTTCATTTGACTTGAAAATAGTTATTATGTAATTAGAATTTTTGCATTTTAGAAAATATACCTTGTAAAGTGGAGAGAATTATGCCTATAATTTTGCATGTTTAATGAGATTTCTCCTCTTTACTTAATTTTACAAGTGATTGATATAGTCAATAAAAGCTATACTCTTCCTTTGATTATTCTTATATATTTGCTAAGAGGGAATGTCTATTTATTGTCTTTTACTTTTGAAAAAAAAGAGAAAAAAATAAAGGACAGATGACACAAAAAAAGAAGAAGAATAAGAGTTTTTATTTTACTCCAATTATTCTTATACCGAGTAACCGGGGGTTGGCATTTACAAATATCGACATTCACGTAAAAAGATATTTGAATTAACATTATGCATAGCAATTTGAATAAATGAAATTTTGAGTAATTGAGACTCTTCATCTAAAATTGTCGATCTTCGTGTCAACAGACATTTTCACTATTTGAGTAAAAATTAGTATGAATAAATCCCTCTTAGTTGTGAAATTTGAGAAAAAGATGATTTTGGGAGGAGGATAGCTATGAATTGATTATGTGATTTGCTTGCTTGTGAAATTAGGTTAGGGTGAGAGATTACATTTAACTTGTTGAAATTAGGGTATAATTATCATTCCTTTACTTGATATTAGTGTAAATTAAATGATTGTATAATGATTGTTTGCTGAGTCATGAGGAATTAAATTCAAAAAAGTGCATATAGTGTTTCACCTCTTGAATCATTGTTGTTGATTATGTGTTGATTGCTCGAAAACAAGCAATGATTCAAGTGTGGGGTGTTGATAAGTGGCTATTTTGTGCTATATTTAGATGATATTTTATTCTTCTTTTAGTCACTTTTACAATATTATAGGAAGAAAATGGTCATTATTTGCTAGAATTGGTTCTAAGTGCAATCCAATACTTAAATGAGATATTTGTCCCTTTTATTTGCATGTTTTTTATTATTTTTGTAGGAGTCGAAAATGGACTTCATTTTGGGCAAGAAATAGGCTTATAATATGATGATTGAAGTCCTAAAACTCGCAAGGATGATAAGTTTCAAAAGTAATTCGAGTCGCTAGAAGAAGAAAACAAAGAAACTTTTCAAAAATAGAAGTTTACTTGAATCCGTCCGAAAAATCCAGCTAGTTTTTGGAGGGATTCATTGGAAGGATTCGAGGTAGAGAATTTTTGGTGAAGCAGAGGACAAATCCTTCCAAGGAATCCGGCCGAAACTTGGAGGGATTGCGTGGAGGATTTCGGACGGTCATAGGCTCACATCTGCTTCTTTGGATCTTTCTTCCCTTGTGTCTGTGTCATATGCTTCATCCGGTAATAAAAAAAGCTTTTTGAAAGGCTAAGCTTTAATAAAGGTCCGACATTAATTGGAAATGGAAGTCAAAGGAGTCCACCACTCTATCTACCTTATATCTTCTTTCAGTCCTCTTCCATAGCTTCCACTTTCGCAACTTGTTTTGTACTCCATTCTTTCACAACTTTTGAGGGACAAATTGTACAAGATTTGTAGCTGTAAAATGAAGATACTAACGACAATTCTTGACTTTATTTCTTCTATAATGTTGAGATGTAACTTGGAGCCAAAATTATTGATTTAGTTGGAGTTGTGTTCACATTGAAGATACAAGTGAAGGTCTTGAAAATTTCTCTATAAATAGGAGCTTGTGTCTTCATTTTGGAGCTTGGAGAGGGGTGAAGAATACACCACAAAAATATAACTCTTACACTTTCTTAGTTTTAGGTAGTATAGTATAGTATAGTTTAATTAGGAATGTGTGTTATCCACTCTTGCATATTGGTTAGATTAGAATGAAGATAGAGATGAAGAAGGAGGGGTTGAAACTCATGTGACAAGCGTTATTTCTTCTTCAACTCTTTATCTTTTGTACTGGATTCTTAAGTATGGTTAATATACAAGTTTTGGATTTTATGTTTATAATGTGCTTCTAAAGTTTATGCCTTGGGTCTTGGCTGAACATTCTATGACTGTATTGTGTTCATTTTTTGACTATTTGATACTATTATTTTGAACAAGTCATTTTGCACTTTTGCTTATCTAATCATAATTAATTTGGTACTATTAATTGTGATTATCTAAAAGTATTGTTTTTTCAATGAAAATTGGGATTTAACACTATGATGTGAGACGCGGAAGCTAACGTAGGATCTTAGAGGGCACGTTGACGATTTGATGGAGTTGAACCCAAATTTGGACCACTCAAGAACGAATTCAACGGTAGAGGACGCCACAATCAAGTGTGATCGCTTGATTGATAAGTCAATAAGCAACCTAGGATCAACTCTAGGATGTTCAATAAGCGAGACCCCCGTACAGCTCAGCGCCCCAATCCGTCGTTTGGAGTTTGAACACTTGCAACTTCAATAGTTAGCAATACTTTAGTAGTCTTGCAAGGATTTTCCAACTCAATTCCTTCAATGGGCGATTTCTCTTGGGCTTGGATGGCATGAACCAAGGCTTGAAGCGACTCCTTGAATCTCTTGACTCGTGCTCGTATCACTGGGCCTTGGGGCACCTTCACAGGGTCTACTTGAGCACCATAGGCCCTGGGCTCAACCGCATCACACTAGTTCAAGAAGAGCTAAACCTGGGAAGTACACTCACGGGAGTAGAAGTGCATCTTTGTGGCTTTAGTGACTTGTTTCATGTAATTTCATAGAGGTAATGAACTTGTAACTAATTTTATAACCACAAGAGTAGATATGGATCAGTTATAAGTATGGATGATTCACTACGAGAGTAGGTTTCATGTGCATAAGAAAATTATGCCATAGCTCATTGATCCAAAAATTACATTTGCATGAGTAGTTAGGGATACCATAGCCTAAGGAGCTTTCATTTGCTATTTTCTCACACATTTTGGGTTAGTTTTATTTTCTTTATATTGTTGATTATCTAAATAATAAAGGAAATTTAGTAGTGTCGGTAATTTTTCATTTTCCCTATGGGTTCGACTCTTAATATCTTATACTCAATCTCGACCTGTATACTTGCAGAAAATCGTGTGTGTGATATTTAGGATTTTGTAAATGTAGAACTTGATTGTTGAATGAACTTAATTGTTATACACATACTCAGCTCTCGTCAGTTACATAGTAAGTTGCAAGCCAAAATCAAAGATTTGTGAGGTAGATCTGCAAACTACGCCTCACGGATTGGGTCACAATTCTTCTCTTTTTACAGGTTTTGCACTTTTTGACCAATCTTCATCATTGCTCTATTTTTATATCAAATTCAACTACAAATTTCTTGATGATGGAAGTCAAATTAGCTTTTATTCAAAACATGAAAGTTGTAACACATTGAGCTAGCTTTTCAATGCATTAATAATCATCTCATTTGGATGTCTATATGATGGTAAATGAACAAAATACTCTTAATTGGTGAATCACTTGTTTCAACTTTTGACAGCAAATATCCTTGACTATATTTCAATATTTTGACTATGAAAACACATGAATTAGCTTTCAATGTTTCATAAGAATTGTAGAAAAATGTCTTAACTTCAAAATGTTTCAAGAATCATATCAATCTAATGCTTGTAGCTTGAGTTATAGCTAAAATATCATAATGTGTCAATACTGTCAAACTTTCTTTCTTTTGCACTTGAATGCATTTTACTCTTTGAACATTTTACACTCTATGTTTCACTTTAAATCACTTCCATTTATCACAAATCAATTAAAATGATATTTTCTCAATTCATGAAATGCCAAAACATATAGAAACATCACAAATTTGCACATTAAACGATACTTTTGCATGTTTTGGTCATAGAACACTACTTGCATAAAAGAATTCATAAAGGAGTTCAATTCTTCTATTTTTACATAAAAACACACCAAAAATAAACATTAAACTGCACTAAAAATATGTAAAATATATGCTAATCATTTTCTATATTAATTATTAGTTATCTAAGAATTGTTATATAAGATTGGTATGTATTAATTACTTTACTTCATGTCTGGATAAGAATGTATTCTGGAATTTGTTAGGATAATAAAACATGTTCTAATGACTTTGCAAACGGGAAAATTTGTTAAGATTACAGTTTATGAAAGAAGGACAAAATTGCAGAAAGCTTTAAAGAGCTAGGGTCAAAGTAGAAGCCTTAATTAATGATGGGGTAAACTTTAGAGGAGAAAAGGAAATTTGGACAAGTTAAAAAATAGAGAGAGAGAGAGAGAGAGAGAGAGAGAGGCAGAAGCAGAAACAAACAGAGAAAGAGGAGGGTCAAACCTCCCCTGCTGCAGTGTCGTCGACGACTCTCTTTCTAGTTGATAATCAGCCTTGGTCGGCTAAAGATGGAGACACTAACAACAATGATGGTGATAGATGCAGATGATGTTGAATGAAGGTGGTACTGGTTGTGGTTTGTACTTAGGGTTTTCAAGGAGACAGAAATTATGATTTTTTGTGATTTGATAGGATTGTCAATGGTGCTGAGCTAGTTCGAGCTTAGTCTGTTCAGACTGAGAAAAAGCACTATGAGCCTAATTTTTCATTAAGATGGGCTGAGTTTGAGCCTAAATATTAAATCTAAATTAAATATGAGCCAAGTTTGGGCCTTATTAGGCTCAAACTCGATATAGGTTCGACCCTTTAATCTACATATATATGTGTGTATATATATATATAATTTTATGTAATATATTCTTAATATATATGTGTATATATATGTATATATATAATTTTATGTAATATGTTCATAATTTGATATATATATATATACAATACTAGTACTTTATACTTACGAGTTATGTGTCAAAATATATTAATATATATAAGAAATATTAAATAAACAAAATTATGTCAAAAGATTTAGAGAACAAATCTTAGTATGAGCAAATTGAGAATCTTTGAAAATGTACTGACTGTTGATCATGTTTTATTACCATTTTTTATGTAGTTTGAACTAATTGGACATACTATTGTTGGAAAATTCTTAGTTTAATATATATTTTTAATGAACAGTTACTAATTCGTGTATAGTTTTAATGTTTTGGTCTTGTGGATATTAAATTAATTTTAGAACTTAATAGTTATAGTAACTATATCAAGGAAATTAAGGAGCAATAAGTGAGTTTGGACCAAACTCGAATTTGACTCATAACCTGAATATTTTGTAAACCAAATATGATCTTCACATTTATCAACTGGAAAACCAAAAGTGGTACTAAATATATGAGTTAAGCCTGAACTTGTTAAAGTCTAGATCAGATGGCCTGATTGACAAGCCTATAATTTGGGGAAGAAAGGATCCAAGTGGGAAACGAGTCAAGTTGTTGGTTTTGGGTCTATCCATTTTTTTTAAATTGGGTCAAGTTCATTTAATTAGTTTGGGCCAAACAATAGTTGGGCATCTAAGCGAGTTGTTTAATTTAAATGTTAGGCTAGTAGATGTATTTCTTATTTAATTAACCTAAATGGGCTAGTATTAGTTACATTGTCATGTCACTAATAAGATTAGGGCAAAAAAAAACAGAAAATCCCCTTGTGGTTTGGGATTCAATCATAACACCCTCTCATTATTTGAAAAACCCCAACATAATCCCTTATAATTTGGATTTATTTGGAACTTGAATGGAAATCATCCAAACTAGCAAAGTTTGACATATGCGTCAACGGTAATTTAGTATTTTCACTTGTTCTTTCCTTAATTTCTTTTCGGCCGTGTTCTTCTCTGCTATTATATTTTTTCTTTTCCTTTCCTTTCCTTTCCTTTTTTGTTTCTTTTCTTTTTCCAGTTTTTTCTTGCTTAAGCTTCACAACCAAGATCCTCAAATCTATTTTTTTTTTCCTTTTTGCCTAATGCTGGTGCAGCAAATCTGAAACCACCACTACTGCCATCTTCTCTGCTGATCGCCAAATCCACCACCCTCGCCATCGACCCTCCCCCTCTACCACCACTACTTCATTCTTCTCTTTTTCCATCTCCCGCCAGCCCCTATTCCTCGCTCCTTCCTCTTCCATCCTCCTCCTTGCTCCCCAACAACCACCCTCACTTATTCCTCCCTCCCCTTTCTCTTGCCCTTGTTCCTCTCTCCCTCCACCTTCTTTCTTGCCTGTTCTTAAAACTTTCTTTGTCGCTGCGACATACCGCTACCACCTTCACTCATATCTTTATATTAAGAACTTTCTTGCAACACCAAAATTTTATGCAAATTCCTATATTGAATTGCCCTAAAAACCTAGATTTATTAGTCCCAAGAGTAACCCATTTACATAATCCAGGGATTGAGAAGAAGAAAACAAAACATAAAAAAAGAAAGAAGAAAAAAAAACTTGCTGATTTGATTTTAGAAGGTCTTAGGACTGATTTCTATTTCTGGTCAGCTGCAATGGATCTAGTAGCTCCGGCAAATTTCTTGTGAAGAATGCTCTAGTAGCTCGTTGGAGAAGAAGTTTTTTAGTAAATTGCAACTTAAATTCCTTGATTATCTTAAAAGAAGAAGAGAGAAAGAAAGGAAGGGGGAAAAAAGAAGGGGATTAGATGAGTTTGCAGTTGGACACATCGGTTTGGTGATGTTGTTGGTGCTTGGGATAATTGGAAAAGGAGAGAGAAAACAAAACTTTGTTGAAAGAAGAGAGAGAAATGGGATTTTTTTTTTTGCTTTGTTAACTTTGAAGGATATTAGATTAGTTTCCCACGTAACAAAACTTTGTTGAAAGAGGAGAGAGAAATTGGAATTTTTTTGCCAGCTTTGAACCTGTACTTTGAAAGAAAAAATGTAAATTGGTGTTGTTTATTTAATCGGGTGGAACAAATTGGGAGGACAACAAATTTCAAGAAATTGCAATTATGCATCTCAACTTGACTTTTATCTTCAGTGAAGTAAGAAAATGTTCAAGAATTGTACTTGAGTCCCTCAGTAAACTCTTGGTGTTTCTTAAATAGGGGTAGTATAGATATTTCACATAATTCTGTCAATAATGATGGTTTCCGCCCACCTCTCAAATTAGTCCAAAGTACAAGAAGTTGTTTTAGATGTTTTTAAATGATAGGGGCGTTTTATGACCTTTAACCAAATCACAGGACAATTTTTTGTATTTTACCCATAATATTATCTAACTTGATCCAAATTTGGTTGGTTGAGCCTAATAATTAAAATGTGGATATTTTATGATAATTAAATTATAAAGGCCCAATACAACTTCTTATAAAAATTGAAACATTTTTATCAAGACCCAAGTTCAAATGAAAGGAAGCCAACTGTTAGATGGTCCTAGCACTTGGGCCAAATCCAAACCCAAATCTGACCCAAATTCTTTTGGGCCCGTTCATATACAATGACAAATTATTTCATGGAGAATTAATTAATAGCCACCTTCTATAAATGGAAAGTTTTCACTTTGGGAAACTTTTAAATACTCTTTATAGATTGCACAGGCATGAATAATAGGATACTTAAAACCATGGAATGTGTCCTATGAATGAGGAATGTAAACTAACTAGGACTAACGTGTATCTATTATAGATACAAAGCAAGTGTAAGGAGCGTTAGAAATATCTCACATGAGTGGTTCGAAATAGGTGATATCTACCCTCTGTGTTTTCTAAAATGTTAATTGATTATTTTCTCAAATAAATGCTTTATTTTGTTATATGCAAAATGGATCATATTTGCCTATTTGAAATGTTTTGCTATGCTATATCCTATGAAATGAGTGGCATATTTTCATGAAATGAAAGAAATGTGTATATTGATAAGTGCTTGTTTTGCATATTTATGTGTGGTTAATTATGTATATTTTAGGGTGTTTTCATTCAATTTCAAGTCGAATAGCTAGGTTTTAGTTAAGTTTTGTATTTTGGTGGTTAAGTGAGAAAATTTGCATTTCTATGGACTTAAGTGCAGAAATTTCATGTTTCTATAGGTTTTGATAATTCAATCATCAATTGGAGGGAAGTGAGAAGATACTTGCATGATTGTTGATGATTTTAAGTGGAGATCATGTGACATGAAGGAGCAAGGGATGAAATGCAAGCAAGAAACAAGAAGAAAAGCATTGGCAGCCATAATATATTTTGGTACATTGGCTATAACTTAAGTTACAAAGCATGGATTGAGATGATTCCTAAACCATTTTAAAGCTAAGAGGAAGGGCTACAATTCTCACGTTTTCATAGCCAAAAGTCCAAATTACTGAAGTGCTTTTCTCCTACAATGCTTTTTGACCAGTCATTAGTAGCCATAGCTCAGTCCTTAGATCTCAAAATGACTTGATTCTTGCATCATTGGAAAGCTGTTTCAAAGGGCTACAACTCTGATGTTTTTCACAAGAGCTAATTTAGCTTTCTTCACGGAGAAATTTCATATAAATCTGGACCAGGATTCCTGGACGGATTGTAGGCAGAGAGCAAAAGACTAATGAAGAACAAAGCAAAATGATGGATCCGTGGACTTGAGGTCGGCATATCACCTCGTGATCCTCTTTGAAGGTTGTTTTTGAGCAATTTCTCAGTAGAAACAGGGAGTAATCCAGCTGACAATCCGCGCATGATCCGTGGACTTGAGGTCGGCATATCACCTCGTGGATCCTCTTTGAAGGTTGTTTTTGAGCAATTTCTCAGCAGAAACAGGGAGTAATCCGGCTAACAATCCGTGCGCGGATTGTCAGCTAGATTCGAGTCAGAAAAACAGCGCAACTTGTGCAACTTACACAATAATTCAGCCTTTCCTTTTCCCTATAAATGGGACTTCTCTTGGAAGATTTTTGCAGAGAAAAGAGGGGAGAAAAACACCATCAAAATGTAGATCTAAAGCTAGAAATCCTTAGTCTTCTTAGTCTAGGTTAGATTAGTGTAGGATTAGCTTACAATTAGTGGGTTGCTTTCAATTCTTGTATTAGCTCAACAAGGGAGCAAATGGAGATGAAGATGGAGAAGTTGAGCTCTAGTGACAAGGGGTTGATCTTTTCTAACACTTTTAACTCTTATATTTGATTCCTTTGTTAGTTCTAATACAAGATTGGATTGTATTCTCATTTGCTTCATGTTTAACTAAAGTTTCATGACTTGGGTTGGATGAACTTGCTATAATTTGTTTGTGTGATTTGCTTGGAAGGTTGATGCTATTACTTTGAGTTAGTTATTTAGCACTCTTGTTCTTATAATCATGATTAACTGGCCATTAATTGTGATTATTTGAAGATATTGGATTATCAATCAAAGTTGTAACTTAATGTTAGTTCAAGGAAGTGCTAAACTTAAGAAGTACATTCACGAGAGTAGATGTGCACCTTTGTGGCTTGTTTTATAATAATTTCATAGAAGTTCATAAGGAAAGACTGGTTTCACGTGCATAAGGAAATTAAACCATAACTAACCAAGGTACTAGTGTTCAATTACCCAAGTAATATTGCTAGCAAAGAGTGGTTAGGAATTCCATTCCCTAGGAGCTTTATATTATTGATTTACTTCCTTTTTGTTGTATGTTTGTAGTTTACATTTACTTTTTCGCATTAGTGAGCATCTAAATAATAAAGAAGTTCGAATAGCATCAGTAATTGATCACTCTTCCCTGTAGGATCGACTTTTAATACCCTATACTCAAACATGACCTGTATACTTGCAGTTGCGTGTGAAGTATTTAGGAAGTTACAAATTTAAAACTTGAGGCAGAGATTATTTTTATATACACATCTCACACCTATCATATATGATGTGTGAAATGATTTTACATCACAAAAAGGTCTAAACGGTTATGAAATAGACGATAGGGGTTATAGTCCTATCACACATGATGATCAAATGAAGATCAAGGAAAATGATTGATCGGCTATGAATAGTCATGATAACCATTGTACCTAACTGATTGACTCATGTATGAGTAGATCAAGTGAAGATCAAAGAAAATATTTGATTTACCGCCCTCCTGCAAGGGGTTAATCTCTAAAGTGAGTACTCAGAATCCGAATATTGCATGTACTTATTTATGAACTATGTTAACGAAATGAGATGATATGTTTAATATGTTTTATTAATGGTCAAGTTGTGATATCAATATACGTATGTTACATTACGTGATTCGATGCCACTCAATTCAATATGATATGTTTATGTATATTAATTAATGTTGCAATTGCTTTTCAATTAACTATGCATGTGATATGGTGTGACAAGTGTTACAAAAGTATATGATATATATATATATATATATTAGCTAATGATCTGTCAGTAAATGCTAACTATTGAGCATCATGGCGCTCAATCCATTCTCTTTTACAATTTTGTAGAGCTTCTGAGAGTTACGAGGTGGTATATATTGAGGACCAAGAAGATGACTCCTACTAGTTACATGCAATATTAAGAAATGGACTTTAAGGATTTAAATGTTATGTAGTATTGGATATATACCAAAATACTTTTAAATTTATGTTTCTATTAGTTGATTGAGTGTGTGGACCCAAAGTGGATATATGTTAATTTCTTATTATTAGATATGTACCGCACTTTATGTAGTCTTATTATGGAGTACTAGGAAGGGATCACCGCGCGATGCACGGTGTGAAGTTACAAGGTTAATATGCCCAGAACTGAGGTTGCAGGGTTAATATACCCAGAGCCCTTAAAGACTGCATTTTCCAATTAAAAATCAATTTTTTATATCATTTTCTTTGTGTGGTTGATAATTGAAGCATTTTGTCGACATTTCACTTGTGATTAATTTTGGTGTAAATTAAGATAGATAAGAGTTAACAAAGGAAATAATACTAATAAAGTTGAAGAGTATAATAACACGTATAATTGAGGTAGGCTCTCCCAATGCACTATGCATGTCACTAATTGTGATAAGGGAATAAGTCAAAATTTAAGATACATTCATCGAAAAGTGCTCTCTTGCAGTGATATCTAGAGAAATGCCTCTAGTCTTTGCTTGGTCTGCGTCTCGAGCAATTAGCCAATTCTGTTGGAGCTATGCATTAGTGCTGAAAGATTAAAAAAAACTGTCACAAAATTTGACATCTATATTATAGTAAAAGATTCTTGAAGTAAATAATAACTATTTGCTAAAGATATTAGAGAGAAGGAAAAGTATACAGAATTCATGACAAAACTCCATTAGCTTCCAAGTTTCCACTATCTAAACGTCAATCAAATCCTGCTAAGAAAGAATCAAATTAGAATTTAATAACCACTACCAGAATGACAATCTTGTTAAACTGCGGATAAAGCACCAGTAGTTTTTGCCACGCTTTGTTGCAAAAATTTAAGGAACTATTAAAGTATCAAATACAAAAATAAAGTCATCAAGAACATGTTCCATACTCCTAAGTTTGAGCCATCATTTTATTTGAATAAATACCTGTTGCCACTCAAAATTTTCCTCAAACATTAATGTTGGATGAATAATTAAACAATAGAAAGCAAATAAACAACATATGCATTTTGAGCCATCATCATATATTTGAATAATACCTCTTGCTAGCCAATTTTTCCTCAAACGTGAATGGTAGATAAATAAATAAAGAATAGAAAGCCAAAAAATAGCTTATACATTTTAGCCTATAAATCATGTACATACCTTCTTCATTCATGCCACCTTTTTACCAACACAACATGAATGAACAATAGAACATCAAGCTAAACGAAAAGGAAAAGTGAAAAAAATTTCAAACAATAGAAGCTAAAAGCTGAAAATATGTGCATATCATCATTTCATCATTCAAATCAGAGTAACAGAGAAAGGTCAACTGCATAACAAAGATTCTTTCACTTTCAGCTATTTAGCAAAAAATGTGAAACATAAAAAAAAATGTGTGTTTTCACATTGGATTTTAACAATATTATCTATCCCAGATGTAAATGGTCAAATCCATAAACTGTTAATTAGGCATATAACAAAACAAACTATTGATAACTTTTAATTTGAGCATGTTACCTCATACAGTTCACTTTGAACCCATCTCGAGTAAAGTTCATTAACTTCAGTGCTTCTCGAGATCGAATTGCCATCACTGACTCTTTAAGCTTCACAGTCGTCCAGCTCAATCAAGCTACAAAAGAATTAAACCAAACAAATTAGTTGAGCAAAAATAGGATTAAAAGAACGAAACAAAAATCATTTCTTGCAAGGATGCAAAGATATAAGAGATTTTGAACTACTAACTAAAAAGAAAAAGGGCAAACTATAACTGTGTAGCAATGTGATTCATTTCCTAGTCAGGGGTACACAATTTAAAGCTATTCAGGAACCTTTGGAGGGTGATCAGAGGGGGTTTGAAATTGATCCAGTCAATCTAAACCAGTTATGATAAAAGGAACTGAGAAAACTGTTCATTCTAATATTCCATTCACATCCACTGTTGTAGATGTTCCCTCTATTTTATGTGCTTGCAAGTCAATTTTACTTCTTCCACCACTTGTAGATGTTCAAATCTCTTTAACAGCAGTGCGAGCTGTATGGCATTATCCATTGCTTGAGATTTACAAGGCTCTATCCTCAAAATAGACCATCAAATATAGCCCTTTGAAAGTAACATAACTCCAGCAATGCCTATCCCCATTTCTCCAAGAAATAAAGTTTACAAAAAAAAAAGAAGGAGAAAAATGCTTCTTTTCTCTAATTCTTTAGAACCCAGGAGACCAAAAATGAAGAAACCAAATGTAGATACGTAAAAAAATCTTAGTTAATCTCTTGTCATGACTAAACAGCTACAAAACATGTAATTTAACATTACCAAAAGCCATCATTGTGAACATTTTATCTTCTAATTACCATAAAGAGAGAGAAAATTAAGAGAAAGAATTTCTACCCAAATAACACTAAGTGAGCAACGCAGGATGTTTTTCTTTTATGTTTTGGGTTGTGAAGAAGGAAAAAAGAAAGGCCCCGAATAGATTTTCCCAACTAACCAGTCTTTTTATACTGAAGTAAAAAAGTATCACTATTTAAAAAAAAAACAACCATCAAATATCATATTTACTTCCCTATTAAGACGTATATGCTTGCAAGACCTCCCAAATATTTAGATATTTCATTCTAAACATCATATAGTTTCTACGCTTGACCACAAAAATTCCCAAAAGTTTAAGGCACATTGACAAAAGCTTATTTTGGATCACTATATAAATTGAACCAAAGCATCAAGCAATTTCTCTAGCATGTTCAAAATAGTATAAAGCAAAAGGAAAAAGGCTAAAGCTTTGTCATAAGTAAAATATCATATGATGAATGAGCTATAATTGTAAACCAAAGCAGCACACCCGAGAATTTTTTGTATAGCTCTCTAGAGATTGTTTCAAAGGTGAAAACAACCAATAAGAACATCAGAAATTTACATGATCCGAAGATTATTATACAAATGAAAAACAAAGGAATCAGTGATCAAATCTTTAATTAAATCAAGCAGTAATTATAACAATTTAAAGTAAGGCTCAGATCTATTAGCAAAAGTCAGGCAGAGATGAGAGTACCACCATGGCTACAGACCCAATTGCATTTGAAGGGGAGAATGAATGTCAAATGCCATAAGGGTTGTCTCGCCAAGATATGGCAATCAACTTAAAGCCTGAAATACATCTAAAGAAACCAAAATTGTATCATTATAGCCCAATTGCGAATAAAATAAATTAGTATATTTATAACTTTCATCTGCTGTAATGCTCCGGCCAGAAAGCTACACCTTTTTCCAAAAAAATTACCATCCATCCTTGTAATAACCTAGCAAGAAACAAAAGGAAACATGAAGAAATATTCATATCAAAGGAAAAATTAAGAGAAAATTGCTCATGAATGGACACATCTACGTAAAAAAAAATGAAAGGATAAACTAATATACACCCTTCATGAAGTGTCAAATTGGGAAATTCTTGACAACATTAGTTCAGATTTAAAAAAAAAACTTAAAATTTGAATGACCCTGCAAATTGTCAAAATCTTAAAACAAAGAAGCGACTATTGAACTCTTTTTGCGCCCTTAAATAATTCGTTAGAATTGCTGACGTGAAATTGACTTTCCCAAATCATAGTTATGTTTGTCCTATAGAAGCCATTTAAACTTTGGAATTCTAGGTTAATGAAATGCGTTGGAGAATTAGTACCGGCCATAAAGTATAACAAACCATTCTAGCTCTCTAACAAATACTATTAACTGTTGTACATTCCTACTTATATGAAAATTAATTATGAAATGTGCAAGAGAAAATGGTAGCATAGACATAAGATGATAGGAAATTTCACTGATGAAGAGCTATGCTTTACCTATCTTATTTTGGTTTGCATACAGTCCAAGAGGCTTAAGATCTTCCAAAAAATTTTGAGAAGACTGTCTCAAATTGGTACTTTCCATTCGCAAGGAAAAGATACACAGAGGACCAAGCTTTAAAAAAGTTATGGAAAAAATGATCATCTGTAAAATGAAAAGGAAAAAGAAAACCATGACCTCCAGTAGTAGTGTCTTTCACAATCCAATAAGTCTATGATTGGGTAAAACTCATTCAGTTCTTTGTACAATACAATAGCGCCAAAATTTGAAGTGTTTTTTGCAACATGATCATAGTATGTATAAAGAAAATAGGGGAAAAATTTTAAACCTGTTTCAAAAATAAATATCATACATATCTGTGACAATTCAAAAGGTATCCACCATTTGAAAATAGTGTATTAGCAGCGTGCAAATAATTAAGGACCTAAGGCTGAAATTAAAGAACCACTCTATCCAATAGTGACCATCCTTCAATCAAAAAGCCACAACAAAAAGGAAAATATAACATTTTTAACTTAAAATTTTTACTATTCCACGAACTGGTTTTAGAATGATTGAATCTTGACCTGGCCACGCCTTTAATATAGTAAAGTATGTTAATAACATGACCAAAAGTACTGAAAAAAGCAGATAATTTAAGAAAATAGGATCTGAATGCAAACGAATCCTCACATCTTCTTGTTATTTCAACTGCAAAAAATTAACTATACATTTTCAACAAATGAAGAAATTGGAAAGACCAACATATCATACCAAATTTTTTATTGCCTACAAAGATTGAAACTATTTTAGGGACTAGTAAATATGCTATAATTTAGGCTGTATTCTCAAAATGTTACCCCCAATAGATGATTACAAGCCAACCTTAGCTTCTCAGAGCCAAATCAACGGGAATTTTATTAAAAAAAAAATTGGCATTTTTGTAAACTAAAATAAAAAAATGATGTTCTTGTAAAAGGAAAAAGAAAGGCAAGATCTCTACAAATACGCAAGGAAGAGGTATTTAAAACAAGTATTTAAATTAGTAGGACTCCATGATCACTTACAGTGCTATTGGTCGTTAGTCAAAGAAAACCCAGAAACTAAGAACACACAAAATATTTTCTTGTCAAGGATTCAAATACAGAAAACCTGGAAAATTACAACCAAAACTTAATTTACCAAAATAAAACATGAAATTTACCAACTTTTCCCACCTACAATGACAAAAAAAGGTCAAGTTCAGATCAAATAAGTAAAAGGAGAAAGCAACATGAACAAAAAATTTAATGAAAGAAAAATCTCAAAATGTTTAGATTCAAAACCTAAAAGGATTTCAGATTTGTCTCTACCACTTTCTTATCACATACATGGATAGAAAAAGGTGAAAGGAAGAAGAGGATTTTGACCAAAATAAAAATAAGAATACGAGAGAAGAAGAGGAAAGGAAGACGACCAAGCAGAGGCAGAAACATTTGGAGCCCTTTTATGCTACAATATAAAAAAAATAAACAGCATTAGTTTGCTCAAAAAGCTACAACTAGCCCCCCCTCCCACAATTTTGCTAAAAAAATGAAAAAAAAATTTAAAAGGCTATATTATTTTTGGCAAGGAAGAAAGAACCTCAGAGCAAATTATTTATTCTTCTTATCATTTGTTCTCACCAAGATAGATAGAAGATAAGAAGATGAAGACAATGATGAAGACAAAGATGAAAGGCTGAGGGGGGTTTCGGTGATGATGAAAAGCGAGAAAAGATGGATGGAAAGGAGGAGAAAAGACGGTTTTGAGTTCTGAAGCATCGAGCAGTCAATTCTCACCAAACCCACATGGGTTTCTTTTACAAAGTAAAAAAAGAAAAAAGAAAGAAACATGAAAGTCACATGGGACCAGATTTCAATGGAAGACTTCCAAACAAACAAACAAACAAAAGAATTGCTAGACGTCCAATTCACATGAGGGAATTTACACGAGTAGGACGACCATCAATTGGCCAATGGCAGATTGACACGTCAGCAATTAGAATCAATTGGGAGCCATTGCATTCACACATAGACTATATATGTTAATTAAAGTAGTATTTCTAGAATGTTATGATTGCCTTGTGTTCTCAAATTTTGAGGATACGGTGAATGTCTCATGCCTGACATGTAAGGACTAGAGGCATAACATTTTTTAGTGGTACCAGAGCCAGCTTATGATTGACATTGTAGGAAAGTCACATACTAGGAAAATGACAAGTTGTAGTCAGGAGATTAGACTTGAAAGGTCTATGCATGTGATTTAAGTTGAACTTGTTACTACTGGTGTTATTGTGATTTTGTAGGAAAATGGTTGATTCAATGCACGTAGAGAATCAGGACTGTCCAATCCACTTGACAAGATGCAATGTGACCCATCTTAGGAAGAAGCAAAGGTTTTCTAGAGATTTGTACTTTGGGAGTTAGAGCGAACCACTAGGAAGGCAGAGATACTAGCAGACCGTGTATCTAAGCAAACACACGAGATATCTACATTGATTGTATCTAGGAAGCATATGAGACGGAGCAATGAAGTTTTACATGAGGAGGTTAACCGTCTGTGTGATGAGGTTGATCGTCATAAAGTAGATCAGAAAGATGAGCAGAAGGTGCTTATTGATATGTGATCGGAAGGATTCCAAGAGACGATTATCCTTCTAGATGAGAGTGATATTGCCTATCAGACATTAGTCATGAAGTAAAGAGGAAAAGAAGTAGCGTATCTTCAATCAGAAAGATAATTAGCTGTCACTTGTTGGAAATATTAGTGTGGCCTACATGACCACATGATATTGTTTCAATATTCAATTGTTATCTCACTAGCTTATGAGATAAATAACCACATGAATAGATTTATGTTGATAGTCTTAGAATCCTAAAGATAGACAAATTGGAGAAAGTAAGGAGTCCCATATTCATTGTATATAGACGTATTATATATATGGTACTTTATCTAATAATTACAGTGATTATTAAGCTGTATCTTATCATAATATTTAACAAATAAAGTATCATATATCTGAAGATATTAGAGTCTATCGTAATTCTATGATGGGAGGGAATGTGATTCTATAAATACTCTAGGGCTCCTGGTCCCTCTCACCATTCTGACATACGTTATTTTTACCCATCACTAAAATAACATAATAGAGAGTTAGGTGAGGGAAGGCTAGGCAGCAAAGGTTTACAGTTTACAACCTTGGTGATTGGAAGGCTTGCTGAAAGGGCTATGAAATTCTTCTCCAAAATGTCTTCAATATCTCAAGATATGTTAATTTAGAATTTATTTCTTAATTTTAATTACAAATCATTCTAAAGATCTGGCTCCTTATGTCTAACATTTGGTATCAAAGCAAGGTTAAAGTTTATGACTTGTAAATTAATTATGTCACACTTAATTCTGATTTATTTTGTCGATAAAATTTAAGACAAAATTCTTAGAGTTCAAGAATCTGGTTCATTGTCTCAAGTACCACATCTGCATATGACGGTCTTGATTCTGTTCCTTAACGATTTCCTATAGTTGTTATGGAAAGGTGATAGTTAGATGTTTTTTTTAATCATATATATATGCTTATTATGAATTCCATGATTGATTGTCCAGCTGTCATCTATGCAATTGCTCATATGCGCATGACTTTAAGTGGCCTATTAATCATGTTATCGGACTTTGGAAAGGACATCTGTAAGAACACAAAACGGGATAGATAATAACTTTCAGACCAATTAATTGACCCTTCTAGTTAGCTTGGAATGTGTACCAACTTCTATTGTTAGTTGGCTTTGGATAGCAGAATTAACAATAACTGAATAGAAGTTTTGTTTTCTTAGTTATGAGAATCAATTAATTTTGTTTGGTCTACCATATCTGATCCTTGGGAAAGTATTCAATATTATTATTAAAGGCTTAATTGTTATCTTAACAATATCTAAGCTGTATGTAACTGCAAGAAATTAAAGAGGGTTAGATGTATGATTGGTTACAGTACCCAGAATTTTCTACTAATGATTCTGAATGTAACCACCATATTATGTGCATCTTAATTTCTATGACATAAAGGGTTTTGTGTGTTAAAATAAAATTTGAATGGGAAAATCGTACTTGATCTGAACACCATTTATGAGCAATTATATATCGCTAATAAATATGCTCTATTGCAATAGCCTTAATATTCACGCTTGAATTATGCTAGTTGATTGCATACTACTTTAATGGTTTCATAGTTTATGTCATGGTGTACCAATTTCTTTTTAACCCAAATGAGTTAGTGCATATATACTGTTACCTTTTGATTTCATAGTGTCCGTTAATTGATATGTGCACAATTTCGGGAAGAAAGTTTTGTATTAATATTAAGAATTACAATTTCATGAAAGGCTCAAATTTTAAGAAAGCGTATATAAATGCATATTTGGCCAATTTGAGACAAAGGTAAGCTTAAGAATGGTTCATGGATATTTAAGTTAGCATATATTAAACCAATGCAATCGGGTTCTTGGGCCCTAAAATTCAATAACCTGTATAAACATGATAGTAATGATTAATTAGTTGTCACCAAAGTGGCCTAATTGATATAAAGTTTATGCAAAGGTTATTTATATCTATTTTGTATTATGCTATAGTTATTAAAGTTTGCCCAAAGGTATTTTAATTTCTATAGTCATGAGGAGTTATTATATTACCCAAAGGAATATGATATCTCTGTTAAAGTTTTAAGTGAATAATTGTTATCACTTAACGAGTGAATCGTTAGCATGTCGTTATTCTAACCCAAAGGTAGAATGCGATGATGCACTTGATTACTCCGTATATATTTATCTCATGGCTTGACCTATATTTACAGCCATTACTCCAGCTTCGGTTACAGGAATTGCATCTAACATTCTGGAGTTGAATGGGTCCAATATTTCTGATTGGCGAGACCAAGTGCTTATTACCTTGGGTTGCCTAGACTTGGACCTATGCCTCCATATTGATGAGCCTGTGCAACATACTTCTGAAAGCACCAAATAGGAAAGGATCCTGTATGAGAACTGGGAGCGTTCCAACCGACTAAGCCTAATGATTGTTAAGAGTAAAATTGCAAAACACATAAGGAAGTCAATTCCTAACTCTGATAGGGCTCGTGTGTTTTTGGCATCAGTTGAGCAGCAATTTCAGACATCGGACAAAGCTTTGGCAGGTACTCTTATGGCTACTTTGACAACTACAAAATATAATGGGGTGTGTGGTGTTCGTGAACATATCATGGAACTGAACAATATTGTTGAACAACTGAAGGGTATGGATATAACTATTTTTGAGTCCTTTTTGGTGCAATTCATCCTTAACTCTCTTCCTCCACAATTTGGTCCTTTCAAGATCAATTATAATACACAAAAGGATAAGTGGAATGTTTCTCAACTTATCTCTGTGTCATGAAGAGGAAGAGAGGTTGAAAAGAGAAGGATTGTAGACTCAGACTGTGCACGTGGTATCACAAGGTCATAGACCTAAAAGGCACAAAAGGAAGAATCCTAAGGCACCAAATAAAGAGGCATCCAACCATAAAGGTTTTGGGGGGCAATGCCAATTTTGCAAGAAGAAGGGACATATGCAGAAAGATTGCGTAAAACGCAAGGCATGGTTTCAAAAGAAGGGTAATTTCCTTTCATTTGTTTGTTTTGAAACCAATTTAGTTGATGTTCCTTCTAATACTTGGTGGCTTGACTCTGGTGCAACTATTCACATTTCTAATAATATGCAGAGATACCTTACAACCTGCCAACCAATGACAAGGGAAAAGACAATACTAATGGGGAACATAATGGGGGTAAAAGTTGAAGCTATTGGAACCTATAGACTTGTTCTACATTTTGGCATTTTATTAGATCTTCCAAACACTTGCTATGTCTTGATTTAGATGGCTATAAATTTCAGTTTGGGGACAAGATTTTTTCTATGTCTAAAAATAATAGTTTTGTTGGTGGTGGTTTTTTAGTTGATGGATTGTATAAAATAAATCTTGATCCTATTTTTTCACAATCCCTTTCCCTGCATATGAATGTTAATGTTTGCACCAAACGCAGCTGTAATAATGAAACTTCATCATTGTTATGGCATAAACGTTCAGGTCATATATCTAATGACCGACTTAAGCGACTCGTAAAAGATGGAGTTTTACCAACTCTTGATTTTACAAATTTTGGTACTTGTATAGATTGCATTAAGGGTAAGCAAACTAAAAGTACCAAGAAAAATGCCACTAGAAGTTTAGGGCTGCTTGAAGTGATACACACAGATATTTGTGGTCCATTTCCTCCATGCATAAGTGGTGAAAAATACTTTATCACCTTTATTGATGACTTCTCACGTTATGGCTATCTCTATCTGATTAAGAAAAAATCCGATGCTTTGAGTATGTTTCAAATTTTCAAGGAAAAATAAAAGTCATGAGATCTAATAGGGGTGGTGAGTATTACGGAAAATATGATGAAACTGGTCATAATTTAGGACCATTTGCTAGATTTCTTCAAGATAATGGAATTATTGCTCAATATACAATGCCTGGGATGCCACAGCAGAATGGCGTAGCTGAAAGGCGTAACGAACCTTACTAGATATGGTTCGAAGTATGGTTAGTGACACAACTCTTTCTGAGTTTTTGTGGAGTGAAGCCTTGAGGACCGCCTTGTATATTTTAAACAGAGTTCCTACCAAAGCTGTTGCTAAAACCCCTTATGAACTATGGGTTGGTAGGAAACCAAGTTTAAACCATATACGTGTTTGGAGTTGTCTTGCTGAAACAAGGTTTTATAATCCACATGAAAGAAAATTGGATCCAAGGACCATTAGTTGCTATTTTATCGGTTATCCAAAAAGGTCCAAAGGATATCGATTTTATTGTCCTAATCATTACAATAGAATAATGGAATCGAATAACACTAAATTTCTTGAAAATGAGAATTTTAATGAGAGTCGTGATAAAAGGGATGTGGTGTTAATTCCAGAATCAAAGGAAATTTCTGAGACATCACATCCTAATGATAATAACGATACCATTATTCTCACAGATACACAATCTGATGATCATCAGATTCCACGAAGGTCAAAAAGAACAAAGACCAATGCTGTTTCAGATGACTATTTAGTGTATCTGCAAGAACAAAATGGCACAGGTGTTGATGATGATTCATTGACGTTTTTACAAGCCATAAGCAGTAGTGAATCAAATGAATGGATGGATGCTATGAAAAGTGAAATGGCATCTATGCAGGCTAATCAAGTTTGGGAACTGGTTGAATTACCTAAGGGTGTCGTACCTATTCAATGTAAATGGGTATTTAAGACCAAACGAGACTCAAAAGGTAATATAGACCGTTATAAAGCCCGACTAGTGGCAAAAGGATTCACTCAAAGAGAAGGAATAGACTATAATGAAACCTTCTCTCCAGTATCCAAAAAGGATTCTTTTCGTATACTTATGGCCCTTGTAGCTCATTATGATTTAGAACTACATCAAATGGATGTAAAAACGGCTTTCTTGAATGGAAATCTAGATGAAGAAATTTACATGCAACAACCCGAAGGGTATAAGGAGGAAGGTAAAGAGCAATTAGTATGTAAACTCAAAAGATCAATATATGGACTTAAACAAGCATCCCGTCAATGGTATCTTAAATTTCATGATACCATTACATCCTTTGGATTTCAAGAAAATAAACTTGATGATTGTGTATATCTAAAGGTTAGTGGGAGTAAGTTCATATTTTTGATCTTATATATTGACGACATATTACTTGCTACTAATGCGTTAAGTTTATTACATGAAACTAAAAGCTTTCTTTCTAAGGACTTTGAAATGAAAGATATGAAAAATGCATCTTATGTGCTTGGCATTGAGATTCACAGGGATAGGTCCAAGAAAATTCTTGGTTTATCTCAAAGATCTTATAAAACCAAAGTTCTTGAAAGATTTCAAATGCAAAACTGTTCAGCAACTCCATGTCCCATTATTAAAGGTGATAAATTGAGTTAAAATCAATGTCCTCAGAATGATCTTGAGCGACATAAAATGGAAACAGTACCATATGCCTCAGCTGTAGGAAGTTTGATGTATGCTCAAACTTGTACACGCCCTGATATTAGTTTTGCAGTTGGAATGCTTGGTAGATTTCAAAGTAACCCAAGATTTGATCACTGGACTACAGCTAAAAAGGTGATGCGATATCTTCAGGGTACCAAAGATTTAATGCTCACTTATAAGCATAGTGATCAATTTGAAATTGTTGGGTATTCGGATTCGGATTTTATGGGATGTATTGATAGTATGAAATTTACTTCTGGATATATTTTCATGCTCGCTGGTGGAGCTGTATCATGGAATAGTGCAAAACAAACTATAACTGCTTCTTCCACACTGGAAGTAGAATTTATAGCTTGTCATGAAGCTACTTCTCAAGCCATTTGGTTGTGGAATTTTATTGAAGGTCTTCAAATCATAGATTCTATATCCCGACCTATTATGGTATATTGTGATAATTCTGTAGCTGTATTTTTTCTCGAAAATAACAACTGCTCTAGCAAATCTAAGCACACTGAATTAAAATTTCATGTTGTTCAAGAAAGAATTCAATAGCAAAAGGTGTCCATGGAGCATATAAAAACTGATTTGATGCTTGCAGACTCATTAACGAAAGCATTGGCGCCAAAGAAATTTCAGGAACATGTCAGTTCCATGGGTCTTGCTATTTTATGAATATTATGTATTATTTTGGACACATAATTGCTTATATATTATTTCCTGCTTTGTGCACATTTTTGTATTTTCGAAAGAAATTAGTCAGGAAATAATATATGGACCATTAATGAACACTCTTATTTTTGTTGTTCATTTCTTCCTCAATTAGTTTATCTACATTTGGTTATTAAAGTTGTGATATATGGAAGGGAATATGTTTGTCAATTGACATATAACCGCCATAATCCATTTTGATAACAATGAAGGGTAAATATTTTGTTGTGGCCACTTGTTTTATTTATTGATTCTGAACTATCAAATATATGTGGTCATTTGTCCAAGTGGGAGAATGTTGAAAATATTAGTGTGGCCTACATGACCACATGATATTGTTTCAATATTCAATTGTTATCTCACTAGCTTATGAGATAAATAACCAGATGAATAGATTTATGTTGATAGTCTTAGAATCCTAAAGATAGACAAATTGGAGGAAGTAAGGAGTCCCATATTCATTGTATATAGACGTATTATATATATGGTATTTTATTTGATAATTACAATGATTATTAAGCTGTATCTTATCATAATATTTAACAAATAAAGTATCATATATCTGAAGATATTAGAGTCTATCGTAATTCTATGATGGAAGGGATTGTGATTCTATAAATATTCTAGGGCTCCTGGTCCCTCTCACCACTCTGACATATGTTATTTTTACACATCACTAAAATAACATAATAGAGGGCTAGGTGAGGGAAGGCTAGGCAGCAAAGGTTTACAGTTTACAACCTTGGTGATTCGAAAGCTTGCTGAAAGGGCTGTAAAATTCTTCTCCAAAATATCTTCAATATCTCAAGGTATGTTAATTTAGAATTTATTTCTTAATTTTAATTTACAAATCATACTAAAGATCCTGATCCTTATGTCTAACATCACTTGCACCTCAGATGCTATGATGGACGTAGTTATGACCCAACCACGATGGCGAGACAGAAGTTGTCTTGAAGGTATTGTTTTCAACCCTCGATTCTTCTGCATCACTTGGAGCACAATGTCCAAAATTTCTTTGGTCACTTGATCTAGGTTTCAAGTTAAACACAAAAAACAAAAATGATCATCGATTTACATTTGTGAGAGAAATTAATTGTTTTACAAATATTCCTTCTTGTCGTGACGAAAACAACTTCCATGGAAACTCACAAAAGTCATAGCCGCCAGAATTCATACGCATGGCTCTAAAGAGTTGAATAGTTGACAATAACAAGCGAACGCTCACAGTGATATGAATACAAAGTCAATCCAACCCATGGAGGCAGTTGAAGATTCTACAACAATCAGTTACGAATTTGATTTAGTTATATAATAACGAAATAATATGTCATCGATTTGTATTTTCGAGAGATATCAATTTTCTTCAAAAGATCTCTTGCCCTCGTGATAGAAACAACCTCCATGGAATCTCACAAGTGACACCACAAAACATGTGCAGAAATTTTAGGAAACAGAAAGAGTTGACTACTTGACAATTACATGTAAACGTTCGCTCAAGTGAAATGAAAAGAAAAATATCCATCAGTATATTTTCCTCCTAATTATACCGCAACAAAAAAAAATTCGAAACTTTTAATACATATTCGCATTCCCTGATGTATCGTTTGTACTAGGAAAAATCTGACATAGAAATTGTGCACCTAGAAAATAGCAAGAGCTGTTTTTCTACAATTGTTGGAGGAAAGATAGGGAACAATCGATGGCTCTAGATTAAGCTGAGCAATGTGATCCAAATTTGAATCATCAATTGTAAAGAAAAAATACAAAAGTTTTTCTATTTTTTTTGTTAAATTTAAAAGGATGAGACAAACTTGATACGAGCCGATCCACGCTACAAATCATGCTCTATATTTACCACGGGCAACTACAAAAAGCGTTATCAAGAATGGCACAATAATCATACTCTATAGTTACCCCTAGCAGCTACAAAAGCATAATTTGGAATGCCATAATGGTCATCAATGAATTATTCCCATTATAGAACCATTTGGAATTTTATATAATACAACAATTTTTTTTTTCAAGAAACACAGATTTACATGAACAGCATTTCACAAGAAAAAACGGGGAAGAAAAAAGAAAGCCAACATGGACTCTACCATGTGGACCATAGTCCATAACTTGTTTCATTAACTACATTTGGTGCCACTAGCCATGTGTAAGCCGAAAATAATATTTTTTGAATAGCAAATTATTTCAAATAATATTTTATTAAATTTTTTGTTCGCCGGGTTTAATGCAGCATAATAGAGGAGAAGGAGCAGAAGCAAAAATGAAAAGACAACTGAACCGTGGGATATGCGACAATTAGATTATAATCTCATAGTAATAAAAACAAATAGCTGTTATTCATTTGTTCTCGTGCTTGGAACAAGCAATTTCAAATAAATTCCCCCATCCGTTCTTCATTTGCCACATGGAGAGGGAAAAGAGAGACAAAGAGACCATGGACACAAGTGATGAAGGATCAAAACTTCTTCATGGCCAAGCGAAGATATGGAAACATTTGTTCGGCTTTGTAGATTCCATGGCCCTAAAATGTGCTGTGGAGCTTCAAATTGCTGACATTATACACTTCCATGGCCGCCCCTTATCCCTGTCCGAAATCTCCTCCAATATCACCAACTCTTCATCCCCAAATATCCCATATCTGGCACGAATCATGAGGTTGTTAGTCCGGAACAAGATCTTCACATCCAGTGAAGTTCGACCGGGTCACGGTGGAGACGCACCCTCCACCATCCTCTACGACCTTACTCCCGCCTCGCACTGGCTGTTAAATAACAACAATCAGTTGAGCTTGGCTCCATTTATCTTAATGGAGAACCATCCATGGCTTTTAAGTCCATGGCATCAGTTGAGTGCTTGTGTAAGAGAAGGTGGCATTGCATTTCAAAAATCTCATGGAAAAGAGATATGGGATTTTGCATCACAAAACCCTGAGTTCAACATGATTTTCAATGATGGGATGGAATGTACTGGGAAGATTACAGTGCAAGCAGTTCTTTCAGGGCTTAAAAGTGCTAACTGGGATGGTGTGGAATCACTTGTGGATGTTGAGGGTGGAATTGGCGCAACCATAGCAGAGATTGTCAAGGCTTATCCACATATCAAAGGAATCAACTTTGATTTGCCACATGTTGTTGCTACAGCACCTAAGTATGATGGAGTTTCTCATGTTGGTGGTGACATGTTTGATGCCATCCCTAGTGCTCAAGCCATCTTCATGAAGGTATTATTATTTGCTAAAATCACTGCCAAATCTTGTTGTTTTCTCATTTCAACTTTTATATTTCTTACTTTGGGGTGATACTTGATAGCTCGAAGCACAGAACTTCAAAATACAAGTTCATAGAGTTGATTCCAGTTCAGCTATTCAGACAATTTAGAAAAGCTTTCTTGTAAAATATCTAAACACGGCTTAATATCTTTCCAACTAGTTTCCCATTAACATATATTACATCACAAAAATAAAGGATTAGAGTGAATAATAAAACAAAATGAAAAAACTAAACAATTAACAATTCAAATGCACAATTATATTTAGTATTCAAGTTTAAAATGTTAGTACTCTTATTGAATAAACAGTACACATACATACATTTACATGGTTATTGCAATTGTGTCAAATTCCGTATGACTGCATTATCAAATTCGCATTGATAGTGTCTATATTGTCTTGAGCAATCGGAATTGCCAGTTGTTGATTCCAATTTTTTTTTCTTTCTAGCTTGATACAGTACCCATGATTTGTTCTACCTCTTGTGAAAAATTTCTAACCAACTGATCAACGAATGTTCCTCTTCTGCATCATTTTCTTCATCAATGCAGTGGATAATGCATGATTGGGATGATGAGGATTGTGTGAAAATATTAAAGAACTGTCGAAGAGCAATACCAGAAAAAACAGGAAAGATCTTCATTGTGGATGTGGTCTTAAAGCCTGAAGGTGATGGGCTATTTGACAGCGTTAGGATGAAACTTGATTTGGTAATGATTGCTCACGCCTCTGGAGGTAAGGAGAGGACTGAACCTGAATGGAAAATACTTCTACAGAAAGGAGGCTTCCCCCGTTACAATATTAGCGAAATTCCAGCTTGCTTATCCGTTATAGAGGCTTATCCAGAATGATATTATAACTATGAAAAGTGCATTGTGGATCTTGTACAATGCAATGTTGTTAAACTCAGATCGGATAGCGGTTCGGCTAAACTATTAGGTCAGGGGTCAATCGGCCAGATCGGCTGGACCGTTCTCAAAAATCCGCTGACGTTAGTATGATGTCATAATTATTTTATATTTTTATAAGTTTTAGAAATATTAAAATTAAGTTCTTGGTTATATTCGGCCAATCATACAAAATGTTCCAAAAATATTAGACTTGTAATCAAATATATACCTAATAATTATATATATATGTAAATTCATGACTAAAATATGTCCATTTTTCAAAACTATTTGAAAAACCAAATTAATGCAAATTGGAATCACTAATACTAAATTGATAAGATTATAGGGATGAAACATCTTGATTTAGATATTATTCAGAAAAGTGAGTGATTTTGGTATCTATGCTAAGTGGGTAGCATTTTCATACTAATATTAATAAATGAAAATATTATAATTTAGGTAACTCATATTATATTTGGAAAAAATAAGAAAGAAAAGTTTGAGAACCGGGTCAACCAGTCGAATCAAGTCAGTGATTTAACCGATTTTTGACTGATTTTTTACCAAAAGAGATTTTATGCTACAAATCAACTCGAGAAGAAGACCGGTTCATGGTCGGACCTGTTGAACCAACCAGTCCGGTCTGGGCTAACAACACAAGTACAATGCAGCTTCTGTTGGTGAAAAGAAATAAAATATCAGTATGTCTCCTTGTTCTGTTCTGAGTTTCATGCAATTTGGATGGTATATTGTCTGAAATCTTGGTCTTGTCTTGTACATGCTTCAGTCTCGACATAAATAAGTGCATGATATAGAAAAGTTATAAGATGTGCCATAATGATTTTTTAAAGTACTTTTATATCCAGTAAAATAAACGTAACAGTACAGGAATACATTTTGGATATTTCAGGATCAAACAGATGAGTTGAAGCTGCAATTTAGACATAAGGCATATTTTGAAGGAAGCAACACCTTAACTCCTAGCTTCAAGGATCAAAATGAGGATTTAGGCATTGGTTAAAGTCTCCTTGTACTCACTAAAGAGTCTCTGAAGTCAATGTTGGGGTTAAACTTGGTGGGACAATTGAATCCTGAGTTGGGGTTCACAATTTCATTTATCTCAGCTTTGTTGTCATAGCCTATGCAAGACCATACTTGGTCCAAGAATTCAACAGCACCGCGCAATGAAAGGAGTCCATGCAAAAAACTACTTGCAAGCCACTGGAAAACTTGAAAAATTTTACTTCCTTTACCCGGAAATAGAATCAACTCTATGATAATACAAAATCATAAATAAACCACAAGAGGATTAGACTAGTTACCTTTGTAGCACGTTTATTGAAATCTTTAACCAGATCACTTCGAGGTAATCTTGGAATTTGAAGTTCTCCCAACCTATAACTCTTTAGAGATTGAGGAGAAAAGGATGCAAGAGAGAATTACGGCATTACTGCATGCCCTAAAGCCTATATTTATAATAGGATAATTTCCTATTCTCAATAGGAAATAATTAATTAATTATAACTAAGCCATTTTTTCTTCATATTACTTTTTCCTTTGTCAGTAAAAGGTCTCGAATTTGGAATTTTTTACTTATATTCCTTCTTCCTGTACCACTCAGTCCATCTCTCCCTCCATCATAATACATATTAACATCATAAGTGTGTCACCCCTTGGTTCTAACTAATCTAGTTATCGAAATTAAACTAAAACTCCTCTTATTGAAATAATTCTTTAACAATTGAATTAATTATTTCTCATTTACCATTTGTCACAAGTGACATCCAGCAGTATATCGTGACAACCAGATTTTACAAATTATATGTGAACCTTTTCTAGTTACTACACAATTTTTTTCTTCTGTCACATAATATTACGGTCTAGGTATAGAATAACTATCAAACCCCTAGACTTAATGATATGTGCCTAATCTACAAGATAAATTCTATAAAATTAGAAATTCTTTTCTAATCTCTTGTTCTCATTGGCCAAGAACTTCTAAGCTGTATCTTAGAAGATCACATAAAATATTCTCCCTTTTACCAATGGTGATATATTCCGTATTGATCATTCACATGTCTCCATATATAATTTGATATATCCAATGATAGGTACTTATATTTTCTTGACTAGAACATAAGTACACTGTACTATTAAAGTATGGGAAGCATGTAAAAGACAACTATGATATCTCAAGTTTAAGGATCACATGTGCAAACAGTAATCAAGAACAACCAATTGAGAGATTGGTAATAATTTTCATTTGGTGTTCTTTTTTCGAGTCACATTTAGTAAACTTATAATCCTATAAACACCTACATGTTTATCTAAATGTTTTCATATAATGTTTGAGATTCATCATCCTCTTAATTCAGCAGAGATAATATTTGCCAATCTTACCGAAATATTATTATCCAATTAATAATCTTAAGATTAGAAAGATTTTAGAATAAAGTATCAAGAGCACAGATCTCATGCTCTCAACTTGTGAGAACAGATACTCTCAACTTTATTACTATGGACTGATCACATAAATTATCACTTGTATATGTGATAATGATAAATATTACCTATATGTATTTATCAAATATTACCCAAAACACATCATCACATGAATGGTTTTAGGAGTGAATCTATTACAGTGGCGGATTTACACTGGGGGCAATGGGGGCCCGTAATTTCTATAATACCTATAAAAATTTAATGTAATTTCAATTGTGCCCCCTGAAGTTTTATGTATCTATTTGTTTATAGGTCCCCATTGCCCCCCTTAAATTTCTATAATACCTATAAAAATTTGATGTAATTTCAAGTGTACCCCCTGAAATTTTGTGTATCTATTGGTTTATATGCTTTTAAAGTTGTCTTTGATTTTACCTGTTGTTACAGCTACCGTAGAAAAGGTTTTTCAATAATGAATATAGTGAAGAATCGGTTACAAAATAAAATGGAAGACACTTTGATGAATAATTTTTTAGTTACTTATATTGAGAAAAATATATTTCGTGAAGTTCAAAATGAAAAGGTTGTAAACCGTTATCAAAATATGAAAACTTGTTATGAGCAATTGTAAATGGTTTAGTTTGCTTTTGAAATAAAATTATTATTACATTAATAATTTTGAGTTTATTTTTTGATGTTTTTCATAAAATATATGCATCATTTGTACTTATTGGTGAATATTTTTTTCCTTAAAAAACTAAAAAAAGAGTAGGTAAAAAATTTTAGAGTTGCTTTTGCTCCACTGAAAATTTTTTCTGGCTCCGCCACTGATCTATTATGCAGCTCACTAAATATTGGACAGGTAACTAGGCCACTCTTGTGCAAGATTACTCTTGAACATAAATTTATCAGCCTACGCTATTTGTATTGCTTCACAACTGCCAAAGCCAACAACCTTTGTGAACAGTCTACAAAAAATGCCACTTGCTTTCTTGCAAATTTAATGAGAACATCCATCAGTTCATTTTCCTCCCAATAATAAGCCAAGTACAAATTCAAGATTCTTATTACAAACATTTCATGTTCATCATTGTAACTTTGTATCAGGAAAACTCAGACATAGAGAATGTGCGTATGCTAGAAACTTAGATTACTCTCTCTCTCTCTCTCTCTCTCTCCAATCTTAAAATGAAGTATTTTAATCATAAGAAGGTTGGTTACAACACCATCGCGCATGACCAACCATCCGCCTATCGGCTACAAGATAACAAGAAAGTAAAAATGGTGGATGCTCAAACAAGATAGTCAGACCAATTTGCTTGCATCCTACATTAGCCAAAAAGTCAGCCCACTGATTCCCTTCACGGAAGATGTGCGACGTCGTCACTCCCCTGAATTGGTCCAGCAAACACCTGCAATCTCTTAATATACGAGAACACATATGATGAGCAGGAAAATCTTTTAGAATGGTGGAGAGGTGAGGGAGGCTGATGATGAGTGCGTTTCATGTGTGGGGTATGTCTTTCGGCATTTTTGTGTATTTTTTAAATCTATTTTGGGCATTTAAAATATGACATTGTCATATCAATTGACACTAAAATAATGCTCCTTTAACATTTAAAAAAAATTTCTTTTCATATTGTTAGTGAACAATAATATTGTTTCACTTTAAAATGTAACTTTCATAGCAAGGTTTACAATGCTAGTATAAAGTGTTAATACAACTAAGCACATTAATAATTAATAAATAAGATCCGGACTATATCCGCTTGATCCAGACCCAGACCTAGCAAATTTTTTATTATCCATATCTGTATCGAAACCCTCATGAGTTTGAAAAAAAAAATTCAGACTTGGACTGTCATGGGTTTTGGGACCCAATTAGTATCCATGGATATTTTACAAAGTGTAATTAAAAATTAAATTCAGAAATAATTAAAACATATGAAATTAAAAAATACAATCCAATTACCATTTTCAAAAATTAGAATCAATATTTAAGAATATTGCGTATAAAAATTATAAAGTAAAATTATGAAATGTTATCAAATTGCATTTGCTTGAAAATTTTTATCCGTACTCAATGTTGAAACTTGCATGTATTTAAACCTCCTACCCTTTTCCTCATATATATATATCAGTTTGGGTAGGGTCTTAGTCTGAATTGGGATTTGAGCATTGATCATATAAAACCAGATTCTATCCGCGTCCATGATTCTGTTACGAGGTATGGATTTGGGTTAGGTTTGGGTACTAATACCTAACCTATTAACATGTCTAAATACAACAAATAATTTGAGAAAGTATCATTTGTGGAAATAGTTCTTATGTGAGTATCATTATTAGATCTAATTGTCTTGAATTAGGCCCGAAAGACAAACTAAGCTATTCAATACTCAATTAAGCTTAGATTGATAAGAGTTCGTTCGAATTTAGTTTATGAACTAATCACGTCAAGCTTGAGCCACCTTTTATATTTAGTAAAATATTAAGTTCGGCTCGAATTTGACTTAATTAGTATAAAATTGAAATTTATGGATATAAAAGCTCAAGCTACTTTAACTCAATTCAATAAAAACTTGTTTGAGTTCGTCTTAGAAAATAAACAAGTCAAGTTTGAATACAATTTCAATCTCATTAATTTAATCAAATAAGTTTTAACATTAAGGTGTTTGATTGATTAGATTTATGTACACCCCTACGTTGAATTGGTGCATTGGGTTCTTAAGATAGTCAAGGTCATTTCGGAGTTATTGATTACTTTCTTCCGATGCATGTAAGAAGTTTTTCTAACAGGTTCCTCGACAGCACGCCAAATTGGGCCTCCACGCATTAATTAATGGAATTTGGAGCAATCATTTTTTGTGTTAGCATGTACATGTATATGGTAGGTTATATATATTGATTCGGACCCCCAAGTATTTGTTGCTTAAATCCTTTTTAAAATTTAACGAACTTGCTTTTGGTAAGTTAATCACTAAGAACTAATTTTAAAAAAAATCATAAGATACAGAGTGGTGCACTCTTCTAATCTAAGATGGATCTTCTTCCTTTAACCCCTCGTAAGACCTTGTTGGGGTCCCTCCTCCTATTAAAACAGGATGAAAAAAAAGGTTGTAGAAGTTGCCGCATGTAAAAAATCTTTCTATGTATTAAAATCTAATCGGAGAAATTTTTTCTCCTTGAACACATTCATATTTTGACTCTTGGTTTGAAAAAAAAAAAGAAGAAGAAGAAGAAGAGAGAATCGGATTGTAAGTGAGATATTGTGGGAATAGAAGAAGCAACACTTAAAGATTGAATAGACAATCAATGAACCACAGTAGTAGGCTCTGCCATATGCATACTACCATAAGATAGTTCTTGTAATTGATCACAAATCAAGGGAGGATTGGATTGGATGATAAGGTAGAAAGAATTATAAGTAGGAGATCCTGAATTTAACACCTTCTATTTACAAAAAAAAAAAGAAAAATCAGAAACCAAAAAGGAAAAAAAAGAAAAGAAAAACACCTAGTACTACTTCAGTCAAGGCAAGGAACTTATTTATTAGTATTCACTTGACCATGGAATATCTAACATGGCCATCTCGGAGAAGCCAGACCCTATTTTTCGTTTAGTTTCTTTGTCCTGCAACAATAACATGAAAAACCCAATGAGGCAGCGAATTTGCACACCAACAAAAATGAATTGCACACGCAAATTCCTTGCCTCATAAGTGGACAAGAAATAAGATGCAACATAGAAAGATTTTACTGATTTCAAGGGAAAGTGGATTACAAAACTCTCTGATTTTAACACCAAGTTTAAGGTGAAAAACCTTTCGCGATCTCATCAATAGTTAAAAAGTGCTTTTAAAAAACAACATCAAGTTGGTTTATCTAGACCACTCCTACCAATTTCTTAATTTTTATTTTTTCAAAATTGACCATCCGGATTTGGGGCACATCAGATGGGTTCGAATTGGGCCATTCATTTTTTTTTTCTGGACAATTGGATTGGTATAACATTGTAGCAAAACCAATACCATCTCTTGCCAACAAACTCAATAGCTGGTTTGTCAAGATAAACTTCCCTCTGAATTATGAGTGGTAGAGTGCGTTTAATAAAACTAAAATCTAAAAATTAAAATTTGAAATATAAGATTTAAAGTCTGAATTCAGTAAGTTAATGAATTATTAAGTACTACATTTGATATATTGAGTGTATATGATATTAAGTGATAAGTGAATAGTTTATCACTTATTTTTGGGAACAAATTTTGCCTAAAAAATTTAGTGTCACTTAATTAATTCATATGTTCAATTTTTATTATCAAACGCGTCTTAACATGTTAAAATCTGAATCTATTAAATTAAAGTACTTAATCGGGCTATCAATAGAGCCATAGTCTAGTTAGAGGATTATTTTGGAAAATTCCAATCAATCATCTCACTACGAATATAATTTAATTGCTAATCAATTGTTAAAAGATTTTCACCCCTTTCATTGATTTAGTCCAAGAGATAACGGCAATGTTTGGTGGGCCACTTGAATGCCTTGAGGCTTCAGCCAATTTTCTGAATGAATGGGCTTGGATGACGAGGTTTGGGCAGGCCCAAAACTTGCCGGAGTCTAAAAGGAGGACTAGAAGAGGTTAATTTTGTTTTCTTTTTTTTTTTTTTAAGCTGGATGAAGTCGATAACCGACATTTGTTTTTTTTTTCTTAATAAAAAAAGAATGGGATTTAAGAAGTGGGGTAGGAAGGGAGATTAGTCGATAACAAACGTTACTAGTTTCTCAAAACTAATAAGTTCGTTAATATCACTTTATTGAGAATAATAAAGTTTATTTGGATAATAGTAGAAGGCTTACTGCTAAAGGTTTTTTGCCATGTAAATTTGGATTAAGGTTCATCTACAGAATTTCCTCTCAGAAAATCATTCCTTATCAACAAAATGGTGGATTTGAGTGATGTCTATAAAAAAGAAAAATGAATGGTAGTTAATTTTCAATTAAGCACATGTAAACAGTATTAACATGTAATAAACGAACCAAAATGTCAAACTTACTAACCTCTAAAAACACACATTGCAGGTGGAAATAGACTTATTAATCTTCCATTTGCTTTAATATCACCAAGCGCATATCATTGCGAAGATCATTTGCATTGATCAAGGCTCCTTCCTTAATCTGAAATTAAAATTGAAGTTATCATTCAATTGTCTTCCCGAATATAGCACTTGATAACAATAAGATATATTCAACAAAAGTTTTAGCCATTTTTGAGGTGCTCAATCCAATTAAAAGTCAATAAGAGGTTTTTAGTCATTAGAACAAAAGAGATCACAAGAAGATTAAGCCTCGAATGGGTGTGGTTAAAATAAACTATATTATCTTTTTCATTGAAAAAAATAATTTCGTTCCTTAAAATCTGCACTAATAACAAAAAAATATATACAAACATGCAACAGATACAACAAAACGAGGTGCGTACCTTAGCAAGAATATTTATAACCAACTCAGCACGACCAAAACTCATCGTATTGAAACTGATTACTGAGAGCTGCTGCTTTTCAACTTCTGAAATCGTCTCCCAGATGATATTCTTGTGGTTTTTGCATTGAATGGAGATGATCACATCTCTTAGAGAAATATACACAAGAATTTGAGGTAGAGAGGAATCAGAATCGCTGTCTGACTTTGTATCCTCAGATAATACAACTGATGATTGCTCATCTTCTTCGCCAATAGTACTATCCAACCGTCTTTCCAGACTATCCACACGTTCTTCAAGGTGCTTTATGTACTTAGTTGCATTCTCAACAACTAATACCTCATCCAACTGCACAAACAGAGGAATTGAACTTAAAAAGAAAATTAATTTTTCTAATCCCATTTTCTTTCCTTCATTGAAAATGCCAGATTTGAATTGAGGGCTAAAGGATAAAAGGGTTCTCAAGAAAAGCAAAGAAAAAGAAAAACTGTAATCTGGTTGAATAATTAATTGGTGGTACCTCAGCTTTTGAGCCTGGTAGCAGGTTTGACAAAGCTCTGAGCTGCCGATTATACTGTTTCTCTTCCCGCTGGCGTTTCCTATCCTGTAAATAGATGCATCAAAGCATCAGGAAAAGCAAGAAATAATTTGCTGAAAACTTGATTCAGAATTGCAGAGATTGATAAACCACTTGATAACCTTTAGCATTTTGGATGCTCCTTTTGCATATGAAGGATCCATAATGAACAATAGTAGCTCTTTTCCTTTTGAGGTTTGAGATTGATTTGTAACAACCGAACAGGAAAAAACTTTAGCAATTGTAAAATGTACTGAAACTATGACAACTGGGGCGGCCTTGGACCTTTCTTCACCTATTTATTGTCCTTCACGAAAGTTAGAATAATTTTATCCTGGACTGGAGAAACAATTAATGTAGTTCACATGGCTTACTAAAGTATAGCCACGAGATCAATTCAATAGTGGGATGATTAATATATTCTCTTGTCATCTGAATCTGACGCAGTCTAAAATAATTCATCTTTTTGTTTTGAAATTTCTTGCAGAGTTGCGTATTTGGCACAGATTCGCACGTCATTTTCTTTATTTTCTTGGCCAAGGAAAACACAAAGAGAAATGTAAAATGAAATAGTCAAAACACCAAAAAAATAAGTGGAGAATTACTGTTGATCCTCTTAAAAATTTAAAAAAAAAAAAAGGAAGAAAAAGCCAAAACAATAGACACCATGGTAGTCTCTATTCATTTGAGGGTCTAAACAAATTTCATGCTTTTTCTTTTTAACAAATTTCATACATTATTAGATAGAAAAAATGTTTCAAGTGGAAGCAAAAGGATGTAAATGCATACAATCATGAAGTGCTTTAATAGTTAGAGATATTTACTCCACAAAATAGTACAAAGTTTATTGAAAAAAACCAACTAAATTAAAACTCGGATATTTCACATAAAATCTAATATTAAAACTTAACATATATTTATTTTGCAATGGTTAAAGCAAATATACATAATGTAAAATGAAAGACCAAACACCATGGTAGTCTCTTCGAAAGGCAACATAACATCTTATTTGATAAAGATTGAAGGATCTTTTCTTTTTTTTTTTCTTATTTTTTGTGAGGAAAATGCAAGAAACATCAAAAATTACTAAACCACTGAACATGATGGTTTTTTTTCCAATTGAGAGTGCCAACTATTTTCAGACATTGTTAGCTACAAAATCGTTCCAAATGGAAGCAAAGGATGTAAATGCATTCAATCATGAAATTTTATGAGTACTAGCTAGAACTATTTACTCCCCAAAATAGCTTCTTTTATAGTAAACATTTGTGTCTAAATCTTAGTCATAAATTATCCAGTAAAACTAAATATATGAACAGATATGTTCCTTGTCACTTTCTTACCTACCATGAACTAAAAAGGCTCCAAATGATGATGGAATGTGGGGACGTGATTGGTACAAGGAATTCCTTAACTTCGTCAAATATGACACATATATTTTTTTTTTAAAGTGAACAGAAATCACCCTACTGTATTAGTGAATGAAGGCTGTAATTAATTTAAAATTCAGCTAAAAGAAAAAATAACTTAAAAAATCAGCTTTATATTGGGGTCAATTTTGAGGCGTCAATATATCTGCGTCCAAGCTTAATGAGTTAGAATGTTGCAAGTTAATATGAACGTATGTATTAGCTAAAGGTTGAAATCATGCGCAGAACTCGGCCCCCCCAAATTTTGAAAATTAGTTTTTCTCTCTTAAAAAGTTGAAAGTTTTAAAAAATTTCTATGTAAATTTAAACTTTTACTCCCATAAAAAATTAAAAATATTTCAAGTTGTGTACTTAATTTTTAGTTGAACTAGAATTCATTCCCTCAGAAGAAAATTTTTTGGTTCCGCTTAAAATTAAAATGAGCTAAATGTGTACTTTTACTTTTGGCGATCATGGAGGCCAGAGAGCACTTGCCAAATCTTAATCAGGTGTCTGATAACTACTCATCAAAGGCATTGATTCGTTCTAAACCAGCATCTAAATGCATCATGAGTACATGACCACATTGAGAACTAATTTTTTTTATATATATAAAAAAAAGGTACGGAAAAAGAGGGAGGAACAAAAAGGCTAATCCAAAATATTTAAAGTAATTGGATCCCAAGAACCTGTCAATTAATTGATTGGGTCTCTTTTCTTGACAAAAAAAAACATAAAATTAGAACTAATCGTTTGGAGTTAAGTTTACCAATCAAAGGTGAAAAGCCTTTCACAACTTGTACTTAATAAACCATGTATTTTAGAACTAAAGACTTAAAATTGAATTAGAATCCGATCAAAAACATCAAGTAGATGAATAAAGGAAAAGTAAAGGTCATGGAAACAACCATTTGATTTGAACCTTAAGATCGAACATTTTTTCCCATTGGTTGACTTAATAGAAAAAAATACTTTTCAAGAAAAAATTACTTAGAAAACGATAGATATAACATGAGAAGCAGACTATATAAATATTTACCTTGTCTTGGCACACAAAAAGCTGTCATGGTTTTCAAACAGAAGCTGGACCTTGGACCAACACTAAACTAACAAAAGAAGCAACTGGGGTGGCCCTGATCCACATCTTCTCTTTATTGTACCTTTTTTTTTTTTTTGCTTCCCTGGGAGGTAATCTACGACAGGTTCTCCTGTTTGTAAATCCTCTCTCGTTATCATCCAAGCCAACCATCTTCCATTGTACTTTCCTATATCTTACAAAAACATATCCCATTGCTTACCTACTAGAAAATCTCTCAAATAAAATGTATAGAAATCACTAATGTAGTTCACGTACATGCATAAAATATAGCCACGAGGACGGTCAAATATTTGGAAAATTAATAGTCTCACGTTCTGCACTTTCCATCAAATACTTAACAAACCTTAAATTTTTTTAAGTATCTTTACCAAATCTTCAAAAGATCTCTTTACTTTTCGTGAAAGTGGAAGTATCCATTTAAACCAAAAGATTCTCAAATTTTGTGGGTGCTAACATCGACAGAGTTGACCAGAAACACTTTTGAAAACACAAAAGAAACTTAAAAAAAGATGCCCAACCACCGACAAAGTGTTTGCAGTGGAAGAAAGTGATATAAATGCACGCCACCAAGAAATAATTGAATAATGGGAATTATTACTCAAAATAACTTCATGTATCATTTAATTAAGTTTAGCCACTAGTTAAATAAGTTTGGCCACTAACTAGTCAAAGAAATTTAGAATAAGAAATGGATGAGAATTTGTTGTCCTACCAACCAAGGTGTTGTGGAGGCTCTAACCTCTAAGCGATAATGTGGAATAATAGAGATGCGGTTGACAGGCGGAATTGGTAGCGACAAATTGGGCTGATGGGTGGGAGCCGCTTAGGCTTAACATAAAGGCTGCGCATGTCGGCTTATATCCGAGAAATATGGGATAAGCCTAAATTGATCTACTTTTGGGCAGAGGTATAAACAAGTTTAAACAAATAAAACACCCTAGTGTTTAAACTTATTTGATTATATTAATGAATTTGAAATTTTATTTAAATTTGACTTATTTGTTTTAGCTTGAACATGTTTTTATTGAGTCGAATTTGAGTAGTTTGAATCTTTTACATATAAATTTCACTTATATGCTAATCAAATCGAACTGGAGTTGAACTTGAAAGTTTATCAAATACAAATTGCTATTAAAATTTAATTTGATTAGCTAGCGAACTAAATTTGGACAAGCTCTTGCCGATCTGAACTCGATCTTTAATATCAAATAATTTGATTCGTCTTTTTGAAAGTTTATCGAATACAAATTGCTATTTAAATTTAATTTGATTAGCGAGCGAACCAAATTCAAGCGAACTCTTTCCGATTTGAACTTAATTTTTTGTATCGAATAATTTGGTTTGTCTTTCAATTTTACTTTTGATTTGTATACATCCATCATAAGTCCAATAAGGCTTCATTTATTTTTTATGTCCTTTCCTTTTTCTTGATAATGGACTTTTATCTTTCTCTCATTATTTTTTTTTTCATTGTTTTTCATTATTCTATGGGTCATGGAAGTTGTTGAAACTTTTAGGGTTCATTTGGTTCACGGATTGGATAAGATAGAATGATTCATCTTCGGATTATTAATTCTGGGTTGAGTCATTCTCGGATTAATAGTCCAAGTTATCTAGTATTTGGTTCGTTCTAGATTGGATAAGATATGTTGGAAATAATCCTATCCTGTGTTGGTTTGAGATTGGATGAGGTAGGATTACTATTTCAATGACTAAAATATCCCTTAATTTGCATATTTTTTATCAAAATAATTTAATATTTTGTAAAATATTAATAAAAAATTAATATTTATAACTTTTATTAAAATAAAGTAGTTTGAAACTTTAGAATTATAAAGTAAATCAAGGGTTTGATATATAAAGATTTGCATTCACTCAAACTCAGTCCATTCGAACCCTTAAAAATAGATTTTGACCAAGTTTTTGAACTTTTTTTTTAATTGAAATCATATTATTATTCAAGCTGCCGAAGAATACAATGTAAGGAGGAAGGTCGCATCCTTACCTCCGAAACGAGAAACGAAAATTACAAAAGTTCTGCATATCCAGGGCCAGTAACTCTCTTGTGCGACACGATAATTGAGAAGCCTTAGTAAAGAACTCGAAGGACCCACACGCAGTACTGTGGGAAGCCAGTGAGTCAGCCACAGCATTCCCTCTCTGTAACAGTGCCTGAACTGATGATACTCTGGAACAGCATTCCGAATTGCACGCACGACAGAGCGAATGACCACTGGACCTCTCCCTTCCCCCGTAAACAACTGATCAAGATGAAGCAATCAGATTCAACAATTAAATGCAATATCCCCTTTTTGTCACCCTAACTGAAGACCCAAAAGTAGCGTGCGCGCCTTCGCTTGCAGGGGACTTACCGGACCAAAGAAATCAGCAAAAGCCAGAATGAGCCTTCTACAGGAATCTCTAATCACTTCACCACTACCCTCACCTCGAAGAGTAGAGCAACCATCCGAATTCAACTTAAAGAAACCGTCCAAAGGACACACCCATCGCACCAGAGTGGAAACTAAGGACCTCCGAAGTCCGGATAGCGAGTCCAGAATCTCTGCCCATTGAAGTGGTACCCTTGTCATGGTCGGAAAGTACACTTGGATCAATAACCGCAGCTCATGAATGATCCATCCCCGAACCTGACCAACGGATATACTTCATCCCTCAAATCGAGCCATGTTTCTAGCCCACCATAAAAACCAAACAATAAGCAACGGTAGCACAGGGGATAGCCACCGAAATGCCCTCCTTTTGACACTGAGCAACCACCATTTGTAGCATTGTGACCTAACACAAGCAACTGAAGGAGTTGCAACGCCTAGCGACTGCCAAAAAACCCCCAAACCTCAGTTGCTAACACTCCAGTAGCAAAAACATGCTGCAACGTTTCCAACTGAGGTAGCGAACAACATTGACACCTAGAGGGGCCATGAACTTGAAACTTTGCTAACACATCATCCACCGACAGCTGCTCATGCAACAATCTCCATATAAGAAAGGAAAATTTCTGTGGAATTAAAGAATGCCAGATAGAAGCAAATGCCCACGACCGAACCCCAGAGGATCGAACTACCTGATATGCCGATTTTGTAGAAAACTCCCCCGAAGGTTGTAAGGTCCAAACTAGGCCATCGGGAACCTTACCAAAACAAAAGAAAGAATCCGCAGTCGACTCTGTGACCTCTGAAGGGAAGGCAGCCAAGGCCAAATGATCCCATTGGCCCTCATGCAAAAAATCATAAACCCGAGTGTTTGACGCTAAATCTGGAAACCTCCATGCCAACGGACCTAGCCCACTCCAATTATCCCACCAAAAGGCAACATCACCCCTAGACAAATCCCATTTTAGCCACATCTCCATGGAAAATCGAACCCCAAACATTCGTTTACCACTAGGGCAAAACTTAGGAGAAATAAAGACCTGATTTGGATGTAACTCACCAACATACCTAGCCCTTATGAACTGGGCCCAGAGTGAAAGTCCACATCTAAACAGCCACCAAAACTTACAGGAAAAAGCTTCAATAATGGCCTGTAATGAACGAAAATCTACTCCCCCCTCCTCCACGGGATGACACAATATCTTCCATATTGACCAATGCCACTTAAACCCAAACTCTGATTCCCCCCAAAAAAATCGTGCAAACACCCGTTCCAACTCAGCAATTACCCCCTTTGGAGGCACCAATACTGCCAGAATATGAATCAGGATTGAGGACAGCACATGCTTAATGAGTATAGCACAAGCACTCATTGACAGCCACCGGCCTCGCCAAGAATTCAAACGCTGTGAAACTTTATCCAATAAACCATTGAACAAGGATCTCACCCTTCTCCCAGCATACAAGGGGCAACCCAAGTAAGTGACTGGTAGCTCTTTAAAAGAAAATCCCGTGGTCCGTGCAATCACCCTACGCCGTATAAGCGATACCATCCTGTCCACCAAAAAACAGCTCTTAGAAGCATTCACCAACTGTCCTGAGATCCTCTGATATTTGCCCAATACCTCCATAACACATGCTAACGAACGTTTACTACCATTACAAAAAATAATGATGTCATCAGTATAGGCAAGGTGTGTCAACGGAGGATATCCCCGGGCAACAAAGTACGGAGAAAATTGCCGGTCCCCCACCAAAGTATTCAAGCCCCTCGAAAGGACCTCAGCCGCAATGATGAATAGGGCCGGGGATAATGGGTCCCCTTGGTGCAACCCCCGAGATGATCTGAAAAAACCATAGGGTTTTCCGTTAAGCAGAACAGAGAAATGGCATGAGGAGATCAACCGCCAAATCATATCTATCCAGCGCTCCCCAAAACCAAATTTTCGCATAACTTGAATTAAAAAACACCAAGAGACCTGGTCATATGCTTTGACCATATCCAACTTCAGCGCAACATTTGATCCCCTAACCTTCTTCCCTAACGCCGAGCACATTTCCAGAGCCAGCAATATATTATCAGAGATCTGTTTACTCTTCATGAAACCACTCTGCTGAGGCGATATTAGCTTAGGTAGAATCCCCTCCAAACGTATTGCCAGCAATTTCGATATGATTTTATTAACAAAGTTACAAAGACTGATTGGCCTAAACTCCGAAAACGAGGACGCACCTGATATTTTCAGAATTAAAGCCAGCAGAGTTGATGTGTATCCCCAAGGCAGCTGCGCACCAGCGAAGAAATCCCAAATCGCCCGACAGACATCACCTTTTACTATTTCCCAACAGGAAGTGAAGAAAGAGCCCGTAAACCTATCTGGCCCTGAGGAACTCTCCCCATTCATCTGGAAAACCACTTTTTTAACCTCTTCCTCAGTAGGGACTTGTTGAAGAGCCTCATTCTCCTGCTCGGAGACAATTGAAGGGATAACATCTAACAATGACTAATCAACCTGTACTTGATCAGATTGCGCCAAAGCTTCAGCGAAGTACTTAACCACCATGTCTTCAATTTTAGGTAGCTCGTCAACCTAGACTCCATTCTTATCCTTCATTCGATGTATATAACAATGTGCCTGTCTTTGCTTGAATTGGCCATGAAAGAACCTAGTGTTGGCATCACCTTTCTTTAACCACTGAATACAAGCTTTCTGACGCCAATATCTGGCTTTCCTCAATAGAGCTGCCTTGAGGTCACATTGCGCCTTGAGAAGCCGGTGTTGCCCCTCTTCCGTCGGGCTTGCCTCCAAAGAACATTCCAACAACTGGACCTACTCTTCTCCTTCCCGGACACGATCAGTAACATTTCCAAATGTCTCCTTGTTCCATACCCGTAACGCATGTTTAACCGCCTTCAATTTCAAAATCAAAACCCTAACCGGTCGGCCCTGACACTCCACCTCCCAAGCTTGACGCACCACCTTAAGGAAATCACCGTGGGAGCTCCAAACATCCAAGAAACGGAAACTCCGAGGACCCCCGCTGACAGCCAGGGAACAAGTTACTAGCAGCGGAGAATGATCCGAAATAACTCTACTCAAATGCACCACTGCAGTATTAACGCCTAGATCCAACCATAGCTGGTTCACCAGAACTCTATCTAGACGCTTCCAGATTCGAACCCTCCCCAGACGATTATTGCACCACGTGAATTTAGATCCAGAAAAACCCAAGTCCGTCAAGCCAACACCATCAGTAAAATTTAAAAAAGACTCTGCCTCAGAGAAACGAAACAGTCGACCTCCTTTCTTCTCTTCAGACCCAACAACGACGTTAAAATCACCCATGAAAATTGTTGGCTCTCTCAACGAATGCACCCTTGATAATTGCAGCCAGACCAACTCACGCTTATCTAGGTCACATGAAGCATGAACAAAGGTTGCAATAAAGGAACGGGGAAAAAAAGTATGGGCAATTTGCAACGCCAAAAATTGATGAGAAGCTGCAACAATATCACACTTATATTCAGCATCATAAAAAATCCAAATCCTACTTTCATCATTAGAGACACCAAACGGGAAACCCAACTTCCGACAAACAATATCCAGATGCTCACGACCCACCACTGGTTCACACAGGGCTAATAACGAGATTTGATGTAGATGTTTCAATTTTCTCAAGCGAGCTAAACTAAGAGCATTGTCCACCCCTCTAGCGTTCCAGAAGAGAGACTTAATCATGACTCCGAGCAGCAAAATTTTTGGGGAGGTGCACCACTTCTCTTTGACCGGCGGTGAGTGACCTACTGCCATTCATCTGGGTTCCTCAGTCCATCCAAACGCCACCGCAAGTCATCCAGGGATGTGTCTGTCACCTCACCAGTCTTGCGAGGAGAGAGGTTGAGAGTGGATACCATCGAAGTATGCTGGCTATCCACCTCTGCCTGCACCTGGTCCCGCAAGCATGTTTCTAGTTCCATACTATCACTCGCTGGCTCGACACTACTTGCCAAGGCCATAGCAGTAGCTCGAACATCAGCATCAGTTTCACTGACAACTTGGTCTGCAATAGTATGAATCAGTTGGTCCGCCGCAGCCTCTATCACCGCTTCCACCATTTCAGGAAGGGCTGGAGACACCCCATTCTGCGTCAAGGGTAGAACCAGGGGCGGTTGGTACAGAAGATCATCCGTTACAAGTGCTGCATTAAAAGCGCCAGCCGCGAGGGCCTATCGCTCTTCATATTCTGGCTGCACCAACACACCAGGAGCAGTATGTTCCTACTTCTCATCCAGTGGAGGCGAGCTATGAAGCCCCTCACTTTCTGGGTCCGCGTTGCCCAGAGTCACCAGAGACACGGGACTCTCCACCTGCATTCCCCGATCCAACCGTACTTCCCCCAATCCAGACTTCTGCAGAGCGTCTACCTTCGATGGGCGGAGCTCAGGATACTTCACATGACATTGCTCTTCGCCATGGCCCTGGCGATAGCAATGTCCACAGTTTTTGGGTATGTTTTCTGGTTTCAAGAACTGCCAGAAACCATCACCCATATCGACCCAAACCCTTGTCAGCAGCAGTTTCAACAAATCTACCTCGACACAGACGCGAGCAACATTCGGCCGAGAAAAAAAAGAGGTTGCGGAGTCAACAAATAGAGGGTTTCCCAGACAAGAAACAATATGGAACAAGCATTGTTTGTCAAATAAATGGACTGGTAATTTGGGTAAACTGAACCATACTGGAACCAACGATGATTCCCGATCAACATGGAATTTAGAGGTCCACTTAAATACTCTCATGGGGCAGCCATAAACATACCAAATATTCCTAGCCCAAACCCGCAGGAAATCTGCCTCGCTGTTAAACTTTAGCAAAACATGTTTGAAATCAAGCAGGCCCACTGCAACGGAATCCCTTATATCAAGAGAGAGGAAGAACTTACGTAGATCCGGCAATGCCGGCCGTCCTTTTGAAAATTTGCTAACCAGAGAGAAGCGAAATGAAGAGGCAATAGCGGATATATCCTCAGCATTAAACGCAACAGCTGGCTCCCCCCGATGCTTAGCCAAAGTAGCTTGAACCTGTCTCGTCTCCAGCGAAGAGGGCTTCGCAAACAACACCGAGAAGGATTTTTTCGTAAAGGAAGGGGAGGAAGAACCCATGTGACCCCCACCCAGTGGTGGAGGGGCAGCCATGGCTGCCATGAAAGGCAAAACAGACTCTAGAAAAACCTATCAAAAGCAAAAGCAAAAACAAAAGCAAAAGCAAAAGTTCGTCTTGACCATTGTTGAGTTCACGTTCTCATCAGATGACCCTTTCTTTTAGACAGCTCACCACCTATTTCATCACCGTAGCCAGGCATGCCACCGCATCTCCACCGTCCGCGATTGTGCCTAGGTTTGGAACGAGTGACTTTTCCAGCAAATGTAGCGTGCCAAGCTTGTCTTCGTCGGATCCAGAATTTGGATTTGGAGAGAATGAATACTCTGGCAACAGGAGATCTGTTGAATTTTAGAGAAAATGAAACCTCTGGCAATAGCTGGTGATCTTGTGAGTATGCGAAAGTTCCTATCTGTTGTAGATGAGCACCGTACTCAGCTCTGTTTGAAGAAATTGATTGCAGAAGCTCCAGCAACCAGGACCAGCTTCGCCACTGTCTCTCTCTCTCTTGGTAGTTTTCACCTTTTTAAGTTTTTGAACTTAAAATTGAAATCCAATTAAATGATGGACTGAGTTTTTGGCTAAATTGGCCTGTTTGGCAAATGAGTTTTTGCCCAAGTTTGCCTCCTACCAGTTTTTTAACAATTTTAATTTCAGTAATCTCAAAAAACTTCTCAAAATTTTTAACTTACATACTTCAAAATACCCAAAACACATAGAAAAATTTACCTTCCTCCTTTTTTCTTCCACCTCAACCTGCCACCACCTACGCTGGTGCTGGCACCACCTCTCTTTTTTTTCTTTCTCTTCTTCCTCTCCCTCTCCTCCTCCCTCTCCCCCTCCCCTCCCCTTCTTTCCCCCTTTTCTCTCCCCCGCCACCTTTCTCTCCCCTCTCCCTTCCTCACCACCCTCCCCCTCCCCCTCCCCCCAATTTAGTCTCGCGACCAGATCGTAGCCAGGGGGAGGAAGAGGGTGGCAGAAGGGAAAGGGGAAGGGTAGGAAGAGGGGAAAGGGGAGATGGAGAGGGAAAGGGAAAGGGAGAAGAGAGGGAGAGAAAAGGCAAAAAAAAAAAATCCATGTTTGCTACTGGTTCTTTTAGCGTTGGAGAGAGAGGTGGCGAGGAGGGAGAGGGGGAGGGAGAAGGGAAAAGAAGATGAGAGGAAAGAAAAGAAAAAAGAAAGAAAAAAAAAGAAAGAAAGAAAAAGAAAAGAAAAACATTTTTCATCTTAAAAATTTTTCCTACAACTTTTACAGTAAGTAACAGTAAAGTTTTAGACAAAAACTCAAAAAACTTATTTGCTAAACGGGCCCCTAAGATCAAATTGACTAAAACCTACTGCATTTAAGAGTTTTAAATGGGTCAAATTTAAGATAATAGAGAAGATTTTTCTTTGAGTCGAGCTTGATCTTATTTAAGTCCTCAATCATAAAGCTTATTGATAGGGTTTTGTATTTATATAGGATTTGGTTGAGAAAATAAGCTCAGTAAGGGTAATTTAGTTCAAGGGCAATATAGTCCTTTTATTATGATGTAGTACGGGCAAATTCGTCAAAAAATTTTAAATTAATTAATAGAGATAAATTAGTCAAAATTTTTAAAATAATGAATAAGGGCAAATTAGTCAAAAAATTTTAATATAATCAATAGGGGCCAATCAATCCATTTATTATTAAATTATTATGTGAGAGTATGGTTATATAATAGTCAATATGAATTTGTATCATTCACAAAAGGCAAAATAGTCCAAATATGGTTAGGTTGGTAGTAAGGGCAAACTAGTCGAACAACTTTAAAATTAACTAGTAGGGGCAAATCAATCCATTCATGTTATATTATTATGTGGGAGTAGGGTTATATAATTATGAGAGTATAAATTTGTATTATTTGTAAAGATAAATTAGTTTAAAATTTTATCATTCTATTTGTTAGCCATCGCGAGATGACTAATATCACCTCCCCATGAGATTATTTTATCCAATAAATAGGGGATTAATTTGGTTAGTTGGAATGTGTCATCCCATATATAAAATGCAACCAAATATGAAATGATACAGGATAATTAATTCAATTTTGTGTTATCCATGAACCAAACCAACCCTTAGTCTCTCCAACCTGAGATTGAGAAGGTGCAAGCCCTCTTGAGCCAGCTAAAACTTCTTTCCTTTATAATGTATATCTTTCCTTTGTTTTTTGGACGTTTGGTGTATTGAACTTTTCTAATAAAAGATAGGCAGCAAAGTTTTCAACTAAATTTTAATGTTGCTTAATTTTATTTCAGTAAAATAAGAAACGTAATACTATGGGAGGATCCTCACCAGTGTGCTTAAGAAACATTACAATAATAAAAGAAATCTGAATATTTTATTTCCACCTATTTGTCAAATTTTTTGAATCACCTGTCTAAAATATGTTTTTCCCTCGCTGTTATCCTTTTTGTGGGGTAAGTAGTAGTTTTTATCATCTTATTTTTTCCTTCACTGTTCATCCCATTTCGCATTTCCCATGTCAATCAAAACATACGTGGATTATTGCATTTTCACAAAACTTTAATTAGGTTTACAATATCCAAATTAAGATGCACCAAATGATAAGACATGAGATTCTAGTGGATAAACTTTCAACAATCAAATGATTGTTAAGGGGAAAAAAGTGTACTTAAAAAAAGAAAGAAAAATGCTACAAATATATAGGTCTTCAAAGTTGCAGAAAGTTTTGGTATCTCCAACTTGGGATCAAGAAACTGCAAGTTTAGCCTACTTGAACTAGCTAAAACTTCTTTCTTTTTTAATATATATCTTTTCTTTGATTTTTAGAATCGGATGTATTGGACTTTTCTAATATAGGATAAGCAGCAAAGTTTTCAACTAAATTTCAATTTTACTAATTTTGTTTGGGAAACTAAGAAATATAATACTATGGGAGATCTTCAACAGTGTGCTTAAGAAACATTACAAAGATGATTTTTAATTTCCACCTATTTGTCAAGATTTTTCAATCATGTACCTAAAATAATGTTTTTCCTTCACTTTTATCTTTTTCGTATAAAATAATTGTCATCTTTATCATTTTTATTACACAATAAGAAAGGGGAAAAGGCTTATATATATATATATATATTATCAAGGCAACCATACATCCCTACAAAATTTTCATCCCATTTAGCCATTTTGTTGCCAATCAAAAAATACATGGATTACTGCATTTTTTAAAGAAAAAACTTTAATTACATCTACAGTATTAAAATTAAAATGCACTAAATGATGAGACATGAGATTCCAATGGATAAACTTTTAACAATAAAGTAATTGTTAAGGGCAAAAAAATTGAACTTGAAAAATGAAAAGAAAAGTGCTACAGATTGTTTGGGTCCAACGGGCTATTCAAACATTCCCATCCAAAATTAACATGAGTACTTCATTCTCAAATGCAACTAAACCTGTTACCCATTTTAGTCAGGCCAATCAGACCCAAGTTATGGGCGGGCATGGGCATGAATATGGGACTTGGGATATTTGCCAAGTCTAGAAGGAATTCATTTGTGCACAATACGGATTTTGAAGAAGTAGGTCTCTATTTTGTATGGTGTATAATTGGTGTACTGACTATAGTGTTTGGTATATAAAAAACTATGCCAATTAGACAAAATGGGGAAAAATTACAAACCTGCTCAAAGTTCAGACCATGCTGCGTTTGGTGTCACAGATTGGCTGCTACTAGTCAGGCACCAGGTCATGACTTGGATTCTTAGATTGGTTCTTCGATCTTTAACCCAACAGCTGCACTCTTGCGGCTCCAGGTATTGGAGCTTGCAGGAAGAACCCCACAACAAACGAAAGGAACTCTGGGGAAGCTATAGCTGCTTGTTTTGATGCTTGATTCTCAAATATGGCTGATTGTCTGGAAATGAACTCTGGAGGACAGAGGAATTTTGGAAGATATTGTAGTAATATAAGACCCCGACTACAAATAGGTGGCCGTGGAGGTCATTATACGAGTCCTTGTCCCAACGCAACTCCTCGGTCAGCCATCATAACAGAGCCTAATAGAAATTCTGGAGAAGGGGGTACAAATGTTGGAGGACAGGAATGAGTGGTAATTCAACAATAAACAAAGACACTCAATGCTAACAGGGCAGAAAGCTCATGAGGAGTGGATAGAGTACAGTGAAGCACATAAACTAGGGGAGACAACGAGCACAGAAGAAACAGACGGTAACCAAATTCAGAAGACAGGAATGGAGGATCCAGAGGTGGTCAAAGTGTGTATTGCTACTCGCAGGAGACCGGGCATTAATGAGGTTGGCATAGGTGTGACTGCCATGATTGAAGAAGACATTGTAGTGGCAGCTTGGGCTATGCATGAAAGAAGCTACAACTGCCTGCAGCAACTGGATGAAGCTGAGGCAATTAAATTAGCCATGAGTAAACTGGCAACAAAGAGGTGGAGGAAGATCATAGTCCAGAGTAGCAACAAGCAATTGCTTCAGCAGATCAGCTCTCGAAGTGTGAAAGATATTAAAATGCACACTTTAATTGAGGATATAATCAGCTTAAAATCTCAGTTTCGTATGTGTTCCTTTTGTTTTAGAGCTGAGAACGTAATAAATTAGTGTCTATGCTTTAGGCATTTTACATGATGAGAAGTGGGTTAATCCTCCGTGCTACTAATGCACTTTTGTATAGAAATGAGGGGTCTTTGCTCCAAAGTACAAAGTTTACTTTGTTCAATATAAGTCAGTTATCGTTTCCAAAAAAAAAAAAGGTACTAATGCTGGAGTTCAAGTAGGAAGAGGTGAGCGTGGCCAAGCTTACAATATGAGTTCTGGTTACCACAACCCGTTGATAAAGCTGCACGTTCCTCCAACTTTGAGAGGTTTCCAAAGACTGAAAACTGGGGGTGCTTGAAGAATTGGCAAGTTGCAGTGTCCCTCTTGGACCAAATCAGGTTATAGATGAAAAAATCCGAGGGGGTTCAACGCTGAAATCTGTGATTGTTGGAGAAGAGGTAAGTAGGAGTGCCCTTGCTGGAACAAAACTTTACTTTTATAATCTGCATTTTGAGGTTACTAACGATATATCCCAAGTATGTTTAAATATATAGTTGAGCTGAAGCAATATGCAGTTTACTATGACAAGACTAGAAAGTCTAGGGGTACTATATTTAGATTCCCCAAAAGTTATCAACACTATGCTGTGGTGCATAAAGGATTACCAATCAAAGTTGAGCATATGTATAGGAGGTGATTTTAATCTAGTTGTCTTGCCTCCAATAAGAGAAGGTAGTTTGTTATGTAAAAGTGGGGCATTTAGAAGCAGCAGGGATAGATTTGAGCCAGAAAGAGAGTGGACATGGAGGTCAAAGTTCTGGGGCTGATTTGACAAAGTTGAATATTCGTGGTCATACCTCAATGTACTCCTTTTCAACTCAAACCCTTTCAACCTACACACCTCAAGAGGCAGATGCCCCCCCACCCCCCCCCGCCCCCCCTTTCCACATTATATTGCATGTTATCCCACACTTGGACAATGGGAAAAATGTTTTAGTTTCATTCTTGTATTTGAAACCGCTGATAAGTGTGATAGGGTGTATATTATAATGACCAAGTACAGGGGGCATCACCAACGGATGGTGCAAGTGAAAGGGACTTACATCCCTTAACCATGAGATCTTGTGTTTGAAATCCATGAGAATGGAAAGGACAACATTGGGAGGGTTTTCCCTGCAAGGGACCCAATCGACTCAAACAGGATTAGTTGCAGATGGTAAAACGGATGCTGATAACTGTGGGTTATACCAAAAAAAAGTACAGGGGGCATCAGGAGGTATTCCTTGCCATAGAAGATTGGGTAGAAGTAGAGGTAATGGTCCAAATCAGGAAGAAAGGCTCCACAGATAAAATAGATAAGACATTTGGTCTTAGGAAACTTTTCCTCTTAGTAACCAAAAAATTTGTAAATCCCATATCTAGTTATTTTATCAAAATAAATTTGGATTCACGACACTCATATGTTGGATGATAGATTGAGGGAAAGGATAGGGAATTTGTTAAAACGCTTTAAAGTTTTTAAAAGTTTGAGATTAGAGCAGACTGTTATATCTCCACACAACATTTATACAACCATTACTCAGTGAATACCATGGAAGGCAAGAAATAATTTGAACTTTAACCTGTGCAACCAGGAAGGGTATCGGATCTCCCAATATGCCATCGCGGATTGGCTTGAGTTTAAAGAGGCAAACCTCCTAAACACATGTGACAAGCAAGAAAACAGTGCTGAGCTTGATAGCAATGACAACATTGTTGCTGTACTCCAACAACAGCACTCGACTATCATGTACGTTGATGCAGCAGTGGACCAGCGAAGAGATAAGTTTGCCATTGGTATAGCAGCTAAGGATAATGAGGGAAATCTAATCTCTACATGGTCAATCCCAACCGCAGCTAAAGGAGAGGCTGCAATCATGGAAGCTCATGCTATCAGAACTGCCTTGCTCAAAGCATTGAAGGAAAATTGGACGTCCATCTTGGTACTTTCTGATTGCAAAGTTCTTGTTGACAAATTGAATCTTAGGAATGAGGACCTATCTGACATAAACATTATCCTGAGTGATATCAGGACATTGAGTAGGTCTTTTTGGCGTTGTACTTTCTCTTTTGTTAAGCGAGAATGCCACACTTGTAGTCATGGTTTGGCGAAATTCGCCACTAACCTTTTAAACGAAACTAGGTGGAAGAGTATCTTCCCTGTGTGGACCTCTATGGCTGCACAAAGTGATCATCTGGCAGTTGCCAGCTAAAATGTACATGTACTTGTAGGTGTCAAAAATCTGATGATATAAATGAATGACTTTTGACAAAAAAAAAAAAAAATACCATGTGACTTAGGAGCGCATGCATCGAGCACTCACCAAGTAGACAATATGAAAAGTGGCAAAATGCATGGGTTGAAATGAATCAACGTCTGTTAACATGTTTGGAAAAGTTGTTTGACCCTGATGACCAATTGCAATTAGATAAAGATAACAATCCCTATCAAGATTTGATTTATTTCCTTACAGAATTCTATGTTGACAATGAGGCTACTCCTGACGATGATGCTTTTCGGACTACCTTTGGCTATTGAGGATATGATGATCAATCAAAATCCCTTGATTGCAACAAAAAGTAATCGATTGTGATTTTCATTCAGTGCAGACTAGCTTTAATATCTGATAGTTTCCACTACTTTGAAGCATATGTATCTCACATGGAGAACTTGATATACTATGTTGACAATGAGACTAGTCCTCATGATGACGCTTTTTCTTTCATTGGACCACCTTTGAGCATTAAGCATATGATAAGCAATCAATAGAGCTTGATTTCAACAAAAAATGATCTATTCTAATTTTCATTTAGTGTAGACCAAGCTTCAAAATATGATAGTTTTCATACTTCGAAGCACATGTATCTCAGATGAAGAAGTTGATACATCCTACTAGATACCACGATATTTGGTTAACACCAAAGATAAAGAAAGCAGATATACATAGCGATGTCATCTACTATAACCTAATACGCGGCTCTAGTAAAGTTTTACCGTATCTAAACACTTCAGGTGATCTACAAAGATATAATAGAAACTTTACAGGTCATGCTTACAAAACTGTGCAAATTAGGATGTCAGAGGTAATATATGAATTGAACAATAACATTAGAGGTTATGTGTATCGCTAGCAAGGAATTGAATGCCAATACTATTGTATTGCTTTAAGGATCTGTCAACATTGTGCCAGCACTCCTCAAATATGGCCGATCCTCAAATTGTTGGAATCTTTGACCACTACCTTCTTCGTTTATTACCTTAGTCGCTATGTTTTACTGGGATTCCTTAAAAATTATGCAAGTGCTCGTGCTGTTGAGCTGGCCGCCCTTATGGCCAAAGGCAAGTCGGTCTTACTGGCAATCATCTACCTTAGCAATTTGTACAGCAAATTGGATCAGCTGAAGGCTGATGTGGAACTTTTTGTCAACCATTATCAGGCTGTTTGCTTTGTTAATTGCATCATTTTGCAACTTTTCTTATTGAAGCGTTTCCCACCATGGTTGTTCCCCAATATGATAAAAAAAAAAGGCCTAAAGTAGTAAATCTAGTTGTCTAAGAATGCCCGTCAGCTTTCTTGATGATGAAAGCCAGTTCAGTTTCTGCCTCTATAGTGAGAGGACTTTTATGCAGACCACCTATTTCTGAAGGCTGAGTTCGGCTATTGGCAATCAGACTGTTACCCTCCATAATCTTCTTTGCACCCTAATCCTTGGCCAGCTTCCTCTTTTAGTGGGGACGAGAAAGAACATGGGGTCAATCACATGGTGACAACTTCCTACAACCCTCAATGTGTATCATGCCAACTTAGATCTGATCAATCTACTCCTAGTCTCATTGACCGTCTTGATCTCATATTAATTCTTATGTTCTTAGCTTTTCATCATGTAGGGGTCAACACCTTATGCGAGCACTTTCTTCCCAAGTATCTCGTGCCAATTGAAGATGAAATGTGGAATAATCTAGAATTCAACTGGAAATGCAGCAAAGACAATTAGAAGTAATTTCATTTTCACGGAATGCATGCATACATGAAGGTTTACATGTTTTTTGCAAAGTATCTTAAAAAAAGATAAATTCAGAACAAGAGGTTTTTAAGTTCAGACACAACAGCAAATGACTAAATGGAACAAGAATAGGGCATTCATCTAAAATTTGCAGGATCTTTTTTTAAAGATTGATCCTTCTTTAATGCAACTTTAAAAAAATACCAAACAAAAAATGTTCAACTTATGTGTTCCAAAAATCAATCATCAGGAACTAGAAAATATTTCAATTTCAAGAAGTATTACTATTTCTTACGCCAAAAAAAGGACCACATAATACATCAGTTAATTGAGCCACATCTGGACAAACACATTGATGATTAAGTCACTTGCTAATGTCAATAACATAAGTTTTAGGTAAAGAATTGAATTTTGGTATTTGGAATGGAAAAAAAAAAGTAAAAAAGAGATATACATAGATAGAACTCAAAATAGGTTACCAAGGGTAATGGAAGACAAGTCATTTATATTCACAGGTGGCGTTCATCCAACTCCTCAATGCAGTTGAATTGCTCATCTCCCAAACTCTAACTCACCGGACATTATCTAAAAGCAAGTAAAGAGGTTATTGCATTTAATTGCAGCATGCTAATTGCCAACCGTGACCACTTTTCTTATCCTTCCAAAAAGAAAAACAACAAACAATGACCATATTAGGCAATACACACCGTGCAATGCACGGTAATAACACAATTTTTTACCCACTCATGCCCTTAAGAAGTGTAGACAAAAATAATATAGGCTTTATATAGAATCTGATAATAAAGACGTTCAACAAATAAGGAAAATAATTGTTAGGATTTTCTTGTTGCAGTATGTTTCGACAGCACAAACAATGATAACTGAAAGGTTGAACAACAACCAAATGCATGATTATAAAGATAGCTAATTTGGTTGGCTAATAACAAGTATGTACAATTGTACAGAGGAAAATTATAGGTCTAACAATTAGCCTAAAATTGGGTAAATAAGATTTACAAGATATTATAGAAATATTTATACTAAATCATAACAACAAAGGTATAATTATAATGAAGAGTGTTTTTCAGTCAAAGATGCATTATAAACGTCCAATAAAACTTTTAGTCTGATTTCGCATCATTCATTTAGGAAATTTTCTTCAATGATAGAGCCTGTGTTTGTACTTAGTTTGGTGTTAACATTTCTTATCACTTTGTGTGTTTCTAAATTTACTCTTAACACTACTATCCACTATATGTGCTCAACTCACACAGAAATTCTACTCAACCAATACTATCTTATTCCAATTCTCATGTTCACCTTTATCAATCTTACTCAACTACTTACTATTTCTCCTTTCACTGTTGCATTATCTGATACACGACATATTATTAATTAGATGGTTTTTTAACTCCCTAAACCATCTCTTAATAGTCTTCTAGCATATTCTTTTCCACTCAATTACCAAGATTCTTTTTAACTTCCAAAACCATCTTTTAATAGTCTCGTAACAAATTCTTCTCCATTCAATCAACCTTTTTCTCCCAAATTTTAAGTTTTGTCCACAACCTGTAGCTTTAATGCTGCTTCACATGGTTGCTCTTTTGATTGTTGCTCCCATATGCATGACGTGAAATTCATTAGGTAAATGTTTCTAAATCTTTTTTCTAATGAAATCTCTTTTCTAGGTTTTCATGGTGTTGCGAATTGCAAAGTTGTGGTCTTGAGATGGATTAATTTGACACTGTTGTGTGTGAGGCAAATTTAACTTTTCTAGTAAAATTTAGTTGTGTTTTTGTAAGAATACCAATCTCCTTTGTGTTTGTGGACTAGATTAAAAGGAAATCATAGCATTAGAGTCAGCCAATGATTCCTATATGCTTAGAGTTTCTACTGATGTACCAATACTTTATTTTTCATCCGCTCCAAACCATTGTTTAACTTTTGTAGACTAGTACTTTAGAACCAGACCATTTTTTAACTTTTGCAGGTTACGACTTTGGAAGCAGAAGGTGTACCTGTGAAGGATACCCGGACAAAGTCAATTATCTCAGCTATTATTGAGGTACAAAATTAGTTGTTATCTATCTTTTTCCTCCCCTAATTTCCACAAAAATTTCTTTGGTCTTTATAATGCTTAAACACTTTCTCATTTACTGCTATACAATCACTTTCTAATCATACTCATCTTCCATGTCATTCACACAACCGACACTAGAGTTTTAAATTGCGAGAAAAAGCAATGCTTTACTTCCTCTACACATAAGGTTTTGATTTGATAGGTGTGTTATTTCATATTAAGGTTTATCAATTAAATTTTGTGGGTATCTACATTAGTGCATTCATTGCATTGTTTTTATGGTATGTTTGGTTTTTGTTAAGCTCTAAAACTGCCAGAAAAAAAAGTAGAAAAGTACTATGATTTTTATTATATTTTACTTTGATCTTTTACTCATCAGTTCAAGTGAAGTACTTAGATGTTTGCTTTGCTATTTTATTTTCTTTATTGCATGCTAATTGTTGCTAGTTTAGGCGAACTAGTTTCTGGAAGATACAACTCGGAATTGTTGAATATATATAGGGTAATTGTCCATGGAAGTTAAATATAATAATCATAATGAAATAGCAAAAAGGTGTACCTCCAGCTGCCTTCCGCAGCTAACAACACCTTCCGGCAATAGGCATGTAGTCCTCCAAACTCCAATCATGTTAACTGCAAATATTTCTTTCTTTCCTTCATTTTCCTTTTTTTTTATTTTTGTGGGGCTGGGATGGGGTTGTAGAAACTACAAATAAATTGCTTCCAAGTCCAAAGATTGCTTTAAATTAAGAACACAATATGTACCTTGCAATGTAGCTTACAAGAGTACTGCATTAAAACACCTCATCTTGCACTTTTTAGCGCTGTAAACTTGCTGCTATTGTTATTTCTTTCTTCAGTGTTGGAAAATGAATACTTGAATCCATGTTACTACAATGGTTTACCTTGATTGAATAGTCACATGAACATTGGAAAACAAAGGTCTACTTCCAAGGGAAAAAGACAATCTTCTTGTTATGGAGATATCTTGGAAATGATATTAACCATTGGCGCTATCTTTTTGTGTTTTGATACTATAGATGTTGTCATTGAGTTTATTGAAGGTAAGGTGGAAACATATCCGAGTTTGCAGTATTTCGATGGTTTCCTTGAAGTAACACTTTTCATTTTTATTGGACAAAGACATAGCAAATACATCCAAATACTCTAAAGTGCATAACATTAGGTTTAATATTACACAGCTTCTCAATTGGAGAAATAAAATCTAATTTAGGCTGAGGGGGTCTATTAGTCACATGAGCTACCGTCTTCATGCATTCAGCTAAAAAATGCGGAGATATGTTTTTGGCATATGCCATACTCCATTTTGCTGAGGCGTACCAGGCAAATCAACTACCACCTTATCTTGAATTCCTGCAAGAATTTGGTAAACTCATTTGATGCTTATTTATCTCTGTTTATGCGTAGACACCTAATCTTCCGATCTATTTCTATCTTAACCTTCTCCTTGAACTCTTTGAACTTGTTTAAGGCTTCTAACTTTTCCTTCATAAAGTCAATCCAATCACATCTAGAAAAATTATTAATAAAGATAATCATGTACCTCATATCACAGAAGGATGGTTCCTTCACTCGGCAAAACATGTCTGAGTGAATTAGCTTTAGAAACAACTTGACTTTGAATTTTGACTCTTCATATGGAAGTGGATGAGCCTTTTCATACTGGCAATCCGCACGAACAATATCTTCTCGAACATCTAACTGAGGAAGCCCTCTAAGTATTGATTTCATCATCATGATCTTCAATTTGTGGTAACTGACATGCCCCAATCTGGCATGCCATAGATCAGCTGTCTTGTTCTTCCTCTCTTTATCAACATAGGTTTCTTGAATTGACATCACATACACTGACTCCTGTCATCTTCCCTGCTTTGTTGGTGTACATATAACTTTTAGATATCGATATATTTTGACATCATCAAGTTTGAACAACACATAGTTGCCAAATGTTGTAATTGAAAAACTAGTAATAAATTTTTCACTATTCCAAGTACGTGGTAGATATGTTGCAACTCCATCTGTTGAGAGTTGTATCGAAATAGTATCATTGTATTATCAATATGAGTAAGTGGTAACCTAAAATTACTGGCTGTCACCACTACTCAGCTGTGATCGCTACTCGTCAATTCTAGTTGTTTTGTGACCATTGACGCCTTCTATTTTGGCCATTTGCTCTTTGATTTTGGCCAGTTCCCTTTCAATTGTTGCTCTTCCGTTTCTTCTATTGCCATGGCCTTACTTGTTATTTGAGTTATTCTAGTTATTTGCTGGCCTTCTATCTTCAACCTGAGATCCTCTCTTTTTGGTAAAGAGAGTTTTGCTTCTTTTTTAACAGATACTTTAGACATAGATGTGTCTAAAGTTTCCTTATTGGCAAGGAAACTTTCCAATTCATTTAAGGTTGGCTTCTTGGCCTAATCATGGATGGCAGTAATAAGACCCTTGTATTATGGACTTAAACTATGGACAATAATTCATCACATTCTGGTCTCTGTTATTGCATTTTGGGTATCCAATATGTAGCATACATAGAGGGAGCCTGAGACAAACTAGGTAGTTGCTTTATATGCTTTTGCAGAAATTTCACAAGAGTTCTAAACACCGTATTTATAAGCCCAATAGCTTGGTTGTCACTCATCATATGCCTCATAGTTTTAGGAAGTTAGCTATGTCTTTGGGTTGGTTAAGTAATTGGATGGAAAAAATAGGTCTAAAACTCATTTGTCATCCAAAACTATGATTTTGATAGATGACAGGGTCAAAGAGGGCTGCTAATTTGCTAGAGACTAAAATTTTTTTCTTAGACTGCTAAGGTCTTGGTTATAAATTTAGTGTTCTCCAATTTGTTGGTGTTTAGATTAATTCTTATTGCTAGCATAGAATGCACCATCGTTGGTAATAATAAAAAAAATGCCATTACGCATGTATATGAACTGATACATATATGCCCTTTGCTTTTGCTGCTAATTCTTTTTTTGTCTCTTTACCTTGGCTAAGGTTTTTTTCCTCACTTTTTTCCCCAATTTCTTTTAATATTGTAAATGTACTCAAACTTTATTTAGGTCTTTTCCTACAAATTGTTATAGCTTATGACTCGAACCTTGGTGAATTAACAAACCAACTAAACTTTGGAGTTTCAATTAGTTTATATCATCTGCGTCTATCTGGATAGCATAGCATAGGTGCATCACTGCTACTTGAAACAAGGATTCTTTATGTTTTCTTTGGTTTCTCTATCTAAAGGTGTTTATTATTTTGCATTTTCATCGAACATCGAATAAATTGTTCGACAATTATGGAAACCGACATCAAGAATATACTCGTATGAACGCGCATATGTAGGGAGATTATTGATCATGATTGTGGTGAACCTGATCCAAGAGAGAGCTTGATTTAAGGGAAGCAATGTTGGCATATTAAATCAAAGCTCAAAATTAGAAATTTTCATATTATTATTTAATAGTGTTTTAGTCAATTTAGGGTTTTAAAAATTCTATTGGAGTCAAGTTATAGTAGTTTTATTGTTTAGGAATTAGTTTCTTGTTAAGAAATTTCTTATGATTCTAAGACTTGTTTATCAAGTCATCTAGTCTGTAAAAAGAGAGTCATATTATTGTGTTTACTTGAAAAGAGTGAAAAATTAAGAGCCTTCTTCTTATGATGTGATTAATTGATTATTGTTGGTATTATATCTCTTCTCCCACACATATTTTTATGTGTGTAAATTGCGTCCCCCTTTAATTGGTTTTGTCAAATATATCTCCTATATATTTTTGGTTGATTTTTTTGGGTACTACAATTAGTAATATTTTTTTAGTGGTATGAAGAATGGTGAAATATTTTAGGAGTAGAACATTGAGAATGAGGGAAGGATTCTTATATTATGGTTGTGTTGTTGGTGGAGTAAAAAGGCTTGAGCTCCAAAAAATAGGTTGGGGAAAATTAAATTGTACTAAAAAAATTTTGTATAGTAGTTGATTTAATTTGTCATAATTTTGTAATGGCCATTACTGTTATTAAGGGATGTGAATATGTAACCAGAGAAGAAATGGTAAAAGATTCCCAATATTGTTTATCCAAAAATAAATAATATAAAAAGAGTAAACTGTTCATGTAAATAAATTAAAGAAGAAAAATGGTAAAAGATTGATACATTATTTATGTGAATGTATAATTAAGTTTGAATTTTAGATGTGAGGAAAATCATAGTAAAAAATGATAGATTTAAATTCATCGACTGATAATATACGAAACTTGAGAATTTATATTAAAAAATTGTATTAAGAAATAACGTAATTGATTTTATTTGGTCACAATAAAAGGAAATTGGAAATGTATGTATACATCAAAGGCAAAATGAAATGACATCAATGGTTCACTCAATTAGTAGATGAATTGAGCTTCTGTGCTTCTATCCTTGAATTGGAAGTTGTAGAATTTATGTATGTCTGCAAACCTCCAAAAAAAAAAGGATGAAATTTGTGTGACATTGCAATAGTAATGTATGGAATAAGCAAGAGCGCAATGAACAGAACGCATGGAGAAAATAGTCTCATGCGCTAGTATAGGATATGGAGAGAAATGAAAAATATGCTGCATAGTCGTTTACCCATTAGCAAGTATTATGGAAAAGTATTAGTACTTTGCAAAACAATAATACATTGTCCATATGCTAGTAATAAGAAATTAATAATTAAAACTTATGCAACAGAAGTTACCAACCTGATACGACTGTGACTTTGTCATGCATTACACCTGAGATGTTGACTTTCAATACATCCTTAACTTGATATTCAAAAGGTTATTATAGCAAAGATTGCTTGGTATGCATGGCTTTGGAAGAATATTCATTTCTAAACAGCTAAAGTAAAAGCAGAGGAAGAGTAAATGGCTCAATAAAAATGAAAAGTGTTATTTCGGCAAAACCATCGAAATACTGCAAAGTCGGATATGTTTCCACCTTGCCTTCAATAAACTCAATGACAACATCTATAGTATCAAAACACAAAAAGATAGTGCCAATGGTTAATATCATTTCCAAGATATCTCCATTACAAGAAGATTATCTTTTTCCCTTGGAAGTAGACCTTTGTTTTCAAATGTTCATGTGACTATTCAATCAAGGTAAACCATTGTAGTGACATGGATTCAAGTATTCATTTTCCAATACTGAAGAAAGAAATAACAATAGCAGCAAGTGTACAGTGCTAAAAGTGCAAGGTACAGCACAACGGATCTTCTGTGCCACATCTTGTCTCACATCCTATCCCACTCCCTCTAATCTTGCCAAGTGTCTCTTGATACCTGAAACAACCTGACTCGGACCATATTAAGTTAATTAATCGATTAACTGGGCATAAAAACTTAATCTATAACCAAAACCGATTAAAATAAAAACTCTCTCACAAAATCACGATTTATCATGGGAAATAAACCCTAAAACCTTAACAAGCTATGTCCTCTCGTCGTCATTTCCACCATACCCTCTCATTATCTCCTAAAAATCACTCACAATTCACCCTTCTCAAAAGCATCTTCCTCCTTTCAACAATGTCCAAACGAAAGCCTGTTTCGGGTGAATTGTGACCAGTGCTTGTTTCGGAAATTTTGGCGCCCTCGACCTGTTAATGGGTATCACTCATCCTTAAAAATTCATCAATTCCACTTATCTGTTTTCTATAGGGAGCAGCCAAAGAAAATGATGATTCTGACAAAGATGTTCAAACTTGAAATAGACACATTTGCGGACTTCGATGATGATGCTATTGAGTTAGAAAAGGTCAATCATCGAACATATCTCAGGAATGGAAGTCTTTTGCATTCACTTAAACTCTCAAGCATGTGGCTCCTCAAGCAAATAAGCCAAAGGTAATGGACATTGATTTGGTGTCCTGGATAGTTGAGGAAAAATATAATCTTTTGGTTACGTGATACCACATGGTAATAGAATTATCACAGACTCAGTCGTCAAATTGCTTGCTAACTATGTCCAGAACTTGACCAGGACATTTTGTCTTTTGATGCATTGAGATTCTTTTGTGGTTGGAGAAATGGGATATGTGTGGCTTAATTGACTTATACATCATTCTCAAATTTGATTTATTTCCCAAGTCTCTTGATTGTAATTTGGATCGAGCCTTCTATGAGATTGACAGAAACTTCTTCTTTCCAAACCTTTGCGGGTTTAAAGGAAACTTGTTGAACCATGGCATGAATACTAAAATACAATAGGTGGTGTAGTTAGTAATTTGCATGGGCCAGAGTAATATGCTTTCATTGCTACTAACACATAGTGTGAGCCCTTAAGCGAACATGGGTCGTGTGCTGTTTAGTGTGGCATCAAGGTCCACAATGGATGTAAAGAGAAAAGAATAATTTTTGGGTGTTAGATAACAATGATAAAGGAGACTTGGGAAGAAAAAATTTTTAGAAAGGGATACTGTTATTTGGTATTGGCAAAAGCTTATCAGTGGCAGCTAGGAAGGAGAGAATTGAGAGAGTTGTGAATATGTTGGTTTTGTTGAAGATCTTCTCCACTTTTTCCTGGATCTTTGCAAGGTGACATTTTTTCTTTGTATTCCTAGCTGTTGTTTAGGAACAAACATGACAACTTTTTTCTCGGAATTTGTATTCATGCAAATAGGGCTATAATGTTCTTCTTTTGCTGAAATTGATGGAGGAATAGTATTGGTCTGATTCCAGTTTGAGAAATTTTTAGGATCTGTACATGAATAATATTTTGTGCTCTTATTCTAATATATTTTTGTTTTTACACTGAACGCAGATTCTAGACATTGTGCCAAATCCCGAACATCTTTATTTCTTGGAGAAACTTCCTGTTACGCTATCATATGCCCAAACTTCTGTTTTGCTTTGCATGTGCTTGCATAGAAAGGACATATCTGTTATTGATGTTTGCTTTCTTGATCAACCATTTCTTTTAAAAATTGTTTGTGAATTACTAAATTAATCAAAAAAAGCTTCCATTTGTTGGTTCATAATTAGGAATTTCAACATCCTTATATTTGCATGATCCATATTTTTCAAGTGTTAAATAGAATTTTGCATATTTAATTTGGGTATAGATTTCTTATGTTGCTTTATGTCTTTGTGATTGGAAAGATATGGAGAATGATTTGCCAACTCATGAAATCCAATCATGTCGTAAATTGGACTTTGAAGATATTGACTCGCAGGAGATAAATGATAATGCCTTACCTCTTTGTATTACTGATAGCAATCAATGAAATCAAAATTTTCCTCCTTTGGCTATACCAGATGACTTGGTCCCGAAACTTGGCATGGAATTCGATACTGAAGTAGCAGCTAGAAATTTTTACCAAAAATATGCCAAAGCATCTGGTTTTGGAACTCGATTAAGTAAGGGACATAAAGACAAAAATAGTGATATGATGTTGGACAGGGTTTTTTACTGCTCCCGTGAAGGAAAAAGGCCAAAAGACAAAGGCAATATGATTGTTAAGTGTCCTCGTCCAGAAACAAGATGTGATTGTGGTGCAAGGATGAAAATCAGCTGTAGACAAGCTAGAAAATACCGTGTTGTGCAATTTGTTGCACAACATAATCATGAGCTATCAACTCCGAGCAAAACTCATTTATTTAGATCTCATAGACACATGACAATGGCACATGAAGCTGAAATAGATATGGTCCGAAGTTGCGAAATTGCACCAAATGAATCAATTGAACTGATGTCGAAACAAGTTGGTGGACAAGAAAATCTTGGATTCATTCGAGATGATTTAAAAAACTACTTACGATCCAAAAGATCCATACCAATGATGCAAGGTGACACAGGAGAAGTCTTAGAGTACTTACGAAGGATGCAATTAGAGGATCTAAATTTTTATTATGCCATTCAAGTAGATGAAGATGACTAGATAACTAACATATTTTGGGCTGATGCAAAGATGAGAACGGATTTTGCTCATTTTGGTGATATGATTTGTTTTGATACAACTTATAGAAAGCACAAAGATGGGAGACCAATTGCATTATTCGTTGGTATAAATCATCATAAACAAACTATAGATTTTAGAGCTGCTTTATTAGATGATGAGACAATTGGAACATTTGAATAGCTGTTTGACACATTTGCTAAGGCTATGATGGGAAAAATACCAAGAACTATTCTTATAGACCAAGACGGAAGAATGGCAACGGCTTTGGCTTCTCAATGGCCAACAACGTATCACTGCTTATGTATATGGTATATCTATCAAAATGCAGCAACTCATCTAACTAATGTCTTTAAAGATTTTCAAAATTTAGCTGCTACTTTTAGTCATTGCATATATGATTATGAAAATGAGAATGATTTTTTTGAGGGATGGAGTGAAATGTTAAAAAATGTATGGTCTGGAAGACAAATTGGATGAGGTGAAAATTTTTCAAAAGTATCGATTAGAGCACTTAGACCATCTTGAAATGTAGGGCATATGTCGGTTAAATGATCTGAGGCAAAATAAGTTCCACAATTTGCAACAGCCCATTGATCATTAAAAAAAGTATGGGTCTCATAACCCCTTCTAGAAATAAAATCCAATCTATCACAAAAATACGGAATGTTAGCAGCCATAAACTATATATAAAAAATTAAGAGAAAAATAAAAAAATAAAAACAAGATGAAGTCAAAAAGAAACAAATTAATCAGGCACCAGTCCCCGGCAACGGTGCCAAAAATTGACAGGTGCCGAACCTGTGCAATAATAATAATAAAACCTAACTACCACCAAAAGCAGTCAATAATCAATTCTAGGTACTGGAGCAGGGACTCTAGGTGTGCAATGGGTTATTTGATTCACCCTATTCTCGAAGAGTTTGTTTAATCCGATATATCAGAATTAATTAATTGACAAAATTACTAACTAGTAGACAGTAGCAAGTAGGGTCGTCTCCTCAGGGACTGGGGAGAAATTTTGTTTCCTATCGAGTCAAGACAAATTGGGGGAGGGAGGTTTTAGAATTAAATGCTAATGAACTAAATCAATCAAATGTGAAAAATAATTAATTGACAGAAATAATTGAGAGAACTCTAGTCAAGGGTACACTTCAGAGATGATTCATGCAACTGATCATCGATTCAAATATAATTCCAACAGTCATTAATAGATTGGTTATAGTTGTCATACACGCGATAAACAACCAACATTTCCTTAATTTCTCGATAGTTAAGGTACGACCGTTAACTATTTCTCTAATTCGGAAACAACTCTAGGTACGACCGTAGGATTTAATTTCTAGATTGCATTAAGATTTAGAAAAGTCCAATTCCAACCAACAAACACGCTACGAGGGTTTGTTTAAGTTAGATCGTATGTTTCCCTGACATAAATCCAATTATGCCAGTTGCTACCGGGACAGAGGTAATCGAACAATTACAGATCCAACTACCTCTAATTAGCAAATTAGCCTACGTAAATAATTAAATATTGCGCACTATTCAATCATACACAAAAACTATAAAAATTAAAAGTAGAAAACATATAAATACCAATAAATGGAGGAAACAGTTAAAATAATTTAGATCTCACAGTAATTGCCGAACCAAATCTTCAGTTGTCTCCTTCACTAGAAAATGGAGATTTAGCTACGCATCCTAGAAGAAATTCCACCAGACTCCATGGAATTTGATTGCAATTGATTTTCCTCTAAAACTAATGAAAGCAAGCCCCCAGCCGAAAACTAGCCAAGGATGAACCAATGACGGCTGTCTTATGCTCCCCAAAGAATCCCTACCGAAATTGTTGCTAGTCGAAATCTTAATCACGTGAGAATTTGGCTTTTTCTCTCTTTTTGTTTCCTATTCAGCTTCTACTACTAATAATAAGATATGTTCCCCAAAATATAAAAAGGAAACTACTAAAAATAATATTCCAAGTTTCCTAATCCAATACTAAGACTAATAATGAAAATTAAAATCTTCAAAATCTTCCTCTAGTACTGCCTTGAATTTGATTCGGACTTGGAAACCGGTTCCGAATGTGCTACCATCAAATTAATTAAAAAATTGTCCATTTTTTCACATTTTTCTCTTATTCCTATAATTAGCACCATTAACCAAATATAAGTAGAATCCGACAATTAAAACAATATTTGGCTAAAATCAAGGGAAGAATAATTATAAATTTAGCAACAAATTATGACCTATCAATTTCTCCCACACCTAAATCATACTTGTCCTCAAGCATGAAAACAACAAATCAAACAATCAAATTCAAACAATGGCTATTGTTCAGATCTTCTATTGCCAAGATACAATTAAAACACATGTCAAGCATTAGTGATTAAGTTCCAAGAAATATCTTTCCAATTAGCTTTCAAGATTGAGCACTCTTCCAATTTATGACTAACTAAGTTAAGAATATAAAATATTCAACCAACATTCATAAGCAAATGGTTCGACTATTAAGTAAAATCCCAACATTAAAATTCATGGATCAGCGGGCTAACAATTCATTCAAACACTTTCACATTTTTCACTATTAGGTCATCTTCTAAAATATTTCCACACTTGATTGATTTTTTATAGTTTTTTTATAGGGGAAATGCTTAGTTTTTAGCCATTTAAACTTTTTGACGCGAACTCTGACATTGGCCAGATGAAGGAGCCCGGTTACTCAGCCATCATCACTTAAAAATCACATACTCATAGCTATCGTCGCTTTTTGATGCGAAAATCGACACTTGTGGTGAAAACCTCCGATTATTAGGCAACGATACTAGCGGAGTAAAGTCAAATACTATTCATAAATAAGCATCAACTTAAAATTAAAAATCACACAAACCCGCTTCATTTCTTAAACATGGAGAATTAAAATTAATAGCTAAACTAATTTGCACAAAAAAAATGCTAGACAAATATTTACAATACTTAGAAAAGTTAATCAAAAAGTGCAAAAGTCACAAAATCTCAAATATTCACCAAAAAAATACTCTTAAATTTAACCATGTCATACTTAACACCTTAGAATGTAAAATCTTAGCAATAGAAAAACCTGAAATATCTAACCATCGTTTATCAGGAACAATCACAAATACGCACAAACATATGCAAAAATTGAATAAAATTCGACAAAATCAAACAAAAAATTCCAACAAAAATACCTACACTTGCACTTTTTCAATATATTATCAATATACTACTCCCCGCACACCTAAATCTTATATTGTCTCCAATATAAGCAATAAAGAATATAATACGAAACAAAAGGGACAACGAAACTTCCCTGAATATGTAATGGAGGGTCTCAATCAACTATGGCATAGGTGGGAATGGTCGGTTCTTCTTTTTATCCTTTATTTGAGCAGAGATGAGAACAGGCAGTGAGGGACTGAGGAGAAGAAGAACGCTGGTGGTGAATGATGGCTAGCAACGGCGGCTGAATGAAGACGGCGGCTGGAGCGAGCTGGGGAAGTGCTCGGTGTGGTGGCGACGGAGTAGCGGCGGACAGCAAAGCGGGTGAAGACAGCAGCGGGAAAGGGGGAAAAAGGGAAAGAAAGAAAGAACAAGAAAGAAAAAGAGAAAAAAGAAGAAGAACCATGGGTTTTTTTTTTTGAATAAAGGAACCCCTGTGTTAGACATGAACACACCTAACTGCCTTCAAATCTTCTGACTAACCGTCCGAAATTAAAATCCTTAAGCGTGACCACCTGACTTCGGAACGCCTAACTACTAGAGAGTCTTCTGACCAATTTTCAAAAATTGAGTTCCTTAAATGTGACCACTTGGCGTGGGCACGCCTAACTACTATAGAGTTTTCTGACCGCAGACGAAAATTGCCTTTCTTAAGCGTGACCATCTGGCATGGGCACGTCTAACTAATGGAGAGTCTTCTGTCCGCCGACGTGAATTGCCTTCCTTAGGTGTGACCACCTAGCGTGGACACGTCTAACTGCTAGCTTCTTGCCACAACAATAACAAGTCACTAAATAACACTAATACTTAATAAAAATTCCAAAAATATAAGAAAACTAAAACAAAAAAAAGTCTTGGGTTGCCTCCCAAGCAGCGCTTTTCTTTAATATTTTTGGCTAGACATCGCCATGTTTATTCACGGAGGATAAAATCGTGTAGTTCGTTTCAGTGCTTCATCTTCTATGTATCCTTGATAACCCTCATAAATAGAGTAATCCTTGAGCACATGAGGTATGGTCTTCCATGGATTAGTAGATGGCGCCAAACAGGTCAACAAGAATCTTAATTCTTCACTCACTTTTCCATCACGAACACTTACTGGTTCGAGATATTTTGCCATCGCAGCTCTTAACTTATTCCAGTCATAAAACTCAAAATCTTCTGGTATAATAAAATCAATTTCACTAACAGGAGTTAAAGAATAAGAGTTAGAAAAATATTGATTAAGGAATGGAGGAGGTGTCACCGCATTTGGAGATTGTTCACTGGATTCATTCACTTGAACAATTTGATATTGTGGTCCCATTTCTTGCACTTCAACTTCCTTTTCAACTGCATCTTTAGATCCGTTTTCTTGAGACTCTTGCAGTTCTATGTCATTTGTCAGAATAATTGCACTCTCATCTTCCTCATGGTCAATAATAGTCTGTGAGGGTAATTCTTCACACATTTGAGAAGTCAATTACGTTATTCTAGATGTCAATTGATTCATTTGATCCGCCAGGTTACACATGCTCGATTGTGTCTCCTGATGAAATAGATATGTGTTAGCAGCTAGTGATTTAATCATTTCTTCAAGAGACATACCTAACGTAGATGACATTTCTTGAGACTGTTGTTGTGCCTGGTCGCATAATTAAAATTGGAAACATCCCACTATCTTTGATCATACCCGTTTGAATAAGGATCATACCATGTTTGATATTGAGGTGAAAAATTTTCAAAAATATCGATTGTAGCACTTAGACCATCTTGAAATGCAGGGCATATGTCGATTGAATGATTTGAGGCAAAATAAGTTCCACAATTTGTAATAGCCTATTGATTATTAGAAAAAGCATGAGTCTCATAACCCCTTCTAGAAATAAAATCCAAATCTATCACCAAAATACGGAATGTTAGCAGTCATAAATTATATATAAAAAATAAGAGAAAAATTAAAAATTAAAAAAAAAGATGAACTCAAAAAGAAACAAATTAATCAGGCACTAGTCCCCGACAACGGCGCCAAAAATTGATAGGTGTCAAACTTATGCAATAATAATAATAAAACCTAACTATCACCAAAAGCAATCAATAATCAATTCTAGGTATTGGAGCAGGGACTCTAGGTGTGCAATAGGTTACTTAATTCACCCTGTTCTCGAAGAGTTTGTTTAATCCGATATATCAGAATTAATTAATTGACAAAATTACTAACTAGTAGACAGTGACAAGTAGGATCGTCTCCTCAGGGACTGGGGAGAAATTTTGTTTCCTATCGAGTCAAGATAAATGGGGGGGGGTTTTAGGATTAAATGCTAATGAACTAAATCAATCAAATATGAAAAATAATTAATTGACAGAAATAATTGAGAGAATTCTAGCCAAAGGTACACTTCAGAGATGGTTCATGCAACTAATCATCGATTCAAATATAATTCCAATAGTCATTAATAAATTGGTTATAATTGTCATCAACGCGATAAACAACCAGCCTTTTCTTAATTTCTCGATAGTTAAGGTACGCCCATTAACTATTTCTATTACCCGGAAACAACCCTAGGTATGACCGTAGGATTTAATTTCTAAATTGCACTAAAATTTAGAAAAAGTCCAATCCCAACCAAAAAAACACGCTACGAGGGTTTATTTAAACTAGATCATATGTTTTCCTGACATAAATCTAATTATGCTAGTTGCTACCGGGACAGAGGTAATCGAACAATTATGGATCTAACTACCTCTAATTAGCAAATTAGCCTACCTGAATAACTAAATATTGTGCACTATTCGATCATACACAAAAGCTGTAACAATTAAAAGTAGAAAACATATAAATACCAATAAATGGAGGAAGCAGTTAAAATAATTTAGATTTCACAGTAATTGCTGATCCAAATCTTCAGTTGTTCCCTTGACTAAAAAATGGAGATTTAACTACGCATCCTAGAAGAAATTCCACAAGACTCTATGGAATCTGATTGCAATTGGTTTTCCTCTAAAACTAATAAAAGCAAGCCCCCAGCCGAAAACTACCCAAGGATGAATCAATGACGGCTGTCTTATGCTCCCCAAAGAATCCCTACCGAAATTGTTGCTAGCCGAATTCTTAATCATACGGGAATCTGGTATTTTCTCTCTTTTTGTTTCCTATTCAGCTTCTACTACCAATAATAAGATATGTTTCCTAAAATATAAAAAGAAAACTACTAAAAATAATATTCCAAGTTTCCTAATCGAATACTAAGACTAATAATGAAAATTATGTCGCGCCCCATTTTTCGTGATGGAAAATAAGTATAAAAATATGTATTTACAAAATATGTGATTTTATTTTAAAATAAGTGAAAAGGACCTAAAATGGGACTTTAAAGAATGCGACAATTTGGGTCCAAATATTTAGTCTAAAAGGGATTTTCAAGAAAAAGGGAGTCGCCACTTGGTATTGAGTTTGGGTGTACCAAGTCACCCCAAAAATATTTTTGACAAAAATAAAATAAAATAAAACCCTTTTTGACAATTCCAGGTCTTTGAAAAAACAGGAAAAAATGGGTTCGGGAGTCACGGTTGAAGAAAGGGAAGGCAAAGGTTCGATTAACTCAAACCTAAGGCACCCTTTCAACCTAGTCTAAGCTAGTTGCGAGGTTTAGTTAAAATTTTCCTAATCTAACACTTAATTTTATCATGTTTGGATGTTTCCTACATGGATGCAAATCTAAATTTATAAAAATGTCGAAAGGGACAAAATGTTCATTCAAGAGTTTAATTGAACCAATCGCATTAATTGCGAAGATCAAAATAATTTCTTGAATGTGTCACGAGAATACGAATGATGAAATTAAAAGAAAAGAAATTAAATTAAATTATATACATAGATATAAGTTATCAAAGAAAAAGGGAATGCAACATAAAGGGTACGGGAGGCAAAAACTCGTGACAATAATTTTCTTATACAGGGATTAATGGGATATTTAAACTAAAAAGTTATAATCACCCATTTCCCATGTTTGAAAAATAATTCTCCTAATATGCACAAGCAAATGAGCTAACTTATTAGACAATGTCCTAAATGAAATGCAATTCTAAATGACATGATTAACACATATAGAGGATATGGGATAATATAATAGAAAATATCATGCAAATGGGAAAAGATCCTAAAAATGAAAATATGCGTGAAAATGTAATGAATATCACACAAAAATGAATCTAACGCACGAACGATCTACGGGTCTAGCGTTGGACTAACCCATTTCTAAAAATCCTTACTAGCGTTGGACTAGCAAGTAAATGGAGGGAGAAGCCACAACTAGTGTTGGACTAGTGTGGTGACGTCATGCATTTTTAATACATAATAAGACAAGTAGACATAAATTAAAACAAATAAAAATATAAGAGCACGTAGCACGTAACACATAAGCATAATATCTAGATGCAAAAATCCTAAGGAAAGCAGGTAAGGCACGTAACATATAAGCCACATAAGCACACAACCTGTCTATTACATCGGGGAGCGCCTAACTACAATCTGAAAGAGGAAATAAAATAAAACAAATCTAATTATCCTATCTATTACATTTTTTAGGTATTTAAGTGCCTCTCAAATAATTATAAAATTAACTAAACAAACATAAGAAAATTTAAATGAACATTCAAATCAAATAAACAAAGCATATAAAAATATATAAACACATAGGAACACGTAGGAACACATAAGAGCACGTAATTGACATTGAAATAATAATAATGGGGTACCTCCCTCTTGAAGTGGTGACTAAACGGAGTCAAATTGCCCAATTTATACTCAAAATAAACAAAAGAATCATGGCACCAATTTAATTGAAAAAAGTAATAATAATAATGAAAATTCACCTTAATATGTCAAACATAATTAAATTTAAGAATATCTAAAAATTACAAGTTAAACATACTCAAAAGTAGTATAATTAGCTATTAAAGAAGAGAAGCAATCATAATAAAGAGAGTCAAAATTCACCAGGGACTGAATTGCAAAAATTGTAAAACTTTTGGGGACAAAAATTATATTTTTTTCAAAATTCAGAGGTCAAAATTTATTGAAGGATAAAGTTCAAGGACCAAAGTGCAATTAATTTAAGGACCTAGGTGAAAGGAATTTAAAATGTTCTGAGCCACAGTAAAACTACTCCAAAGATCAGGGGCCAAAGTGCAAATCGTAACCAGATCTTCTTAAGAAAACAGGCCACTGGGCCATTCTCTATTTTTTCAGGGCCAAAGGCCATTCGGCCCAAACGAAAGTTCAAGCTAAAATACCCAGGCCAGCCCGTTTTGTTATAGCTCAAGCCCGACCAAAACAAAAAACATGGGCTCCAACCTCCTAGTCCAACCAAAACCCAAAAGAAATAAACACAGATCTATTCCCAAAACCCAACCAAAAAAAAATAACTCTTGGCCCATCAGAGAAATAAACATTAACCCAATTCTTTTTTTTTTTCCTTTTTCCTTCCTTTTTTCTTTCTTCTTCTTTCTTCTTCTTTCTTCCTGCCGTTTCCTTCTTTCTGCTTCTACTTTCTCCTTCTTCTCCACCGAGGAGCTGAAGCTCCCTTCTAGCTGGCGGTCGCCGGCGGCACCACCGCCGGTCGCCAAAATTTCTCAAAATACACCACCTCACTCGATTTTTCGCGTAGATTTCATTTTCGGATTTAGTTTTAACAAAAATTGACTCTAAAGTGGCCAAAAAGCCAAGAAATCAGTCCAGTTTTTATTTTCTCAAAACCTTTAAACCTCCACCAAAAATCATAAAAATTATGCCAAAACCCTCCTTATAACTTCTACATTACAACTATAATCTTAGTTTGACAGGTAAACAACAACAAAATGATGCATTAAGTCAAAACAGCCCCAAAAATGAAGAAAATATTTCAATGCCTTTAAAGCTCAAAACTCCAAAAAAAATTAGATAAGCAAACATTTCTAGGCCTGGTGCTAGCTAACGGTCATCCGTTTTGACAACAACATGCACAATATTCAGCTTTTAAATCCATTTTTTCCATTTCGGCATTTTATCAAGCATTTGGCATGCATTCACAGCACCGTTTCATTTTTCTTAATTTTATACAGGCTTGTCCCAAAAACTTCAACAACACCACAATAGCAACAAAAATCAGTGAAAGGAAGAGACAAATAGGTAGCCAAACATGCATTTAATCTAATTAATTAAAAAAGGAAAAGCGGGAAAAAAATACCTCAATGAGGTTGTGGTCCCTTGACTAAAATTTTGAGGAAGTTCCAAGCTCTTTGTCCAATCGGCGGCTGCCTCCTTGTGTCTGAATAATGTGTGGGTGTGTTGTGTGAAGTGAACAAAGAGAGGGATATGGCCGAGAGAGTGAGGGAGCTTTCTTTCTTTTTTTGTTCTGTTTTCTTTCTTCTGCCCAGTCCGAGAGAGGGAGAGAGTTGGGGAGTGCTTTTTGTTTCTTTTTTTGTGGTTTCTCTTCTGTTGAGACAAGAGAGAGAGCCGAGAGAGTCTTTTTTGCCAAAGTGGAGCTTGTGTCTTTTCCCCCCCCCCCCCAGAGAGAGCCGAGTGATGTCTTGACTTGGAGTGTTAAGTTGGGCCAAATAATGGTTTTTCTTCCAAAGACAAGAAATATGCATGGGCTATCAATGATGAATTTTTTACCAAAATGGGAAGAAATGTTCATGAGAATGGAGTGTAGAAATGGGTTAATAGTGGTTTTGGTGAAACAAAAATGATTAGGATGATTTTTATTTTCTTAATTTTCCTCTTTTTTTTTAGTTTTTGTTGTTTTTTAGTTTTTGTGTTTTTTTTTCTTTCTTTTCTTTTTTTTTTAAACAAACCTGCAAAAAATGAGAAAAATGCACATCAAAATGCAAGAAAATAAATAATTCATTAAATAGAAAAAATTCAAGAAAATATTGAAAATTGACAAAAATTTGGTGCCTACAGCTTGCCCCTCTTTGTCTAGAGTTTCAAAGAAACTCAAGACAAAGACGTAGATACCAAATTCCTTACCTGCCTCTTCTAACTGCATTTGAGATAAAATAACAAACCAACACTTGGCTGAAATTATTGAACAAAAGATGTAATGAAATTACAAAAAACGCGACCGAACTCATGTAGAGTTGCCTACGTATCCCACCATAGGAATCAGGTCAAACGTAGTTCGAATGCAAGTGATCCACAATGAAACAAGTGCATTGACCAACTGTGATCTTTGCAAAGTCGAAAAAGTCTGAACTCTCAGAACTTCTAAACATGAAACACAAAATGAATGAGAAAGCACAATTGTTAATCAAAACAGTCAAGAAAAGTAACTTGTCATAACTAGAAAAAGATGCGCGGAAGGACGCGGTTACGCTCCAAGAAGGGGGATAGAAGGGTGCGCGGCGGACGCTGAGACTCACCAACAGAAATTTAAATTGTCGAGAAGGGGGACAGAAGGGTGCGCGGTGGACGCTGAGACTCACCAATAAGAAATTAAATTGATGCGCGGAGGGATGCGATTACGCTCCAACAGGAAATTAAATTGTTAAGAAGGGGGATAGAAGGGTGCGCGGTGGACGTTGAGACTCACCAACAGGAAATTAAATTTGTCAAGAAGGGGAGGTAGAAGGGTGCACGGTGGACGCTGAGACTCACCAACAGGAAATTAAATTAATGCGCGGAGGGACGCGATTACGCTCCAACAGGAAATTAAATTGTTAAGAAGGGGGATAGAAGGGTGCGTGGTGGACACTGAGACTCACCAACAGGAAATTAAATTTGTCAAGAAGGGGAGGTAAAAGGGTGCGCGGTGGACGCTGAGACTCACCAACAGAAAATTAAATTTGTCTTTCAGAAAAGGATGCGCGGAGGGACGCGATTACGCTCCAACAGGAAATTAAATTGTCAAGAAGGGAGATAGAAGAGTGCGCGGTAGACGCTGAGACTCACCAACAGGAATTTAAATTTGATTGTCAAAGAAGAGAGGTAGAAGGGTGCGCGGCGGACGTTGAGACTCACCAACAGGAATTTAAATTTGTCAAGAAGGGGAGGTAGAAGGGTGCGCGGTGGACGCTGAGACTCACCAACAGAAATTAAATTTAATTTGTGAAGAAATAATAGATTGGTGGGATAAGACCCGATCCCAACGAAATAAAAACGGTCAGTAGGATACAACCCAAGCCTGCCGTGATGATAAAAGACACGTTAGTAGGTTGGATCCCATGCTAACGGATGTGAAAAACATAACACACGTTAGTGAGTTATACTCGATGCTAACGGTGATAAAATACACGTTAGTGGGTTAGACCCGATGCTAATGGTGAAAGAAAAACATGGCACACGTTAATGAATAAAACTCGATGCTAACGGTGAAAGAAAAACACGTTACACATTAGTGAGTAAAACTCGATACTAACGGTGAAAGAAAAAACAAAGTAGTGCATGAAAAGGTTCTTGAATATTTATCTGAAAAATCTTTTCAAAAATTGCCCCAATTTAGGTTTTTTTTTTTTTTTTTTACTTCTTCAAAGCTGATTTGGAATGCATTACCAAAATTGGAGCTCACTCCTTTGGATATTTGCTCCAGTGCAAATCATGTTTAACAAATGCCACATTTTTCATGCTTTCGAAAAGGCAGAAAAAGTGATCACATAATGCCACCACCCATGTGATCCCTTGTGATTCCTTTGGCCTTGAGAACCATGCAAGCATGATCTTTTGATGTCAAAACTGCTCCCCAAGAGTTGTGCTGCAACTTGTGTTGAATCTTCTCAATTTATAACATCAGTCAGCCATACTTCACCTTGTATCACAAATCAACTCTTTCTAATGACCAGATTTGAAGGAATGCCCGTTTCAAGTTTCAACACTCTGCTTTTCGTTCATGATTCTCTTGTGCTCCGAAACTTTACATTGATGACCTTAGCATTTCGGATTTTTCCTAAGGTCACCTCCCATTTTCTTTTCCTTTTTCTATTTCTTCTCTTTTTTCTTTTTTTTCTCTTTTTCTTTTTCTTTTTTTCTCTTTTTTTTTTTGAAAAGACGCCCATTCGGGTTTTCACTCAATGAACACATCTTGTCGACAACCTTTATCAACTCGAAAATGCATTTTAAGAAATTATGGCATCAGTGCGACAATCTTTTCCATGCAAAAATGGTAAAGGTGTATTGACATCATTTGCCATTTGATTAAGTGATTGTTATGAGAAATACTTCTAAGGCGGAGGTCGGGACTTTATGATTTTTATGATGGGGTCAGGTGGGGTGTGAAAGAAATGTTAAAGCTTGAGAGCGAATCTTCAAAGAGGCTTCAAAAATCCTAAGACCACGTTCTATCAATATTTGCCCCAGTATGAGGGTATTAAAACCGAAAAAAATTGCCCCTGTTTGGCTTTTGAATCTTTTTTTTTTTTTTTGGACAAATAGAAGATAAAAATTTACCCCAGAGTGGGGTTTGCAATCTTTAAGAGGGCTATCAAATGAAGGGTTAAATTATTCTGGAGGTTCAATGGGGAGAACTAGGGGTAAGACGTTCAAAGAAAAGAAAGAAGAAGGCCCGCCTTTGATCCGCCATAGATGGTATTTCAAAAAGAAAAATCACATAATCAGATAAAGAATTTCTTACACATATCTGAATTGATTGGCAGAGGAAAAACCTGTCCTTCCAGTTCTATGAGAATGGGCGTTCCTCCGGATAGCACTCTTTGACAATAAATGACCCTTGCCAAGTTGGAGCAAACTTTTCTTTAACCTTCTCTTGAATCGGAAGAATTTACTTCAAACCCTCACTTCAAATAAGCGAAATTTGTCTTTCTTGTCATAGCCAACGAACCATCCTTTGTTGATAGCATTATCTATGGCAGGTAATATTCAACCTCTTTTCGTCCATTGGAGACAGCAACTCACTGTGCTCCTTGATCCATTTGATTTATTCTACCTGAGCCTTCGTCCAAATGCGCAAAGACGGGATCTCGGTTTTGGTATGTATTACCACTTCCATTTTGAAGCATAAGAGGGTAAGGTGTTGCCCCAACTTAGAAATGTAGTGTCCAAGTGAAATGCTCCCAGAATTCAATTGTAAAATTTGCCAAATTAAATAAAAAACTCTTATCTTTTTTTTTTCTTTTCACTCCCCCCTTTTTATTCTCTTTTTTCATTTTCCTTTTCTCTCTCTCCTTTTTTTTTTTTTGCTTTTTTTTCTCTCCCCCTTTTTTCTTTTCTCTTCTTTTTCCTTTTTCTTTTTTTTTTTTAAGTTGGTTGCTGAAGTATGTACTCCTTTTGAACAAATAGCCGATCATCCACTTTGCAATGTAGCATTATTGCTCCATTCTTATTCGTGATTAATATCCAAATTTGCAAGATTTTGACTTGCGTCTTTTTCCTCGATCTTAACCATAAATACCTGCACAAGAGGGATTTTTCGAAACACCTGAATTTTTTAAAGTTCTTCTTCGTTTTTTTTTTTTTGGTTTAAGCATTGATATAACAATTAAGATTCATGCAAAGTGTTGACTTATCAAGATTTAAAAAATATATACTTGATCTTGGACATACCCTACAAATGTATTATAAATTTTTTTTCCTCAATTTGAACTTATTTGGTGAAATTTCACAAATATATTACAAAAAATTTGCCCCAGATTGGGCCTATTATAAAATTTTATTTGAGTGATTCTCCATTTATTTGGGCAAAACTGAAAATTGTGTTGTTTTTTTTTTCTTTCTTTTAAAATTTAGAAAACTAACATGCAATGTGAGTGGATGTACAAATGCAGAATGCATTTTTCCATAAAAAACTTTAAATGTTATGTAGAAGACTCCATGATAAATCTCTCAAAACAAGACCAAATTGCAAAAGATCTCTTCCTCATTTCGGGATTGGTGTTGAGGGAAAGGGTCCCCTTCTTGTTAGCTCATCCTTTAGGATCGAACAAATGGGCATTATTCCTAATTTGAGGTGGCTCAGGGAGAAATGATAGGTTAGGGTCTGTCTTGTTTTTGTACCCAAATTGTATCTAACACATTCAATATCACATTCTGGTGAAAACAAATAGTTTATCACTCTTATTTCTTGAGAAAACTCAGTCAACATATAAATTCTATAGGCTTGTAATGTATGGGTAGAAACGATAGCTAAATATATGAAAACAAGTTATGGCCTCATGATCACGAGTGATTGGTAAGTTCCTTAGAGGCAAGATTTTCATTTCAAATTGTCATGAAAGATAAGTCAGCGATGGACTTTATGAGCTTGTAATGTGGCTTGACAACGATAGCTAAAATTTTCAAGGACAACGCACTTAAGATCGCATTCCTTCCCAAAATTGCTCCAATTTTGGACTCAGATCCTGGGACCCCATTTTGACTTTTTTTTTTTTTTAATCACTAGAGGGAATTCAGCATTGGATGTCTTTCCCTTTCATCATTTTTCATTTTTTCATTTTTTTTTTCTCTTTTTTTCTTTCTTCTTGTTCTTTCTTTTTTTTTTAACAATACTGATATCCCAATGTCAATGATAGAATTGAAAACTCCCTAATTTTTAGAGTATAGAACGCCCCTCTATCTTTCCAAAATTGAAGATTAAAATATCAATGGCAGATTCAAATTCCCCCAACTTGTAATTTTCTCTTTTTTTCACTCTTTTTCTTTATTTGATGTCCCTTTCAAAAATTTTGAGCATCTTTGCTATTTTTTCAATTCTCAAATCTCCTTCCCCAATGTGGGGGTGTGATCATAAGTGCTTTTGAAACGAACCACCAATTTAGACTCAAATGAGGATACAAGGGATAAATAGTGTTTAGATAATAGAAACGATGGCCAAAGCATCATTCTTATTTCTCATGACAACCAAGGTAAAGAATAACCCATTGGGAAAATCCATTTCCTTTTGACATTAGAAAATTTTTCCATGAAGGGTCATGATCATTGAGGCTTTTATTTGAAACGAAATTCTATTTTTTAAAGTCTCAAATGGGAAAACAAATGATAAAATCTGTATAGATAGATAAATGAAAGCCTAAATTATCATTCCAAATTTTCAAAACAAATATGAAGTAATGTACATTTTTGCTTTCACTCAGATGTGGATTGAATCTGGTTAGACACACTGGACATTTTCATGGTAAAAATTGTCTCACTTTGAAGCTAGTCAATCAATGCGACTGATCTTAGAGGTTCAATAGAAGTGGACAAAAAATGAAAAAAAAAAGTATCTGGGTTGATCTTTTATGAGAAACTATCAAATTTGTGTGACCCCTTTTATTTCGATTACTCCCATTGAATAGTTTAGACCACAAATCTAGTGTATGCAAAGAATTTTGGGGATTGGACATACACTCATAAATTTTCGAACAAGAGGTCGAAAATTTTCAATTTAATCTTATTTCTTAAAATCTATCATGAAATCTCCCAATGAGCAAATAAAAAATGAATATATACTAAACAATAATTGTCTAAAATAAAAACTTTTTTATTCAAATGTTTGAAAATTTTTTTCTCAAATATAATACATGTGAGAAAATAAAAATCTCTAAAAAAATACACTTTCAAATATATACACACTTTCTCTTTCTAACTTTTGAGACAAAATGTATTAGAAACAATGAATCAAAAGATTTTTGAGATGCTTTAGACTGGCATTTTCAGATGGATGCATCATTTTTTTTATTTTTTTGTAGGATCTGCCCAAGAACCAAGTAACACTTGTAATTTTCAAAGCTTATAGACCAAAAATATTATCAGATATAGAAAAAATATTTTTTTACCTTATTGAAACAACTTTTATAAATGCAGGGGAGGGGGAAAATAAAAGAAAAATACCCAGAGTTAGTAAGCAAAACTGTAAAATCGGTATGCATGTCCTATGGGGGAGCCCTTTTATACCAAGGGTTGGCCTAGTATGAAAAATGCAATCCTCTGGAGTAGGCATCATACAATACCTGATGGATCCGATCGACCTATTGAGTAAAAAATAATTTGAAAAATTTGGCCAATTGGAGTGAGAAGAGACATTTGTCTTAAAAATGAGGACAAAGTCCGAATGGATTGCTTGCTTTGATTGACACATAAAGTGATATTAAAAATCAATTTAGTGTGAAAAACTTATTTTTTTGAGGATTGAAATGTCTCGACTAGTTTCTTCAGTGAACCATAGATCGAAACTTTAAAAGAGAATAAAGGGGTTAAATGAATTGAATGAAATTGATAGTTAGTTCAAAAATTGACTGGATTATCCTGAAAGTGAATAAAACCGATCCAATGGATTGGATGAAATTGAGAATTTATTCAAAATAAATAAATAAATAAATAAAATTGATTAAATGAATAATGAATTGAATGAAATTGATGATTAATTCAAAATTGATTGTATTGTCCTAAAAATGAATAAATTGGTCAAATGGATTGGATAAAATTGACAATTTATTCAAAAATCGACTGGATCACTGACCAAATGAACAGAATGAAATTGATGATTTATCCAAAATGAAATTGAATGAAAATGAAATTAAAAATGAGCAAAATTGTAAGGATCGAATGATCTATAAAAAAAATCGATTGATTCAATCATCTTAGATGTAAAAATAGAATGAATGAAATTGATGATTTATCAAAATCGATGGAATTGTCTGCCCATTGGTAGTTTCAAAAAATTCATTGTGATTCATTAGTCTATGAGCTTTCGGAAATCAAGATTTGGCCTTAACATACTTATCATCTCAACAATGAAGAATTATTTGTGAATTTCTTCAATTTAATGTCCTTTATGCAAAGGATTTTACCAGCTTTGACAAAATGGCCAAAAAGTGCTTATTAAAGACTCATATTCTAATGCGTAAAAACTGTTCCATCATTCTCAATGTCGTCACACGGAAGGGATCGAATCCTACCTTACCTTATGCACTACCCCTTTTGGATGGTACAAAAAATATAAACGTGCAAGTCTCATTGGATTACATATTCGAGACACAGGGTGGCTTATTTCTAACGTGGGATCCCCTATGCGACATTCCCTCTATAGTTTATGCATGATGTCAGTTTATTAAAGCATGTTAAATATATGATGAAGTAATTGAAATATGACCTAAAAGTGCCCCATTTAAATGCCGGGGTAAGCCTAAAATGATGTACAATACTTATGCGTATGCAATTGACTAAAATTAAAACGTGCTTGATATAAAAGGCGATCTTGTCCTAAACGAGTACCATGTCAGGACTCTTATTTCTAAGGTTTGTGTATGTAGAAAAGGAGAAAACAAGGAGAGGTTAGTTCAATTGATATATGACACATAACACATTGGAGCAAACAAAAATAATAAGAAAAATAAAAGGCAATTAAAGAAAGAGGAGTGTAATCCCTTCCCTCGTGAATAGTGTCCCTAATAGGGTAAGGCAGACTCTACCCTAGGTAAACTATCATGGATGCATGAGGTATCGGCTCACTAATGCATCTAGAATCGATAGGTTTTAGGTTCCCGAGCCTTCAGACTTGGAAACCAAAGGTCATCAATCCCAAGGTTCTTTGTCGGTGGCTCGAGCGATTTTCCAGACATTGCTACGTGCACGTCGTGCCACGGCCACATGTCCAAGTGAATCTATCAAAAATTCTCAATCTTCAACTAAAAGCTAAAGGCTATCAACCCAAAGCTTAAAATGGAAGATTGAGTGACCCCTCGGTTCATGCTACGCACACGTCGTGTCGCGATCACACATCCAAGTGGGTCGCCTAATCCTAACAGGGAAGAGTGGCGTGACAAGCCACTAAAAGAAAAATAAATGCGGAATAAAAAGTAAAGCGTATGCACGTATGCTAGTGCTCGGTTTGGAGGGGAGGGATCGAGAACCAATGTGAGACTAGGGTAAAATCCCCCAACCCAAATGCAAAGCGCGGGATAACATATATAAACTATTCATCCATCAAATCAATCGTACGCAAATAGGTGAGGGAGTGAATTGATACGCGCGCAATGCAAAAAATCCTAAAAAAGAGAAAATGCAACCCTAAACATCCAAATGCGATAAATAAAAGGGTTAAAAAGAAAAAAGACAACTAAACCAAGTGTTTGGACTTTCTAGTGTCCCCAGTGGAGTCGCCAAGTTGTCGCGCCCCATTTTTCGTGATGGAAAATAAGTATAAAAATAGGTATTTACAAAATATGTGATTTTATTTTAAAATAAATGAAAAGGACCTAAAATGGGACTTTAAAGAATGCGACAATTTGGGTCCAAATATTTAGTCTAAAAAGGATTTTCAAGAAAAAGGGAGTCGCCACTTGGTATTGAGTTTGGGTGTACCAAATCACCCCAAAAAGATTTTTGACAAAAATAAAATAAAATAAAACTCTTTTTGACAACTCCAGGTCTTTGAAAAAACAGGAGAAAATGGATTCGGGAGTCACGGTTGAAGAAAGGGAAGGCAAATGTTCGATTAACTCAAACCTAAGGCACCCTTTCAACCTAGTCTAAGTTAGTTGCGAGATTTAGTTAAAATTTTCCTAATCTAACCCTTAATTTTATCATGTTTGGATGTTTCCTACATGGATGCAAATCTAAATTTATAAAAATATCGAAAGGGACAAAATGTTCATTCGAGAGTTTAATTGAACCAATCGCATTAATTGCGAAGATCAAAATAATTTCTTGAATGTGCCACGAGTATATGCGAATGATGAAATTAAAAGAAAAGAAATTAAATTAAATTATATACATAGATACAAGTAATCAAAGAAAAAGGGAATGCAACATAAAGGGTACGGGAGGCAAAAAACTCGTGACAATAATTTTCTTATACAGGGATTAATGGGATATTTAAACTAAAAAGTTATAATCACCCATTTCCCATGTTTGAAAAATAATTCTCCTAATATGCACAAGCAAATGAGCTAACTTATTAGACAATGTCCTAAATGAAATGCAATTCTAAATGACATGATTAACACATATAGAGGATATGGGATAATATAATAGAAAATATCATGCAAATGGGAAAAGATCCTAAAAATGAAAATATGCGTGAAAATGTAATGAATATCACACAAAAATGAATCTAACGCACGAACGATCTACGGGTCTAGCGTTGGACTAGCCCATTTCTAAAAATCCTTACTAGCGTTGGATTAGCAAGTAAATGGAGGGAGAAGCCACAACTAGTGTTGGACTAATGTGGTGACGTCATGCATTTTTAATACATAATAAGACAAGTAGACATAAATTAAAACAAATAAACACATAAGAGCACGTAGCACGTAACACATAAGCATAATATCTAGATGCAAAAATCCTAAGGAAAGCGGGTAAGGCACGTAACACATAAGCCACATAAGCACACAACCTGTCTATTACATCGGGGAGCGCCTAACCACAATCTGAAAGAGGAAATAAAATAAAACAAATCTAATTATCCTATCTATTACAATTTTGAGGTTTTTAAGTGCCTCTCAAATAATTATAAAATTAACTAAACAAACATAAGAAAATTTAAATGAACATTCAAATCAAATAAACAAAGCATATAAAAATATATAAACACATAGGAACACGTAGGAGCACATAAGAGCACGTAATTGACATTGAAATAATAATAATGGGGTACCTCCCTCTTGAAGTGGTGACTAAACGGAGTCAAATTGCCATATTTATACTCAAAATGAACAAAAGAATCATGGCACCAATTTAATTGAAAAAAGTAATAATAAAAATAAAAATTCACCTTAATATGTCAAACGTAATTAAATTTAAGAATATCTAAAAATTACAAGTTAAACATACTCAAAAGTAGTATAATTAGCTATTAAAGAAAAGAAGCAATCATAATAAAGAGAGTCAAAATTCACCAGGGACTGAATTGCAAAAATCGAAAAACTTTTGGGGACAAAAATTATATTTTTTTTAAAAGTTCAGAGGTCAAAATTAATTGAAAGATAAAGTTCAAGGACCAAAGTGCAATTAATTTAAGGACATAGGTGAAAGGAATTTAAAATGTTCTGAGCCACAGTAAAACTACTCCAAAGATCAGGGGCCAAAGTGCAAATCGTAACCAGATCTTCTTAAGAAAACAGGCCACTGGCCATTCTCTATTTTTTCCGGGCCAAAGGCCATTTGGCCCAAACGAAAGTTCAAGCTAAAATACCCAGGCCAGCCCGTTTTATTATAGCTCAAGCCTGACCAAAAAAAAACATGGGCTCCAACCTCCTAGCCCAACCGAAACCCAAAAGAAATAAACACAGATCTATTCCCTAAACCCAACCAAAAAAAAATAACTCTTGGCCCATCAGAGAAATAAACATTAGCCCAATTCTTTTTTTTTTTTCCTTTTTCCTTCCTTTTTTCTTTCTTCTTCTTTCTTCCCGCCGTTTCCTTCTTTTTGCTTCTGCTTTCTCCTTCTTCTCCACCGAGGAGCTGAAGCTCCCTTCTGGCTGGCGACTATGGCAGTCGCCGGCGGCACCACCGCCGGTCGCCAAAATTTCTCAAAATACACCACCTCACTCGATTTTTCGCGTAGATTCCATTTCCGAGCTTAGTTTTAACAAAAATTGACTCTAAAGTGGCCAAAAAGCCAAGAAATCAGTCCAGTTTTTATTTTCTCAAAACCTTTAAACCTCCACCAAAAATCATAAAAATTATGCCAAAACCCTCCTTATAACTTCTACATTACAACTATAATCTTAGTTTGACAGATAAACAACAACAAAATGATGCATTAAGTCAAAACAGCCCCAAAAATGAAGAAAATATTTCAATGCCTTTAAAGCTCAAAACTCCAAAAAAATTAGATAAGCAAACATTTCTAGGCCTGGTGCTAGCTAACGGTCATCCGTTTTGACTACAACATGCACAATATTCAGCTTTTAAATCCATTTTTTCCATTTCGGCATTTTATCAAGCATTTGGTATGCATTCACAGCACCGTTTCTTTTTCCTTAATTTTATACAGGCTTGTCCCAAAAACTTCAACAACACCACAATAGCAACAAAAATCAGTGAAAGGAAGAGACAAATAGGTAGCCAAACATGCATTTAATCTAATTAATTAAAAAAGGAAAAGCTAGAAAAAATACCTCAATGAGGTTGTGGTCCCTTGACTAAAATTTTGAGGAAGTTCCAAGCTCTTTGTCCAACCGGCGGCTGCCTCCTTGTGTCTGAATAGTGTGTGGGTGTGTTGTGTGAAGTGAGCAAAGAGAGGGATATGGCCGAGAGAGTGAGGGAGCTTTCTTTCTTTTTTTGTTCTGTTTCTTTCTTCTGCCCAGTCCAAGAGAGGGAGAGAGTTGGGGAGTGCTTTTTGTTTCTTTTTTTGTGGCTTCTCTTCTGTTGAGACAAGAGAGAGAGCCGAGAGAGTCTTTTTTGCCAAAGTGGAGCTTGTGTCTTTTTTTTTTCCCCCCCTGAGAGAGCCGAGTGATGTCTTGACTTGGAGTGTTAAGTTGGGCCAAATGATGGTTTTTCTTCCAAAGACAAGAAATATGCATGGGCTATCAATGATGAATTTTTTACCAAAATGGGAAGAAATGTTCATGAGGATGGAGTGTAGAAATGGGTTAATAGTGGTTTTGGTGAAACAAAAATGATTAGGATGATTTTTATTTTCTTAATTTTCCTCTTTTTTTTTAGTTTTTGTTGTTTTTAGTTTTTGTGTTTTGTTTTTTCTTTCTTTTCTTTTTTTTTAAACAAACCTGCAAAAAATGAGAAAAATGCACATTAAAATGCAAGAAAATAAATAATTCATTAAATAGAAAAAATTCAAGAAAACATTGAAAATTGACAAAAATTTGGTGTCTACAAATTAAAATCTTCAAAATCTTTCTCTAATACTGTCTTGAATTTGATTCGGACTTGGAAACCGGTTCCGAATGTGCCACCATCAAATTAATTGGAAAATTGTCTATTTTTGTCACGTTTTGCTCCTTTTCGTACAATTACCACCATTAACCAAATATAAATAGAATCCAACAATTAAAATAATATTTGGCTAAAATCAAGGGAAGGGTAATTATAAATTTAGCAACAAATTATGACCTATCAAGCAGCAAATGTGTTATACTGCTTGGTCGAGAAAGATGAAGGTGAAAATATGGGCATTTCGTCAAAGCTCATCAGATTATATGCTCTCAATGAGCAATTGGATGAATCTCACTACCTGTTCGATCAAATGCCTAAGCGTCATGAATCAGCTTTTCCGTGGAATTCATTGATAGCCCGCTATGCCAAAAAGGGTTTGCACGAAGATGAATTGGCATTGTACTTTCAGATGGATGAAGAAGGCATGAAGCCTGATCAGAACATGTTTCCTCACGTGCTGAAAGCTTGCGGAGGCATTGGGTTGATCCAAGCCTGATCAGCACATGATGGCTACCTTCATGGCAGCGTTTACTTGGGTGAGATTGCTGCAACAGCATTGTTTGAGTTGGAGTTAGATAATTAGCATAACTTTGAGCTTTTGATGAAGACTTGTGTCAGTGCAAGACATATAAATATACACATAAATAATTGGTTTGATACACATTGATAATTGGTTTGATACTTTTCTTTTCCTCACTGATAATTGGTTTGATACACACATAAATATATTGGTCTAGCATTTGCCTTTCAGCCATGATGTTTATGTGAGTCTCTGTTCTACATGCATTTAATGATAAAATTCTTTGGCAATCCACTGTTTAGCATGATAAGAAAAATCTCAGGATAAAATGTTGTATAATTTCTTTGGCAATCTCTTGACTTGTTGCATCAACTAATATATCTCATCTTCTACAGTTTAATCAAAAGAACGTTTATTCTTTTCTCTTTTGTAGTGCTTAATCAATAAACTTTAAGGACAAAAAACTTCACTAGTCTGCCGATCCTTGGTAGGCAATACCCAAAAGAAAGGTACATTTTCATCAGAGTGATTTAAACGTTGAAACTTGAAACACATGGCAACTTACAACTTTTTTGCACATGAGAAACAAGTTGACAACTTTTTTACACATGAGAAACAACTTTTTAACGAAGATGAGATAAAGCTGTCCATGCTCGCGTGCTCATTAGACAAAGGCACATCAGGTATATAATCAGCTCACGAGTACTTAGTCAAATTGGGTAAGTGTGTTTTATATCTCTTCATTTGACTATCGATGCTGGAAGATTGTCTTAATGTTGCTTAGGTGTCTTTTGTACCTTCACATGTGAATCCAGAGGTTGGAAAGGCTTATTTGTTTTTGCTCAGTGATTTTGGAAAGACTTTAGTTAATGAGGAATGCTTCTAATGAGTTTTTGATTTATGAGGTATAAAAGAATGCTAATGCCCTTTGCATTGCTATATATACTTGCTATCCTTCAGTGCTTCTTCTTGTGACCAATTTGGATATATAATAAGACATTTTGGGTAATAATTACATCTCCAGCATGACAAATAATTATTAGGTTTAAGAGTTCTGAGCCTGCCACATGCTCATAAAGTCAGTTCTATTGGAAAGGTATGGAGCAAGGATTGCTGAACACCTGAAAGAAAATTTTCCAAAATGAATGAAGTTAACCTTGTTGAACTATTGTACCATAAATGTACAATGCTTTTGTAATATGAGGTTGTGTGTATGTATAACCATGCATGGAGGTTCTTTTTGGTCCAGTTCAGTTAATTTCTTCATATTAGAGGTTATACTAGGTGCACCTTGTTGAGGTTGCTTTTTCTGTGACTGGAAAGCTAATCCAAAAGCAGTTTGTCTAACTTGAACTATATAGACTAGGTGCAGTTTGTCTTGGATTAATTGTCCTCTGATCTGTATTTTGCCTTCTACAAAGGGAACGACGTCACATACTTGTCCTCATTTTGTAGAGGCTATCTCTCAAGCACGGAATGTAAGAACTGTATTCATGAGGCAAGTCAAGGGATTTGCAAGTGCTGTCCAAATGCCAAAGCGGCAATATTTTGTACCATAATTGCATTTTGAGATACTCCAGTACTAATTTCTTGAGACAAATTCATCTTAAAAATCATGTCCACAAGTGTTCCTTAGCAAATGTTACCAATTTTTGAGAGATTTCAATTGAGGACTAGGAAGTTTTGAACAAAGCTGGCTGAGAAAGCTTCTGTTGCACCCAAAAAATACGCAGTTGGGCACCGAGGGTTGGAAAGTCAACTTCAAGTTCCAAATCTTACCATAAATAAACAAAATAGGATGGGATTGAAGTTTCTAACTCTTAACAGAAATTTAAACAAAAATATCAAAACCAATTGAAGTATAAGCACAAAGTATTATTCCACTGAAAGGCCTAACTAATCCATGAACACAATCCCACAGTCTCGTCCTCCATTTCTTCAGAGGCATCTTTATTCAATTTTCCTATTTTCAATTTCATCTTTAGCAACTTGTTGATCAGTATCATCATTATTTACCAGTTCTTGTGCCTACAAAAACAAATGCAAAGTTAGCAAATATATTGAATTATAATTGTAAATTATCAAACTAATATATATAAGATTAAGTAATTAATCAAGGTTTTTTCTTACTTGGACAAAACTTATTAATGCATGCTGGTGTGCTATTGAATTTGAAGACATCAAATCATAGCCTTGGTAGAAGTTAGGGTCCAACGTCTGCCGAAAAATAAGAAATAAAAGACCACACATACAAACAAACAGCTATAAACTTGCAAAACTATTATACTTGGAAAAAATTAAGATAAATAAGAAACAACATACAACTAATGGTTGACATAATATCTACAAAAAGCATACTATTTACTTACTTGTAATAATTGTGTCATGTTTTTAGTATTTTGCCTATTGCAGATGTCTTCTATTGGAATTCCAAACTCCTGATATAATTAAAGAGAGACAACCACAAATTAAAAATATCATTGACAAAATATATCTTTAATGTAGTTTAGTCATCTAAAAATAAAATATTCAAATAAAAATTTAGAATGAATTACATATCTACTATACTATACAAGACTAAAACGACGAATAACTATACATGTTGTGGTGGTAATTCTCGAACAAAACCTTGAATTGTAGAAGAATCCATACTTGAATAACATATTATTTCCAGATTCCTACTGTGAGGGCCCGAAAATTCCTTTAGAATTTCCTCCTATTTTTTTGAAAAATTAATTTATATTTCCTTCTATGTTTCTTTACTTGATTATTTAACTACTTACTAACCCTAAATTTCATGGTGATTTCATTAGTTGAGTTAAGAGTTTTTACTTTTACTTTTCAAGTTAGAGTAAATTAGGATTTTGGTGTATTTTGGTAGCGTGATTAATTAGTGAGATGTGTGTATTAAATTTGATGGTTAACAGTGAGTTTTATATATGAGGAAGTGTGTGATTAGAAGTGCTATTAATAAGTTAGTGAATCATAAGTTAAAACACTAGTACGCGCGAGTTAAGGAAAATCGGCTTGAACTGATGTGCACCGTTTGCTATCGATTGAATACACCACTTGACCAATACTTTCTTACCCTAATTTTCTTGTTTTTATTTCATTTAATTTCCCCTAAATTAACCCTTAAGTCAGCCACCATTTTTGACCAAAGAAAAGGAAGAAAAGAAAAAAAAATAAGAAACCATTTTGTGGTGCCAAGTGTCGGAAATCTAAGGAACTTTGACCAAGTTTATTTCTTTCCTTCTTATCTTGCATTTTGGCCATTTTTGCTTCATTTCTTGTTAGCTTGGCTGAAATTTTGGAGTGGGAAAAGAGAGGAGAGAAACCTTCCATTTCCAACCTTTAATCAAGCCTTGTTTGAGTAAAATCAACAAAACTAAACCGATTAAAGTTTCATCTTGGTGCTTAGGAAGCTTGGCTGAAATTTTTGGAAGATAGTGGTTTGTTTTTCACTTGCAAGAAGTTTTTGGAATGTATAAGGTTTGAACTTCCTTTTCTCTTGCTTAATCTTGTTAAACTTGGTATAGAAGCTTTCAATTTTGACTTGCTATGGTTGATTTCCTAGTTTTTGATGGTGTAATGGAATTTTCAGCTAGGATTTTATATTTTCCAACCATGATTATGTTGTTTAACTAGCCAATGTTGGTATTGAGCATGGAAATGGAACTTGTGAAGTGATTAGTGGCATGTTTATTGCTTTTTATTGTGGAAAGTTGCATTTCCAGCACTTGGGGGTGAAATTTCAGTTCTGCCCTGTTTTTGGACTCAATTTGGGCTGCGAATTTCTCCATGTTTTTGATTGAATCAGTTCTTGCTCAAAACATGAAAGTTGTAGGGAGTTGAGTTAGCTTTCTATCCAGAAAATTGCAACTTAATCGGAGCACTGTAGCTTGTGAAATGACTAAAATACTCCTTACTGCCCAAATGCCCTGTTTAACCGACAGCTTTCTATTTTCTCTGATATTTCAATTTTTGACCATGAAAATACATGATTTGGCTTTGGAGGGCTTCATAATAAATGTAGGCCTATGTCTTAGCTTCGAAACTCCTTAAGATTCATCTCAATCCGATACGTGTAGCTTTAGTTGTGATCAAAATACCAAAGGATGGCAAAGCTGCCATCTTCATTGTTTCTCGTTGCCTTTCTTTTGTTTTCCGTTTCCTTGATCCGACTTAACATGTACTTCTCAAGTGTTCTAAACCTGATTTCTAACATTCTAAACAAGTATTCAAAACATGATTTTTAATTGCATATATTGGTTTTGAACTTAACCGTTTATGATCATTTTCTTTACAAATTATGCGTACACCTTGCCTATATGATTTACTATACTTTCCATGCCTTTTACCTTTGATATAGAAATATAAGTTATGCAGCTTGCACTCGTGTATGATTGGCTCTTTGTGGGACAATATTTGACTGCAGATTTCGAGAGTGGCCAAGGTGCCGACCCTGAACTGAATTTTGATAAAACGTGACTTGTTTAGGGTGAGTGTTTCTTGCATGTTTGTGTATTAAATGACTGTGTACTTGTTGTGAATATTCGCTTGAGTGTTAAATGCTTTCCAATGATTGTTCAATGGATTTTTGACGGGCGAGTGTGTACTTTATCGCACTCGACCCAAACAAAAGTGAATTTTCAATGATTGAATGTTATTTGTGCATGAATGTAAGCATTTTGGCTGAATTGGGCCCTTGCCGTTCGTTGCTGGTCGACTTGAGTTAGAAGCGGACTCGGTCGGGCGACTGGTAATTCTGGGATAATGTTTGGTATACTCGAGTATGACCACGAAGGTTGGTGGAGAACTGGCCAGTGAATTGGTTAGTGGCGGGAAATGAAATCAATGAATGAATGTCAAGAACACCGAAGGTGTTTTCACTTACAAAAAAAAATATTTTTCTAATATTTGAGGGATAAGAAAAATGGTTGGCGAATGAATGAACGAATGGCTCCATGTGAACATGTATCCTTTTAATGAGTGTGTTCTTATTGCTTTTATATTGTAAATGTTTTCTCGATTGATTGTTATTAAATGACTAATGCCCTTGTTTCAATTACTTGATTATGTGGATGGGAATCTCACTGAGATTTAACTCATCCCACTATTCCGTTATATTTGTTTTCCTTACAGGGTTTGAGAGCAAGGACGAGTGATTAGAGGAAGACTAAACTTTTGACTAGAACTTTTGTTGTGTAATAATGATAGTATTAGTAGTTGGTTGGCTCCTGAACTTTTGTACTTAACCTGGATGATTGTATATATGTTAAGTTTGATTGGTCCATCTTTACTTGCTCTTGAAATGATATGTGAGTGAACCCCAGCGAGAGTTGGGCAGGCGGTTCGCCAAACCCTTTGGTTCGTCTTAGGGGGAGGTGCGGTCGTCACACCTACAATCATTTTTATCCAAATTATAAATAAGGATCCTAATACTATTTCCATGCTCATCATTCATCATAAAACTGAGGAACTAAAAAAAAGTAATAGTCAAAGAATAAAATAGTATTGTTCACGTAAACTAAATAAATTGTCAAACTTGTAATCTTTTTGACAAAGACTTCTCTTTCACCTTGTACTTGCATTTCTTAGTAGCCATTTCTAGTGCACTTCTTGGTCTCTTGCTTGACTTGTAAGTGACTCTTTCTTTCACTTTGATGCCTTTTATTTTACTATAGTCGATTTCGGTTGGATTATTGTCAACATCTTGATACACACTTCCCTTTCTTCAATACACACTTCTTTCATTCTCTTTTTCCCTTGACAACATGCATCCATTTGTTCTAACATTTTTCAAAATCCATCTTTAGCAATTTTATAAACTTCATCACATTCAAAAGCTTTTGTCATCAGCTGCATACATAGATAGGATAACTCTTTGTAACGAAAACTTAAGTTTGCCTTTGACTCCATTTCCTGGCTACTTTCACTAGAAACACATACATTTCCTATTTTAGCTACTTTTGTCCATCTCTTCAATATATATGCATCAGGAATTGTAACAATATTCAGAGTCATCAATATTTTTAGTGCATGTGAACACAAAAATCCAGCAAAATCAAATTTCTTACAACTACATGAAATTGAATTCTTGGATGAATCATAAGTTACGAGATGATGGGAAGTCTTACCATATGGTGTAAATCTATAAATCACTTGATTTTCGAATTCGCCATCAACTTCCCATTTACAATCAATTCCTTTGCATAGCTCGTCCTTAAATTTTTTATAAACTTCATGTGTGTATATACTCGCTGCATGCTGTAAAATCTTACAAGGGAATGTCACTGTCGGTGTACTTTGATTGCCTCTAAAATCTGCTACGGATTCATCATAGCGACGATCATCTAACAGCCTTTGGAAGGGTTCAAAAAATTCAAGTAAGTCATGTTTAGAACTTACATACTTCTTTATAAAACTATTCTTGGACACACTTTGTTGGGGCGCGGTCATATTAGCACAAAAGGTTTCTCTCCCATACACTAAAGCCCATTTCTCTTTTATATCCAACATTTTCTTCAACCACTTGTTGTCTTCCAGACCATACATTTTTAACATTTCACTCCATCCCTCAAAAAAATCATTTTCATTTTCATAGTCATATATGCAATGACTAAAAGTAGCAGCAAAATTTTGAAAATCTTTAAAGACATTAGCTAGATGAGTTGCTGCATTTTGATAGATATGCCATATACATAAGCGGTGATATGTTGTTGGCCATTGAGAAGCCAAAGTCATTGCCATTCTTCCGTCTTGGTCTGTAAGAATAGTTCTTGGTATTTTTTCCATCATAGCCTTAGCAAATGTGTCAAACAGCTATTCAAATGTTCCAATTATCTCATCATATAATAAAGCAGTTCTAAAAACTATAGTTTGTTTATGATGATTTACACCAACGAATAATGTAATTGGCCTCTCATCTTTGTGCTTTCTATAAATTGTATCAAAACAAACCATATCACCAAAATGAGCAAAATCAGTTCTCATCTTTGCATCAACCCCAAATATGTTAGTTATCAAGTCATCTTCATCTACTTGAATGGCATAATAAAAATTTGGATCCTCTAATTGCATCATTCGTAAGTACTCTAAGACTCCTCCTGTGTCACCTTGCATCATTGGTATGGATCTTTTGGATCGTAAGTAGTTTTTTAAATCATCTCGAATGAATCCAAGATTTTCTTGTCCACCAACTTGTTTCGACATCAGTTCAATTGATTGTTTTAGTGCAATTTCGCAACTTCGGGCCATATCTATTTCAGCTTCATGTGCCATTGTCATGTGTCTATGAGATCTAAATATATGAGTTTTGCTCGGAGTTGATAGCTCATGATTATGTTGTGCAACAAGTTGCACAACACGGTATTTTCCAGCTTGTCTATAGGTGATTTTCATCCTTACACCACAATCACATCTTGTTTCTGGACGAGGACACTTAACAATCATATTGCCTTTGTCTTTTGGCCTTTTTCCTTCACGGGAGCAGCAAAAAACCCTATCCAACACCATATCACTAGTTTTGTCTTTATGTCCCTTACTTAATCGAGTTCCAAAACCAGATGCTTTAGCATATTTTTGGTAAAAATTTCTAGTTGCTACTTCAGTATCGAATTCCATGCCAAGTTTCGGAACCAAGTCATCTGGTATAGCCAAAGGAAGAAAATTTTGATTTCATTGATTGCCATCAGTAATACAAAGAGGTAAGGCGTTATCATTTATCTCCTGTGAGTCAACATCTTCAAAGTCCAATTTACGACATGATTGGATTTCATGAGTTGGCAAATCATTCTCCACATCTTTCCAATCACAAAGACGTAAACCAACATAAGAAATCTATACCCAAATTAAATATGCAAAATTCTATTTAACACTTGAAAAATATGGATCGTGCAAATATAAGGATGTTGAAATTCCTAATTATGAACCAACAAATGGAAACTTTTTTTGATTAATTTAGTAATTCACAAACAATTTTTAAAAGAAATGGTTGATCAAGAGAGCAAACCTCAATAACAGATATGTCCTTTCTCTGCAAGTACATGCAAAGCAAAACAGAAGCTTGGGCATATGATGGCGTAACAGGAAGTTTCTCCAGGAAATAAAGATGTTTAGGATTTGGCACAATGTCTAGAATCTGCGTTCAGTGTAAAAACAAAAATATATTAGAATAAGAGCACAAAATATTATTCATGTACAGATCCTAAAAATTTCTCAAACTGGAATAAGACCAATACTATTCCTCCATCAATTTCAGCAAAGGAAGAACATTACAGCCCTATTTGCATGAATACAAATTCCGAGAAAAAAGTTGCCATGTTTGTTCCTAAACAACAGCTAGGAATACAAAGAAAAAATGTCACCTTGCAAAGATCCAGGAAAAAGTGGAGAAGATCTTCAACAAAACCAACATATTCACAACTCTCTCAATTCTCTCATTCCTAGCTGCCACTGATAAGCTTTTGCCAATACCAAATAACAGTATCCCTTTCTAAAATTTTTTTCTTCCCAAGTCTCCTTTATCATTGTTATCTAACACCCAAAAATTATTCTTTTCTTTTTACATCCGTTGTGGACCCTGATGCCACGCTAAACAGCACACGACCCATGTCGCTTAAGGGCTCACACTATGTGTTAGTAGCAATGAAAGCATATTACTCTGGCCCATGCAAATTACTAACTACACCACCTATTGTATTTTAGTATTTATGCCATGATTCAACAAGTTTCCTTTAAACCCGCAAAGCTTTGGAAAGAAGAAGTTTCTGTCAATCTCATAGAAGGCTCGATCCAAATTACAATCAAGAGACTTGGGAAATAAATCAAATTTGAGAATGATGTATAAGTCAACTAAGCCACACATATCCCATTTCTCCAACTACAAAAGAATCTCAATGCATCACAGGACAAAATGTCCTGGTCAAGTTCTGGACATAGTTAGTATGCAATTTGACGACTGAGTCTGTGATAATTCTATTACCATGTGGTATCATGTAACCAAAAGATTATATTTTTTCTCAACTATCCAGGACACCAAATCAATGTCCATCACCTTTGGCTTATTTGCCTGAGGAGCCACATGCTTGAGAGTTTAAGTGGATGCAAAAGACTTCCATTCCTGAGATCTGTTCGCTGATTGACCTTTTCTAACTCAATAGCATCATCATCGAAGTCCGCAAATGTGTCTCAAGTTGTCTATTTCAAGTTTGAACATCTTTGTCAGTATCATCATTTTTCTTTGGCTGCTCCCTATAGAAAAACATATAAGTGGAATTGATGAATTTTTAAGGATGAGTGATACCCATTAATAGGTCTGAGGCGCCAAAAATTCGAAAACAAGCACAGGTCACAATTCACCCGAAACAGGCTTTCGTTTGGACATTGTTGAAAGGAGGAAGATGCTTTTGAGAAGGGTGAATTGTGAGTGATTTTTGGGAGATAATGAGAGGGTATGGTGGAAATGACGACGAGAGGACATAGCTTGTTAAGGTTTTAAGGTTTATTTCCCATGATAAATCGTGATTTTGTGAGATAATTTTTATTTTAATCGGTTTTGGTTATAGATTAAGTTTTTCTGCCCGGTTAATCGATTAATTAACTTAATATGGTCCGAGTCGGGTTGTTTCAGGGTTTGATTTATCAAGGGACACTTGGCAAGATTAGAGGGAGTGGGATAGGATGTGAGACAGGATGTGGCACAGAAGATCCGTTGTGCTGTACCTTGCACTTTTTAGCACTGTACACTTGCTGCTATTGTTATTTCTTTCTTGAATCCTTGAATCCATGTTACAATGGAAAATGAATACTTGAATCCATGTTACTACAATGGTTTACCTTGATTGAATAGTCACATGAACATTTGAAAACAAAGGTCTACTTCCAAGGGAAAAAGACAATCTTCTTGTAATGGAGATATCTTGGAAATGATATTAACCATTGGCGCTATCTCTTTGTGTTTTGATACTATAGATGTTGTCATTGAGTTTATTGAAGGCAAGGTGGAAACATATCCGAGTTTGCAGTATTTCGATCGTTTCCTCGAAATAACACTTTTCATTTTTATTGGACCATTTACTCTTCCTCTGTGTGACAGCCCCACCTCCCCCTAAAGCGAACCAAAGGGTTCGGCGGACCGCCTGCCCAACTCTCGTCGGGACTCAGTCGTTCACTACAGTCCTCAATTAAATTTCAATATAAAACTCGATTATACAGCAAATTCTCCAAAAATTACAAATCCCATACGCGAAGCGAATCTAATTCTGAGCGTGGAACGTACACATACATCTACCCAAATCCAAGCATTTACAAGCCCAACTATTACACAATTGAAACATAAGCAAATGTTGACTAACATTAAAGAGTACACATACTTAAATACAATTCCATATACATAGGAGAAAATGCTTTCATATATATACAGGGCACTAGATTTATAAATCCAAAAGAGAACATTAGATGGGTACATTAGGGTTTCCAACTGTTGAGGGGCTATATGAAAGAACCGCAGAATATCTAACTAGCTCATTCGTGTCTCAAAACCATGATTTCCAAAAGAAATTCCCTGTAAGGAAAACAAAGTTAACGGAAACGGGGTGAGCTTTACGTTCAATGAGGTACCAATACAATAACAGTTTGGAAACGCGGAAATTCGTATTCAATTTGTCACATAGGCATATTCAACGCGGAAATAAACAAACATCTTAAATGGAAAGGATACGGGTGGCTCTCAGGAGCCCCAAAATTCCGGTTACAGTACTTGATCTAACCCCGTTGACTCTCCGTCAACGTATGAAAAATAACCATGTCCGTAGACCCCACTTTACGCCACAATCCGTCAACCAAACTTTCCCCTACCGGGCCCGAACACCTCAACAGTACACTAGTGGTAATACTCGAGTATACAGGAATCAAGGGTCTCAATACCCAAGGATTCCAAAATAAACTACTGTGGTTCATTGTCTCATCGACCTAGCCCATGCCGACTCGACTCGAGTAACTAGCCACACGTTTTGAGCTCAGAGATCACAAAACGGTCGTTGGGTACAAACTCCCAAACGACGCCGGAACAGTTACAGATACAGATAACAGTTTCAAGTTAACACAGTAAATGATCACAAGGTAAGAGAACGAGTGTGATAAAGTACACCCTCGTCTCAAATAGAATAAACAGATAGTACAATCATCCATATCATAGATAGCATGTACCGAAACCACATCTCACCACAAATAAGGGGAGTGGTACACTCACCGGTTCATGTAAAGATTCTTCAAAAGTTTTCACGCCGGTGTAGCTTTAGTCGCCAAGAACCCTAAAATAATCGAAGTAAAACAATTGAAACTTCCATATCCAAAATCGAGTAGAATCGAGTAAACGAATGTACAAGTAAGGCCCGACTACTGGTCGTATGCCTCGCCAAATACTTACTAACGCAAGAATGCAAAACATGAGTTTTAGGAACGAAAAGGTAATAAAAGGACCTAGGGCTTGAGCGACTCCAAAAGCATTTCAAGTCTACCAAAAGGCAACCAAGCTAAAAGGAACCAAACGGTCTAAAAAAATTGAACAGCATCTCCCCTAAATGTGCTTACTTTTCCATCCTATAAACAACACCAATCATCTCAAAGCAATCACATACACAACATCGACTATCAAATACTCCTTTTGCCATAATATCCATAACTGGAGCTACACTTATCGGATTGAAATGATTCTTATGACATTTCGAAGCTAAGACATATACCAACATTTCTTATGAAGACCTCTAAGGCCAAATCATGCATTTTCATGGTCAAACATCAAAATTTCGGAGAGGACAGAAAACTGTCCGCAAAACAGAGTCTATGAGCAGTCAAGGTTTTATCGGTCCTTCCACAGGCTTCAGTGCTCCAATCGATCTGAAATTTTGCAGGTAGGTAGCTAACTCACATATCTACAATTTTCATGTTTTGCACAAGGGCTGATTCAGTCTTTAACATGGTCAAGCATACAGTACAAAAATAGGGCAGATTACTACCCCTAAGCTGGAATTCATGTACTCTAGCTGCAATTCTTTTGGGCACTGAAACTAGCATACCAAGCCTTATTTATCACAATATCAAGCTATCATTCTATTATCAACCACTATGTATCACATGAGGGCGGACATAATACCATAAACTAATCCTTACAAATAACCATCACCACTGGTAATTAAAAACTAGTAATTCCATCTTAACATTAAAATAATTTCTACTAAGCCTATACATGACAAATCAAAGGTGAAATCACTTAAACAAAATCCGGAAATATCATGCATATGGAACTTCCTCATCCCAACTTCCAAATCACAAGAATTCCCACAAAATAAATCAAGGTCAACTCAAGTCAAAACAATCAAATATTCTCAAAAATTGGACGGCATTACCCCTAAATTCCTTCGTTTTTCCATCTTGCAAACAATCACCAAATTGCACCCTACCAACGACAATTGCACATACGGTTCATAGGCAATAAAACAAATTTACTTAGAGCCACAATTTCCCCTTTAATCAAGCCAATTAGAAGCTTAAAGCCAACCATTAGAAAACCCCTATATTAAACCCTAGAAACTGAAATTTCCGCACAAACCAGAAATTTTCCGCAACAATCATATCCAACGTATACAAGCTCCATTTTATACCACAACAAGCCATCATTCCAAGACCAATGAACCATAATTATATAAACTCGGAAAAATCCACAATAAATCATAAATTAACCATAAACTCCTTCAATCCATGAAATTCTCCACAAAATAACATATTTAATCACTACAAAGCATCAAAATATCATTATTGAAATAACAAGAGGATTGTCTTAACATCTCACCTCAACTCAAGAAAGGTAGGAACTTACAACCTCCCCTCCAAAAACAACTCCACAAGCACCTTTAACCCACTTTGGCTAACACTTGTACAAAGTAGTTTGCAAATCCACCGGTGAAAACTCAAGATTTGAGTGAGAATTAAAACTAGAAATTGAAGAGGTTTCTCTCTTGTTTTTCTCTCCAAAGAGCCGGCAAGAAGGAAGCAAAAATGAGGACAAATTGTAGCCAAAACAAGATATTTATCAAGGAAAACAGCTGGTCAAAAGTGGCTGCCGGAGCTGCCACCTTTCAATCCGGTCGGATTCTTGGCCGGATTCAAGGCAGTGGCTAACTCATTTTTTTTTCAAAACTCCAAGGCAATCCGGCCAGGTATCCGGCCAGAAACTGGCCGGATTTGGCCCCTTCCCTTTTTGCAAAAATTTTCTTCTTTTCCAAGTTCAAACGTTGCGTTCCTCCGCTCGCCCAACAAAGATATAAATATAAAAAGATAAAAAGAAACCCTCCTTAAAAATGGATAGAAATTTTTTTTTCAATTCAAAAGAGAGAATGAGAATAAACAAAAGGTTGAGAAAATGTGAAAGTTTTAAGGTTCTCACACTCTCTCTCCCTTAAGAAATTTCGTCCTCGAAATTTTCCTTTTTAATGGAATCTATCAAAATCTGCGTTAAACAGCGGACTGTACCTTCTACGTCCTTAAACGAGCCAGAAACCTGAAGTTGCTCTAGGGAATAAACCCGAGCCGGTTCCTTCGATCCGGTTCCTTCGATCCAGTCCCTTTGTCCTCCGTCTGTCCAGGGTTAGTATTGGGTGGTTGTTGGGTTTTCCTCCCTTCGCGTAGAACAATTGGGCAGTTAGCAACCTGGTGATTTGCACCCCCACAACGCAGGCATTCTCCCCTCCTTTTCCAACAATTCACCTCAGTATGGTTAATTTTTCCGCAATAGCTACAGGATGGGTAAGGGGTTGAGATTTCATCTTCCTGTAAGGCTTCTCTTGGAGTATCTTCTTTAGGTGTCTCCAAAATTCTTACACCTATGGCTCATCTACCTACCTTAGCGAGTGGCCTACCAGGATTACCTTGTTCCTGCCTTTGAATGTCACTAAGTGCACCCCTTTTCTTTGCATGGAAAGCCTCTGCTGGAAATCTTTCACATTGCCTTTTCAGTTCTATGTTCTCATACAATAACTCAATTTTCTCTGATTGTTCACGTTTCCATCGTTCTTCCCACTACTCAACTAATTTCCTTTGCACTTCTACCTCGTTTTGAAGAATCTCGATTTCCTTATACATACCTACCAAGTGTGCCATCGTGGAGATTCAGTGAAACTCAAGTGATAACCTGCCAGGCCAGTTGATAAATCATAATAAATAACTAGGTATAAGTGACAATCTAACCCTATAACTCTTAAGTTCCTTTGCTTCTAATTCTACCACAGAAGATTAAACTTAGATATACTCAAATGAAATAAGCGGAAAAGTAGGATATAGTTAATCAAACCAAGTTCACACGGAGTCAATAGTGAACAGGTATCAAGGACTTAACAGGCAAGGTAGTTCATCGAGAACCAAGTTACGGTTATTAGTTATTCAAAGTGAGGTAAAAGCCTAGATCATTATAGTCAAGCCATCCCGAATCAAATAAATACCTATCAAGGCCTTACGATTATAACAAAGAAAACAAATCTTAGGTATGATTTTCTCAATGTACCATACTTCTCTAGTCACCCTCTAGAAAACCCTAGCCAGACTAGTGTAGGATTCGTCCATGATAACACTTCCATATTCATCCTCTCAATCGGTCTAATTACTAGGTCAACTGTAAAGACCCTCTGTACCTTGGCCTTGCCATCAAGATTTAACCCAAATTTCATCAGGATACATTCCCTCATTCTGGCACTCTCCATCCTTTGGCACTCAGGTCCAAGAATCTAAAATAAGATAATTCATAACTCGAGCCGGCCGGTCCCAAGCGTAAATCATCCATATTCAAGATTCCTACCCGACATACTTATCTGTCTTCCTCAAGTTCCATGATATGCTCAAAAGAGCACTTAATCCTTTAGACACCTTCACAAAAGCAGGACGATAACACAACTTGGCCCAAGCTACCAACCACACATAAACAACAGGTTCAAAAGCAGGAGTACGAGTTCAAGAAGTTCAAACAAATTCAAACAAGTTCAAGGAGCACAAATACGAATAAGAACTCACTCGCCTAACCTATGCCCAGCGATTCCCATTCTCAAGCAGTTACAGGATTTGAGTCCACCTAAAGGTCACATACGCCTCACGCTACTTGCTCATGCGTAAAAGAAATATCCTATATTCAGGCAAGTCGGGTCATTAAGTGTACGTAAGAGCACACTCATCTAAACAGGTTCATGTTTCTAGTAAGCTCAGTCTAATCGGTCCCAGGCAGTTCAAGGTTAATCTCAGGTAGTTCAAACATCTCAAACTTTGACACTTACAACTTTAATCAAATGGGAAGACTAGAAGAAAGATGCTAAACTAAAATTTCTCAACAATTCCGGCCACTACCGCAATCCATCAAAACCCGAGTCAACACTTAGGGGACAAGTCCAAGTCATTCTTTCAATCTCCTCCTTCGGTTACATCTCGAGTACCATACAAAGTCCTCTGTGCTCTAGTTTATGCCATTGTAACTTCTCTCAAACTCACTTATAATTTCTACTCACACCATCATACATTAAACCATGCTCCGTTCAAAATTCACGAGTATTTCCTCAGGAAAAATATCGAGTATTCAAGTGCAAGAATTCAAACTAAGAGACTTCACAACTCCGACCTTACGCTCTTAAACGAAAATCAAATTCATATGTTACGCGTACCACTGTCAATATTAGAGCAAACCTCACTAACTCCAATCAGATTACATGCTTTTACGAAATTAGATCCAATCAAACTATCCATTCGAAGTTCAAACGCTTCAATAAACCATCCACCAGCTAGAGCACCATTCTCTCCAAGAATAACCAATCTTAGGATTTTTGGAGTTAAAGTTTCAAGTTCCAAGTTCAAACCCAAGAAATAAGTACAACCTGCTAACTCACGTGTCAAATGGAAGCCAAGTCAATGCATACTAACTTCATGATCTTGAATGCGGTTACTCTATATCTCAAGGTCCCCTCAGTCTGCATCCAAAGATATGCTCACACGTCTTGAAACTAAATTTTAAAACAGAAGAAGAGTAATTAAAATAACTAAAAACAAACAAGCTTATCAGGTCCAAGATTTTCATTATAAACATAAGTTCGCCATTCTTCCTAGTGTAAAGCAGAGACAAATTCAGGTGTGAGAATACAACAGTATACAATCAAGGGGGGAAACTTTATTTAGAAAGTTTTAACCTTGTATTAGCCCATCATATACAAAATTCAACTCATCAATTATTCACAAATGGTCACAGTTACGATTCAAGTCAAATTCACATATTTACCAAAATCAGAAAATTATACGTACTTAAAGCATATATATATATATATATTTCAAATCAGCGTTTGAAAAGAAACTAGTACATCCTCGTTTTTTTTTTCAAAGCAGAAATTCTCTAGGAGGTAAATGGGCAGAAAAATGCATTTTATTCCTTTGGTACTCTTCTATCTTAGTTCAAAATTATCGTACATGGAGCTTAACCATCAAATCTCGTTCTCTTATCCTCCATAGCCAGTACTAATAATTACCTCAATTCTTTCCCTACTTTCAAGTATAATGACAAGTCAAATTCATCGAATCTTTTACTACTAAGCTCTCATTCCATACTTTCCTTCAATATAACATCACCTAATTCCTCAATTTTTTTCTACAAGTCCCAAGTAAGAAACTCTCAAATAATCAATTTCTTTAACCCCGAAGATACCATAGATCCTCGGTCACATCATAGTCAAATTATGTCCCACAGTCCAGCATCCTAGATATTAAACCTAAGATACACTACAAAGATACACTACAGAGATCTGAAACCTAGGCTCTGATACCACCTGTGATAGCACCACCTCCCCCTAAGGCGAACCAAAGGGTTCGGCGGACCGCCTGCCCAGCTCTCGCCGGGATTCAGTCGTTCACTACAGTCCTCAATTAAATTTCAATATAAAACTCGATTATACAGCAAATTCTCCAAAAATTACAAATCCCATACGCGAAGCGGATCTAATTCTGAGCGTGGAACGTACACATACATCTACCCAAATCCAAGCATTTACAAGCCCAACTATTACACAATTGAAACATAAGCAAATGTTGACTAACATTAAAGAGTACACATACTTAAATACAATTCCATATACATAGGAGAAAATGCTTTCATATATATATATACAGGGCACTAGATTTATAAATCCAAAAGAGAACATTAGATGGGTACATTAGGGTTTTCAACTGTTGAGGGGCTATATGAAAGAACCGCAGAATATCTAACTAGCTCATTCGTGTCTCAAAACCATGATTTCTAAAAAAAATTCCCTGTAAGGAAAACAAAGTTAACGGAAACGGGGTGAGCTTTACGCTCAATGAGGTACCAATATAATAACAGTTTGGAAACGCGGAAATTCGTATTCAATTTGTCACATAGGCATATTCAACGCGGAAATAAACAAACATCTTAAATGGAAAGGATACGGGTGGCTCTCAGGAGCCCCAAAATTTCGGTTACAGTACTTGATCTAACCCCGTTGACTCTCCGTCAACGTATGAAAAATAACCATGTCCGTAGACCCACTTTACACCACAATCCGTCCACCAAACTTTTCCCTACCGGGCCCGAACACCTCAGCAGTACAGTAGTGGTAATACTCGAGTATACCGGAATCAAGGGTCTCAATACCCAAGGATTCCAAAATAAACCACTGTGGTTCGTTGTCTCATCAACCTAGCCCATGCCGGCTCGACTCGAGTAATTAGCCACAGGTTTTGAGTTCAGAGATCACAAAACGGTCGTTGGGTACAAACCCCCAAACGACGCCGGAACAGTTACAGATACAGATAACAGTTTCAAGTTAACACAGTAAATGATCACAAGGTAAGAGAACGAGTGTGATAAAGTACACTCTCGTCTCAAATAGAATAAGCAGATAGTACAATCATCCATATCATAGATAGCATGTACCGAAACCACATCTCACCACAAATAATGGGAGTGGTACACTCACCGGTTCACGTAAAGATTCTTCAAAAGTTTTCACGCCGGTGTGGCTTTAGTCGCCAAGAACCCTAAAATAATCGAAATAAAACAATTGAAGGTTCCATATCCAAAATCGAGTAGAATTGAGTAAACGAATGTACAAGTGAGGCCCGACTACTGGTCGTATGCCTCGCCAAATGCTTACTAATGCAAGAGTGCAAAACATTAGTTTTAGGAACGAAAAGGTAATAAAAGGACCTAGGGCTTGAGCGACTCCAAAAGCATTTCAAGTCTACCAAAAGGCAACCAAGCTAAAAGGAACCAAACGGCCTAAAAAAATTGAACAGCATCTCCCCTAAATGTGCTTACTTTTCCATCCTATAAACAACACCAATTCATCTCAAAGCAATCACATACACAACATCGATTATCAAATACTCCTTTTGGCATAATATCCATAACTGGAGCTACACTTTTCGGATTGAAACGATTCTTATGGTATTTCGAAGCTAAGACATATACCAACATTTCTTATGAAGACCTCTAAGGTCAAATCATGCATTTTCATGGTCAAACATCAAAATTTCGGAGAGGACAGAAAACTGTCCGCAAAACAGAGTCTATGAGCAGTCAAGGTTTTATCGGTCCTTCCACAGGCTTCAGTGCTCCAATCGATCTGAAATTTTGCAGGTAGGTAGCTAACTCACATATCTACATTTTTCATGTTTTACACAAGGGCTGATTCAGTCTTTAACATGGTCAAGCATACAGTATAAAAATAGGGCCGATTACTACCCCTAAGCTGGAATTCATGTACTCTAGCTGCAATTCTTTTGGGCACTGAAACTAGCATACCAAGCCTTATTTATCACAATATCAAGCTATCATTCTATTATCAACCACTATTTATCACATGAGGGCGGACATAATACCATAAAACTAATCCTTGCAAATAACCATCACCACTGGTAATTAAAAACTAGTAATTCCATCTTAACATTAAAATAATTTCTACTAAGCCTATACATGACAAATCAAAAGTGAAATCACTTAAACAAAATCCGAAAATATCATGCATATGGAACTTCCTCATCCCAACTTCCAAATCACAAGAATTCCCACAAAATAAATCAAGGTCAACTCAAGTCAAAACAATCAAATATTCTCAAAAATTGGACGGCATTACCCCTAAATTCCTTCGTTTTTCCATCTTGCAAACAATCACCAAATTGCACCCTACCAACAACAATTGCACATACGGTTCATAGGCAATAAAACACATTTACTTAGAGCCACAATTTCCCCTTTAATCAAGCCAATTAGAAGCTTAAAGCCAACCATTAGAAAACCCCCTAAATTAAACCCTAGAAACCGAAATTTCCGCACAAACCAGAAATTTTCCGCAACAATCGTATCCAACGTATACAAGCTCCATTTTATACCACAACAAGCCATCATTCCAAGACCAATGAACCATAATTATATAAACTCGGAAAAATCCACAATAAATCAGAAATTAACCATAAACTCCTTCAATCCATGAAATTCTCTACAAAATAACATATTTAATCACTACAAAGCATCAAAATATCATTATTGAAATAACAAGAGGATTGTCTTAACATCTCACCTCACTGCAAATCCACCGGTGAAAACTCAAGATTTGAGTGAGAATTAAAACTAGAAATTGAAGGGGTTTCTCTCTTATTTTTCTCTCCAAAGAGCCGGCAAGAAGGAAGCAAAAATGAGGACAAATTGTAGCCAAAACAAGATATTTATCAAGGAAAACAGCTGGTCAAAAGTTGCTGCCGGAGCTGCCACGTCACAATCCGGCCGGAATCTGGCCGGATTTCCGGCCGGATTCAAGGCAGTGGCTAACTCATTTTTTTTTCAAAACTCCAAGGCAATCCGGCCAGGTATCCGGCCAGAAACTGGCCGGATTTGGCCCCTTCCCCTTTTTGCAAAAAATTTCTTCTTTTCCAAGTTCAAACGTTGCGTTCCTCCGCTCGCCCAACAAAGATATAAATATAAAAAGATAAAAAGAAACCCTCCTTAAAAATGGATAGAAATTTTTTTTTCAATTCAAAAGGGAGAATGAGAATAAACAAAAGGTTGAGAAAATGTGAAAGTTTTAGGGTTCTCACACTCTGCTTTTACTTTAGCTGTTTAGAAATGAATATTTTTCCATAGCCATGCAGACCAAGCAATCTTTGCTATTATAACCTTTTGAATATGAAGTTAAGGTTGTGTTGAAAGTCGACATCTCAGGTGTAACGCATGACAAAGTTACAGTTATATCAGGTTGGTAACTTCTGTTGCATAAGTTTTAATTATTAATTTCTTATTACTAGCATATGGACAATGTATTATTGTTTTGCAAAGTACTAATACTTTTCCATAATACTTGCTAATGGGTAAACGACTATGCAGCATATTTTTCATTTCTCTCCATATCCTATACTAGCGCATGAGACTATTTTCTCCATGCGTTCTGTTCATTGCGCTCTTGCTTATTCCATACATTACTATTGCAATGTCACACAAATTTCATCCTTTTTTTTTTGGAGATTTGCAGACATACATAAATTCTACAACTTCCAATTCAAGGATAGAACCACAGAAGCTCAATTCATCTACTAATTGAGTGAACCATTGATGTCATTTTATTTTGCCTTTGATGTAGACATACATTTCCAATTTCCTTTTATTGTGACCAAATAAAATCAATTACGTTATTTCTTAATACAATTTTTTTATATAAATTCTCAAGTTTCGTATATTATCAGCCGATGAATTTAAATCTATCATTTTTTACTATGATTTTCCTCGCATCTAAAAATTCAAACTTAATTATACATTCACATAAATAATGTATCAATCTTTTACCATCTTTCTTCTTTAATTTATTTACATGAACAGTTTACTCTTTTTATATTATTTATTTTTGGATAAACAATATTGGGAATCTTTTACCATTTCTTCTCCGGTTACATATTCACATCCCTTAATAACACTAATGGCCATTACAAAATTATGACAAATTAAATCAACTACTATACAAAATTTTTTTAGTATAATTTAATTTTCCCCAACAAATTTTTTTGAACTCAAGCCCTTTTACTCCACCGACAACACAACCATAATGTAAGAATCCTTCCCTCATTCTCAATGTTCTACTCCTAAAATATTTCACCATTCTTCATACCACTAAAAAAATAATACTAATTGTAGTACCCAAAAAAATCAACCAAAAATATATAGGAGATATATTTGACAAAGCCAATATAAGGGGGAGTCAATTTACACACATAAAAATATGTGTGGGAGAAGAGAAATAATACCAACAATAATCAATTAATCACATCATAAGAACAAGGCTCTCAATTTTTCACTCTTCTCAACTAAAACAATAATATGACTCTCTATTTACAGACTAGATGACTTGATAAACAAGTTTTACAATCATAAGAAATTTCCTAACAAGAAACTAATTCCTAAACAATAAAACTACTATAACTTGACTCCAACAGAATTTTTGAAACCCTAACTTGACTAAAACACGATTAAATAATAATATGAAAATTTCTAATTTTGAGTTTTGATTTAATATGCCAACATTGCTTCCCTTAAATCAAGCTCTCTCTTGGATCAGATTCACCACAATCATGATCAATAATCTCCCTACATATGCGCGTTCATACGAGTATATTCTTGATGTCGGTTTCCATAATTGTCAAACAATTTATTCGATGTTCGATGAAAATGCAAAATACTAAACACCTTTAGATAGAGAAACCAAAGAAAACAGAAAGAATCCTCGTTTCAAGTAGCAGTGATGCACCTATGCTATGCTATCCAGATAGATGCAGATGATATAAACTAATTGAAACTCCAAAGTTTAGTTGGTTTGTTAATTCACTAAGGTTCGAGTCATAAGCTATAACAATTAGTAGGAAAAGACCTAAATAAAGTTTGAGTACATTTACAATATTAAAAGAAATTGGGGAAAAAAGTGAGGAGAAAAAACCTTAGCCCAAGTAAAGAGAAAAAAAGAATTAACAGCAAAAGCGCAAAGGGCATATATGTATCAGTTCATATACATGCGTAATGGCATTTTTTTATTATTACCAATGATGGTGCATTCAATGCTAGCAATAAGAATTAGTCTAAACACCAACAAATTGAAGAACACTAAATTTATAACCAAGACCTTAGCAGTCTAAGAAAAAAATTTAGTCTCTAGCAAATTAGCAGCCCTCTTTGACCTTGTCATCTATCAAATTCATATATAGTTTTGGATGACAAATGAGTTTTAGACCTATTTTATCCATCTAATTACTTAACCAACCCAAAGACATAGCTAACTTCCTAAAACTGTGAGGCATATGATGAGTGACAACCAAGCTATTGGGCTTATAAATACGGTGTTTAGAACTCTGATGAAATTTCTGCACAAGCATATAAAGCAACTACCTAGTTTGTCTCAGGCTCCCTCTATGTATGCTACGTATTGGATTCCCAAAATGCAATAACAGAGACCAGAATGTGATGAATTATTGTTCATAGTTTAAGTCCATAATACAAGGGTCTTATTACTGCCATCCATGATTAGGCCAAGAAGCCAACCTTAAATGAATTGGAAAGTTTACTTGCCAATAAGGAAACTTTAGACACATCTATGTCTGAAGTATCTGTTAAAAAAGAAGCAAAACTCTCTTTACCAAAAAGAGAGGATCTCAGGTTGAAGATAGAAGGCCAGCAAATAACTAGAATAACTCAAATAACAAGTAAGGCCATGACAATAGAAGAAATGGAAGAGCAACAATTGAAAGGGAACTGACCAAAATCAAAGAGCAAATGGCCAAAATAGAAGGCGTCAATGGTCACAAAGCAACTAGAATTGACGAGTAGCGATCACAGCCCAGTAGTGGTGACAGCCAATAATATTAGGTTACCACTTACTCATATTGATAATACAATGATACTATTTCGATACAACTCTCAACAGATGGAGTTGCAACATATCTACCACATACTTGGAATAATGAAAAATTTATTACTAGTTTTTCAATTACAACATTTGGCAACTATGTGTTGTTCAAACTTGATGATGTCAAAATATATCGATATCTAAAAGTTATATGTACACCAACGAAGCAGGGAAGATGACAGGAGTCAGTGTATGTGATGTCAATTCAAGAAACCTATGTTGATAAAGAGAGGAAGAACAAGACAGCTGATCTATGGCATGCCAGATTGGGGCATGTCAGTTACCACAAATTGAAGATCATGATGATGAAATCAATACTTAGAGGACTTCCTCAGTTAGATGTTCGAGAAGATATTGTTTGTGCGGGTTGCTAGTATGAAAAGGCTCATCCACTTCCATATGAAGAGTCAAAATTCAGAGTCAAGGTGTTTCTAGAGCTAATTTACTCAGACATGTTTTGACGAGTGAAGGAACCATCCATCTGTGGTATGAGGTACATGATTATCTTTATTAATAATTTTTCTAGATGTGATTGGATTGACTTTATGAAGGAAAAGTTAGAAGCCTTAAACAAGTTCAAAGAGTTCAAGGAGAAGGTTAAGATAGAAATAGATCGGAAGATTAGGTGTCTACGCATAAACTGAGATAAATAAGTACCAAATGAGTTTACCAAATTCTTGTAGGAATTCAAGATAAGGTGGTAGTTGACTTGCCTGGTACGCCTCAGCAAAATGGAGTATGGTATATGCCAAAAACATATCTCCGCATTTTTGAGCCGAATGCATGAAGACGGTAGCTCATGTGACTAATAGACTCCTTCAGCCTAAATTAGATTTTATTTCTCCAATTGAGAAGCTGTGTAATATTAAACCTAATGTTACTCACTTTAGAGTATTTGGATATAGGGTTAATCACATTTTATCCCCTTAAAAGATACCCCATTTCTCAGTTTACCCCCTAACCTTTAATTTTGCTCACTTAACCCCCTTTAGGACAAAATTGCCCTTGCATTATTTTGACTTTTCATTTACCTTGTTTTCCTTTCTTTTATTTCTTTTTCTCTTTCTTCTTTATTTAATTCTTCCTCTTTCCCACAAAAATCTTTACCTTCATGATTGAAATTAAAAAAGAGGAATTGCAGAGATCTATCTTCTCCTTAAAAAATTAAAAAAATATTCAAATCACTTTCCTAAAATATAATTTTTTTAGCCTTTCAATTCTTTTAATTTTGGGTTTGCCTCTTTCCTTTATAGTTTCTTATTTTATTCTCAAGAAAATATCTTAAGATGAAATTGTGACCTGATTAATAATCATCAATTGAAATTTGTGACCCGTGGCATCATACAAAAAATCAAAATTAATTTTTGATGTCTTTTAAACCTTCACCCAGAAATATGCAATTATAAACTCAAAACAAAAATTTTCGTTGACATGGAATTTCTATTGGGAAGGATGAAAGAAAGAAGAAAGAGAAAAAGAAATAAAAGAAAGGAAAACTATTTCATCTTATGATATTTTCTTGAAAATAAAATGAGAAACTAGAAAGGAAAGAGGAAAACCCAAAATTAAAAGAATTGAAAGGCTAAAAAAATTGTATTTTAGGAAAGTGATTTGAATATTTTTTTAATCATTTAAGAAGAAAATAGATCTTTGCAATTTCTCTTTTTTAATTTCAATCATTAAGGTGAAATTTTTTGTGGGAAAGAGGAAGAATTAAATAAAGAAGAAAGAGAAAAAGAAACAAAAGAAAGGAAAACAAGGTAAATAAAAAGTCAAAGTAATACAAGGGCAATTTTGTCCTAAAGGGGGTTAAGTGAGCAAAATTAAAGGTTAGGGGGTAAACTGAGAAATGGGGTATTCTTTAAGGGGATAAAATGTGATTAACCCTTGGATATATTTGCTGTGTCTTTGTGACAGATCATCTCTGAATCAAGTTTGATAAAAAGGTCATTTGTTATATATTTGTTGGCTATGATAATCAATGGAAAGGATGCAAAATGTTGTGACCCTACAATTGAAAAATGCTGTCTCACAAAATATGGTATTCGATGAGGTATCAACCAGGTGGTCACCACAAGCAACATTATTGCTAGATTCACATGAGTTAGAAGAAAAGCTGTAAGAGTGATCTGATGATCAACTTAAAACCAACAAGCTAGAAGCAAACCAAGAGAGAATTGAAGACATAACCAATGTTCATTCACCTGAGAACAACAAAAGTTCTTGGCAAATAGGAGTACATGCTCCAACCTCAGAAGATAAAAAGCCAAACTAGTGCAAGGAGATTGAAGGTGACGATAATTCTTCTATACTACTTTAGAGGTCAACTAGATAGAAAAAGTTGGATCTCAAGAAGATTATTGCAGTTTTGATAGAAGATGATGAAGTAGTTAAACCATCTACTTACTAGGAGACAACTAAAAATAGTGAGTGAAAGAAAGCCATGAAGGAAGAGATTCAAGTGTTCAAACCAAATGAGACTTGGGATCTTGTTTCAAAACCAAGAGATATTAAACCTATCTCTTGCAAATTGGTCTACAGGGTTAAGACACATCCAGATAGCTCAGTTGAGATGTACAAGTCATGCCTCATTGCTCATGAATTTTCTCAAAAATATATGCTAGATTATGATGAAACGTTTAGCCAGTAATAAAGCTGACTATGGTTCGAGTTCTATATGCACTTGCAACCAGGAATTCATGGAAGTTATGGCACATGGATGTAAAACAAAATTTTTCATGGAGAGTTTGATCGAGAGATCTATATGAATCAAATACAGGGATTTGAAGGCACGGTCCAACCAAGTTACATATGAAAATTGAAGAAAGCTTTATATGGATTAAAGCAAGCACAAAGGGCATGGTATAGCAAGATAATTGAATTCTTGTTTCAAAGTGGATATTTTTTAGCACCTGCAAATTTCAGTTTGTTTGTGAAAGCTAGTAGTGGAAGGTTAGTTATTATCCTTGTATATGTTGATGTTCTAATTATTACAAGTGAGAATAATGAAAAAATTCAACGAATCAGAGGAAACTTGTCTATATGTTTGCAAATGAAAGAGTTTGGGGAGTTAAAACATATGTTTAGTCTTGAAGTTGATAAAACCAATGAACAATTGTTTCTGTGTCAAAAGAAATACGTCAAAGACTTGTTGAAAAAATTTGGGATACTCAAGTGTAAGTCTATCTCAACTCCAATGGAGGTCAATACTAAATAATGCTCTACTAAGGACAAAGATCTTGATGATGCTACTATTTATAGAAAGTTAGTAATTAGTTTAATTTATCTCATTTTGACTAGATGTGATATATCATATGTAGTTGGGATCGTGAGTAGATTCATGCAAAATCCAAAAAAGACACACTTGAAAGTTGTGCATCGGATTTTAAGATGTATTAAAAAGACCATTCACTATGGTCTATTGTACAAGAAAAGAGAAGGTTGCAAAGTGATTGAATATTGTAATGCAGACTATGCTAGTGATCATGATACTAGGAGGTCAACAGCAAGTTATATATTCAATGTTGAATCAGTCACAATTTCTTGGTGTAGTAAGCGACAGCCGACACTATCATTATTTAGAATATTCTAGAAGAAGAGTATAAAGCATCAGGTTCAGTAGCACAAGAAAGCACGTGGTTAATGCAACTTATGAAGGACTTATACCAACCAATTGATTATTCGATTCAATTATATTATGATAACTAGTTAGCTATTCGCATGGCTAATAATCCAGTATTTCATTCGAGAACAAAGTATGTTGAAATTCACTATCATTTTGTTCAAGAAAAGATGTAAGACAAAATTGGCTTGAAATATGTCAACAAAGATGACAAGTTGTTGATATATTCACAAAAAGTTTGATTCCTTCCAAGTTGTAAAATTTTGATAGATGTTCGGTATGACTATGAGAAAAGTCAATGCTAAAGGGGAGTGTTGAAAGTCATCATTGACTTTATTGTCAGATCCACTATTGATCTATATACATTTACCACAAACAAACTATAATACTGTGGTAGTTGTCTGACAAAAGAAAATGGACAAATTGCTAAGGTCCATTTTCCCTCCATGAACGTGAAAAGATTTTGACTGTTGAAGATGTAAAACCATCTTGTTTGATATTTTACCAGACTTTCAGGAAGTTCATATTTAATGTGTCAAGAAAAAATAGTGTTGCATGTTGAGCACCTTACTAATATAAATAGCGGTTTATTTTCTCAATTGAAGAGCACTAAAGTTCGAAAGAAAATGATAGTAAATAAACGAACTCAATTATTAAGTGAGTATTTAAATAGACATCTCGAGAGTGAAATTTTGATAAAATTAGAGTAGATATTTTCAAGAGTAAAGCTCAATTTAACAGTGTCTAGTGTAAGTTTATTTTGTGAGAGTTGTTATTATATACATTTTAGTGCAATAAAATGGTTTGTTTGCCTCCATTATTAATGGATTCAATCCATTAATTTATCACTAGAGTCCACCATAATGCAACCAGGTAATGTGAATGATATATCATTGCTCTCCTATGACTTGAATGTCATGTCATTTAGCAATACTGATATGGATGACATGTTATAGACATGAGGTGACCTAATAACCATGTCATCTATCATAAACGACCTAAAGAACGCATCAACAAAAGATATGAATGAACTATCATACGTTAGCTGACGTGAATGCCAATCAATGGTATATAGTGATATAAACAAAATGTCATATGTTTAAGATGTTGTGGATGATATGTCATGACATTATGGTGATATGATGAACATATTATAAATGATATGGATATCAGTCTGAAATGACTAACATGTCATAGAAATATTGTGAACGCCATGTCATACATTCCGTTGTTGTGGATGATAGGTCATCGATGAGAAGTGACATGGATAACACATTATTTTGTTTATCCATTATTTTGTCAAAATAATGTGGTGGGAACGTCTTTAAGAAAGGTGATATGAATATGCCATCACTATTGTATGTTATGATGGCATTTCATATCACATAGTATTGAGGTGACGTGAATGAACTATGACATATGATGTGTATGACATATTTGCAACTTCAGGTAACGTATTTTACACTGATTTTTCTATAATGGAGACAATACGGATGTCTCCACCAAGGAAAAAGCCGAGCAGATAAAGGATGAGTGGATAGTTGGAAGGCGCTGAACATAAGGTTCTATGGGGAAGCGAACGAAGATTCTAGACCGTGGAGGAAACTTGCTAACCGGTGTTGCAGGAGGCGGGACATGCTCCAGGTGGACCAACACATCATTGCAAATGTGGAAAGGTGATTTATTTAAAAACGGAGACCAAGGGATCACTATTGCAAGTGGCCCCTAAAAAAGGATAAATAAAAGAGATAATTACAAAAACCTTCTCTAAAATTTCTAACAATTTCACTAAACTCCCTTGAGATTTAAAAAATTACACATACCTCCCTTGTGATTTAAAAAGACAATTTTACTCTTAAATATTTTAATGAAATTCTCTTATTTGGTATGCGTATATTTAGAATGAGTTTTAAAATTATTTGTTAATTCTTTTTCCTTCTCATTCTTTTTTGTTAATTTTTCGCCAATGGAACTGTAGAACTGTCATTATTACCTCTAGTTTCTATTGTAACCAAACATCAAATTAGTGATTTTTTTTACAAGTTAATTTTATATGTAATTCAATGTTTTTGTTGATCTTTGTTTTCTATTTTTTGATATTAAAATTGACAAAAAATGAAAAAGAAATGGCCCAAAACAACTACTAAATTATGATAATTTCATTACTTGAAAAATTAATAAACTCTAAATGAATTATTTCAACATTTTCTTTTCTATCTTATAAATCTAAATCCATAATAAAATAACATCAAAAAGTATCCTATCATAGTAGTAAAATTATTATTATTGTTAATTATCAAATAATAGATTTGGACATGAAAAAGTTGGCACCTTTTCCTTATAATTATACTAGATCATCTTATAATTGTATAGGAAAATAAATTAAAACTAATTATACAAGAGCATTTTTAGGTATTCATTTAAAATTTGACCAAATAAATATTATTTTTAGATTTTGTTACTAAAACTATCAAATCAAGGAAGGTAAGTGTAATTTTTCAAATCTTAGAGGAGTTCAATGAAATTGTCAGAAACCTCAGGAGAGGTTTCTGAAATTATCCCCAAATAAAAAGCATGGTATAGATGCAAGTACTTTGTAGCAGGTTTAGTATGTTCATGAATAACAACTATTATTTTGGCAGTGCAATCTTTTTTTGCTTAATGATTAATTATGAATTGATCCAAGGTGTAAATAATGGAATAATAATATTTTGACAAAGTATTCATAGTTGTACGAAGAAATAATTGCATTTGAATTATTTATCTGCCATATTAGTCTTTAAAAAGTTATATATACAAAAATAGTGTAGTGCAATCATATCTGCTAGATACTGCAATTCATACAAAAAATGAAATGTATTCTCTGGGATGGTGATTAAATTTATGATGTGCATGATTATATTGACCTCGGTATTCTTTTTTTTTTTATTTAAATAATGGTAATTTTATTCAAATGAACGGGAAATGTTACACAATGGCAGGAGTACTTGTGACCCTAACTCTGCGAAATGAAGGAAAAGCAAGATTGTCCAATCGAAATGTACCCCTGGCCATCAATGGCAGGCCAACGAAGTTTTCATAAACACGGAGCAACTGATTTGGATGGGTACAACCCACATTAGACAACACATCGACCACCTTGTTTGCCTCCCTGTAGCAGTGTACTATTTGGCACCCGCCTTGAGCTAGTTGCACCATCTTCTCCACCTCCCTACCGATGGACCAAGGACACCGGTACCGTTTTAAAAGAATTGCACTAGCATCAGCGAATCCGACTCCACAATTAGGCTCTCCCTGAAACCTCGTTGCATACATAACTGCAACCCAATAAGCAAAGCCTTAGCTTCCGTTTGCAGACTGGAACTGTGACGCCCCGAAAGGATGAGTGTGAGAACCTGAAAATTTTTATATATTTTTGAGACATTATTTTGTTTCCTTGTCTATAATTTTATGCCTTTCTTCAATATATTAATTTCCTATACATTTTTATAAAGGAATATAGTTTTCAAATCATTTCCTTGATACAAGTTAGTCCACGTTGAGTTTGAAGTGTATTATGGACGTGGGACCCGCTAATGCGGTAAATGCAATATATTTTTGACAACTTGTTGGAGGTTTGTATTAAGTGATATTATTTTACAAGGTGCTAAGAGATTTGTATTAGAGAGATAAAAAGATAAGCTTTAAGCTAAAAGGTGACAAGTGTCACCATTCAATTCACCCTTGGACTTTTGATCAAGATATTTTTACCATCTTAAAGCTAATTTTGGCCATTTTATTTCTTCATTTGAAGCTCTCTTGGCCGAACTCCTTAGGGAGAGAAAAGAAAGAAACCTCCAACTTCTTTCTTCAATTTCTTGCCTTGATCTCACAAACCAACCGCTAAAACTTTGATTTGCTCCATAAAAACCTTTCTCTTGGTAGGATTAAGGTGAGTGGTGAAGTGGTTTGAGAAACAAAGGTGCTAAGTTGCTTGTTGTCTTGAGATTATAAGGTGAGTTGTTAAGAATCTTTCCCTTTAGCTTTGCTAATGTTCAATTGGTGGCTTTAGTGGTTTAATATGATGACATATGGTATGATTATGGTTTGTTTATGGTTGGAAGTGAAGGTTTGATGAATTTTGATTTATTCTTGTTATTTTTCTGTTTTGTATGAGGATCATGGTTTGATCATGGTATGATGGCTAGTAATGGTGTAAAATGAAGCTTGTATATGTTAGTTGAAATTGGTTGCGGAAAATTTCTGGTTTGATACGAAATTCCAGGTTTAGGGTTTGCATTTGCCCTGTTCTGACCGGATTTATTTGGGCATGTTAGAGGCTGAATCAGGCTTAGGTTAAAACATGAAAGTTGTAGTAAATGGTGTTAATAGCTGCCTACAAAATTTCAGCTCAATCGGAGTACTGTAGCAAGTGAAATGACCGAAATACCCTTGACTACCATGTGCCCTGTTTCGCGCCCAAATTTCTGTTTTCGTGGAAATTTCTATTTTTTGACCATGAAAATGTATGATTTGGCTTTGTAGGTATTCATAAGAAATGTAGGGTTATGTCTTAGCTTCGAAATGGTATAAAGTGCATCCAAATCTGAGATCCGTAGCTCCAGTTATGACCACAACAAGATCGGTTGTCAGAACTGCCTTTGAATTTGGATAGTTCTAACAGGAACTTTGGGCCCATTTTTCACCCTGCCCTGTATTGATTCAGGTTTTAACCAAAAAATAAAAGTTTTAGTATTATGAGATAGCTTTCCAATGCCTTTAGAATTTCTTGATTTGGATTTGTGAACTGTGAGTTATGGTTTAGGAAACAGACCCTGTCCGTCACCAAAAAATGCAAACTTCTGGTACTGTTTTCCATACTTTCGACCTACTTCCGTTCAGATCTAGATTAAGGTGTCTTCATGAAAATTGTAGCCCTTCCTCTTAGCTTCACAAAGGTACCTCATGCACTTTGATCCGACACTCGTAGCTTCGATTGTGTTCAAAACAGTTTTTGACACCAAAACGGTTGTGCTGCCATTTCCGTTTCTGTATGCCGTTTCCGCGCATGCATGTGTCGATTTTGCCGTTTTACTTGAGTTATGCATGTTAGTAGCCATTTGTAATATATTGTGATGCAATCTTCTATTTCAGACAGTGGTGAGCTAGACGGAACCGATGGGGCCCACTAACTGGCGACTTGAATTCATTTCCGTATTTTCTCTTGTTATACTTGCTCTTTAGGTGAGTAATTAGGGTTTCTGTGTAACTCAATACTAATATGAGTTTACTATGAAAAATGGGCACTTAGGCGAGGGTGTACTTTATCGCACTCGATCTAAACCCCATTAGTTGCTATTGATACCTGTGAAATATGATTTTGTGAATTGTTATGGAGCAATTATTGCTTGTGAAACATTTGTGGAGCATTTATTGCTTGTGACGCAATTTGGGAGCATTTATTGCTTGAACCAGAGCATTTATTGCTTGAACTAGAGCATTTATTGCTTGAACCAGAGCATTTATTGCTTGAACTACGATTTTAGAGCATTTATTGCTTGAAAAATATTTTAGAGCATTTATTGCTCGTGACTTGAGTTAAGGCTCATGGTCTCTCTATGGGGGATCCTTTAAGACAAACGAGCTGTGTGGCTCAGGATCTCAAGGGTCAACCAGTGATCAAGCTCGACAAATGAGCTGGCTTGGGAGCCACCCGTATCCTTACCATGTGGTGTTACTTTTCTGCTTTTGCTTTGCTCTCACTGTGCAAATGTTGACATGTAAAAATTACATTTTTACCCTGGTTAGTCACTGAGCTTCTAGCTCACCCCAAAAATATTTTATTCCCCTCCACAGGGCTCGTGGCGAAGGAAGGCTTGTAGTACTTATTCACGTGACTGGATGGCATATATCTTGTACAGTTTGGATTTGGAATCATTTTATGTATAGTTTGGGGAATTGTTTCCGCTTCGCTTATGACATGTAATTATTGGAGAATTTGATGTATATTTGAGATTTATATTGTAATCTATTTGAGGATTGTAGTAAGTGAGTGAGTCCCGGCAAGAGTTGGGCAGGCGGCCCGCCGAACCCTTTGGTACACTTTAGGGGGAGGTGGGGCCGTCACAGGAACACTTCCCCAAGAACCCAGAGAGCGCAAATACCATCTTCCCTTCAGAGCTCCGAAGTATCCCACTTCCCCCAATCACCCCAGGGTTTCCTTTTGAGCAGCCGTCTATATTCAGCTTGACAAATCGAGGTGGCGGAGAGAGCCACCGGATCGGTTCCATTCGGAAAGCATCAGTCCGATGCTCCACCATTTCCAAGAACGTAGGCCAATCCCACACATGTTGCAACTCCATTTGGCACCCCGGTATTCTTTTAAGTTGAAATAAAAGGAAAGGTACCATAGTGCATTTGTGCGTTAGTGATCTGCAAATCTGAGTCCCTAACTTTTGATGTTTACAAAATAAATGGATGTTACTAATTTTCTCTTCAAAGATCTTTTCAGCAATCGAGCAAATCAGGTTCAAAGATTAAGCGCATTTAGAAAAGACAAAGATTGCTGAATCTGTCGGACGCTCGTAAAGACAGGATCGGACGTCCGACAATCATTGAGCAACTTCGGACGCATGAAAAACTCCATCACCGGACGTCCGAAAGAATTAAAACATTTTCTCTAAACTCACTGATCTCGATCGGATACAAAATGTTAGAGCACCGGATGTCCGATAAACTGCGAAACATTTCGGACATAGAGCACTAGAGGTACCAGACGTCCGAAAGAATTGAAAAAGATTTCTCAAACTTTACCATCTGCTTTCGGACACAAAATTTGAAGGTACCGGACATCCGAAAGAATTAAAAAAAATCTCTTTTGCTCACTGCCTGCTGTCGGACGCAAGAAACAAGTCTATCGGACGTCTGACACTACCAACGGCTAGTTGACTTTTCAGCAACCTTCTATCCGTTGAAAGCTTTAATTGAGGAACTTTTTGGTCTCATATAAATAAAACAAAGTCAACCACTTCAAAATACTTTTGCACATTAAGACTACAAAAGATCTAGAGTAATTTTAGTGAGAAAATTCTCTTCAAAGAAGATTTGTACTCTTAGTTGTGTAGATTTCGTATAAGCTTTTCTTGTGTGAGAAAATTACTTCAATAGTGTAGTTTTGTGAGGGTTATCCAAATGATAGTAAAACTTCCTAACTTGACCAAGTGTGGCTTGGGGCAAGGAGGAAGTGATCCTTCCTTTGTACACAAAGATTGGTTGTAATTGATCAACTTGAAAAAACTTGCTTTATAAAGTGATATTCAAACTCAAGAGGAGTTTGAAATTTGGTTTGCTATTCTATCTCTTTCATTTACTACCTTGCAATATAAATTGCTCATCTCTTCTACTCACGAGCATTTGTACTTTCTCATTATTTGTTCCATTGTGTGGTCATCTAGAAAAGAGGGCAAATTTTATATTGAGCAAAAAGTGTCTCATAACTTTGTTAGTTTTTAATTTACCTAATTCGCCCCCCTCTTAGGTTGTCTTTGATCCTTACAATTGGTTTCAGAGATTGGTCTCCTAGAGATTAAGCTTAATCGGCTTTGGAGTAAAAATGACAACCAACAATGCCATATTTTTTGAAGGACAATCTGTCACTAGACCTCCAATGTTTAATGGATCCAATTATGTGAATTGGAAGGAAAGAATGATTATCTTCTTGCAATCTATTGATATTGAACTGTGCTATTCTATCTCTTTCATTTACTACCTTGCAATATAAATTGTTCATCTCTTCTACTCACGAGCATTTGTACTTTCTCATTATTTGTTCCATTGTGTGGTTATTTAGAAAAGAGGGTAAATTTCATATTGAGTAAAAAGTGTCTCATAACTTGGTTAGTTTTTAATTTACCTAATTCACCCCCCCTCTTAGGTTGTCTTCGATCCTTACAACTATGTAACAAAATTAATAAGTTAACCAATATAAAAACTGAATTAATAAATGTATTGAAAATTACTATGTACAATAGTGCAAGTGTACTGAAAAGGGATAAATAAAATTAGAAGACAGGGATAAAACGAATAACTCAAATGCATTAGGTGTGATAGAGGTTATTAGAAAAGACAAACTATAAATGAAATTAGTTGGAGGAGACTTAAACGAAAAAATAAGTAGAACTCAAGTATAACAAATTAGTTGTTATACAATCAAAGTTGATAATGTCTATATTGGTAGAGCATAAATGATTAATTCTTGAAATAATAATTATGGTATACGTGTGTATGCGTGCGTACATATGTTATTAGTAACTATGACGAAGTCGAACATTCCATATAGGCGCACTTTTGGCAGATATGAGAAGTGGGATGTTATGGGCCGTAAGAAGGTTGTGAATAAAAGTTATAGGATGGAAACGAAGAAGTGTTAAGTATTGTCAATTTTTTTTAGTGTAAGTGGCAGATCTCGAACTTGAAACCTCTTACTTACACTCCATCCCGCGTACTATCCAATTCATCCCTTCCTCTCTAAGTTTCGTCTGTAATACAAGTAAAGTGTTCACGAACATGTTCGAGTTCGGTTCATTTGAATTCGAAAAAAGATTGATGGTATAATAAATTAATCAAACTCGAATACAATGCTAGGTTCATTTAATAGTCGAGACGAGCACGAACCTATTTACAAACTATTCGAATAGTTCATGAACACATATATAATGACAAAGAATAAATGAATAGCAATATAAGTGTATTTTCAAATATAGGATATATATTTCTTGTTTCATAAAAAAAGTAATTATACATGAAGTTAATATTATTTAATTTATAAAACAAAGAAGCATAATTAAATTTATTCTAAATCATGAATGATTTTTAAAATGCATAATTAAATAGTTTTCAAACTGAAATTGGAGTTAGAGCTCAAGCTCAAATTCGATTCATTTAATTTAACAAACTAATGTCGAATTTGAACTCAAACATATATACAAATTATTGAAGTGAATTTGAGCAACATTTATGGGTCGTTTAATATTCAATCAAGGTCGAATAGCACTCATATAATATGGGAACAGATCTTGAACATCATGTAATTAGATCGATTTGACTCGTGGAAAACATATTATACAAATATAATAAAAGTAAGAAAATCTGTGAACCTAGTAAAATTAAATAGTAGAGAAACTAAATAGAAAGTAGATGAATGATCGCCTGCTAAGTAGAAAAAGGGAATAAAATTTTTTTGGGTAATTTGGCAAAGAGCAAAACAGTCCCCCAGGGGTATTTGTACTTTTAATTTGCAAAACAGTCCTGGTGCTGATCGATTTGAATTATTTTAATTACCAGTTGCCACCTCTACCCACCACTAGGCATTCACAGGCCCCATGGAGAACACCTCAATCACTTTCAAACCGATACTGCTGGGCTGCAACGAAACGTCACATACTGCCCTCCCCATTATTGCTACTGCGGTGGCTCATTGCACACCACGTACTTCAAAACAATTGCTTTACTCTTGCTAGAGACATCCGTACTATCTCCACTCTATAACCATCCTATTTTACACATCATCTCAACTATTCAATGTGAATAACATATCACTGAAGTAAGCATGGCCTATTGGATCCGTCATTGGTTGATGTGGTTCCCATGCATCATATTCTCTGCTAACATGTTATTTGAGTCAAATGACATCACTCATGACGAGACGAAGAAATGATGACGTGGTGGTCTCTTGGTTTCCCACCTTTTTTAACAATCTTCATCATCTAAACCTCATTAGTGACGGTTTTCCAATGAAGAATAAATCCTTAATTTCTAAAGAGTAAATCTTCTTCCACTCTCTGCTTGTAGATTAGGAAAAAAGTTATAGAAACCAACCCTCAAACCACTCCTCAACGTCAATTTCATCACTTTCCAAAAGGAAATTTTGAACTGAACCTTTACAACATAATGGATTAGATTTATAAAAAGAGTTTAATCATCATCGAACATTTTAAAATTCATTCAATCTGAACCGTGTATCATCTCGCTATTTTCTGGAGAAATTAAATATTCTCTGGAGTGAGTGTACAAAAAGTCTTTATTTCATGAACCATAAGTGGCAAGAAGAATTGCTGCCATTTTCAACGTCATCATTGTCCTCCATTTTCTTTGAGAACTCAAGAGAATTAACTTATTAGTTTTCTATCTATATATATAACAATAACCATTCAGTTTGCAGTTTTTATATGTATAATAGTAGAATGTTCACAGGAGAATTAGTTTGTTAGTTTTCTGTCTAAATATGTGTAATAATAACCATTATGTTGCATTTCCTTATACTATATAAGAACGAGTTTAGGACTAAATTTCAACCGCAGGGGTGAGGCTATTTTGGGAATGTGACAGTATTTGAAGAGTTATTGGAACATTGAGTACAAATCATTATAGCTTTAATTTCACTATAATTACTTATATAACCTTTTAGACATTTAAGATTAGGGGCAGGTTTGGTATGTTACAATGTTTGGTACCAAGTTGAATATCATGTACAACTGAATAAAGCTTGTATTTTGATAAAATTACATAAAAGTCCTTTTAATCATTTGTTATACTAACATCCAAGCCTTCCAATTTCCTGAGACCTTTCTCATCCGTTAAGAAATTAATTGGATGTTTACATAATTGGATTTTAATTATAATTAATTAACTTAATTATTTTCTAAACAATCATTATCATATTTATGTCCCCAAGTTTAGCCGATACCCTTTCATCTTTTTCGGTTTCACCTCTTTGGTTTTATTATGGCTATTAAATATTTGGTGGAATGCATAGCTTTTCCTTTAAATTGAGGTGAGTTCTTTGGGTTTGTCTTCTTCGATTGTAATTTTTTTTTTCTGATGATTGGTTTATTCGAGAACTCCATATAGTTTGCCTTTTGATACTTCTAATTCCAAAAACTGACTAATTATATTGTTTTCCTTAGTAGATCTCAGAGATTCTGTCTCTGGTCAAAGTACAATTTGAGATAATGTTGTCACTTTCTAAAATAATCAGAAAAGCAATTTTATCATCTTCTCCTCCTCGGCCAAGGTATTATCTCTTTATTTAAGTCAAATAACCTTATTTCTCATGAACTTTCTCCTATTATTCTTGACTCCAGGGATCTGTTGACTACATTCCAGCAGTTATGGTTCAAGTAGTTATTTTTTCATATAATATGATTTGGAATTCAGCTTGTGTTTATTTTAATTGAAAATTTTATGATTGTAAAATTTATTAACTTAGAATTTTGTACTTCATTGAAACTAAAAAAGAAAATTAATCATGCTACATAGTACTAAGATGTCATTTGCACTCTATTTGCTTTCCATGTTATGATCTCATTCTTGTATTATACTGTTTATATAGTTTCAAATACAAAACATTTGCTTTTTTATGCTATCTAAAAGAATTTGTAGTGAATCTTGATGAGTTTAAATGCTTTAGCTACAGCACCATTTTGATTGCATTGTATTAATTCATTTACTCATAATTGTATGTTATACAATGATAAATAATGTTTCTTGATTTGATTGAAGCAACTATTATCCATAGTTCAAACGAGTCAATTAAGTAGAGATATTATATTGGATACTTATACAAGTAAACATTGGAAAATATCATTAAGCAGTTTCTACCTATAGTTTGCAATTCGAATTCATATGAGGAATTTCTTTTGATTTTAGTTACCATTTTCTACAATTTCAAATTTAGAAAATATTATTTGCACCAATTTTTTATAATCAAGATAGTTTCAATTCAGATCTTTAACAATTATGCAGATTTGAACTTATTTATGAGATTATAAAGAAATGCCCCTACCAAAAAACACCAAATTTGAATAGTTTCTACAAAATTTTGAAAAAGACCATTTAAGTTTCTTATTTATCTATCATTTTTGGGCATTATTATCTTTGTAAGAAACATGTGATTAAGTCGTATTATGCCCACCAAATTATATAAATAGTTAGTCAAAAATAAAATTATTTTAGATTAGATTGGATGCAAAGTGATTGATGGATAAACTTGACTTGATAATTCAGGTTGAACTTAAGTCGAGGGAGAAATCAGAAACATTGCTTGAGGAATCTTTCACGAACATATATAGATTCGAGAGATGAAGGGTCCAATTGATACTTTAAAATGTTTTATCATCTTGGATAAGTTTTAGAAGAGACCTTTGGATACTTTTCAATTGCACTTCAAACATTTTTACATTTTCAAACTATCCTTATCTTTGCAGTTGAAATTCAAATATAACCTTTGATCACAACGGATTCTTATATAGTATAACGATAAGGATGTCTCATTGCACATTATTTTTATTGACTCACTATGTAACTTATGATTTTTCTATTAAAATCACATGATAAAATCATCATACTTCAGTTCTTATACTACAAAATATTAAACAATAATTATTAATTATTTTGAATCACTAGCACCAAATTCCCGCGCGTCGCGCGGGCTGTCCCTCCCTAGTCTTATGAATAATAGTAGAATGTTAGGAGTTTCTTTTATAATCATTTAATATTTCACGTCTTTATTAAAACTTTATAACTCATACTCTTATAACTTCCACCTTTTGCACTTTGTGTACTTTTTGAAGAGCTCAATTGCAATATTTCGTTCGTATGTTATTTTGCTATTTTTAAGAACAACAAAAGGATTATTCATCACCACTCTCACCTTTTGGTTTATTTCTTCATTCTTGTATTGGAATTAGTTATATAAAACACAATTTATCGCGATCACTTATTAGTGTTACGACTCTTTTTTCATGTCAAAACGTAGTTATAGTAAATTACTTTGCTAGAGATGTAATATGAAAAATTGCAGTTTAGGTGCAAGTTATCTTTACTTTTCCTGCTTCAGATCCTCAACCCCTTAACAAATCCCCTTATTAAGTCTCACCCTAAAATTTTGATGTGTAACAAATCACGTAATATTACTTATTCTACCCAAGGTCTAAAACACGACTTGTCTCTTGTCTCTTTTGACTACTAAACAAGTAACGAGAAATCACATGAAACGAAAATTTACAGACCCGAAATTGATAATTATTCCCTTTTAGCATGACTTGTTACAACCTATTATACTATCATTCCAATATGGCACTAGCAGTCCAAAATTTCATTTTCAAACTTCTATTAACTCTAAATCTTTTATTTGGATATTACCGTATCACAAACTATAGTAGATTATTAAAGAATCCTTGGAAAAGCAATAATAAGTTATTGAAGAATCGTCAAAGGAAGATAACAAGTAGCATGACCAATTCCAAGATAATATGAATATCAATTAAATTTACTTTTTACGCTCCATTAAAAAAAAATCCCTTAATTGAGTACATCATTACTAAAACAATTATGTTCTTGAATTATATAAATATTGCTAATCAACGTAATATGCCACTTTTGAATGATAACAAAATGAAAATACATGAAATAGACATGTTTTATTAGTTGAAAATCAAAAAATTTTGTTAAAGAGAGAATCCACAACACAATGGTTGGAGGAGTGTATATTTGTAATGTATAGTGTGAAGTGGAGGGATTAAATGGTCAGGTGAAGATGTTTAATACAGACTTTTTAGTGAAATAGTTTAAAATTCAAGAATCGAACTTGCAGGACCAAGAGACAAGCATGGCACGGTTCCTGAGTGGTTTGAAACCTAAAATTGCTAATCAAATGAAGATGTATCACTATGTTGAGCATAGTGACATGGTAGAGAAAGTTGTCAAAATTGAGCAGAGACACAAGAGATAGTAGAAACCAGAAAACTTAATCAAATCATTCTTTAGCCCCACCACTTCCACCGCCAGATGGAATATCCCTCCAGTCTATCGGTTGCAGCGGTAACCGCAAGAAGAAGGCGCCGCCACTATCATGCTTTTAGTGGTCAAAATCTGAAAAGAGACTCGAAAAAAAAATCCGGAATGGAAAATTCGGTCACTGGTTTGATTAGCTATTTTTCGGGATATTTTTGAAAATTTTTGTTGTAGCAGAGTTTTTAAAGTATATTTTAGAATATTTTTAGAAATTATTTTGGAATATTTAAGAGTAGAAGAGTTTATAAAATATATTTTGAGATATTTTTAAAAATTTTAAAAAAATTTAAACTAATTTTTAGATTACCTTTTAGAGTAATTTTTAAAAATTTTATTGTATTTGAAAAACTTATTTTTGAAAAATACTCCCATCCAAACAAACTAGTTTTTGAAAAACACTCTCATCCACATCCATAATGTAGGCAAGGGGATTTGATCTCTTAACCTATATCCAAGTAGAGTTTTAAATCTCTTTTAGTCGCGAATGACTCTAGAATTAATTGGTTCTATAACAATTTATACACCCTAGTTCTTTGTTGCTAAGGGCATTGACAGAATAAAAGGGCCTTGCTGTCAAACATCACGTTATAATCAGGGTATTATAGACAACCAACAAATATGCAACCGGTTAGCAGACCATCTAGGCAAACAGCAGCCACTGTTTAATGCTTGTAGAGCCTCCAAGTTGACATAAACGGCCACGAACCGGTGTTGCCCATACAAAGTCCTCTTTTTCTTGGTTATGATTTTGCTCAATGTTGTTTGGGTTATGTATTTCAATATGCAATTAAGTAATGCAATGGCAAATAAATTCCTGATGAAAATAAAGTAATGCAATGGCAAATAAATTCCTGATGAAAATAACTATTATATTCTTTTTAATGTCTACCACGTCAAAAAATTTTGAGTTTGAACTCTCGAATGCCCAAAAAAAAAAAAAAACTACTTACTTGACTTCCTGTATGTAGTAACAATTAAAAAATGTGCCAATGAATTGCGATTTTTTTTTACTTGCTATTCCAAGAAAAAACAGGAAAAAATCAAAGAACTGTAATTTTGTAGTTAACTGCAGAATCTCTTCATTACAAAAGAATATAAAAATGGAATCATCACTCGCACTTTTTATCTAACATCTCGAGTTCACAGAATAGAAACCCGGAAAACTTAATCAAATCATTGATTTGTCGTCAAAGTTACCCAACATCCTAACAAGATAAGGAAAAACAAAATGGCAACAAACTATTCTTACCAAAAAAGATTAAAAAACCAAAAAAAAAAAATATTCTAAGCACCAAAAAAGATTTAAAAAACAAAAAACAGTATTCTAAGCACAAAATGCAAATGGGGAAAGAGTTTCAAAAATCTGGTAGCTCTTTCATGCCATCCAACGTCGCAGATGATAAGGAGCTTCTTATGTTAGGCATAAAAAATAAGGAATCCGAATAATTATAAAACGGTTGAGCTGTACAAAAGAAATCCGCAGCCGGATTTGGATTGAAAAACGGAATATTGTTGAAGCAAGGATTTGGCGGATCAAAAATGGGTGGTGGTGTAACAAAACACGATGAATTAACCTGACCAATGTCCCCTGCCGTGGTACCACTGCTCCCATTATTTTCAATCTCATCCGTCACCACCGAAGTTGATTCATTATCATCATTCATCGTCCCACCTTTATTGTCGTTCACCATCATATTCTTATTATTATTATCGTCCGTAAAATCATCCTGAAAATTCGGTTCGACCTTGGTTTCAGGAGGAGGAGGAGCGGGGCTAATAATTTGATCGTCCTCCGACGACCGCGAAAGGCCGGTGAGCTTTTGCACCAATGCCATGAAATCCTTAGGTCAGCCAAGATCTTTCTCTAATTTTTCACCTTCCATAGCTCATACTCCTCAACCAAGAAGAGAAGAAAGAATATTATTTAGCAATTTACCTTCTTCTAAGCCGAAATCTGGAGTTGCCAAGAGGGATGTGAAGTCGACTCCAAACTATACCAAGTATTCGGTTAAGGTGAATAATCGTGACAGCAAGTGTTTCAAGAGTCAAGGTTTAGGACATATTGCTAGCCAATGTCCAAACCAAAGAGTAAAAAGATTGTTGTCGCGCCCCATTTTTGAAAAAAATTTAGTGTTAAAAAAAACATATTTTTTTATTTTAGAAAATAAATAAAGAAAAATGGTTTAAAATGGGACTTAAAATATGCGACGGTTCGGGTTCAAAATAATAGTCTAAAAAGGGTTTTTAAGTAGAAATAGGAGTCGCCACTTGGTATTGAATTTAGGTGTACTAAGTCACCCAAAATATATTTTTAAATAAAAAAAAATCCCTTTTAGACGACTCCAGATCTTTAAAAATAAGAAAAAAGAATTCGGGAGTCACGATTGAAAAAAGGGAAGGCAAAGATTTGATAGGTTCAAACCTAAAGCACCTTTTCAATCTAGTCAAAACTAGTTGGGAGATTTAATCAAAAAATTTTCTAATCTAACCTATAAAATTTATCACGTTTGGATGTTTCTATAATGGATGCAAATCTAGATCTAAAGAATATCGGGAGAATCGAAATGTCTCTTCAAAGTTTAATTGGTACAAATCACATTAATTGTGATGCCTCAAAAATGATTCTTAGAAGAGGTCACGAAAAATGCAAAAGATGGGACTCAAAAAGAAATTATAATATATAGCTAAATATACATGACCTAGAAATGGGAAATGCAACATAACGGGTACAAGATGCTAAAATTCGTGACTCAAATTTTCCTTCTTATAGAGGGGATAAGAGCGTGCTAAGGCTAAAAAACCATACTCGTTCATTTTCCATATTTGAAGGGTAACTCTACGAATCTAGTCAAGCAAATGGACTAGCCTACTTCTAATTTCCTACAGTGAAATACAATTCTCAATGATATGGTCCAAACATATAGAGGGTAAGGGAATAATAGTAGGAAAAATATCATATAAATGAAAATAACCTAAAAATAGGAAAAATGCATAAAATGCAATAAATGTCACGCAAAGGTTTGAATCTAGCACGAAAATGGCCTAAAGGGTCTAACGTTGGACTAACCCATTTCTACAAGTTATCACTAGCGTTGGACTAGTAAGAAATCAGGGAGAAAGGCCACAACTAGCATTGGACTAGTGTGGTGACGTCATACGTTTATTATGAATAAATAAAGCATATAAAGCATAATTAAAACACATAAACATATAAAGTACATAGAGCATATAACACATAGGCATAATATTTAGATGCAAAACTTTAGAGAAAGCAAATAAATACATAAGCACACAAGCATGCAACCAAATAAGCAAATAAAAATTAACTATTACATTGGGAGTCCTAACTACAATTTAGAAGGGAAATTTTGAAAATAATAAACCTATCTATTACATTTATCTAACTAATTACATTTTTGCCAAAAATAAAATCTATCTATTGTATGGCCTAACTAAATACATTTCTTGGGCACCTATCTATTACAATTTGGCATTTAAATGCCTCCCAAATAATTATCAAAATTAAATAAAATAAATGAAAACTTAAAATGGATAGAATGTGTAAATAAAAGAAAAAGTATTCAAAACATGCAATCACACATAAAAAAAACACATAGGAGCACATAAAAAAACTTAAAATAATAATAGAAGGTACCTCCCTTGAAATAGTGGTTAAATGAGGTAATTTGCCCTATTTACACTCTGAAATCAACAAAATAGTCAAGACACTAATTTAATTGATAATTTAAAAGAAAATGTAAACATGTAGCAAATTTATTTATTGCTATAAAGAAATGTAAATAAACATAAAATCCTTAAAATTTACTAATTAAATGCATTTAAATGAGGCATGATTAACAATTAAAGAAGATAGACAAATTATACTTAAGGAATCAAAGCTATTAAATAAAAAAGGTGATGCGCGTGGGAAAATTTTTTTTTTTTGTTTTTTTTATTCATTTTCTTTTCTGCTTTTTCCTACAAAACCAAGCAAAATGATTTTACTTAACAAGTTTAAAAAATAAGAATCAAGAAATAAAATTAAAAATAAAAATAAACAAATATATATAGTAAACAATAAACAAAAATAAAATGAATTATTGAATTATTGATATTTTGGTGTCGACAATTGTGTTGTCGAGCGGTGCGATAGTCACAGATGACAAGGAGGAATACAAGAATATGCCACCATTAATCAAAGAAGAGGAGGAAAACATGGAAGAAATGCCAACCTATGAACTTGTTGGATTAGGGTTGGTTGCACGAAGAATTTTGGCAGCGCATGTCCAGAAGGATGAACTCCAATGGAAAAACATCTTTAACACCCATTGTTATATCAAAGACAAGACTGGATGTGGCTTCACATGCACAAGGAGAGGTTCCCAGTTCAAAGGCTTAATAAACTCCTACCTCATGGAGATGGACATTTTCTAGTATTGGAATGCATTAATGACAATACGTATAAACTTGATCTTCCACGTGAGTATGGAGTTAGTGCTACTTTTAAAGTTAATGACTTAAGTCCTTTTGATGTAGGTGATGACTATGATTTGAGTACAAATCCTTCTCAAAAGGAGGGGAATAATGAGGACATTGAAACTGTCCAAAGGTTCGACACTTCAAATGGTGACTCGATTAGAGTTCTAGCTGATCCAATCACTAGAGCTCGTACTAGGTGGTTGAGAGATTCACTTCAAGCGTTGGTTCGAGGTATGAAGGAGCAAGTTGGGGCATCTAAGGCTATCAAAGAACTTGATCAAGTAAGCATGAAGGTTGAAAGTTTGCTAGAAGTCACAGCTGAAAGCAGCTCAAGTTGTTCAAGTAGTTGGAGAGTATAGTTGAGTCGAGCACCCAACATAAGACCCATCATATTCTGGTTCTTGTTCGATCTGGAGAGATTTGCTATGATGGGTGGTAATCATTGAACCCAACATGACCTGATATAGCATTTTATTTTCACATTTTATTTTATTTTATTTTTAATAGAAGCAACCTGCTGATATTGAGTTTAGTAGTTCACTTAATAGGATAATTAAATTGTTTTTAAGTCTTTCTTGAGTCAATTTCCTAGTGCTAGTAGGAGTTTACATTCGGCCAACTTGAACTTGTTTTGGTCGAGAATCTTTCCTAGTTGGTTTAGGTTTTATGCTTTATAAGTCTGTATGTAGGCTATTCATTTATTCAATAAGAAGTTAAAAGAATATTCCAATAAACCTGAGAGTAAATCTCTTGGCTCTTTGAGAGATCCTTTGAATATCTTAGAACGTGTCTTGGAAATTCAATTGGGCTTATCAAACAGGAATCACACTTGTTTGTGGTGCCTTCTACAATTCACCAAAGTTCTATCCATCACTAATTGTGAGTCAAATTACTTCCATTCCATTCGGTTCATAATTCAGGGGTTTAAAGGGTTTTGGTCGTTCCGTCAATCCAAATTTTGATGCCTTTCTGTCTAGATCTTACGGGGTACAAGTTCTTCCAATCGTGGTTGAGTTCGTATCATGATACCTTCTTAAATTAATAGAATTTGTATGATCTCATGGTTATTAATTTAATATGCTTCCCAGCTACTTTGAATATTTAACTCTCTTTCTTCATTGTCACTAATTTGTTGCGTTCTAAATATTTTTGGAACAATAGATAGAATTCATGTACTTAATTAGCTAATTAATCTTGAATTACGTAAATTTTTTGCTTAATTTCATCAGGGTTTTTCTAAAGGGTGCCCATTGGGCACTCATTAATATAACTACAATTCACCTAATATACTATATATATATATATACATATTCATAATTATTATCCTCCCTTGAATTTATATACTTTTTCTATTTAATCTTACTTGTTCTCTCTTGTATTTATTTACTTTCTCTAATTACTCTTATATTTTTAAAAATGTAGCACCTGAAATATATCTTAATGAGTACATATTGGGCACCCATTAGACAGACCCAATTCATAAATACTTCACCTTTCTTTTTAAATGACATGATATATAGCTAGTTGAAGTAATTGACGACTGTTCTCATTTGATTATTTTACTTCATTTCATATTGTCATTGTTTGATATTCTTATTTGCTATTTTTAGTTCTACATTTTAGATTTTTTAGTCGACAAAGAAATTAAAATCTAGAATCTACGTAAGAGTAGTTTTTAGTTTATTTTGAATATTTTCAAACTTTTTATTATCAAATTTTGCAACTATATTCTTGTGCATGAGTGCGATAAATTAGTATTTGTAACTTTGGCATTTTTATATATCATATATTTTCTACAGATATCCTATTTTATCCCTGCAATTGGGTTAACAATGATTGAGATGTTGATCTTCCTGATCATGCATAGCTGGTGTAATCTACTTATTACTTGTCACGGAGGGAAACTGAGGCCAAATGGAGAGACAGACTGCAGGATCTATTCTTTTATCTTTTCTAGTTTGTATTAGAGGCCTAGATTTTGATTTTTGAACATCCTGAGTTGCTGATGTCCTAAAATTGGTTTTCTTTGATATATTGAAATATGCGGATAGCTCGGTAGAGATGCCTTGCATATATTGTGAGCTTTTCCAATTATAGTAAGAAAAAGGAATGAAATTCACTATAAGATGCTTAATTCTTGTTGGAATCAAGGAATGTGAAGACCTCGAATAAACAATTGCTATAGACAACTATAAATACCTTAGTACCTATACTGTATGCTCTTTCTTCAAGGCTCATGTTCCAACCTATCCATTTTCTTTTCAAGGCTAATAAGTAGACCTGGCAATTATGCCCAAAACCCAACAATCCACCCAACTCACCTACTAATTTAAGAGCTTGGGTTGGATAATTTGGGTGTTGGGTCAATTTTGGGTTGGGTAATAAAACTCCAAATATATTTTGGATGGTTTTGGGTATTTATGTTAGGGACCCATTACCCAACTTAAATTTAAAAAATTAAATTCAAGAAATACGATCTTGTTTTCGGCGACTTCAACAATAACTTTTGTTCTTCTGCCCAAATAAATCACCACCACCTCCTCCTTTGCCACGTCTACTCTTGAGCAAATTCACAAGTCTCCTTCACGAATGGAACCACACCGCCCTAGATGTATACTCACATCTCTCCTTGATTTATATTCAACCACGCTTGGTGTTTGATATATTGCCCCAGTTGGCCTTTGTTTCTCAAAGTCTCTAATTAATGATATAGCCAGCTTGAGATTTCAGAAAACCATGCCACTAACAAATATTGTTTTAGAAAACCGTGGAAAATATCAGCCACCACAGCTAGAAAGCATATCAGAAATGCAATTGCAATATAGAAACCTATCCAGGGCTGAGCATATTGTGCTAGTTCTTGTAAAGTCCGCTGGCATGCTTCATATCGTTTTTGGACTTCACAAATTGTGCTTTCATTGGAGCTTTTCAAATGAATTGGATAGTGATATTTGAACTAATTGATTGAGAATTGTATCTCTCTCATCAAAATTTCAATTTAATTAAGGCGTGATTGAATCTTTTATGGGACTAGAAATAGTTTCAATAGTTAGTACGTGCGTGTATTTGTGAAAGTATATTAGTGTGTATTTTAGTGTATAAAAATAATGTATTTCTAAAGAACTTAAGAAGTAAGTGTGTGCTTGTATCTGTGAAAGTATTTTAGTGTGTGAAAATGTGTTTATGTGAGTGAAAAAAATTTTTGTATGTAAAAATGTATTTGAGAGAATTTATGTATCAAAACCTATTAATTAATATATTGGGTCATATTTGGGTCATGGGTTTGAGATAACCCAATATGACCCAATCCAAAATTAATCCAATCTAAAGTTGGGCGGATTAAGTATAACCCATTTAAATGAAAACCCTATATCAACCCGCCCAATCCACCCAATTGCCAGGTATACTAATAAGCTCACCTCAGAGAGAAATTGCAAGATCTGCAAAGTTTCCCTCACGTTCTCGGTGCTCGCTGGCTCTTACAGGTGGATGATTTGTCCATTAATTGATCAAGGGTAAAATACAAGGAACCCCCTTATGATTTCGCAAAAAGACACCTTATCCCTTATCGTTTAGAAACTTCCATATAAACACCCTAAACTTCATAACTAAAGTGAAAATTGACCTGTAACTAGGCGTGCGACCTAGAGACGATGGGTATGCGAGGTTCCTTTGAAAAGACCTTGAGCTTCATTTCCAAGCTACCCTTCAATTGCTATATTGAAGTGACATATTAGGGCAGAAGACATTTGAAGCCATCAAAGAGTGAAAGGAAAAAGGGAGAAGAATTAAGAGAAAATAATGTAGGACAATTGACGAATCTTGGGGAGAATCGAAAGTCGCCATGTCCACTTCTGCAAATTTTGGAGGAGGTTTGACGGATCAGAAGTTATTCATTCAAGATGGGCTATGCTTGGCGCACTTGGTTGTGTTTTTCCTGAGCTTTTATCAAGAAATGGTGTCAAGTTTGGAGAAGCAGTTTGGTTCAAAAAGGGTTCACAAATTTTCAGTGAAGGTGGGCTTTGATTATTTAGGTAACCCAGGCTTAATTCATGCACAGAGTATTTTAGCCATCTGGGCTTCACAAGTCGTCTTACAAAACTTGCAGACACTTGATTGACGAGCCGGAGTGCTTAGAATACCTAATGTGCTGTTGAAGATGAGACAGCTTAGGCACTTTTATCTTCCGGCTACTTACAGTGACTGTATGGTGGGCAAGTTTACCTTAAATTTGTGCTGCAAGAATTTGCGACTCAAGGGATTGGACAAGCTAGAGATCCTGGAAAACTTCTGTCCTCCGACTTGTTCATCTCAAGATATATCCACATTGAAGAACCTTCGAGTACTATCCACCATGGTGTTCATGGGGAACTTTGATGATGAGTACTCCCCTATAGAAATCCATAGATTAATGGCAAACTCTGGCCACGTGCATTGCACATCCCTAAATCTTGTCTTTAACAAAGACATGCTAACACCCTCTGCCGCCTTAACCAAGAAAAAATTGTCGGATGCTGTTGGTCAATGTTTCTCTAGTCGCAATCTTCAAGTCTTGGAGGTACATGGTCCACTGGCCAATTTCCCCAAGTACGAAGCCCAATACATGTATGCAAGCCTTCTTAAATTGAAACTAACCACAATGGAGATAGAGGAATATTCCATGAAAACTCTGGAAAGGCTTCCTAATCTCCGGTCACTTCACTTGCGAGATCTAAATATTCTCGGGAAAGAGATGAGGTGCAAGGCAACAGGTTTTGGCCAACTTAGATTTCTTCGTTTTGAATGTCTACACAACTTAGAGAAGTGGAATGTTGATGAAGGAGCCATGCCTAACCTTTTGGTATTGACAATTGTATGTTGCCCAAAGCTGGAGATGGTTCCGAATGGATTGAGATTCGTTAAAACGCTGAGAGAGTTGAACATTGCATCGATTCCAAAGGAGTTCACAAATATAAGGGATAGGATTTTGACAAAGTCAGCAGGTAACTCAGCCGGTTCAGAAGGTAATTTCCACTTTAGTTATGAAATTTAGGGTGGTTATGTGGAGATTTTTAAACAATAGGGGAGCAAGGTGTCTTTTCGCGAAATCATAAGGGGTTCCTTGTATTTTACCCATTGATCAACCAACATTGGTAATGCATTACAATGAATACGATGGAATTATTTGTCGAGTAATTGATCAATCAACACCAAGACACTCTTATCTTATTCCAGAATGCTAGGTGATCATTTTGGTGTTTCATATGCTTTTTCATTTGTGTGCAAAAAAGAACCTATTGGGAAAGGGATACTAGTGCATGCACACAATATTAGAATTAATACAGGATAAATTACTCTTTTCTCAAGTACCAATTAAAATAGGGCCAAACCAAATTACCAAGCAGTGATATCAATAGTAATAATAAAATGCAAAAAAGTAAAAGGCACAAGACACCAAGATTTTGAAGATGAAAAACCCAAATTGAAAAAAATCACGAGACCTAGTCCAATCAAAATTTCTACTATCACAATAATAAAAATAGGAATGCAATCAAAACAAGTTGCTTGATTTGAACTCATGCTTGGTTCAGTCAAAGCCTTGACTGGAACTCAGTGTTTGAATCGAGATCGGGCAACTCAATAAGCTATTCTATGTCGAGTATAAGTAAGAAAAATCAAAATCAAGTGAGAGTGTGTGTATATATATATATATATATATATATATATATATATATATATATCATAGGCGAACAGTCATTTCATTGACCAAAAAATTAGAAGAGGAAATACCAAAAAGGTAATGCATGTTTCCTATAAATCTAAAAATTTCTTAAGAATCATTGGTTGTGTGAGTACAATAGTGCATGTTTCCATTGTACTCATAGAAAAAGTCTTGATAGGATGCTTTACAACAAAAAATAGTGAGATGGTCATTGAACTCTGACTATATACATAAAAATCTAATTAAATTCTAGCACACCTGGCAGTTTAATATATCAAATTCAGCCTGAGATAGTAGAATTGAATTCCTTCACTCCAAATAATTTACTTTATTATTTCAGCTTATAACAATACGAAAAACAATTTTTAGCCACCTGATTTCATTCTTGTCTTAAAAGAATCATATATTTTACAAACTCAGAGGTTAACTTATAATTAAGCATTCTTTACATATTAGTGGACTTTAGCACACCAATGAGTTATATAACTGGATTAATTAATATTATATATTACATTGCTACTTTTTGCTGATCATTCATTTGAATACCAATGATACATCATGGTATCTTTCCTTTAAACCCTGCAGATTAGACACAATTTTTAGATAGGCTAAATATGATCTTATACAAAGCTAATCAGTGCATTAGACAAGTTAGACCTATCTTCTGACAAATGACATTGGACATTAATGATATCTTAGCAAAAGAAATGAAGATAAGCTCACTTCCAAAGCAGATGATTAAACCCCTGGAGCTTTCAATAGGTTTTTTTTTTTTTTTTTAAACTGTTTATCCTATTTGCTGTAGAAGTGTAGATTATGTAAAAAGTTCCCTCTAGACAAGTCTTTCTTGTTTCCGTTTACTCTTCTAGCTCCGATCAATAGGAAAACTATAGGCGAAAGAGTGAATTCTGGGAAAAAATTAATTTTGACTCACTTTCTTTTCTTTAAAATATATATATTTTTATTTTTGTTCTTGTTTAATATTTTTCTCTGAATCTTTCCTCTTAATTGTTCATCATACATGCTTAATGCATACACTTGTAAATTTTTGGCTCAATGTCTTACCATAATAGGCTTTGATTTTTTCCATGTAGGAAAACTCATGAATTCAATGTTACCTCACCATTGTTGGATGCTCTGCTATAGAAATCAATTCCTAATTATTATTCTCTCTTAATTATTGATTTCTAACATTTAACAACTGCATGTTATTGTTAAATGAGCGACTGGTACTATTTCATCTTTGCAGTTGATCAGTTTAATCTTCAAAAGCTTGCAAGTAGGAAATCAAGGTTGAAAAATTTGGAACTCCACTCCTCAATCATTCATTCTAGAATTCCCTCTACATTTTTTGTTCTAAATTTTTTGTATAGGATTTGAATCATTGAAGTTGGTCCTAGTGATTATGTTATTGTACTTTAAGTTTGTAAGAGAGAAACATAGCAGGAACTAATTTTCTCACTTGATCAGTAGATCATTCCCTCTTTATTTTATAGATTTCCATTTTAGGATATGGCTTAACTTTCGTAATTCACTCTTGAAATTTTTCACCTTTTATCCAAAAATTCTAAGTTTTGCAAGGGCTTGCTCACGCAATGCATGAGCCCATACATATAGCAGATAAAAGACCTAAATGAAGTTTCAGGACATATTAGAATATTAAAAGAAATCCCAGGGGAAGAGGTTTTTTTTTTTTTTTGGGGGTTTGGGGGGGGGGGGGGGGGGGGGAGAGGGGGAGTGACTGAGGGAACAAAAAGCTTGGACAAGATCAAGAGATCAAATTGAATTAACAGAGCAAAAAATGCAGAGGGCATCCATGTATCAGTTCATATAAATGCATAATGGCATTTTTTGGCTACCAAGGATGGTGTATTCCATGCCAGCAACAAAAGAATTTGTCCAAACACCAACAAATTGGAGAACTCCAAGTCTGTAACCAAGACCCAAGCAAAATAAGAAAAAGCCTCTTTGATTCCTGTCATCTATCACAATCAAAATTTTGGATGACAAAGGAGTAAGGACCTATTCATCCACAACACAGCTAACTTTCTTCCTAAAACTATAAGGTGATGCAATAACCGATAACCAAGCCACTGGGCTTACAAGTATAGCGTCCAGAACTCTGGTGAAATTTCCCACAAGCATATAAGCAAACACATATATTTTGTCTCATAGTACACTGCTGCAGTAGACAACAAACCTTCCTACACAAAGGACTAAGCGTTCTAGCACAAGAAGCTACCACCCCCAGAACCCAGAAACGTCACCGAAAACCTTTATTGCAACAGCCTAGGGTCCAGGCATAATGCATTCATATGCAGAGACAGACACATTTTGCTTTAAAGTACAATTATTAGAGGAGAAAAGAAGACTAAAAATCCAAAAATAGGAAGCAAGATATGCAGCACTAAGATTAAGAGGTATAAACACAGGAAAAGGCAAATCTTGTGACAAACTCAAGCAAGCCCCTGAATGTCTGAAGAAAGTTCATCTAACCAATAACATATTGACTTGAAAATGATAATAACAATAATAATAAGCTGTAACTTAACCAAATCTCTAAAGCATCATTAAGCAAGATTTACGTAACACCCTAAACAAACAACACAACAAAGTTCCTAAATTACATCTCATACATCAATCAACATCCAGGATGCCACATCCCATCAACATTCTTATGGTGAAAACACAATAAGTGACTCAACAAACAGTAAACGCAAAACTCCCACAACAACACAGAAGATTAGTGCATCAGTCATCTCACATTCACCTTAAAATAACCTTTCACTAGATAATGCCTACCTAGACTCTATGGAAACAAAAAGAGAGAACAGAGAAACACATTAAGCCAGCCATGTTCCTGCATATCAAAAGCAATATAGCTCAAACAGGGAAGAAAACGAATATGCAAACAGTTAACGACCATTGATTCCATGGATTGGCCATTTCTTATCAGTGGAAAGATATGCAACCAATTTAAACGAATAATGCTCAAATTATGTCCATAGAAGCAATTAAACGAATATTCTCAAACCAAAACATGGAAGCATAAGGACCACAAACTTGATCATAAAATGTTATGTCCATGACAGAAATACAAAGCTAATGACCAAAAGCTACTATAAACAATTAATTTCAAGAAATTATGAAATCGCCTTCTTACAGTAAAGTTCTAAAATTTCTCCCTCCCTGTATTCCCCAACAATCACACAACAGCCACAATCAAAAGACAGCTCAGAAATCTTAATCAAAATGGGCAAACCACACACAGGTCTAATTTAAAACGAAAACAAAATTTACAGAATTATTCAGCTAAAATGAATAAAATTCCATCAGAGATTTAATCACTTCAAGATTTAAAAAAAAAAAAAAAAGAGAGAGAAAAAATTCACAATTAAAACACAGCCAGCCAATTTATTGATATAACCAACATCCAAGTACCCATTACAACATACCCCATAATCCACCCAAAACCAACCCATATTTCCCCATAATTACACAAAACCCGCATCCCAAATCCTCACTAAACCACAAACCAACACATAAGCATACAGAAAACACCATTTTTTTATTTTTTTTATTTTTTGTCTTGAAACTTCACAATTTAATCAGCAAGGCTGCCAACGACAGGGTACTTAGCCTCAAACTTCTTCTCCCAATCATCAAGAGTCTGGATCTCTTTCTCAGAGAGGCCATCAAGGGATCCGATGACGTCCTCATCGTTCTTGCTCATCTTGGCCAGTGCTCGGCTGGCATCTTTGCCGGCGAACATGCAGTAAGATCCACCTGGACCGTAGAAGGACTTGCCGGCGGTTACATCGAATACTCGGCTTTTAACTGCTACGTATATCGGCTTTGATGGGTCGCTGCCGTCGTATTGCTTCAGCTGCTGGAGTGTAAACGCCATTGACTCTGAGAAGAGTGCGATAAGCCGATAATAGGAACTCAGGTGAAGGGTGCGAAGCGGCTTGTTGGGAGAGTGAGTGTGTGGACTCTGTGAATTTGTGATTTTTAATGGGTACATACGATTGGACTATATCAGTATAGGAGGCGGGGCAGTTCCTGAACAGTCCCTCACAAACACAACCGTGAGAATTAAAAATAGGGTTAATTCCACTTTGTCCCCCCAAACTTTGGACGATTACCCACTTAAGTCCCTAAACTTCAAAATGAGACACTTAAGTCCCTAAATTTATAAATACCTCTCACTTAAGAAAAATTGTTAACAAATCCTGAATGCCGTTGGTGGTCGAAGTGTCCCATTTTATAAGGGTTTAGGGATTTAAGTGTCTCATTTTATAAGTTTAGGGACTTAAGTGGGAGGTATTTATAAGTTTAGGGACTTAAGTGTCCCATTTTGAAGTTTAGGGACTTAAGTGGATACTCGTCCAAAGTTTGGGGGAACAAAGTGGAATTAACCCTTAAAAATAACCACGTCGACTAGTTTTGGGGAGGTGAAAAAATGACGTCACATAAATTAGTAATGAAAAAAAAATTTGACGCTTCTGACGGACCTCGTCATGAAGCATTAGCTCCGTTCCACAAAATCCTGCTCAAATGAATCATCAAATAAAAAGTTCATTTGCTTTCCCTCCACAATAATTGCCAATTTTCATTCATCCATAACACTAGAAAATGGAAGCAAACAGAGAATACAAGAAAGTGGCTGGAGGCAAAATAAGAAAGTAGTTGAAGACAGACTAGGTATAAGGGAAAGTAGGGAAAATACAATTGCACTAAGGTATATTACAGCAAGAAAAAGGAAGAAGTAGCGACAGAAGAGCAGAGTTTCGCATTCGGAGAAGAGATAAAGCGGAAATATCCAGGTAACAAAACAATAATGGTATCACATAACTTTCGAAATTTGACAAGGTCATGGAGCGATGTGAGTAGTTGTCATTGTTGGACAATGTTGTGAATGAATAGGTCAATTGATTTTTAATGATTTTGGTGGAACAGACTGTTCACTAGTCTCGAGTAGAAGAATGTAGGTATTTTGGTGGCCAACATAGAGGAGGATAGGTGAGGAAAATCTAGTGCGCCAAGTGTTTGTAAAATCGTGTGAATGGGATGGAAAATTGCTTGGGTAATAATATAACAAGGGTACTAGTTGTTTTTATGAATTTCTTATAGATTTTGTTGATTAGCAGTGCCAGCGTGCAGATTATACTTTATGTGTGGTTTGTACATACTATTCATGGCAACATACAAAGCGAAAGAAAAAGCATTACAAAGATAATTGTACGCGATTAAATTTCAAGTCTGCAGAAACAAGAAATATACACGACAAATATGTGATATATAAATTTAAGAAAAATATGTGAGTACAATCTCTGGGGTTTTCTCGAACTTGTGGAGAGTTTCCCTCGATTCTTCTTCTCGAACGCCAATCCAAGGGCTTCGCAGCTTATTCTTGGATCCACCACCGATTCCTTCAAATCTTGATATGGAAGATTTGAAGAACTTGAAAGATATTTTGAGGCTCAAACCTTGATATATGGAAGACTTGAAGAGCTTGAAGACCCAGACCTTCGTAGGTTGGAACTTCACCACTTGAGTGTATGAGATGCCTCCTGGTGTGTGTCTCTGTATGTCTTTAATTTGGTTGAGAGACCCTTATTTATAGTTGTAGCAAGAGGTAGAGGTTGAAGACCTGTGTACCACTTTACTTGTCTTGCAAGACGTGCAGTCATATTAGGACTGTGCCAGTCACATCACGTCTGGTATCAGAGCCAGAGGGGGAAGTGGGGAGATGGCTATCTTTCTTTACTTATTATGATGTTGGTAGTGTAGATCTACAAGATTAAATCTTCCTGATGAGATTTTATTAACTTCGTGGTTACCATCTTTCTTTATTTATGCTACTGATAGTGTAGATCTACAAGTTTAGATCTGGTTAGATGAGACTGGTTAATTTCGTGATTACTATCTAATGTATTCAAGCCTATTATAATTTTGATAGTATTAATTTCACAACTTTGGATCTGGTTGAATGACATGGATCCAGTAAGTGCCAACGTCCGGTCCAGGTAAGACCATGAGGGATTTGGCTCTGTAGGGGCGTTGAGGTTCTTGGGACGTACTCTAAGACGGGGAAGTGTCAAGAGGTCAGATCCAGGGAAAACGGGTTTTTACTATCAATCTTATGATTTGTTTGAAAATATAGTCGGCATGCATAGTTAATCTTTCTCAAAAGATTTAGATCTATTCTCGTAGGTTTATTTTTACTATCTTTAATATGATGGAAATATGGTCGTCATGTATAGTTAATTCTTCTCAAAAGGTTAGATATTTTATTGTAAATTTTCACACTATCCTTTATAATCTGATTAAGAAAAATGGTTTATCCTTCATGGATTCCGAAGGATTCTGTGCCAAAGGGAAGAGGATTATAAAGTTTATTCATTTATTTAAGCTTATTTTTAATTTTACTTGTCTTTTTACATGGCTTCCTTTTTTAGAACAAATTCTGCATCTTCTAGTTCTTCTTCAAACAACAAACTAAAAGAAGAAATTCATATACAAGATGTGAATCAAGACATAGACAATTGGGAAATTCCAAAATATACTCAAACTGATATATACGAAAGAGATAGAAAATGGATGTTTTCCACCTCGGATTATACAATTAAAACAGTTGAACAAACTATAGCCTTAGATGCTGATCATGAAGAAATCAAACTATTATCCAAAAGAACAATAGAAAAACATAAAGAAAAATACAATTATATTCATTTTGGATTAGTACAAATTGCAGCTAAACCTTTGACAAGAGAAGGACTAGATGCATCCCTACTCCTTTGTCTTAGAGATAGCAGATTCTTAGAATTCAATGATTCCCTCCTAGGCATGGCAGAAACTAGCCTTTGTGGAGGACCAGTATACTTTGATTGTTTTCCAAACTTTACAGTTTCTTTAAAAGACAAAAATATTTTAGATACTTTAACTTTAAACATAAAAACTGCCAATTATAGAGTCAAAACTGGGACTCTTCCTGTGGCTATTATTTATAGAATTCAATATAAAGTTATGAATTCAGCATTCAGGACAGTAGCCTTAAAGACATTACAAAAAGGAGAAACAGTCCAAACAGATCTGGCCAGATCTAGGAATACAGTCCCAAGATCTATCACCTGGAACCAGATCTCACTACCAGAAAGCTGGGTTCTTCCCGAAGTAGCTCCAGCAGATCCAATACAAAATACATCAGTTTCAAGCATTCAACAATTTCCTTCTGGAGCTGTTCAAATCAAATTCAACAGATCCATGAGTTTCAGGGCATCATCTTTATCAACAACTGGTATAGATATGCCTAGATACTCAACAGGAAGAAGGTCAGATTCAGACAGACCGCTGACTCATTCCATTTCAACCAAACTTCAATATCTAGATATTTCTTCTAAGATTCCACAAGCAAGGTATGCAGCCAGCAGACCTACTCCTTCAGAGGCTCAAGATGAATCCTCTGATGATGCGGAACAAGAAGGACTTCCTAGATCTCCTACATATTCTTCAATAACAGAGAGTCGTCCTCAACTTGATGAGTTAAGGGTGATTTCTTTGGATAAACAAGATATCAAAACAGAATTTTATGCTGACAACAATTATCCAAAAAGGATGTGGTTCTTTGATAAATACAAGGGACAACATTGACAAAAAATACAAGAAGATTTCTATGGGTTTCTCAGAAGAACGAAACAACATATTCAGTTCTTCGATTGGTTTGAAGTATATTCACAAAGAAAAGAAATTAATTATCCTTTTTCGCAAACAACAAATGTGGTGACAAGGTGGCAGACAACTGAAGGAGAAATTCAAGCACAGCTTCCACCACCAAAGTCAATCACCTTCACATACAAATCAACGAAGATTAATGCTAAGCCATTCAAGCTCAAGAACATCCAGGATGAAGGAGCAATTAATAGCAAGGACATCCAAGGAATCTATGAGCAAAACAACTACACCAACAAATATCTCCAAACCCTTGGAGAATATCTCTTAAACCAACCTATTCCCAAAATTCCTTCTATAACCACTTCTTCATCAAACCCAATTTTCAAACCTCATGAAATACCAACCAAATTTCAAAAAGAACTCCAAAACAAACCCTTAACCCAATTGGAAAAACGAATAGCCAAAATAGAACAATCCTTTTCTACCCCAATGTCCAAACAAGGGTCAAATAACCAAGGTTCTGCAAGTGTTAGTCAAACAGCTTGTACCGTTACCAAAGAAGAACCTCAAGAGTCTTTGACCTTAAACAAATTACACCAACCTTCTTCTTCACAAAACCAAATTTCCAATTGAAAAAATCCACAAAAACTATACTATTCCAGAGCCACTTATCCAGATATCCTTCTTGAAGAAAAACCCAACATCCTGCAAAATTCATATAATGCTAACAACATATATGAATGGAGCATAGATGGGATTTCTGGATACAACATTCTTACAATTCTTCAGCAAATGACAATGGTGGCAACAGCTTATCGAACATCACATGGCTGTACTGACCAATTAGCTGCTCATATTCTTATTACAAGTTTTACAGGACAACTTAAGGGTTGGTGGGATGAACATCTTACCACAGAAGACAAAGACAATATTCTTAATGCAATTAAAGTGGATACCAATGGTGAACCTATTCTTCGAGATGGAGACACCATCTCAGATACGGTGGCAACATTAATATTCACTATTGCAAAGACATTCGTCGGTGATCCAGGGATATTCAGGGAAAAATCATCGGAGCTACTAAACAATCTCAAATGCAAGAGTCTTTCAGACTTTCGATGGTATAAAGATACATTCTTAACCAGGATATACTCTAGGACGGATGGCAACAAGGCCTATTGGAAAGAAAAATTCTTTGATGGTCTTCCAAAATCATTACGAGACCTTGTTCGAGAAGAATTAAGGACTCAATACAATGAGACTGTACCATGGGAAGAAATAACCTATGGACAGTTAACTAGTCAAATTCAACAAGTGGCACTCAAAGTGTGCAGACAAGACAAGATGCTCAGACAACTAGCAAAGGATCGAGCCCAAAGGAGAAAAGGCCTTGGATCCTTTTGTGAACAGTTTGGGTTACCCAGTTGCTACAAAAAACCTCACAAACGACCCAAGCCCACAAAACATATTGAAAAACCACCTATATACAAAAAGAAATATCAGCCCAAACAACCTTTACCCATACAGTCTCCACCCATACAGTCTCCTCAAATAACAAACCCCTCTCCAGTTTGCTACAAATGCCATAAACCCGGGCATATAGCTCGATATTGCAAACTCAACCAAAGAATTAATACTTTAGGACTAGATGACCAAGTCAAAATTCAAATATCAAACCTTCTAATTGATTCAGAAACTGATTCTAAAAAAGAAGAAGAAGATTATCTCAATTAATTGGAAGATGATATTTCAACATCTACTTCCTCACAAACCGCCAGTGACAAAGAAGAAGAAGGCCCTACCATCAATGTCTTAACAAAAGACCAAAACCTTCTTCTTGACATCATTAAAGATACTCCTGAAATAGAGAAGAGACAACTCTATTTAGACAAATTCAAAGAATCCCTGAACCAAGCCACAAATTCTTCAAATCCATTAGCCAGAGACCCTAGAATTCTTAAAACCTATAATCTCACAGACATTCTTGAAAGGTTTCCCTCCAAACCTGTTAAACCTTTGACCCTACAACACCTTCAAACAAAAATTGATCTGCTTAAAGAGGAGATTAGATCAATTAGAGCCAAACAAGACCTTAGCAACCTTGTTCTTCAAAACCTAACACCAATTGAGGAACCTATCAACCAGGAGGATTCTGAATTCCTAGAACAACTTTCTAAAAAACCCAAGGAAGACAAGGATTATTTGGTCCAGATTCGATTACTAATTAATAATAATTATGTGATCGAAACTGAAGCCCTATTTGATATTGGGGCAGACCAAAATTGTATTCTTGAAAGCCTTATCCCACCTCAATTCTTTGAACAAAACAAAGAAATTTTCAGAGGAGCTAATGGATCCAAACTTGAAATTAACTTCAAGTTAACAAATGTTCAAATCCAATTCTCCTCCTTATCTATTCCAAATACATTTCTTCTAGCCAAAAAACTATCCAACAATGTTATTCTTGGAACACCTTTTATTAAAAAACTTGTTCCTTATCTTACTACAAACGAGGCCATAATACCCCAACTTCTTGATTCAAATGCCCTCCTGCCTTTTTCTAAAAAACTAACAAATTTTGTTTTGCAGGAAGAATGACAAATTCAGCAACAGTCGACGAATGGATACCTCAATACCTTGCCAATAATTCTATCGCAAAAGAATATTATTCTCACAAACATCAATGCAGGGAAGATAGGATCAGATTCTTCAATGTTGTATTTTACAACTTTGAAACTGGACAAAGCATTCCTCCCTATCTTCGGTATCAACATAACAACATTGTTGCAAAACCAACAAACAATACAGTTCGCAGCCTGAAGGATCAAAGCTTCATGAGGCGAAGAAAAATTCAGAGACTAATTCTTCACAAACATTGGATCAAGCACCAAGGGGGAACACAAGCACCTGAGATTGACAAAATGATTCAAGAAACAAAACAAGAGCTATCCGCAACTATCTTCTCAAAACAAGATATTCAAACTGGCTCAATCGGAACAAAATTCAGAAAAAATAATCATTTTACTGTAGCACCGGAAGCACTGTAGCAATCCGGCAAGTTACTGTGCAAAGACGGCAACAAAAGACAAATGTTGCACTGTAGCGCGCACTGTAGCAACACTGTAGCGGTACTGTAGCACTACGGAAATTTTGCTATAAATACCTCTCAAACCCAACACATTCCATACACCATTCTAACATCATTTCTTCAAGTCTCATTCTCTCTCTAACTTGAAGAAACTCTCCTCCCTCTCTCTACAAACAAGTTCTTAGTTTTTATATTTCTAGTTTTAGGATCAAACAAAGGAGCAAGCCTTTGTGCGAGCTTCATATTCTTGTAAGTTTTCTTTTATTTTCTTATATTCTAATTCAATCAAATGGTCGGCTGAGCCGCCTATATTCATATTCATTTACTTGTTTTTATTCATTTTGATTATACTAACCATACATGGCTGGTTATATTGCCTGATCTAACACTCTAACTTGTTCTTACATTCTGTTTTTATACATGGCCGGTCTAACCGCCTATACTAACTAGTGGCAGTCCGACTGCGACCCACTTCCTTACTCTTATACTTTTTATTTCTTTAATTTTATTATTTTTCCTGATTTAAGGGGCTAACCCCTCGTCCCGTCTGGTGCCAGTCATTTTATATTTATTAATAAAGAGATAAGTAATTCATCAATTGGCCAAACTCGTGGGGACACGTGATGTGGCGCCGTTTGACTGGCCAAGCTATCGCAGTATATAAGAAATATACTTGGATTAAACAACTCTAAATATTATCCCTTTAATAAGAAATAAATATTTAGATATTTATCCAATAGACATGTGACATGATATGATTTGGTTGGTGGAGATATCCCTGCAATTTGAATTGATTTGGAACACCTCAATTTGACACGTGACCAAATATAATTGGCCATTTAATAACCAACTTTTCCAGGTGTACATGACATATGATAATATCCGATTGGATGAAAATAAACCATAAAAATGATTTATAGACCAATGGTAATTTTTTAGAATTTAATTAAAATTTCATTGTCTACAAATGCCCCCTCAAAACTTGTTTGCGAAGAGTACAACTTGAACGGACAAGTTTTGACTTTCTTTAATTCGCTTAAGTTCCTTTCTGGCCAAATTGGACTTCGAAACTTTGTGAATCAAGTCTCCTAAGTAGGAAGCCAGCCGCACAAAGACTTCAATGACCAAATAGGCACATAAGTGATTAATCAAACTTCATGGAATTCATTCTCGTAAGTGATTGATCAAGCACTAGTGCACTAGTGCACCTTACATGCAAAACACCTTTTCATTGGCCTAGGAGGTTTCCAACTCCAATTATAAGATTAGTGCATTGTTCCTTGATGAATTCCACCGCTTCACAAGATTCAAGGTCCGAATCAGTCAGCTTCTTGTCGAAATCCTAGGATTTGTATCCTTGATGAACTTAAACATTTGAGTTCTTTTTTTTTTCCTTCTTTTTTGTGATAAAACCGAGGCTTGAAGAGTAACCCAACACAATTCTTCAAGGAATTAATCAGCCTATAGAAGTTGGTTGCGAAAATAATTCCTTCCAAGGCCAACCTGATTTGAAGCTTTGTCCCTTATAATCCTATGGAAAAGCAAGCCCCCAAAACCAGCTTAGAATTCACTTTCTTTTAGATGATCAGCCTGCCAACCGATTTAATTGCTAGGAACCTCTAGAGCGAAGGTACTCCCTAGACAATTTAGGTGAACTAGGAAGCCAATTACATTTGAACTCACCTTCCTCTCCGAATTTGTAGTAGAAATCCTTTCTACAAATCCCCAAGTCCAAAGCCGTTAATGTATGAAGCTCTTTGAAACTAGTCATGGCTCATAATTGATAACATAGAATGATGATTGCATGTACTAGTGCTCTCAATTTCCCGAGGCCGGATCATCTTACGTAGTAGTTTCGTGTTTGCTATTTAGACCAATTCCATTCTTTGTAGTATTCGGTCGCTTGAAGTTACGATTTGCATCATTGATGAACTAAACAATTAATTTCTTCACTTATCACATTCGGCACTCAAGGAGCACTCTAACACAAACGCTAAGAACCCAACTCGCGGAGGAAACCAATTGCAAGAACAATTCTTTTCGAAAACCACCTTGAGTCAGAGCTCTGCATCTCTTCCTTTCTCTTCATCCCATTATACAAAGCAAGAAGAACCCGATTCCTTTTGCAAGTAAACTTCCTCAGCTCGACAAATTAACCTGCTAAACCGCAAGTACTTCGAATAATGAACCCTTTAGTGTCTTAAATTGAAACACTTATGACCAGAATCCTTCTTGAATATAGGATGCATATTTTTTATAAATACCCGATGGTTGAGGCATCAGTTTACCCACAATCCAAAGGCAAACTCTCCCTCGTTTCTTTTTCGCTCGTGTTACCGGATTGCTGCTACGCCTTTATTTGCCGTTGCCGTTGCCGTCGCTACTTGTTATCTACTAATTTGCCCCAATTTGTTGTCTTCTCGCAGCAACTAGTCACCATTGTTGACTTGGAGGTACACACACTACGCTTTGTATGCTCTTTCTTTTTTGTTTTTTTTTCTTCCGTTTTCGTGCAAGACACTAAGCATCACATGTACCTCTTTTTATTGGTTTCGTATGAAGCTTCTTATTGCAGGAATTGATTACATTATGGCTGCCAGCCATGTCTTTAATGTAAATATTTGACATTTAGGTACCCAAGACCCCTTTTTTTCAGCACCTAACCATTATGAGGAACTTTCGGCAATAGACTTTGTTTATTTTGATTCATCCTTGGTACTTGAAATTTGCACCTTATGCATGTTGCATTTTGAACCCGTAGGATAACATAGCCTTCTAGTCATCTTGCGCACGGTTTCCATTTATTTCAAATCCAATACTTAGCATCATATTTGATCTGCTCCCATCAGCTGAAACATCGCATTCAAGAATCTGATCTCCACGAGGCTCTTGACAAATCCATTTCGGCTCAGTAAAGTCATCCCAACGAGGAATCGACTTCCCGAATTCCCACGGACGGAGACTTTCTTTTTGGCTCGGATTCACATCGAACTTTTCCCTGTAAATAGCCATCCCTAGGTGGCAAACTCTTGAACGAGTTTTATTTGTCTCTTCAGCTGCATCGTCAAGTTGCCGCTGCCGCTGCCGCTAGAGTCAGTCGTCATCCGTTGGTTACAAAAAAAATTCCTTCGTACCAGGTACTTGCGGCTTCATCATTTTTTTTTTTACTTGCAATATTCAATTATTACAAGAAGCTTTAGTCAATTGAGACGCTTAGAGCCCCCACGACTTTACCAAATAAATTCTCAAAATATTATCTGAGAATGAAGCTCGGGTCTCGGCTGGCAAATTAAAATTGATCGAATGGAGATTGGCTCGAAATATTATTTGAGGTGCCTTTTAAATATTATTCGAAATCATGTATGCTTTTTAAATGTTATTTGAGAATGAAGGTTGGCTCAAAATATTATCTCTGAGCTACTCCTTATGGTTGGAAATTTGATATCAATTTTCGCACCAGTCGTTTTACGTCCCAAATATTACTTCCATGCATGATTTCGATCTCAGTTTTACTAACTTGCTTCTTCATAGAAAACCAAAACGGTGCTTGGAGGAGAATTTGAAGTAATTTCAGGGACTTGGGAAAGGCTCAACCGAACAGGTAATTTAGTTACCAAAATTTTGTAAGAAATTCCCTTCACCATCTAATATTTTCTTTTTCAAAATTTCAGCAAATATGCAAATTAAGGACTACGCCACGCCATTGCCACATATTTCATTGACGGACGAATGGGGTGGACCTCAATCAAAGAGTTTGTCACTACATGTTCATAAACCAGCAATCGGCCCGCTCGTTGAGTCTTTCATACCCCTTGAAGGATGCTTTCATCTTGAAGATTGGACTAGTAAGTGGACCAAAGAAGTTGTGGCCCCGTCGACTTTCTCTACTACGTCGAGGGAAGAAGAAGTGGTCGTATTAAACTCGTCACTTCACAATGGAGATCCAGAAATAGCCAAATTCAGCTTCCATTCGTGGGATTCAATATCGATAAAACTACGTGGAAAATTCCTTCTTCCTTCTTTGGCGAGGCCTGCTTCACCTCTCATTATTGGGAGTAGGTTGAGGACATCCTTGGAAGATATAAAGAAGTGCTCACCCGTGCCGGCATATTTGAAATTGTCTACGCGTCGAGATACTCCTACGACCGCTGTGAGAATATCTTGCGAGCCTTCTTCAAATATTGGTGCCCTTCGACAAACACACTCCATACGCCCGTTGGGGAGTTGTCCATCACGCTTTAGGACCTTTATCGACTTGGTGGCCTTTCGATCGATGGCTTGTTCTTTGATGAGGTTGTTCCTTCGGCACAGGAGATTCTTACTCGTGACAAAGAAGGGAAGCCATTTCTCCCTGAGAGCTGCAGGCATCTTTTTTCGGCTTACTACCACCTCTGGACGAATGACCAAGGGGTATGGATGAAGGACCGGATTCGCTTCTGGTTCAAAGGAGAGGCTAGGTATAGGGCTCTTCCGAGTAGGGCGAATAGAAGAAAGACCATATCTAAATCGAAAATGACTTACAACCCTTCTGGAAACTTGGAGCCGCACGACCTTGCTGACATGAAGGATTTCAACGTCCCTTTCGACACACTGGGTATCCCGGGGTCTTTAAGAAAGGAAACCTATACTGCGGCATTTATAGCGTGTTGGATTTGCAAGTTTCTTTTGCCGAGCAAAAAGGTCGATCGTATTCGCCCAAGTGTTTTCAAGGTTGCATGCTTGATGGACACAGGGAAAAAATTTTGCCTTGCAATTCCCGTTCTTGCGAGCATATATCATGGGTTGAGGGAGATTGTCCACGCCCCTAACCTTGGAGAATGTGGGGTAACTTTTCCAATCCATTACGTCTATACTTGGATTGGCCAATACTTCGATGTATATTATGAAAACAATCAAGTGAGTAGCCATCACGCTCGCATGACAAGATTTAGTGGTGAGAAAATGACAATATTTTATGGCCGATCAGAAGCTGAGGAAATCTTCAAAGAAGTAAATCCTTTGATGCTTCTCAAATTGTGCTGGACCGAGAATGAAGAAAAGGTGTTGATCGATGATGGATCCTTATCATCGAGGCTTACAAGCTACTTCATTAGTCAACGCTCTTGCCATTTAACTCTACGTAAGGACAATACTTTCATTATTGAAAAATATAATCCTTGCAGGTTTAGCCGACAATTCGGCTTCTGTCAGGACATTCCCAACAACTTGAAAGAGATCACTCATACTTATACTTTGGGTAAGGCTATTTAACTATGGGACTCCTCAGTTCGCACGCAGACGCGATCTCGGATAATTATACCCACACACAGGAAGCATCCATTGATCACAAAAGACTATGACGCCTGGTAGTCGACTCGGTCAAATAGTGTTTCTTCAGCTCCCTTGAAACTCACCGTTAAGATCCCTCAGCAATCATTGAAAAAGGGTAGGGTCACCTCCGCCAACGACTTAGTGCATCATAATGGAGCTATAGAGATTGTAATGGGTCTTACCTCATCCACCTTGCGGAAGAACAAAATTATTAGTAGTCCCTCGAAAAATATTGCCGCAAAAAATAAGTTTTCCAAGGACTCTCGACAGGTCATCAAAGAGGCGCAACCAGTGATTCCAGCAAAGAAGACACCGCCCAAAGTTTCAAAATCCTTATCGATGACTCGCACAGAAGAAGATGTCGAAATTGAAACGGTAGACGATCGTGACTCTATCGAGGCCATAGAAAAGAAAGGGAATCAAGTTCAGGGCATCATATCTACCCAAGAAGGAGCACATTCATTGGCGAGCGGTAGCAGTAGTCAAGACCCTCATTGGAACCGATCAAAGAAGAGGACATCCTCTGATTTGGAGGAGGTTTCCTTTACACCACCGTCAGTTGGAGTGTCACCACTTAAGGTAATCATCTCTCCATTTTTCTTTCTTTTTTTTTTTGTAAAATTTTTTTTTTGTAATTTCTTTTTTTTTTCCAACCCCCGTTTCTTGAGTTCCGTCAAGAAGGTGTTGGTAACAATTCACCACCCGAACTCGAAACTGATGATATAATTTCAAACAATAAAAGTGACGAAATAGCTATCAGTACTCCAAAACAATTTGCCCCCAGTGGAGGTACCTCATCAATGTGTAAGAAGGAGTTAACTGGTTCGCACGAGACCCGAAAGAGACCTAAACCAGCATTGGTTTCAGAATTTCATGGGCAAAAATTGATCCAAGCGCATCAAAAGAGATATTTACAGAGTTTGTGGATGGATTTTCGCTGGCAGATTCTTGACACTCCTATTGAGCAGATCTCTTCTTTAAAAGAGTGTGCGGATCATTACAGAAATCACAAGAACGGATCCTACCAATAGTCTCCTTTTAAAAGATTATTTGATAGAATTGTTTGTCAAGGCGGAGGCATATGATGTTTTGGCATCTTCCTCATGGGAAAAGATGAGTAAAGAAGCACATGCAGAACTCCTTTCCAAAGTGACCGCCCAACTCGGGAGAGTTAAGGCGAAGGAAGAGGATCTAACTTGTCATCTGCAAAGTTTTGAAGAAAAGTTGCAGTCCATTGAAGACAGGAAGAAAGTGTTGCAACAGGAACTTATCAATTTAGAGAAACAAGGTCTGGAAATCAGCTCAACTATCGATCAAAAGCATGAAACTTTTGAGGAGATTCGGGCTGAAGTAACTCGGGCACATGATGAGCTCTCCCCTATTGAAGGTACCGGCATCTTGACTGATGAAGCAGTGAAGGAACTTGAAGACATGAAATCTGCACTTGAATCATGCAAAATAGTTGTAGTGGATTACAAATTTGACATTTAGACTTTTCATCCTGTCTTTTTTCTGAATTTGTTCCATTTTTTTTAATGAATTTTTTCCTTTTTCTTTTGAATAATAAAATGCTTTCCGTTCCTTATCTCTTTTTTTTTTTTAAGATACAAGAACTCAAATGGAGCATTTTATTAATTTTATATTTTTTTTAGAAAGAAAGATTCTTTTTTTCTTTTTTTTTTTTGCAAGGAACAAGGATTTGATTTGGAGTGGTGTAACTGAACTTAGAAGTTACCCTCCAATCTGCCTACGTATCCCAACAAGGGAATCAAGTCACACGTAGTTCCTGCCGTTCACATTTTAACCTCATGCGGGCCAAGAGTATCTATTTGTTTTCCACCTTAGATTTGGTGGAGTGTTTTAGCAGTTTAACCACATACTACACTATTGGTGATTGCCATCCACAGTTTTAGCTCATGCGGGTCAGGAGCATCACGCGGTTCCGATTACGCATAGTATATTTTTAGGTACTTGCCATTGATGGGGCCAACCCTTAATCCATCTTCAGCAACCAACTTGTATGAGCCATTTGTATATACTTCTCGAATGACATATGGACCATCTCACTTAGGAGTAAACTTTTTTTGTCCGCCATGAGTGAGAATGATTGGTCTCCGAACGGCAAGCACTAACTCTCCAATTTGGAAAGAGCGAGGTCGAACGTGCTTATTGAATGCTTTTGAAAGGCGAGCCTGATAGCACTCAATCCGTTGCTGAGCTTCCAATCTCTTTTCGTCGAGTGTTTCTAATTCCTCAAGGCGAAGACGAACATTATCTTCTTCATTGAGCCCTTCTTGAATTACAATTCTTAGCGAAGGTATTTGACACTCAAGTAGAAGAACAGCTTCAATACCGTAAACAAGTGCGTATGGGGTCGCTTGCGTGGGAGTTCAAAAAGTAGTTCGGTATGCTCAAAGTGCTTCTCCAATTCGAAGATGTCAATCCCTTTTTGATTTATCCACGATTTTCTTCAACAGATTACATAAGGTCTTGTTGAATGCTTCAGCGAGTCCATTTGCAGTAGCGTAATACATTGACGAATTGTATTGTTTGAAATGAAACTTTTCGCAAAGCTTGCTTATTGCTACATTGTAAAAAGGCTTACCATTATCGGTGATGATATCGGTGATGATATAACGCGGGACCCCATATCGATAAATGATGTGCGAGCGAATGAAATTTATTACATTCTCCTTTTTGACCTCTCTTAGAGGAACCGCTTCGGCCCACTTTGAGAAATAATCTGTTGCCGCCAAAATGAAAATGTGTCATCCAGAAGATTTTGGAAGCGGTCCAACTATATCTAAACCCCAAGCATCGAACGGCCAAGAAGCTACAGTTGGATGCAATGGTTCAGGAGGTTGACGGATGAAATTGCCATGGAATTGACAAGCTTGACATTTTCTAGCAAAATCGATACAGTTTTTTACCATCGTTGGCCAGTAGTATCCCATTCTCTTAATGTGAAAGTGTAATTTCGGGCCAGATTGGTGAGTACCACATATCCCAGAGTGAGCCTCCTCCATTACTTGCATGGCCTCATCTTCTCCAAGACATCGTAGAAATACCCCATCGTATGATCTTTGGTAAAGCGTCCCTCTGTAGTAAATGAAGCGTGGCGCTCGACGATGTATATCAACCCTTTTCTTGAGATCTTCTGGTAACTTTCCATGATTAAGGTAATCAACGATGAGGTGACGCCAATCCTCTTTTTCGATCTCATGGACAAAAATATGATAAGCATTTTCTTCCTCACCACCATCTTCTTCATCAAACATCGGAGGTATGACCCAACTTTGACATATTGAAATTTGATTTCGATAAGAAGGTAGAGTGATCATGGACGCCAACCTTGCCAAAGAGTCAGCCTGTTGGTTGAAATTCCTAAGGATATGTTCTATAGTGACATTATCTAGATATCCCATGAGTTGTCTTGCATACTTATAATATGGGATCAATTCAGATTTCTTGACATCATAAATACTAAGAAATTGATTTACCACTAATTTTGAATCATCATAGACCCTAAGATGCAACTGCTTCATGTCTACGGCCGTTTCCAGACCAAGAATCAATGCCTGATATTCGGCCACATTGTTTGAACACCGACATGTTAAAGTGAAAGAGTGTGGCAATATATCTGATTCAGGAGTATAAAAGATAACTCCTGCACCAGCCCCGTCACGGTGCGCGGCTCCATCGAAATACATCGACCATGGGGATTCGACCATAAACACTTTTTCATCGGGGAGTTCATCAGTCAACTCCCACTCGGCAGGTATGGAATGATCGGCTAAAAAGTCTACCAATATTTGTCCTTTGACAGTTTTCGCAGGTACATAAATAATTTCGAATTGTTGAAACTGGAGGTACCATCTCGCGAGCCGATCAGATAGTACAGGTTTTGCCATGACATATTTAATGGGATTAGACTTAGTTATGAGTCGAATAGTGTGTGCTTGAAAATAATGTTTCAACTTCTGAATGATAAATATAAGCGCCAAACACAACTTCTCGATGGGTGAGTAATTCAACTCATTAAATGTCATCATCTGACTCAAGTAATACAGCGCATTCTCCTTACCTTCATCGTTTTCTTGACCCAACCGACCGTTCTTGAGCGAAAATATAGAGAATCAATGGTTTTCCTGGAATGGGTGTAGCCAACACTGGGGGATTCATGAGGTACGTTTTGATGCTTGTAAAAGCATTCCTACACGATTCATCCCACTCGAAGGGTACCCCTTTCTTCATCAGTCGACTGAAGGGTTGGCATCGTCCGGCCAAATTAGAGATAAACCTCCGGATATAAGCCAATTTCCCTTGAAGGCTCTTCAATTTATGAATATTTTGCGGCTCAGGCATGTTCACAATGGCATCAATTTTAGATCGATCGACCTCTATTCCCCATTGATGAACGATGAAATCGAGAAACTTGCCAGAAGTGACTCCGAATGCGCACTTCAAAGGATTCATCTTCAGTTGGTATCTCCGAAGGCGTTGGAAAACTCTTCAAAGGTCTTGAATATGATCCTCTCGCTTCTTTGATTTCACCACAAGGTCATCAACGTAGTACTCCACATTTCTATGGAGCATATCATCAAATATTCTTTGCATTGCCCTTTGATATGTCGCTCCAGCATTTTTCAAGCCAAATGTCATTACTTTATAGCAATAAATTTCCTTGGAGGTGCGGAAGGCAGTGAGTTCCTCATCCTCTGGCGCCATGCGTATTTGATTGTAGCCAGATGATCCATCGAAAAAAATAGTATTTCATGCCCGGTTGTAGCATCTACCGTCAATTCTGTGATGGGGAGCAGAAAATCATCTTTGGGGTAAGTCTCATTTAAGTCTCGAAAATCAACACAAATTCGAATTTGCTCATTCTTCTTCCTTACATGGACGATACTTGAAATCCATGTCGGATATTTCACTTCCCGTATGAACCCAATTTCAATCAATCTATTTATCTCATTTTCTATCAGAAGAATCAATTCCGGCCAAAAGCGCCTTTGAGTTTGCTTGACAGGTTTTGTTCCTTGCTTGACAGACAAATTATGAACGGCGATCCTTGAATCCAAACCAGGCATTTCTGAGTAATTTCAGGCAAAGACGTCCCTGAACATGAGCAGCAAATCAGCATGCTCTTTCTCTTCTTCAGGAGTCATACAAGAGTTTAGGTAAATTGGGCGAGGATCGTCGCTTGTGCCAAGGTTAATCTCTTTTAGCGCATCGACTGTATTTTTTACCCCTTGTTCAAGTTCAGGGGGAGCGTCATCCGCATCTTCTTCTTTTTTTTCGAGATCACTGATCGTAATATGGTGACAGGAAGCCATACTTTCTTGACCCTGTTCTTCAAAAATGATTTCAATTATTACATTGAATAAGTCTCCATAATGTATAAAGAAATTGGAGACTCGCTTTCTTGGTCCGTTCTTCTTTATTGAAGTAAGACTTTCTTTCTTGGCAACTTGGTACTCTTGCTTTTTACTGCCTAATCTTTCATAGACAGGCGGTTTCAAATTTTTCGGCTGCGGGCCAAGTCTGTCAAACACAAAAGTACGCTTTGACTTATATCGCAACCTATCGAACACAGATCTCCTTCGCCTTGTGACCTCCATTTCCTCGTTCACGTAGTTACAACTTGCTCTTTTGATCATTATACGCACTGAAGAAGATGGTTGATAACCAAGACCCATCGATGAATTTTTAACATTATAGCCTTTTTCTTTCAACATTTTCTGCATAGATGTTAATCCATGAGTCTTTTCGCCAGTCACCTCAGGAGGGAGTTTGCCCAATGCATGCTTCTTATTTGGGTTATAACCGACCTTAGTAAGAAGTCTGTATGCGTTTGGATCAAAACCTTCTTGAATCTGATTAGTTGGTAGTGAGTAATGTTCTACTACCGGTTCTTCTTTGGAACGAACAAATCCTTGCAAGTTAGCTTTCTCACTTTTAACAGGCTCTATCTTGGTGAGCGGAACATTTAATGTATCATTTCTAATAAAAGAAGACTGACCTTCTTCTCTCCTTGATCTTGAAATATACCGCAAAATGGGTACTTTGAAATCTTGACTTTCTTCCTTTACTGATTCTTCTCTTTTTGCTTCTTTCTGAAGGTAAAATTTGGCGTCGGCAAAATGAGTCTCGGCCTCAGTGAAAGGTTTATCATCGACAACAACCTTCTTAACTGTACCGTCTCGACAATATTTGAAACATTGATGCAGAGTAGACGGTATAATTTCATTCTCGTGAATCCAGGGTCGTCCCAAGAGCATATTATAAGAGATTTTGGCTTCAATGATATGAAATAACGCACTTAAAGACAACTCACCAATGAGCAATTCAAGTCTTATGAGACCAATTGCTCTTTGCTCCCATTGGTTAAATCTTTAGATCATGAGGCGGATCTGAGAGAGTTCATCGCTTGAGATTCCTAGTTCTTTCATAGCACGTACGAACATAATATTGACAGCAGATCCCCCATCAATGAGTATCCGATTCATCTTCTGTTCTCGGACATACGCGCTAACAAACAAAGGTCGATTGTGGGTTTTGAACTCAACAGTTAAATCGTCATCATCAAAAATAATGGTCGTTGCACAATCCACTGGTGATTTATCATCGATTTTGAGTTTTTTCTCAAATTTAGTGCCAATTTGTGTGATTTGAGGATTTTCAACTTTGACGACATTACAGGAAGTGGAATTGTCAGTATCGTCACTTAAATACCCCTTGGATATAAATTCTCTCAGTGTCACGGGCTGTCGAATCTCTTGAAGGAGCTGAAAATCTGAAGGAATTAGCATTGTGATCACTCCTTTTTGTTTCTTTGTTGCATTTTGTTGTTTCATTGTCACTTTAGATTTTGTCGAACGAATGCTTTTCGAAAAAATGTACTTCTTTATTTTTTACTTGCAAGTCCTCTTTCGAGTGACTAAAGTCCATCCTTCGTTGTCATCTTCAATAACGTTTTCAATTGAGGATTTTTCAAGCTCCTTAGACAAAGCACTGCTTGATTTGGATAAAACTTCTATCGGACAACACACAGACCCAAACATTATTGTTGTTTGGTTTGCCGATAATTTATCCTCCTCAAGAAGAATTTTTTCTTGATGGGCTAATTCCATAATTTTGTCTTTAAAGACAAAGCATTTAATGAGAGGATGGCCAATCAAGCGATGATAACAGCAATAATTTGGATCATTAACTTGACCGGCTTCCTCTGGGCGTTTCATGTCGGGAAGTTCTAGGAGTTTAAGATCGTCGAACATCCCTTGTAAATCAGATTCAAGGAAGGGGTATTCCTTTTTTTGCATTTCTTTTTTAGTGGGTCTTCTTACCGACCTATTTTGAGGGGAGTCTACCTTTTCGGTGACCTTTCGACTCACCTTGGTGGCAATTTTTATGGGAGTTGTGTTTATTGCCATGGACTCCTTATTACTGAATTTTGAAGGAGGCTTGCCCCCTTTTTTATTTTCTTGCCATTCATTGCTTTGACGAAGCGGCTGCACTCGCGGAACTTGAATAGGAAGCCCATCAATTGCATTAGCCGTGATGCTTAACTCCATATCATGAGCGCGAGTAGCTAATTCTTCAAATGTGTTTGGACGTATACCCTGTAGAATGTAGCTTAGGCTCCAATGCATTTCTCGGATGCACATTTCTATGGCAGAGGGTTCAGACAGTCTGTCCTTGCAGTTGAGACTCAGACTTCTCCCCCTATCGATGTAGTTGACCAAAGGTTCATCCTTCCATTGACGAGTGTTGGTCAACTCCAACATACTAACGGTTCTTCTAGTGCTGTAGAAGCGATTCAAGAACTCTTGTTCCAACTGTTCCCAATTGTCGATGGACCCCGAAGTGAGATCAATGTACCAATCAAACGCGTTGCCCTTCAAGAATCGAATGAACTGTTTGACTAGTAGGTCACCATACGTTCCAACGTTATTGCAGGTTTCGACAAAATGGGCCAAATGTTGTTTTGGACTACCTTTCCCATCGAACTGTTGAAATTTAGGTGGTTGATATCCAGCAGACATTACTAGATTGTCAATTCTAGCAGTGTAAGGTTTGGAGTAGGTAAAGCATGACTTTGAACCACCCTCATTTTTTCTTTAATCACGTCTTTAACAAGTTCCTTCAGTTGTTCTACAGGGATAGTTCCCTCGGCAGTCACATATACTTCCTTCACCTTGTCCTTGCCTTTGGATGAGAAAATTTCACGTTCTTGGTGCTCCTTAGGGTTCGCATGGGTTCCTTCAAGAACGTGATCTTTCTGAGTGAGCAGTTGAGCGATAAGAGTATCTTGATCCTTGATGTGTTTCATCATGGTCTCCATCATCTTGGACATGTTCGAAACTTGTTTCTCGAGATTTAAAGTGTTTGTCATCATGGTAGGCATTGCAGCAGAAGAAGCAGCAGAATCTTCAATATAAAATCTTGATTGAAGAGTTTCATGTGAAGAGGTTGATCCAGTGCTTGATGAATCATCATCATGCTTAGAAATTTTGGATTCGGATCCAAATTCGAGCATGACAAGAGCCTTCTCAATCGAGGCAGGAACGTCTTGGATTCCCATCGTGAAAAAATAGCTCATTGGTGATATTGAACCAAAGACGGAAGTTGACGCCGATGGAGCTTCCATGCTACTTTGGGTGGAGGCTCTCATCATACTCCCTGTCATAGGACTAATAGAGCGGGTATTCTTGGCAACATGTGCAGCATCAGGAGTTTTGGAAAGTGCAACCATGGTTTTATTGCTCTTGGGTGCCATCAGCGATATATGTAGTTGAATATCCGAAGAGAAGAGATGGAAGGCAGAGATGGTCCCACTGGGTGTGCCAAAAATTTGTACGCGATTAAATTTCAAGTCTGCAGAAACAAGAAATATACACGACAAATATGTGATATATAAATTTAAGAAAAATATGTGAGTACAATCTCTGGGATTTTCTCGAACTTGTGGAGAGTTTCCCTCGATTCTTCTCCTCGAACGCCAATCCAAGGGCTTCGCAACTTATTCTTGGATCCACCACCGATTCCTTCAAATCTTGATATGGAAGATTTAAAGAACTTGAAAGATATTTTGAGGCTCAAGCCTTGATATATGGAAGACTTGAAGAGCTTGAAGATCCAGACCTTCGTAGCTTGGAACTTCACCACTTGAGCGTATGAGATGCCTCCTGGTGTGTGTCTCTGTATGTCTTTGATTTGGTTGAGAGGCCCCTATTTATAGTTGTAGCAAGAGGTAGGGGTTGAAAACCTGTGTACCACTTTACTTGTCTTGCAAGACGTGCAGTCATATTAGGACCGTGCCAGTCAAATATTATCTCTTCATTTTATATTTATTAATAAAGAGATAAGTAATTCATCGATTGGCCAAACTCGTGGGGACACGTGACGTGGCACCGTTTGACTGGCCAAACTATCGCAGTATATAAGAAATATACTTGGATTAAACAACTCTAAATATTATCCCTTTAATAAAAAATAAATATTTAGATATTTATCCAATAGACATGTGACATGATATGATTTGGTTGGTGGAGATATCCCTACAATTTGAATTGATTTGGAACACCTCAACTTGACACGTGGCCAAATATAATTGGCCATTTAATAACCGACTTTTTCAGGTGTACATGACATATGATAATATCCGATTTGATGAAAATAAACCATAAAAATGATTTATAGACCAATGAAAATTTTTTAGAATTTAATTAAAATTTCATTGTCTACAATAATTTCCTTAAAAATGCCTCTTACAGCATGTTATATAAGAGATATTTCACATGACTAAATAATGGCGCGGAGTAAAATTATTATGCGGAATAAAATAACATGACACTCAGATTGGTAGATTCATTGCAGAGAAAAAAGTTATAAGTTTTTTTAGCTAGTGGGGTTGGGCACCATGTTGAATAACTGTTACATGCAGTTAGTCAACAGTTACAGTAGAAGAACTGATATGTAATACTGCGTGAGCATACTGTAAAATTGCCACCTATTATTTGTTAGTTAACTCGTATTTGCATAATCACAGGATAAATAGAAGAAGAAATTAATTGTTTGAAACTTGATAGTTAGGGCAGCCGACGACAATCTGAAGAGGGTAGGCAGAATGAATAACATAGTTTTTAACTTGGCACACTCAATGTGAAAAAAGGTTACAAGTGTTACTTTGCTAGTGTGCGTGGACATGAAGTTGAATAACTGTAACATACAGTGAGTTAACAATTACAATATAAGAACTGCTTTGTAAAATTTCATGAATATAACTGTGAAATTGGTACCTCCTGATTGTTACATTAACTCATATTTATAGAGTAGGACAAGAAATAGAAGAAGAAGTTAATCCCATCAAACTTGATAAATGAGTGAGAGTAGATTGTAAGTGGAATTGGTGAGACAGAATAATTAATCTACTGTTAATTTTGACAAACAGAGTGTGAAAAATAAGTTACAAGTTTTCATAACTATTGTTACTAAGATTTGAAAGTGATATATTATTTATGTTAGTACTTTGTAATGCATTAAGAATAAATGGGGAAAGCATAATGGAACTGAAGTGCAATTGTCTGTGTAAAACTCCAGTTTAAATGGACAGATGCTCTGATCTCTGAAAGGGATGCATTGGAGATTAAGAATCTTGGGGTTTATGGAAAAGGAAAGTTGGTAACATGTTATTTATTGTTTACCTCATTTCATATAAAAAGTATTGGTGTATGTATTACGTGGCTTTGCTATTGAAATGGTTGGTTTAATTTGATGTTAAAGGTTGGACGACATGATCCGAACGAGAATAATATGGTGCGTGGCGTACTGAACTACCCCCTGATTTGGTAGGGATGATGATGAACAGCGGGCATGCCGATATCGGTGTAAATGGGCCTGTTCCATGGTTAACGAAATTTATTGTTTGGTTTGACGTAATTACTGCATATTATTGTCAACATTATGGGTCACTGATAGGTCTATCAACTTGTAACTACATACAGTTACAGTTAATATATGAAACCAATCCCAATATTACATTGAACAAATAAGTTATCTTGAATTAAATCACATGCATGTAAATACATAAATGTAGTGATCTTTTGGATAATCATATTATAAATAAATGAAAATTCAATTTTCGCTGTGACCATTTTATTTATTGCCATAGAACTTACAGTTATAGAACCTATGCCAACAGTACAAATGTTAAATTTATAACTTTCACTTAGATGTACTATTGTATATGCGTGTATTGTATTCCATTCTGGAGAGAATGTAGCTCATTTATGGATTGGTAATGTCGTCATGTAACTGCAGGCTGAGCTAAATGAGTTGTATAACATTGCTGTTAGTAGGCATACTGTCATAACACACCAATGTCAGCTGCATATGAAGCGGACCTGACAAACTGAATTGAGTATAATAATTAAGTGTGACTTTATTCAAGTTACATCCAGATAAGCCTAATGTCATGTTAAGCCAATTGGAAAGTTACAGTGTGTTTGAAAAATTGTTAGTTATATTGTGTTAAAAAACTGTTACAAAAAAGTTATTGAAAGTTACAGTGTGTTTGAAAACTGTCACCAAAAAAATTATTTGGGAAGTTATAGATTAAAAATTAATACAAAACTTCGTATTTGACTATTTGTTGACAGTGTGTTTGTAGGTTGTTACAAAATATTTATTAGAAAGATACAGTGTGTTCGAAAACTATTACAAAATAGTTATCTGGGATGTTACAGTTTGAAAATTAATACAAAACTCCATATTTGAAAACTGTTAGTTACGAAGTGTTTGTAAGTTGTTACAAAATAGTTATTGAAAAGTTGAATGTTATTGAAGACTGTTACAAAATACTTAATTGGGAAGTTAGATATTGAAAATTAATACAAAACTCCATATTTGATGATTGCATGTTACAGTGTGTTTGTAGGTTGTTACAAAATAGTTATTAAAAAGTCACAATGTGTTTGAAAACTGTTACAAAATAGTTATTTTAGCAGTTACAGTGTGATCCATATAACAGAACACATATAAAGTATGGGGTCCATATAGCAGACCACATATAAATTTGGATCAAGTATGAGGTCCATACATGTCACGTTTGGACCCAAGAATAGCTTTCGTAGTTCAAAATTTGTTACACAGAGCACATATAAAGTTAGTACACGTGCATTGTTAGACAACATCGATTCGAACATGTCGACTAACAAACATAGCTCTATAAAATTTGTTTGCATTGTTATCATAGTAGAGATCAAAACATATGCGGCCTTAGTTACACTGGCATTTCTGTATCTTTAACAACAAAATTGACTGGGATTTCATACGTACTCATTTTCACAGCCAATATTAGTTACTAGTTTACATTTTCTAACGCCGCATATTACCACTCGAGAAAATAGAGTGGCCATGAATGAATGGCCATGATTTGTTATAAAAAAGTCCATGACTACTTTGTAATGCAAACTGAGTAATTATAGTTGTTATTTGTTTCTAAATTGACCTTTTACCATGACCATTACCCCAAACGTTGAAGCCAATTAAGTTGAATGTTTGGCGAATGTTTACAATTACGTGGTAACTCCGTTCAAAATTTAAGTTTAGATTTTAGGACACCTACTCTTTTAATACAACAACTTTCTTTACATAATATTTGCTTCTAAATATTACTTTTATTACGAACGCATACCCTTTTTTTGTTGAAGCAAGCAGGACCATTTTGTGGTATATCACGAGCGCATATATCACGACATATCACGAACGCATATATCACGACAGTCATATGTTGTGGTATTCTATGAAAAATACCATAATCATAAAGAAGCACGTTCAATGGTATTGTAAAAATGTTAATTTTTAGTCAACTTTATAATTTCTTAACAACTTTATACAACCCATTACAGAACAATTGATGACTACTAATACTGGATATGATTACAATTGTAACCCACTTGTCTAACTTTGAATAGAGTGAAATATTGAAGGTGCCTATCTAGGCACATGAATAACTTGTAATAGTTTATTAACTGCTTGTAACATAGATATGCAGCATTCCCAATTAGGCTGACATGGAGGTCGAATAACAAATGTTCTTCGAAAAACACAGCAAATCTCGTTCAAGATAACTAATGTATGAAAATAAAAAAAAAATCTAGTCAGTTACAGTCAACATGCACTAATTCATTTCAACATTGTAGATTAAAAGAAACTGATAATAGGGAAGCTATTGAAACTGAACAATATCTTCAACAGAAAAGTACTAACATCAATAAATGAGGTCAACTTGGTGAATGGATAATCGGAACTAAATACACGTAATGGAACATACGGTTAATAATATACGATGTCCAAGACATCCAATTAACAATACTACATAAATATGTGATGTAACGATAAAAGTTTGTCACCCGCGGTGATGGTGAAAATACATGATATGCATCAATATCATAGCGTGTTGACATTGTCACACGCTCCTCCTACATTATATAATATAACTATTCAACTATCAATAAATCATTACCAGTGCCTATATTGCTCACTTCAAAAGCTAAATTGGACTAGGCATTATAAAAAAATTATATATCAAACCATTAAGATATCTCTAACGGAGTTATGTTTGAAAAAAATAGAAAATTTGGGTCCATCTATTCTGTAGGGACTGTCGCAGGAGGCTCCTGATTAACCAAACGGTGGACCTTCGGATAATACAAAATAATATGTCATAGAAGCGAGTCTACCTTAACTACATAATATACATGTGTTGAAGCGTTCAGGTGTCCACCATTACAATAATCAGAAAAGTAGTTTTACGATACGAACAACAACATCTTTATTTTTTCAACTAAATGTATGCATACTATTTCACTTTTTTCGATTTCGGGAGCAACGGTGTTTGGAGGGTCATTCACTGATTGGCTCCTTGAATGCGTCTACGAGTTTTGAATGGCTCCTACATTGTCTCAGACAGACCAAATAGGTATGTCAGGCGTAACAAAATTATCACATAATATAACATCCATGTAACTAATTATACCGTTAGAAACATTTAAATAAAAGCTAAAGCCATGGCCATCACCTCTTAACATATTCAGAAGGAATTGTCTTTATACCTACGGTATCAAACACCTTCAACGCGTGCCTATACAAAATTCCTTCATTCTCATATTTTTTTAAACTACAGCGTACATTTAGATCATTCCGATTGAATACTACTATTCTTTCAGGTCCTCCATCATACCTCATGACCGCAAACTCCACAAACATCCATGCATCTTGTTGTCTTAATATAATCATAGTTGTTGACTCGCCATATTCATTTTGGAATGCATCAAATACTGTTAGTGAATACGTCTCTGCTGCATGCACAAGTATAGGTGTTTGCCTCAACCCAATCATGGGCAGTTTTTGCCTTATTTCATATTCTGCGATGAGTTCATTATATCTCTTATCATTAACCACTCGATTGAAATGTTTAAACAACTACACAAGGTCGTGATCCAGTTTCAATGTGCAACTCATGGTTATGCTCTAAGACAAGGTCATGCACACGGTACTTCATTGTCCCTCTAAATAATACGATAACCATTTTAGCTCCACACCCTGTTTTCGTCGGCGCTTGTGCCCTCTTTGGCATCACATCACCTTTGTACTTGCGCTTCACACCTTTCTTGCAACAACTATATCTCCTAGACGTGGTCACTCTGTCTTTGTCTTTATTTAAATAGTTTTTGCGTACACTAAAATCCATTTTAGAGGCATATTTGTTGTAAAACTGGTATGCATCCTTTTCACCGTTGAACTCTATTCCTAATTCAAGGGTCCTATCTTCTGCCAATTTACTGCAATCCATTACTTCTGCTCCTACCAATTATGTATCAAATACCCTAATTTGCAATACTTCATTAATAGTATGTACATAAACAACAACATAAATGTATATTACCATTCATAATGTGTTATAAATCACACATTACTCGTATACCAAATCCTATTATTATGCTTATGAATATGATTAATGATTCACATCACTTTACTTTGACTCTAAGACAACGGCATTATTTATGTACAAATACAACTCTATGTACACTAAGTTATACGGACTGTAATATGTTGGTCACACGATGTAAGTCTTTTTTAACTGTATGTACATCCACTCTGGTGATTATATTTAGATTCTAGATTCCTTAATTCACTGGACCTTATGTCATTCATTAATTATATAAGTCTAAGCCAACTCCGTATTTTATACTATTTCTACATTTTGAGGGCCAAACAAGTATTTTCTACTCATTGTAATATATTTCTTACATCATGTAATTTATTTACAACACTAGGTACACCCATTTGTTATTCACATCTATTTGCCTCTTTTTCTCTGTTTCACCTCATTCAACTCTATACCTCTATTTTATACACACTGCATGATCCGGAGAAGGGCAAACTAAGATTGTATAATGAGCATGGACCAACTACTAGATGCACAATGATTCATACCAATTATAATATGATGGCTATAACCTGTAACTTATTTACAACAAGATGTACATTTATTCACTTGTTACATGTGACTTTGTTTCTCTCATCTTTCCCCAATTCCGCTTGATATTTTACTTCAATACATACCCCTGGGTTTTCGGATAACTACTATCTCATTATAGTCAATCACTGAAAAGCTGAATACTCACACACACACACATATGGTACAAATTCACTATTCTTCACAACTAATATTATGTTTTTAGTGACTCTAATTTCATCCCTAAACCCTAAACCGATGTGCATTGGGTGACAAATGATTGGCCACAATTGAAGACGATGGTTCAGTCACGTTACCTTGGTATGCTAATACGCTTTATGTTTCACCGAACTCGGAGAGCGCAATTACTTCTGCTATTAAGTTGCATGACTGAACCAAGTTCGTCAGATGATGAATTTCCTCTGTTTGCTTCTACCTTCACTTTGCTTCCTGTTTGCTTCTAATAGTTTGCTTCAGTTTGCTTCATAATACTTTGTTTCACGACCTTCAGATTGCTTCATAATAGTTTGCTTCACGACCTTCACTTTCAACCAAGTTTGCTTCAGTTTCCTCTCTCTTTGCTTCCTCTGTTAGCAAACAGTTCAGTCGGGCAACCACTCTCCAGTCGTTTGCTTCCTTGGTTCAGTCGTTTGCTTCTGCTATTAGGGACTCGGAGAGCACCCTTTTCAGTCGAGTTTGTTTTGTGCGGCTATTTCAAATTTTCAACTTTCAAATTTCAACTCTTCCGTTTGCTCCGTCTGTTACCGTTTGGGCTAGTGCAATTTTTTTTTGAAGCACCTATCATTTTTTAGCCTTCCTGACGTGGTTATTTCTAGTCCTCATGGTTGTGTCTGTGAGGGGACCGTTCAGGGAGAATAACCGTCCCTGCCCCGTATCCATCAGTATACCTTGGACCAGGGGCCTGGACGGTTGTCAGACAACCGTCCAAAAACTTTTCATGGCCAGGATGTGATGGCCCATCATCAACGGTCAAAACGAAGCCACGTCGCAAATTTATATCAACTGAAGAAGACGGCGTCGTTTTATTGAGTGGTAATTTAAAAAATAAAAATTTTGGAAACAGATGGAGCATCATCGTCAAACGGCGTTTGCAAAATTTATCCCGTCCAAATTATTAATGAAAAGTTCATTTTTATCAGAAATCCCCATTTCACTTTCCCTATTTCCCAAACCCTTTTTCCCGTTGTCTGCTAATGCAAAAAATCACTCCACAAAAGAACTGCCATTTCACTCCACAAAATCACTCTCATTTCACTCCCCGTTGTCTGCTAATTTCCAAAACAACTGCCTGAATTCCTTCTAAAGAAGACCCACGGTATTTTTTGGAAGAGGAGAAACTGCATAATCCAAGGCCCTGGGGTGTTGCAATAGTTGGAGATTGCAGATTTAATCGAGGCCAACTGGTGGCACAAGATCAACGAATCCGTTGAATGGCAAGATGGGATCTTTTACACTCTCTGCGCTGCCTATGCCCTTGTCTCCTCTGTTGCCCTTGTAATGTTTATTCGTAACATTGATACTCTTCATTTCTTTACATATTTTTAATTCATTGGGGTCAAAATTTTCTGGGATTTTCGAGTTAATTTCTTATTTTAGTGAGTCTTGAAGTTTCACATTAGTTTTCGTGGGATGGATTGAAGAAATTTTGGAGCTTTGTTTATTTCGAGCTGGGTAGCTCAGCTGAGCAGTTAAAAGTGTTGAAATTATGCTTGTAAAAAAGTTATCTTTTTTATTTTTCTTCTTTAGGTTGCAAGCTTAGTTAGTTTGCGTACAACATATATATCACTTTGTACACATAAAAAAACAACATGTAAATGTTATTAAATCAAGAGTTCGCCATAATATGTACCAACTAAAATACACTGTGTACCAGAATAATAACATGATATCAAAACTAAACAACGGGTGCTAAATAATTGTAACTTGTACGATTTAAAAAATAAATGTGAGCAAATAACCCTTTTGAGGAGGTTCGTTGTTTCAAGAGAAAAGAACTAGTAATTTCTCTGTAATGTCTCCTGTAATGTCTCCTAGTGGAACAGCACAGGCTTCTGGAAAAGAATTTATTGATTCCATTGTGGAAACTGTTATTAGGATTTTTGGTTAGATATGAGTACCTCTCTTTTCTTTAATTTAATGCTTGTAATTACTTCACTACTTTCTGAACAATCATTATGATTGCAGAAAACCATGTTATTGTTGTAGAGCTTCTTGAGACAAAAGCTGCCCAGCAGGTTGACTAGAATACATCCAAATCCATAGTTGGAGATTCCAATTGGAACCCTGATCCTGAGGCATCACATGATACTGGTGGTTATAGCATTGGCATCACATGATACTGGTGGTTATAGCATTGGCATCACAAGATACCTTTACAGGTAGGTCTCTTATGCTTGTGATTTTTTTGTTAAGGTTGAATTTCTTACTCTGGTGAAGTGCTTCTGCAATCTTTTGCAAGAGCAAAGTTTGTATCTCATCTTCATTTGTCTTGATTGAATAGTATTTGCCATCAAATTGGAGTTAGTTGCAGTTCATCTACTTCTCATCTCTCCTCGCCTATGTAGAGTTTGTTTTTATTCGCAATTTGCATCATGAAAAAATCAATTGGACCATACGGTCTTGCATAACTTAAGGCCAATACATGAGTCATGAAAAGTGTGTGATTGTTAAAAGTTCTTAACTCATAATCTAGTGGAGGAATAAAATTCAGACAGTTTTATTTTAAATCTGTACAAAACTTATGTTGCAACCACAATTTCTCAGTCTTATTTAGATAATTTTACCATTGAATGCCTGTAAGGCATTATATTTGTCACTGGTATCAAACTCCACAGTCCTCTTTCTCAGTGTCTTCCACATACTTCCCTTCAATCTTGACACTCTTGTACCACTTAGCACAGGTCATGTAGACTACCAAATCTATTATGGTTAGACCAGCCAAGAGGAAGTAAAACCTGTCTAAATGATCGTTGTTAAGGTTTATTGGGATCCAACCAGGCATGTCATCTCTGGCAGATATTCTCATGACCATGCTCGATAGAAAAAACTGCTAACATAGTTTTTCAGGGAAATCGAGGTCATACAAAGTGCACTACCAAAGCTTTTAAGTCCATCAGGAGTTTGATCGTTAAAGAACTCCAGTTGGCCTATATACATGAAAACTTCTGAAGCACCTATTAAAGCATATTGAGGGACCTGCCAGACGATGCTCAATGAGCTTGAGCCTTCACAGTTTGGAAAAACCATTCTAGCATATTTTCGCCTATAATTCTCCACAGTTCCTGCCGAAAGCATTGCTATTACTGCTATTGCGAATCCAATCCCCATCCTTCGAAGCTCTGTGAGCCCTTTGGAATCTTTAGTCTCAGTGAGGTCTTTCGCACCACTCGTCTTAATTATGATTACTATTGGATTGAAGACTCTCCTGTAGAAATATATGACAACTGCCACGCTCAATATGTCAAAGCTAGACATGCTCGCAGGAGGGATCTTGAAGTTCCACATCTTTGTCTTCATGGCTGCACCTTGCTCAACAAATATGGATGCCATCTGAGTTAATACCACTGAATAAATTATAGTGCATAGCCAAATTAGCAGTAGTCTCAGTATGCACTTAACTTCTTCAAGTTGAGAAATAGGGCATAGACGCCACCAGTTATGATATCCCTGTTTCTCATTGAAATCTCTTGAAGCAATGAATGCAGCTGTACCCAAGAACCTGTCGTACACAAGCCAATCCTGACTTATGATTTTGATCAAACAAATTCTATAAAGCTAGGAGCAGACTTGTAGTTAGATTGGCTTCTATTGGGCATCAAAAACTTTTAGAACTTACTTGAAACCATGGGTATGGAGCATCTTTCTCAAACCAGTTACAGAACTTTCCTTTCCTTCAACTTCAAATAATTCATCATCACTTTGTGGCCCCTCCACTCTCCAGTTCCTTATTGCTGCTACTATTACTTGGGTAAACCTAGAAATAGGATTTCCATAGGGGCTGAAATGCCTGTATCTTGTGGTGCCTGCGAGGAAGAGTACCAATTGTGATAGCCCCACCTCCCTCTAAGGCGAACCAAAGGGTTCGACGGACCGCCTGCCCAGCTCTCGCCGGGACTCACTCACTCACTCACTACAGTCCTCAAATAAATTACAATGCACATCTCAAATAATACATCTTCAAAAGCTCCACGAACAATCATACCACAAGGTACCGTTCAAATAAGACATCAAATTCTCCATGAATATACATATCAAAACGAAGCAAATACTAGTTCCAAGCGTGGAACATATACATACACTCGTTCAATTCCAAACATTCATACAATCCTAACTATTACTCAAGATGAATCTAAAACTCCAACTGTACAGGAGATAACCCATCCAGTCACACGAAGAACTTAGTACAAGCGCTTCCTTTGCCTCGAGCCCTGTGGGGAGAAAATATATTTTTGGGGTGAACTAAAAGCTCAGCGAGTGTCCAATAAAATCAGTAATCAAATAAACTTCACAATAGTGCCTTTAAATGAGATGATGAATCAATGATCAAATGTATGTTTATTGCTCTTGTGAGCCAGTGAAATCATCGTACTTAGAACTCCAACGCTCAAATGGATCCAGTCAGTCAAACAGTACAAGGGAGCCATTTGCTTCAAGTAATCAGGGGTGGAGACGTTGGCTCTAAGCACACGAATTCCAAGTACTCATTGGAGCCCAAAATATGTCATGGTCCACATGCAAGCACTCATGATATGCAATCGAGTAACCAATGCAAGAACTAGTTCGAAAAGTAACTTTGCAAATAGTTGAGGAATCACTCACCAACCACAGTTCAGGAACCATCCATCACAGACATTGCCTTGTTCAAGTCCAAGCTTTTCATTTCAACCAAGAGTCATCTCAAACTCATAGCAAACAAACGTCCTCAAAGATTGGACAACACTTCCCCTTACATTTTCTTATTTCCATCCTACAACAACCACCAATATCCATTCAAAACAGCACACATAAATCTTAGACTATAAAAGACACCATTCGGTACAATAACAACAACTGAAACTACATTTATCCGATTGAAACGAATCTTATGGCGTTACGAAGCTCAGACATATACCAACATTTTTTATGAAGACCTCCAAAGCCAAATCATACATTTTCACAGTCAAAAACTGAAATCTTAGAGAAAATGGAAACTGGCCGTGAAACAGGGTTTAAGGGCAGTCAAGGGTATTTCGATCATTTCACATGCTACAGTACTCCAATCGATCTGAAATTTTGCAGGTAGATAGCTAACTCATATATCTACAATTTTCATGTTTTGAGCAAGGGCCGATTCAGTCTCTCTCAAGGTCAAACATACAGTGCAAAAACAGGACAGATTACTACCACAAGTGGAAACCCTAATCTGGAATTTATGCACACAAACCAGAAATTTTCTCTAGGCAAGTTAAACTAGTCTATAAAACTTCAATATATCTCATACCAAAGCTATCAAACCATGGCCAATCATTACTCATCATATAAAGGTAGAAAAATCCCCAATAAAACCGAATATTCCATGATACTACCTCAAACCATAAACTTATCCACAAAACAACCTATTTAACCTCTCCAATCCACTAATACACAATTTATTGAAGGAAAGAGGAAGTTCTTGACAAGATACCTTCAAACCCCAAGAAAATTGGTAGCTTAGAGCTTGCCCCATCCAAATAACTCCACCAACCTCCTTAATTCTTCCTAGCTAGCACTTTGTACAGAGTAGTTTCCAAAATCACCAGTGAAATCTCAAGATTTGAGCAAAGATTGAAGCTAGCAAAAATGAAGAAATCTCTCTTGTTTTTCCTCTCTAGAGAGCCGGGCAAGAGGGAGCAAAAATGAAGACCAACTTCAGCCAAAACAAGATAAGAATGAAGGAAAAACAGCCGGTCAAACCTGGCTGCTGAGACGACACGTCACAATCCGGCCAGAATCTAGCCAGATTTTCGCCCGGATTCCAGGCCGGATTCAAGGCAGTAGCTGAACAAATTTTTTTTCAAACGGCCAACCCAATCCGGCCGGATTCACCAAAATCACTATTCACCAGAGTTTTTCTTTTTTTCTTTCTTTCGGGCGTCACACCAATGCTGCCAAGGCAGATGCAGTAGATGCCCAAAACCCTATTGCCCACATTCCTGAATTCTCATAGTAGCCCAAAATGATGTTGAAACCCGCATGCCTATTTGTTTAATGTCCTTTCTGACCCAATCAATGGTAAGCTATGATTTGTTGATGTCTAATTGTTTAAACTGTTTAAGCTTTTCTTTGATTGAAATGACTAAAATATACTTTCCTTTACTAATTGCAACAATCTTAATTTATGGTTTTACTCTAATTGGAAATAATTTCACGTGATAATTAGCTGCATAAGTAACTCATATGGGGTGATTTATATGCTGCAGTGATTCAATTTTGGAACGGCCAACCACTGAAGATGCTGAATATTCCATAAAATTGTCCATGTGTTTGAGCACTGAACATAGTTACCTGATGATTTTTAAAAGCATGATCGATTGTGAGAAATTCTTATTTGCCTGAAAATTTCATCCTACACAATTTTCTCATTATCATATTTTGTTTAAAATTTTGTGATGGAATACTCAGTTAATTGGGGATGAATGGAATATAGGTGACCATAAATGTCTCTTATTTGAAATCACAAAATTGATTGATAGTTAAGGTTAAGTTACAACTGGTGCAATTGGGTTGGCACACCATGATTAATATATACTCATTTGACTCACAATTGGGTTTGTATACTCATTTGATATTGCACAAGGCATTGTTCATTTTCTTGACTCACGAGTTGATTCATCACGGGTTCGAGAGACTAACATCTTACGACGACTGGTGAAATCTAAATACTCTTTATAACTTGCATTTTTAATGCATCTGTTCCATGGCTTTAAATTATATAACTAGTGTGAAATTGTAATCAGTAAAATTATATTTGTATGTTGGAGAAGTGAATCTTGGGATTAATAATGGCAAAACAATTTGATAAGTCGGTGGATTTCAAGGAATTTATATTGCAAGTCGCAGATGTGCCTCAACAGTCTCCACACAATAGGTATATGTACTGTAAATAAGAGTTTATGTATATTCTATCTTGGAATATAACTAAATACTAAGTTATATTATTAGGATGGTAAGGTAAAACTTGTATGTCCAATTTTCTGGTTCTCACGACAATGTATACCTCGTGTTTCAGCTATGATTGTGGTGTGTTCATAATAAAATTTCTGGAGCACTGGAATGGAAGATTAGGCATACGCATTACGGAGGTATATATATTATTTTGATTTATGGAAATTTTTTGGAAGCAAGTATTTTTATGATGACTTATGTATAACATGTGGTGCTGATTATTTCAATGTTTGGATAGGACAACATGTGGAAGTATCGAGTGCAATATGTGTCTATGATGGTTGCAACTGAGCATAACGAATGGGCCGAATCCATCCTTGAGTTGTTAAATATCCCTCTCCGACAAAAAAATCAGTTGTAATAAATGATTGGCAAATATCTAGTAATTTATAGTTGTGTTGCGTAGAATTTTGTACTTGTGTTGTGTAGAATTATCTCCTTTTGGGATTACTGTTGGGAGCAAAGTTCATTAGTTATGAAGTTTTTACTACTAATGGGACATGTAGAATTTTTTGTTTGCAGTGGACAGGGTTGGCACACCACGATTAATATATAACTTCTTGTACTCAATTAAAGAGATGCAAATGGTCTAAAACTATTCTACATTGATTGCAATTGTCAAACTACTATCTAATATAAAAAGAAAACAATCATTTTAGTATTACATTGATCCAATCCAGTTCCAAAAGAGTCACAAGATTTGACATCTTAGCATACATATTCATGGAATGCAATTAGCTTCTACCCATTTATATCGTAGGTAGTTGCACTTCTTCGTCGCTTATATGTATGGGAGTATTGCTCTTTGACCTTTCCACAGAAGCCACAATGAGGGTCTGACAATCATTGAAACAAGCAATAAATTATTTAAATCAAATATACAGTGTTCATAAAAGCATGCCCTACAATAGTCTTGTAACAAGGTATGAATAATTCTAAATAATAACTTTAAATAAATTTTTTTAAAGAATTACTGACCATTAAGAATTCGGTAAATGAGCTGTACTTTGTCTTGCTCATAGGATCGTTAAGAATCAAAAGTGGGAGATTGTTACGATCTTGAATACGGATATTATGAGCAGCCAGTATTTGAGGAGTGATTCCAGGTTTACCGGGCTAGATTTCAGTATTGTACTGAATAAGATACAGTAAATTTGTCCAAAATCTTGATTATCCACACAAGTGCAATATCTCACTTACCATCCTACAAAGACTGCATATCTGAGTGAATAACTGGGGATGATCCAAAATTTGATTTACTGAATGACTGTTATCAAGAGTAGCACATTACATTAGTTGCAAAGTCATGCTAACACTGTGTATAACAGCAAAATAACTAATTTGTAAATTTAAATACACATTGTGTCCAATATTTAAGATGCTATGATGTACGAAAATTATGATGCAAATGTGTACATAATGTATAACAACGTGTTCAACTGAATTAACAATATGTAAACAAAAATCAACCGAAAGTAATCTAAACAAAAATCAAAATTCAGTACATACGTGACCATAAATGAATATATTATAAAGTTATACTACAAACTTATGGGTTACTATGAATATAACACATAACTAATGCATTAAATTGAAGTAACTATGCAACAAATTTGAAAAGGTCTTTTTGTAGTGTGTACCAACTAAAATACACTGTGTACCAGAACAATAACATGATGTCAAAACTAAACAACGGGTGATAAATAATTATAATTTGTACAATTTAAAAAATAAATGTGAGCAAATAAATTAATAATCTGTAAAAAATTTTGTCCAAATGTGTAATCATGTGTCCAAATGATATAGTTATTTCAAAACAAAATAACCAATGGTACATGGTATCAATCAATGCGTACAACATATATATCAGTTTGTACACATAAAACAACAACATGTAAATGCTATTAAATCAAGAGATCGTCGTAATGTGTACCAACTAAAATACATCATGTACCAGAATAATAATATGATGTCAAAACTAAACAACGGGTGATAAATAATTGTAACTTGTACTATTTAAAAATAAATGCGAGCAAATAAATTAATAATCTATAAAAAAATTTATCCAAAGGTGTAATCATGTGTCCAAATGATATAGTTATTTCAAAACAAAGTAACCAATGGTATATGGTATCAATCAATGCGTACAACATATATATCAGTTTGTACACATAAAACAACAACGTGTAAATGCTATTAAATCAAGAGATCACCGTAATATGTACCAACTACGATTTAAAAATAAATGCGAGCAAATAAATTGGTAATCTGTAAAAAATTTTATCCAAAGGTGTAATCATGTGTCCAAATGCAATAACAATATTTCAAAATAAAATAACCAGTGGTACATGGTATCAATCAATGCGTACAATATATATATCAGTTTGTACACATAAAACAACAACATGTAAATGCTATTAAATCAAGAGATCGTCGTAATGTGTACTAACTAAAATACACCGTGTACTAGAATAATAACATGATGTCAAAACTAAACAACGGGTGATAAATAATTATAACTTGTACGATTTAAAAATAAATGCGAGCAAATAAATTAATAATCTGTAAAAAATTTTCTTCAAAGGTGTAATCATGTGCCCAAATGCAATAACGATATTTTAAAACAAAGTAACCAGCGGTACATAGTATCAATTAATGCGTACAACATATATATCTGTTTGTACACATAAAACAACAACATGTAAATGCTATTAAATCAAGAGATTACCGTAATGTGTACCAACTAATATGTACAAAATGTGATATTACTATGTCAAAAATATATAACATGTGATGAATATCCTATCACTAATATGTACACTTTAATAACCAATGTGTTCAAGTAAAACATTAATTTGTAACAACTAAATAACTAACAGTGAACTATAATGCACATTATGTAAAGTATAAAAATAGCTACTTACTGCCACAGAATTATTCAATGACAAACATTTGCTTGATGTTTGGCTTTGGATAGGTTGATAGGATTCTGATGACTGAAAAGAGAAGAATATACAACAACTGAGTCGGCTTATGATAGTAGAGTCAATTGAAATGATATAGTTATGTAAGTCCAAAAATAAGATTTAGTACTAACCATCTCAGGAGTGCTTGCCTTAGACAATCTAGAGTTCTTCTTTTGCCTATGAAACCTGTCCACCCAACTACACAATACTTTCTTAGTTTTTTTGCCACTTCGTTTCTTCAAACCCGTTGGAGTCACAAAGTGACCAGCTGCATTCTGCACCTGTATTTCGTTACATAGATCCATTGATGCACTATTCTGTGTTATTTCATCTATTTCTCCACAAAATAGTATTTCGACTCTCTTTGACAATTCAGACATTACGCTACTGACTAACTTTGTAGCGGCTTCTGACATGGCAGCCCTGGTAGCAAGTCTTACTATTTCGGGTGCTAATAGCCTATATCGATGGGAAATAGAGAGAGACAGATCTGATGATATTTCTCTACCCTTGCAATCGACGCTGCCTCCGGATCTTGCCTTCTTTGTCCACCTGTTTGTCACATATTGATCAGGAATAAACTTTGTTCCAACCATATCATACACCTTCAAAGCATGTGAGCATAGGATTCCTTTCTGCTCAAAAAGATTACAACTACAAGTAATGTCTTTAGTTATTGGATTCAATGTCACTCTTCTCTCCCTTCCTCCATCATACTGACTGACACTGTATTTCACATGCATTGTAGTATGCTTTTGGTCCAAGATCACCATTGTATTGGATTCATCGTATTTATTTTGGAATGCAACAAATATGCATGGAGAGTATATAAAAGCTGCCTGAATCAGTACAGGAGTCTATTGCAATCTCAACATTGGCAGCTTCTGTCGACTGTGATACTCAGCTTTTAGTTCATTATATCTTTTTTCATCCACAACTCGGTTAAAATGTTTGAAGAATAGAACCAGATCATGATCAAGTTTCAGATATTTTTTTATGGAAGCATTTAGACTCTCACTTAGTTGGGTGCTACGCATACTTGCAGTCCAGGCACCTTTCATGAAGCATTTTGTCCATTTCTTTCAATATGCATAAATGCCACGCAACCATTCATTTGTTTCGAACTTGTGTTCTTTTAGCATCGCATCCCAGGCCATGATAAACTCATTTTTATCTTCTATCTCATACATACATTCAACAAATTTATATGGGAGATTACTACCATCCTTGTAATAGTTCCCAAGATGTTTCATGAAATTGACTCTAATATGAAAATTGCACAAACCATGGTATGTTAAAGGCATAACAGCTGAAATTGCAGCAGCCATGGCTACATCCTGATCTGTGAAGATGGTTTTTGGGTGCTTTCCACAAACTGCCTCTACAAATGTACCGAACACCCATTTGAATGATTCAATGGTCTCATCATACAATAGAGTTGTTCTAAAAATAACCAATTGTCTAAATTGATTGAATCCCACAAATATGCCCAATGGTCTGTACTCCTTGTTAGTTTTGTATGTGGTATCAAATGTAACCACATCCCCAAAATAGGTATAATCCATCAGCATTCATGCATCAGCCCAAAATATATTTGTAATTTGTTCTTCACAATCAAGGTTGCTCTGCGTGGAAGAATGACGGATTTTCTAATTTTTGTTCTTCAAAGTATCGTAGCATTGCACCAGTTTCATCATACTTTAATCCCCTCTCTCTTTTTGTTCGTAGATAGCATTTTAAGTCATCATGAGTGTAGTCAATATTGCCTAATCCACCTGCCTCTTTTCCCATGAGTTCATGGGATTGTTTCAAGGATATTCCTGCATCATTTGCAATCTCAGCTTGGGCTCCTTGAAAAATACTTACTTTTCTTTGCGAACGCATCATATGAGCACATTCTGAAATGTGTAGTGTGTGATTATGCTCGATTACCAGATCTCGAACCTGATACTTCATTGTTTCTCTGTTCAAAATTATCCTCATTTTAGCTTCACATCCGGTTTTTGTTTCACCCCGAGTTCTCTTTGGTTTTACATCTCCTTCGTATCGTCGTTTGAAACCTTCTTTGCAACATGTGTACCTTCTCGATGTAACTACACTGTCTTTATCCCTGTTCAAATAGTCTTTCCGAACACTGAACCCAACAACTAATCCGTACCTATTGTAGAAGTTGTATGCCTTATCTTCTGACTGAAACTCGATGCCGATTTTAGGACATAATGCTTCTTCCATTATGCTGTATTCGACAAAAGCATTTTTTGCTATTGTTTTTCAGGACAAACTATTATATTTATTTTTATTTCCTTATTCACATCATAAGCACTTAATTATTTGTATTCACATATGTACATACTTTATAACGACGTGTACACACTTTACAACATTTTGTAAAATAATTTTTATGGATATGTATCTTCTCTGTAATAGGTAATCATAATTCTAATAATTTGCATAGCATATTTCACTATATAATATATACATTTCAAACAAATATTATAACCAATTTGTGTATAATATCAGTATTTATATACTTTACAATCATATGTACACACTTTATAATAATGTGTACACCCTTTATATCAACTTGTAATATAACAAATGCATGAATGTAAAATACACTTTTACATAGCGTAAGGTTTGATAGAGTTCTCAAAATCTGTACATTGTCATTTATACCGTTTGTGTAGTTATTTAAGTTGGTCACATTGTTAAGTTGTTTTTACGCTTATGTTATTTTATTTGTACACATTCTCATTTATATTTTGAAGTTTGTACGGGATCTTTATTGTACAAGTTAACCATTCTCTGTAAAAGGATAATGACATACTTCTTATAATTTTCAAATCATGATTCACTAGATAACACATTTATTACAATCAAATTACATATAATATTAGCATTTACCTTGGACAGAGTTCACCATGCAGTGGATTTCAGATGGACTGCTCACAAGTCTCGGCTATGCATTTGTTACTCGATGAATATCTATCTCAGTCATCCACAAGTTAAATCGGCGTGTATTGTTGCTGTAACGGATCTTCATAATTATCTTGTGCACACCTTAGACAAGATGCCCGTTTTGATAGGATTTATTTAAGAGTTGAAAGAGAAGAAAACAAAGATTTATGTCTATGTTGTGCGAAATAATTTGTTAAGAGGAGAAGAACAGAAGGAGCTGCAGTGACAATGTATTGTGTTCAAAGAAAACCCACAACCGCCATTTTCTTCCCACCACTTTTAAGTTGAAAGAGTTTTAAAGCCCGCCAATCGTACCAAAAGTTTATTTTCAAATTTTGATTTTGAATTTTTCATACCCTTAACGGCCAGACCAAACGGAGTTAAAAGTCAAGTTTCTATTAAAGCTACAATCCTCTACACTCATCTCCATTTTGTTCCCCAAATTTTTGGCCGTTGATGATGGGCCCATCACATCTTGGCCATGAAAAGTTTCTGGACGGTTGATTGACAACCGTCCTAGCCCCTGGTCCGTATATCTTCTACTAGAATTCTGACCCCACCGGTCCCTATTTCAAATCAAAATAGCAGAATTATTTTTTCAGTGTCAATCACTATCAAAATGGTGTTATTTTGAATAAAAGCAAAGGAAAAAAAAACCAAGGTTATTTTGATATTACCGTTTGACAAAAAAAAAAAGCAAAGGAAAAAAAATCCATACCCATGCACTTGAAAGAAACTATGAAATTGCCTGGAAATTGTGTTTAATTGTCATCCTTTTTTTTTTTACAATTGCTTATAAAAATTTGTGCTATTTTAGAAAAATTCCTTTCTTTCATTATATATTGTAGCATGAGAATTTTGTATATTTTTAAATTACCTATGATTGCATGAGTAATAGAAAAAAATCTAATTCCAAATGCGTTATTACACAATAATTGATTTCAAATAATTAATCTTCAATAAAAGATAAAGCAATTAGCAAAATTAAATAGAAAAATGCCCAAATAAGGTCGAAAAAATATACCAAACACACTCATCACTTTCGCTCTCTTCTTTCCTCTCTACCACCTCTTCTACCTTGTAATTGCACCATTTCTGGTACTCTTCCCCTTCTTTTTGCCATACTCCCCATCTTGTAACTTTATCTCTTTCATTTTCCCTTCCCTTCCTTCATTCTCCTTCCCCAATACTATATGTCTTAATTTTCTACTCTCTTCTTACCTAACAGACCTATTTTTTCCTATCCTCCCAATCTTTTCCTTACCCCTATCCTACAAGTCGCGTATCATTGCTCTCCCACTCAATAATCTCATCTCCTACTTGCCCTTGTAATTTTATCTATTACTCGCTTGAGACCCTTCTCCCATATTACAAATTGCCATCCTTCCACCTCTCAACTCCACTTTTTTTTTTTTGTTCATTACCCATTTATATATACATGTGTGATTTATCTAGTTATACAAATTATTAGAGTTTTATGTATGCTTACTCAAGCTCAATTGGGCTTGAACTCACGTTCATATTCAAATTAGTCTTATTAACAAGATATGTATATATATATATATATGAAAAATTCTTTAATGCTGTTATTATTTTCAAGAGAACCATATCATTATTTTTAAACCAATAATAAATTGCCATGTGAGAGGTTTTAATTTGATGGTTGTGTTTTTAGCAATTTATCCACAAACTTATGAGTCAATGTTTCTAGAGGGGTTTTTGAACAAACTTTACTATAACTATGTGGGTAAAATTTCTAAGTGAACCAAGTTATTTAGTAGATTACCTTGGGCAAAATCTACAACAACACAATTATTTTATTAATGACTTAAATACCATTTTTTTTGTCTATCTAGAAGGGGCATATATATCTAAACTATTTTATTAAACATCCTAAACTTTTAATTAAATTGTTGTACACGAGTTCGACCTAAGAGCTTAATCACATTGCTTGGTTAATACCTAGTCAAATCGTTTCACGAACTGAGCTAACTCAATAACGCTAACAAGCCCACTTAGTTTTGTTTTTAGTGCCAAAAATGACTCTAGGGTGTTTGTTTGAGTCAAAATATTGCAAAAGGTTCTTTCAATAAACAGGATATGGAGATTCACCACTGAGTGTGTTCCCAAGTAGCTTAGGTCAAGTACAAGCTGATAGACCAAGAACTCCTATCCAAACACCTTCAAGTACGGAACAGCAATATATAATTAGGATCTCATCTTCCGTGATGACTCCCATGCTCAAGTCAGTACAAATTATTCACAATCTAAAGAGAGAATATGTGGACTTGTTCATTATTACCTTGAATAAATAGAGTATGGGGAGTATTTATAGATTGTGAAAAGAAAAGATGACCGATGTCCTAGATGTAAGATTCTAACAGCCCATGTGAAGGGATAGATCATGCATCCCAACTACGAAGAGATGTCGGGAGGCACTTGGAGCTCTGGAAAGAGCTCTACAGCAATGTTTTCAGAACCGGACCGGACCGGCCGGTTCGACCGGTTGGACCGCGAACCGGCCATGTCACCGGTCCGGTCTAATGCTAAAGCCGGAAGTTCATGGAGAACCGTTGAAACCCGGGCGAACCGGACGAACCGTGCGAACCGTTAAGAACCGTGAACCGGCGGTTTTTTAAATTCTTCAACAAAATATCAAGAATGGTGTAGCTAAGATTCGAACCTGGGTCTCCAAGTTTAAATATGACAATCTTACCGCTAGACTGTACTTAAGTTTGTTGAGAATTCTACTTGACTAAAAAATATATTAAAACATCAAGTTCTTCTCTTATTTTTTTTTTCAATTTTTTCTTCTTAACCATTTTTAACCCAAATATCCACAACAAGATTTTCTCAAGTCTTCACCATTATTATCAGGTTATTATCTTTAGCAGATTGTAAACAAGTTGAAAATTTCAACTTTTCTTGTTTTCCAACATTTTAGTAAGTTTAATTTTTTTCTTTTCAAGGTTTTTTTCTATATTATTATCTTTAGTTGATTTTTTGCATTTTCTTCTTTTTCCCCTCAATTTTCATATGTTTCCCTCATTTTTGTTTTATTTTTATTCGATTAATTAAGGATGAAATTTTTGCAAAAGTAGTGCACATCCGTGTAGGAATTGGGTAGGAATTACAAATAATAACATTGGGTTGGTCAAAAATATGGTAGTTGGCACATAATCGAAGCTATTGATAATTGAATTTAAAATAATTAATGGTATAGGATCATTGAATTTAATATAACATGTTAATTAGTAATGTTTAGTAGCAATTAATTTTTTATGTGTTTAACTGTATATTTGTTTTTCAAAAATTTTTAGTTTTTTTTAGTTTGAGCAATTAGATTTATATTTTTATAATAAAATTTTAACTTTTTCAGCTTAAGTTGATGAAATTGTGAAGGTGGTGTGGTTGCTTATCATGCCACTGATAAAAGTTTGCTATTCAAATAGTTTGTCTTAACTTGAACTCTTTTATGGATTTTTTTAAGGGTTGTAAAAGAATTTCAATATTTAATTTATTTATTTTTTGTGTTTTTATTTGTGATAATTGGTGCACATTTGGATTGTATCTATTTATGTTTATAATGAATTTATGAAAACTTGTGGTGAATTATGATATTTTAATTATATTTATCATTCCATGTTTTATGTATAACTTTTAGAAAATTTATTATTATCATAACTTAAATTAAGTTATGTTGGTAAAGTTCAAGTGTAGAATGAAACATGCTTAGTACTTAACACTAAAAAAAAAAAAAAAAAAAAAAAAACAGTGAACCTTTGAACCGGCCGGTTGGACCGGCCGGTTGGACCGGTCGGACCGGTCGAACCGCGAACCGCCCACCTCTCCGGTTCACTGACCGGTCCGAGTTTAAAAACATTGCTCTACAGTGCCGAAGTATTGGGTCGCCACAGAGAACTTTGCAAGAGACTGACTTGAGCACAATACTTGACCTCCCTTGATAACTCTTTACGTTTTTTTTTTTTTTTGGAAACGATAATCTGATAACTCTTACTTAATTGGATAAGAAGTGCTTCATACAAATGTAGGGTTACAATCTGAGACCTTGTTTGGCAAGCAAATTTTTGGCCAAGATTGTCTGCTACAAATTTTTTTTTTAACAACTTTAACTACAGTAATCTCAAAAAAATTTTCACAAATTTTAAACTATACACTTTAAAAAATCCAAAAATTTACACACTTCAAAAAAAAAATTTACAACTTCTACAGTAAAATTTTAGACAAACACTCAAAAAACTCACTTGCCAAACGGGGTCTAAGAATGGCTTATCTGCGGAGGCTAAGCTGGATTTTGTGATAAATTGGCTCCAAACCTTAGTTTTGTAGCAAATATATCCAAAGCCCATTACGTATCGTTGAGATATAAGACACCTTCATGACTAGGGATATAATCGAGCCAAGTCAAGCTCGAGTATTGCTATACTCGAGATCGACTCGACTCATATATACCTAGGCTCGATCTCAACCGAGTACAAAAAATCGATACTCGAAACTTGACTCGAGAAACTCGCTTTAAACTCGAGACTCGACTCGACCTTTAGTCAAGCCTTATCAAGTCGAGCTTAATCAAGTTTTTTGACTCGACTCGACCAATTATGTTATTACTTTTTTGTCATTATGAAATTTTATTATAAAGAAGAGTTTATTGTAAATTCCGTAAAACTTATATTCATAATGGTCATTTTATAATTATAATACATATATATTATTTAAATTATAAATATATTATTTAAATACCCTCGACTCGACGAGTAACTCGACAAGCCTCGAGTCTCAAAATATTGACTCGAAACTCGACTCGAATGACAATCGAGTAGCTCGAGACTCGACTCGAACTCGGTCAACTCAAGTTCAAACCAAGCCGTTGACCGAGCTACTCATGAGCTACTCGATTATGACTCGGCTCGCGTACATCCTATTCATGACCATCTTAACACCTTTTATCTGCAAAGGAGGCAAAGAGGTCGACTATCGTAAACACCTTTCTCGCAACACCTTATTACATTATCTGCAAAGTTAAAGAGGTAAACTATCTTAACAGCTTTATGACTTGAAAAGATATAAACGATGTGAACAAGGGCAGAAGGGAAGATAAAAGAGGCTCCTATGTCCGGGTTTCAAAGGTCATTGAACAAAACAAAAACTGCAGGATTTGCAAGGCTATTTCAGCACCAAGAAGCCAGCTGAACAAGTCTTTCTTTCAGATTGCATCCTTGAAGAATTACTGATCTACTCAAGCCTCATCTTCCTGCCCTAAATCTCCATTCTTAATATTACTCGAGGAGGGACTGGCGAAGAGTTCAGCTTTGAAGCTTTGAACATGAACCGTCTAGAGGGTAAAGAAAGATGAAGAACTCCTCATTTGCTTCTCGGCTTCCTTTCTCCAACAGATGTGGATAAATTAGCGCCCCTTATTCTTTCAACTTTTAGAACACCAACCCCAAAAGTGACTGTAATTGCCTTAAAGCTACCTGCAGCTTCTTCCATATCGAGCATTGACAAGGAATTAGAGCTTATTCGACCAAAAAATTTTAGCCAATAATTAACTCACTGCCACTTTATAATACCAACCAAAAGAGGTCTTCAGTTTTCGGTTCATGTCAACTGCAGAAAGTGCATCAAATTGCAAATCCTGCACTTTTAGATGCTACAGGAATAAACAAAACTGAGTCAATGCATATGCTAGAAAGGATAACTACTACGTGCATTCAAATTCTTGAGCTTAGGGATCCAAAAGATTATCTTAAATTGCCTTAACAATGTTATTTTAAGATCTAATTAGGAAATAAATAATGGTGTCATCAGAGAACAAATCTGAAGCCCTTACAAACAAAATTCATAAATTGCTCCTGCCAGATGGACTTTTAAATCACAGAAGGATGACAATAAAGGAAACATATCCGGCAACTTGAACACCGATGGTGGTGAGCAAAATTCACCATACTTCAAGAACCCATTCATTCAGAAGCGCTGCAAGGAAATTTGGAAGTGTGCACGGTTCAGTTTAGAACAGAGGAAAACCGCCACCAGAATACTCGACCTCCTGAAAAGAGAGACTCCTTGATGTCACAACAGATATTAAAATTTATGTTAAAAGGAGCTAGCTATTAATCATTTTCAGTAGTATACTGAAGACGGTCACAAATAAAACATTCATCAAATTAATGGAGCATAGCTAAATGTAGAAACAGTTCTTGTTGGTTCTAAGCATGAGCAACATTTCATGGCCATAAAAAGTGTCACAAATCTCTTAAAGTTGAATGCAGACAAAAGAAGACAGAAAAAAAAAACCAGGATTCAGATTTTCTAAAAACTCCACCTGAGCAGGCGGCAAGGATGAAACCCAATCTGATGCGTGAGTTGGAAGAAGGCCCAATGAATTGAGCTGCCAGAAAACAAACAAGTGATGAAAACTTTAAAACCTTGTATGGTTAATTAACAGAACTAGACAAAGCATCAGAAAACAACCTACCTTCCATACACCTAGCCCTAAACCAACCAGATTAAGGGCAATGTATGCCAATTTTGGTCCAAGAAGGTCCACTTTATTGTCCTTGTAAGGCTCAAAAACTGCAAAACAAAGTTCCAACAATTAGCTCTCCTTTTTAAGAGAAAATTGACATTGGAAACTTGAAAGGTGAAATAAAGCTAAAGTTCCATGAAAATTCATTATTTTCAAACTCGAGACAGAGACTGCCATACACATAACTTTATTTAAAGTTTCAAACTTTCAAAGACATGAAAATTTATTCTGAAAAAACATTACTCTAAAGCTCATGGGAAATGACTCTCTGGCTCTTACCATTTAGGCATGGCAAAAACCATCTTTTATCAGTTAAAAAAATGCTACCAACATAAATATACACACAGGCCGATGCCGACCCAATTATGAAGACATGCCCAAGTTCACACACATACAGGTGTGTCTCTGTGTTATCTGTAAGAGTAAGCATATATGTCGAATAGACCCTAATACTTCACAAGGAGAGAAAAAGGATTATTTGTCCTGCATAAATTTGGACACTGCATTGTCATTTTCTCTCCTAAGACCTACTAATCTGAATACTGTATAAAAAGTAATAACTTCCTAGCCTTACTAGATATGAAGACTGAAAAGCTCTGTTTAAATGGAATTTCCAATAAGGCCTCAGCAGTTGGCATCAAAAAGTGCTGTAAACACTACTACAAGACTATCCATAAGAAAAATAATAACAAAAATTTTACCAAAATCCCCATACTTGAACAAACAACCTTAAAATATAAAAAGCTCCAAATCATATGAATTAACAGGAAATGCACCTATGAGGTTATACTGTTCTAACCGAAAGTATAAAAGCCAAAATCACCATGCTTGCCACAATGAATCTCAACACAGAATCCACGCCACCAATGTCTTTCCATGCCATAGCATGTTCAGATAATGGGATGCACATTGCTTTTTACTATTTATGTTTGAGATTTTGCAAATGATATTCCTTGATATCTTTTCACTAAATCTTCCAAGTTGCCCTTTCAGCCAAAAGTAATGATTAGTAACCAAGATTCAATGCTAGTGATGTGACTACCAAGGGTTTGAAGTAGCTGGTGAAGGTATAAAACTGAAGGTTAAAATTCTTCCTGAGAAACTATAACATGTTATCCACTTGCCAGAAAAACTTCAACACATTATCAAGCCTACATAAGATGTGAAGAGGTAAAAAAGAGAAAAAGGAAGTTATATCACAAGTTTGAAATGAAATCGATGATTAAATCCGCAAAAAGAAGAAAATAGGCTCTACATGATGAAGAAAAACTTTTACACTCCAAAATCTAGAGAGAATATCTCGATGCCTCTCATACAAGTCAAGTTCTTTGTAAACACAGGGAAATTGATGCTAATGCAAAATGTTTGTAATTCAACTCCAAAATTATGAGATGATTGCAGCATATCTTTACCTTAAATCATTTGGGTATTTCATTCAAATGAACATTTAAATTTATTGGGGCAGCAATACGTTATCCCAGATATTCTTCTTAAAAATTTTGGGCAGCCATCTTGAAAAATTATAACCATAGAAGTGATCTTTCATTACAATGCATAGCCTCCTAATGCTATTTTCACATGTTAATTGTTATTTCTACATTCAATTGCGCAAAGCCCAGACTTGCTTGAGCTTAACACTCAAGCCCAATGACATGCCCATCTTGCAGCAGTTTATACCACACACTTAGAAATGGTTGGGAATTTTGACTAGACCTTGGACCACAGATATGAGAGACCAAATCTTATTAAAACAAAGAATTCAAGCTTTGCCATGAGCCCTCAATCAAAATAGCTCATTCGAGCTCTATTCCAAAACAAATTCATGTTGAGTTTCACCAATATCAAGTCCAGACTCTTTGCTTGCAGAATGCAACCTGAATCCTATTGAAGGGGAAATGCCATAAAATTCCATCAGGACTATGAGTTAAGTAACGTTACATTATACGTTCCATAAGGTGTATGCAATCAAATTCTTCTCTAGGTTATCACCTGCCTCTCTATCAGGAAAAAGCCCACATAAAAGCAAAATTTTGTGCCTCCAAAAATGTCTTATGTTTGAGAATATAAGAGTTACTAAAACCTGAAAACAGGAAAAATCCCTCATCTGCAATCCAATGTGCCATGAAACAGGCAACTTAACTTACTGCAAAGTGATCCTAGGATGGACACCCAAGTCTCAAAGCATGTTTTATATAGTCAGTTTAAGTAGAATTCCACCAAGCAAGATAATTCACCCACTTTCGTTTATACATCAGTCTCATCAGTCCTGTATTGCATCCTTGTTTTCACGTGACTTACGGTAGTTTTCTTCCAGAACGCACACAAGGTAGATGTTAAGACTTCACTAAATTTACTATTACATCTTGAGACAGGATATTCAAGTTATATGACGCTCCATCCAAAACCAATTGGGATGCATTTCCTTAAACTAGAATGACAACAACTAGTTAGGTGGCAATTTCACTTGGGAAAATAACAGGAGATATTGAAGAAAGATCATGTTAAAGAGCCCATGTTCACGACTACAGAACACTTTCAGACTGCCAGACTTGTAACAGTATGTGCAAATTTATGCAAATCAGAGAAGCACGAGTGCTTAGCCACAAGAGCTACAAGTCTAAAGTAAAACACTCTGACCCTAACGCTCTCAGTGATGCTTCTCTCTAAACCAAATAATCGATCAAGGAAAATTACAAATTCTAACTAGCCAGTTAGTTGAGTGATAGACTCGGTGGATAGAAAAGTGAGAACATAATATTTCTTGTTTATGGTCACTGCAATAGCCTAAGAATTCAGATGTAACTCACGATTTTGTACCAGAGTAACTGGAGGAAAAAGAACATGGAAAAGTAAATAGAAATAATGCTATTGGAGTTCTGATCAATGCCTTACCTTTTCCGACTCCTTGAAGAGCACTTATCGGCTGCCACAGGGCTGAAAATGTTATACCAATGCTAAACAAATGGACTGTGCTCCCAGCCATCCACATCATGAAGCCCATCATCATCAAATTCTTAAAAGGTGCTTGTGCCACCTCCCATGCTTTCTGTTCATAAAAATATTATGACATGAAGAGATTCAAGTGTGAGTATTAAAACATATAAAAATAAATCAAACCCTTCATGAACAAACTGGCAGTCTAACATAATAGATTCTTTCTTTTATATCTATTGTCACACTTCATCTAGTTAACACAAGCTGTTAGACCCATGTAAACTAACATTGGAACAGAGTTACAAGATCCCAAAAATACAAGGGAATATAAAAAAGTTGCAACTTGGTCATTGAAAAACTAGAAATTTGATAATAGCCCAACCATATCGAATAATACTAAGGCACACTTCAAGGGATAGACATTGACTGCAGTGAGTACTACTATGGGAAAATAAAGAGAAAAATGTCAATGGATAGACATTGACTGCATTAGATGGCGCCACTAGTTCGGGCATTGCTTACTGACTGCCACAACAAAATTAGCCACTAAGATAATTTCTGCTATCATAGGGAATCTCTAATATCCCAAGTGCATCTCCCTTCCAAAATCCCAGAAGAAATGTATATTTACTTCAAAAGAAAAAGAAGTACAGAGATAAACCAGCTAATCCATAATCAGAATAAGAAGACAAATTACATTTCCAATTTTACATTTCACCATCTTTCATAACCAGACATTTTCTAGGCTTTAGGGTGTCTGACCAACATCTCAGAAATTTTCAAACTATAATCATGGGGGGAAGAAAAAGAAAACCAGAGAAGACATTCTGAAGCAAAGTATTTCTCATTTTTCAAAAACAGCTATCCTATAAAGGTGTATTATTGCATCTAATGAAGAAAACAGTCCAAAATACCTAAGACTTTGAAGTTTCTGTAACAAGGCAAAAGTAGAAAATAAAAAAGGAAACATTCAAGTGACACTCATTATCCTACTTTTCTTCCTCACATGTTGAAGCAAGTGCACTAGAGGTGGAACATTAATTCAGTGTTCAATTGAACAAGATGATGAATCCATCAGTTTTCTGAAGCTGTTTATAATACAGCTCTGAATCCCCATACTTTATCAAGGCCATTTAACGTACTGGAACCACATCATAGAAACTCACCAACCTTTTACAATCATTCACACAAACAAAAGATCGAGGGATCATTCAAACTCTATCATCTTCTCCCCCTTCTTTTCAATGTCTTGCTATTCATCCTATCCACTATAGACATATTCAAGATATGACAAAATCATACTCGACAAGACTGGTATCTGACTATGCCAAGTCTCCACCTTTCCCGGCCTTTTAGGCTAAAATCCAGTGGGGTATCTCTTCTTAGCAGTTTAATATCTGATAAATGAGCACACAACCCACACGATATTAGCTCAATTTTTTTTTCCCTAAAGTGAGCCCACCACGGTAGCTTGCTGTCAGGGCTCAATCGTCTTACTTGGCATTGCACTACTTCCTAGGCCTGGATGGAACACCCTACTGACAAGAACAAAACTCACAGAATATTGCATGTGTACTTTTCTTAATGAATGGGCCACCTCACATATGCCAAGTGGTGAATTCCCTATTTGGCTACTTCAGATTTAAAGGATTGGCAGAAGGACGAAAGCCAGTTAAACAACCGAAATTCAATCATACATTATCAAAAAAATAAATATATAAAAAAAAAAATCTAAACCAAGGAAAATCTCCTACATAATAGCAAAATTTTAAAATTAAAAAAATTTAAAAAACCCCAAAAGAAGAAAACAGTCTGCATAACCCTTGAAAGGTGAAAATATAAATATAATACCAGAAATCATGCAAAATATATTATTCATATTAAAAGACCAAAATATCTAGTAAAATTACCTGGGATTTCCAATTGGCTTCAGAATCCTTCTTTTGTTTACTCACCGATGAATCATCCTATTAAAGAAAGTAACACAATCCCATCTATAAAATCAATAAACAAATAAAACCCAGATAGTAAAATATATACAACATATACAGAAATAAAAAGATATAAAAATCGAACCTGATCATGAGATGAGCGAGTGAAGCCAGGAGGGTCAGGGATATCTCGCGATGAAGGGGAAGCAGAATTATCAGTGAATTCGACGGCCCATCTACGACCCGAACCCATTATTGCTTTTCCCTTATCCATTTAATCGCACAAGATTGATTCTACTCTTCACTATTGCCGGCAGAAGGCTGAGAACAAGATCTATCAGTTCTTACCAGTTATCTGTACTCAGCGATAAAACTGTAGGAAAAAAAAAAAAGGGAATCGTTTAGCCGTTTAGGTTCAATGTTGTTTGGTACTTTGGTTTTGTGTCAATTTATTGAGAGGGCTAATTACACTAAAGCCCACCTGAAAGGCGGCACTACGACTTTGCCCTTGTGATTAATACCCCACAGCAAATTCGGTTTGGATATTCAACGGATAGATAATCAATTCTCGGTTAGAGAAAGTCGCATGGACAATTTTACCCCTAAAAATCCAAATAATATGTATTGTATTACTATTTTTTTAAAATTTAACTGTTGATTTGAGTATGAGTTTTTTTTTTTTTTTCAGTTAGGAGTATCCGGACCTACACCCGACTAGTCCCCTAACCCTGAGGAGAGCGGGCCCCACCGATCCTCAGGAAGATACCCCAGGCTGCCCAACTTCGGAATCGAAACCAGGACCGGCTCCTTAACTAAGAACGCGAAGCCCAGCTGAGCAACCCGTGGGGGGCTGTTGATTTGAGTATGAGTTACGAGTTACTCCTTAGCATTTTACTATTGATTTGAGCTCCATTAATCTTAAAATGTAAAAGTTAATTATTGGCTTTGTTTAGATTTTTTTTTGTAACGAAGTTAATTTTTTTATGATAAAACTACAATAAAGGCGGGCAAAGCCACTGCCCAACATTTTCAATAATATTTCTGAACAAATTTGGGAGAAAAAATTAGTCTCAGTAAGTGTAGAAAATCGACTTCCCATGAGGCAAAGCAAATAAAAATGGAAGTCACTGAAATTATAATTAAACATAGATCCAATAGTCACTTGTTCTTTACACATATTAGCATGCATTGCTCTATCAAAAGCTATTTGAGCAATGCATGCTAACATGGCAGTGTAAATACCAAAAGATCAGACAAAGTCTTTACCAGATTCTAGTTCTCTTCTTTAGTTTTGTCTTTAAGGTTGCTCAAAAGCAGTTTTTTGGTGGGTGAAGCTATAGCACTAAACGTCACTATCACATCTTCATGTTCACTCTTAGGAAACTGAAGGCTTCTCTTTGAGCTAGCCATTGTAGGGATCAATCTCGTTCTTTGGGCAGTAGAGTCAACAATTTCTTACAGGATGAGTTTTGTAGTTGGTGTGAAGAGTAGTGGGTCAGCTGCTTCCTTTTCCTTGCTGCTTGATCTAGTAGTCAATTAAGGGTTGGTAGTAGTATCTACTGAGCTATGCGAGGCTAGGGAATATCTACTGAGCTATGCGTGGCTAGAGAAAGGCCCAACACTTCGTCAGTAGCATAGCTTTTAATGAAATTATTTCTCCTTTGAGACTATTCCTAAAAAGTGGTCTCGTGGGTTTTGAAAAAGTAGCCTATTCTGTATCTTCTGCGATAGTCCCTACTTTCATCGTTGACTGCAATACCCTGCATTAAAATAATTGTAATTAGTTTGGAATATATTTGTCCAAATAAATAAATAGAGTTGTCTAAATATTAGTAACAGATTTGTAGAGCATTATAAGCTTATAAACTAACATTTTCTTCTGATTGTTTCAATTGCAGAGCATTATACTCAATCATCATCTTCTATGCATCCGTGTCATATATGCTACACTCAATGCTTCTTGAGGGATTCGTAATTGTGATTCCAATGTGACACCTTAAATAACATAAGATAAGCAAGTTTTGGTTTGAGAAAGAAATGAACTAGGATACAAATGTGTTTTTAATAGTTTAGAGTGTCAAGGATCACTTGACTTCAACCTCAATGCCTTGCTTGCATGATGGACGTTTGATGATCCATTCAATATCAGCACTAACTGACTTTGAGTTGTTGCTACAAGTAGCGTAGCAAAATTGGTTTCGGTCAGGTATTAGTGCTATATCTCCAGATATCCATGCTGCTCTTTGTTGAGTAAAAAAAGGGAGGGTACTCATATGGTCAGCATGGTCATAGTCTTTTTTAGATTTAAGATGGAGAAGTTATTTCTCAGTTTAGATGACAACCATAACTCGATACTTACAGTTGCAAATGAAGCCTAAGCATCATGAATGCTCTTAGTATCCTATTGTGTTGGAGGAGGCAAGAGTAGAGTAGCATTTTTATATGCTTTTGCATTTAAGAGCTGTCTGATCTCCTTTTTGTTGATATTGTACCTATACCATATATTTAGTAGACAAACATCTAAGCATTGATAGTGAAAGATTACTAACATGGAGGGAGTGTAAGCGTGAGTTCTTGGGTTTGAATTCTCTTGTTCATACTAAAAAAAAAATACTAACCTTAGTAGCTAGAGAGTTGACAAAAGATAGGTTGTAGGTCAATTTACCATTGCCTCAGTAGGAGTTCTTCTTGGACTGGTCAATTAATATAGATTCTAGATAGTCCAATTGTGCTAAAAGATAAATCTGACATGAAAACAAATGTAATGTTAACATAGAGTACTCATAAATTAATCTGATAGGTAGTATATAAATGACTATTAAAGTTTACTAATACTCATTGCTAAAGGAAGTCACTTTCACTTTCATAGCAAATATCATAGGCACACTGCTAACAGTGTTAACAAGTATGGTGCCTTCATCTTCTTGAAAGTCATTTTACAAGATTAAGAGCATGAGTTTTTTTCCTGAGAATAATACAATAGTAATGAGTAAGATGACAGGAACTCTCAACCTAAATGTTAAATGGTATTCCTTGGATTCAACTAGATAATCTTCATTTACAGTAACAAAATCTCTGGTAATAACATCTGGAAATGTTTCTTTGCATGGAAAGGCATGTATCACAAGAGTCTTGACACTTAGATTTTAAAGGAATATGTTAGTGAACATCATAAATAAGAATACTATAATGTTAAAAATGGGAATAACAAATCATTTCTATCAAGATATTACTGGTAAGTGCAGTACCTTATTCAACAAACTTGTGTATATCATAAAACTTGCCAAATTTGAATGAGCATGAAAGTGTAGGAGGAATTGGCTCAATAAATCGTTCTACCAAAGTTGAAGTTGAGAATCCAAGAGAATCCATAATCACTGACTTTGTAGATAGGAGAAACCGTGATAACAGTCACACTAGATATGTAATATCGATGGTATGGTATGAGTATGTTTTTGAACATTCAGAGATAGTTATCATATGCAGCAAGCAAAAACTTGGTTCCCTATTTAGGACAACAATTAGTTGATAATCAAATTAATACTAATATCTACTATTCATGTTTCTATAATTTGAATACATGTATTAATTGATCTAAATTATGAGTTGTCATATATGTGTGTGTGTGTGTGTGAGTTCTAAATTATCAGCTGACTACATACATTTATTTAGATTATATATAATGTGAATAGCATTCATTGTTTACATGGAAACAAAGAGCTCATCCATGAAATGAAGCTTTGGATTAATGTTTGTTTCTTTGTTCATATTGATGGAAACGATAAGATAAATCTGTATCTAGTAGATAACACGTTTGAATGAGATATAGATTATGAGCTATTGGTAGTGGAGTGCTATCTTTAATGGTAGCCAAGAGCAGCAAGTTTGAGAAGCAAAGTTAGCAAGAAAATAAGAAAATGACTGAAATTGTGAGAAGTCATCAAATTAGAGGAAATCAAAGTCTAACGTATCATTATACTATATAAGATTGAGTTTTGGTCAAAGAATAGATTAAATTTCAACCGCATAAGTGGGGGCTTTCTGGAAATGTGAAATGTTGTGTATTAGTTTAAAAGCTTTAAGTACAAGTTAAGGAAGCATGTATTTGGATATGTTTACTGAAATGACCCCATTGTAATACATTTAAAGTTGTCATTGATGAACCATCTGGGTATTGATGGAATGTGTAATTAGTGTGCAACCGTTTTTGCATTTTCTACAACTCGTATATGCTTGTGTGTTAGTGTAATTACCGGAATGTCCCTTAACTACCAATAATTCCCATTTTCAACTGCATATAACCGTTTGAGATGTTGCTTTGTCTAAAACGTTTGAATGGCAATCAGATTTAGGAAATGAGCCAACGATTTCTCTATCAATGGTAGGAACCCATTTTTCTATCATTTATAATCTACATTTATGAGCCACAAACGTTGGTCAGTTTATCCTCTTTCAGTTTCAGGAGTTAAGTTTTCCCTTTTTGCTTTTGTCTACAACGATTTGCCTCATCGTTTTCTCTTCCATCCGAGTTCAACTTTGAAATTACCTATTATTTCGTCATTAATTACACCCAATTCAATTGCCGAACCATTGGTATGTTAATGCCTAAACGGTTGATTATCAGTTTCTCCCTATTCGCATTCTAGAATTGAGATAATTCTACCTGACTTCATACTAATCAGCTCAGAATGCTCTTCAGTCTTAGCTACTCCTGATGGTTCAGCATGAGGTTAGATTTCACCCCCCTTCCTCAATTTTTCAGTTCCTCCCTTAATTTTGTCGGTGTGTTCTTAGTACTTACAATTAGCGACTCTTATCGTATTGCCTAGCTGCAAGATAGCATTTTTTGCTTTACCTAACCCCAATTGGTCTGGGTTGGTTATAATCTTATAGGTTTGGAGCAACTGCAAGAAAGAACTCTCGGTGGGGATTCTAGAATAAGGTTAGCTTTCTGTGTTGTTCTGCCTTTATGCATTATTAACGACCTTCAATTTGATACAGTTTTATTGTAACGCTGTGTGAATTGATTGATTATATCGTTTATCTTTTCATACTAATTTTTATTTATTCTCACAATGTACTATTGTTTGTTCAATAAAAAAACTTCCTTGTCCACAGGCACCAAACACCCGCGCGATGCGCGGGCACTCCTCCCTAGTCAGTAAAATATATATATGAACATTAAAATATATCAAAGTCCAAATTAAAGGAAGTAAAGTAAAATGAAGTGTTTAGTTACATGTAGAATATATTTTTGTTGGAGAATATTCTTAGTAAAATAGCATTTGTAAGCACAAAAATGGTTAGCTTAATAGTTTAAAAGCTTGTTGAGAGTTAAGTAAAATATTCAAGTTGTGTAACCTATTCATGATTTGATTAATGGATGTGTATTGAATGATCTTGGTGTTAATTATTTAGAAAAGTGAAGTTAATTAAGGAAAATCTTTAAATGTGTGCATTTATATCATAACTCATGTCTAATTTAAGTGTAAATCATTTGGAAAACTGCCATTAATTTGGAAAAGAGTAAAAAGAAAAAGAAAAGGTGCAGGTAATGTGTGCAATCACAAAATAAATTATGTATGACTTAAGTCTATTAAGAATTGATCAGTGCAACTGATAATACATCATACACATATGATCCTTTTTGTGAGTATATTAATGGATAGGATTTGTATTAAATCCACTATATCTACATGTATATACAGTTTATCCATTTGAATGCAAATCCAGATCAAACCTTAATGAGTTTATAAAAGAAGACCCATATGTACTAAATTATGGATACTCGTGGCCTTTTCTCATGATAGAATATGAATTCTAACTAATATCCCTAGATCAGTTGGTAAGGAAGGAGAATAGTGCCGAATTAAATTGAGTACTACTATTGGAATTGAGTACTAACAAAATTGAGTATTACATTTAATAATGAGCCCCATATATTGTCTTTTTAATTCTCACTTTTTAATCACTTTAATAATAAAGTATATACCTAAGAGTCAGTTACAACAAAGCATTGGATGCTTTAAGATGGAATTCATCGAGCGTATTGTATATGATTCTTTTCAATGATCTGGACCAAAACATTCCATTTCTTTGATTCTTTCTTTATGTCTAACACTTGAGAGATATGCCTAGACATTTTGACTTGCAAGTTCATAGTTGTGTTAATAAAAATCCTCACTAGTCTGAAACATATTTGACTATGATGAGATTAAGAAGGAGAGATTCAGTGAGTTGAATACAAAGTAAGAAGAAAATTTTAATCGTACTTGATTTGTTATCTAGAGTTCAAACTTTTCTAAAACACAACTGATCATGATAAAACTCAAAAGAAGGAATTTAGTCTGTTAAATATGAAGTAAGAATGAATTTTTAGACAACTTTTTTACCAGTTATTGAGAGTTGATATTTCTGTCAAATGTATTTGACCATGGTAATAGTAAGGAGCAATTCGATGAGGTAAATATAGAGTAACAAGTTATTTTTAATTATACTTAAGCAGCTATTGAGATCTAAAATTTCTTTAAAACTTCTTTATACGTAATATTTTTTGTTTGGTCAATTTGAAGAGGAGCAAAATATATTGGTTTTATTAGCAATCTCACAGCGGAAGCTATCTTTGCTTGAGATAGAGTAACATATAATTGACCATAGGAAAATACTAATTCTTTTAGGTATATCCCTACAAAATTGAATGTCTATCCTTGCGCTTTATTTATGGTTATTGCAGAGCACAGGCGAATAGGAAATTGGGTTCTCTTATATGGCGTTGGATAATACTCATCATTTGGTGCTTGCATAGAAATTCTATAAATAAAAACATCTTTGCTAGAAAAATCACCAAATGAAATCCTAGCATGAATGACATTTTTACTCAGGGATATAACTATGAGTCTCATACCATTGCATAATCCTTTAGGAGGATCAATATTTCTCAGAAGGATTATTAGCACATTTGATTTTAACAATAATCTATATGGTGGCAAACCACTAGGAGTTAGGGTATTTAATAGATCAATATACTCAACTTGTTGGTTTTCATTGAGCGTCTCATCATAACTCAAGTACTCAGTTAATTCACCTAGATACTTATCTATGAGAACATTATTTATCTGATTTACAAAGTTATTCTTTGCAGTGAAGATTACCCTCTTCTATGAAAAGGGCACTGTTTTGGAGTGACTACTGAACTCAGGATACACGATATCAATCAACTTTTGAAGAGCATCAATTTCATATGTATAATTGATTAAGATTGAAAATGGGATTTTTACCATGTCATTAGGTTCTGTTTGTAATGTCCCATCTCTAATTCTTAATAGAAATTCACTAAATGAGGGATATGACCAATGTTTTTAAACTCGGACCGGTCAGTGAACCGGAGAGGTGGCCGGTTCGCGGTTCGACCGGTCCAACCGGCCGGTTCAAAGGTTCACTTTTTTTTTTTTTTTTTTTAGTGTTAAGTACTAAGCAGGTTTCATTCTACACTTGAACTTTACCAACATAACTTAATTTAAGTTATGATAATAATAAATTTTCTAAAAGTTATACATAAAACATGGAATGATAAATATCATTAAAATATCATAATTCACCATAAGTTTTCATAAATTCATTATAAACATAAATAGATACAATCCAAATGTTCACCAATTATCACAAATAAAAACACAAAAAATAAATAAATTAAATATTGAAATTCTTTTACAACCCTTAAAAAAATCCATAAAAGAGTTCAAGTTAAGACAAACTATTTGAATAGCAAACTTTTATCAGTGGCATGATAAGCAACCACACCACCTTCACAATTTCATCAACTTAAGCTGAAAAAGTTAAAATTTTATTATAAAAATATAAATCTAATTGCTCAAACTAAAAAAAACTAAAAATTTTTGAAAAACAAATATACAGTTAAACACATAAAAAATTAATTGCTACTAAACATTACTAATTAACATGTTATATTAAATTCAATGATCCTATACCATTAATTATTTTAAATTCAATTATCAATAGCTTCGATTATGTGCCAACTACCATATTTTTGACCAGCCCAATGTTATTATTTGTAATTCCTACCCAATTCCTACACGGATGTGCACTACTTTTGCAAAAATTTCATCCTTAATTAATCGAATAAAAATAAAAAAAAAATGAGGGAAACATATGAAAATTGAGGGGAAAAAGAAGAAAATGCAAAAAATCAACTAAAGATAATAATATAGAAAAAAAAACCTTGAAAAGAAAAAAATTAAACTTACTAAGATGTTGGAAAACAAGAAAAGTTGAAATTTTCAATTTGTTTACAATTTGCTAAAGATAATAACCTGATAATAATGGTGAAGACTTGAGAAAATCTTGTTGTGGATATTTGGGTTAAAAATGGTTAAGAACAAAAAATTGAAAAAAAAATAAAGAGAAGAACTTGATGTTTTAATATATTTTTTAGTTAAGTAGAATTCTCAACTAACTTAACTACAGTCTAGCGGTGAGATTGTCATATCCAAACTTGGAGACCCAGGTTCGAATCTTAGCTACACCATTCTTGATATTTTATTGAAGAATTTAAAAAACCGCCGGTTCACGGTTCTTAACGGTTCGCACGGTTCGTCCGGTTCGTCCGGGTTTCAACGGTTCTCCATGAACTTCCGGCTTTAGCATTAGACCGGACCGGTGACATGGCCGGTTCGCGGTCCAACCGGTCGAACCGGCCGGTCCGGTCCGGTTCTGAAAACATTGGATATGACTTGACTCTCATATTTTCACTCAAATTGAGTTTCTCAAGTTTCTGCCATAATGGAGAATTTATTGAACACGAATCTATCATTTTATTTTTTGTTCCTTTTTGAACAAATGGAAGTGTTTGTCTAAAGTCACCTCCTAGAACAACTACTTTTCCCCCAAAAATATCTTTTGAATCCATTAGGTCATCTAAGAGATGATCCAAAACTTCAATAGTAGCTCTCTTACACATAGGCACTTGATCCCAAATGATTGGTTTTATTTTCTTTAATAATCAATCTTAAAAAGTTTTGTTTACTAATTTTACAAGGTATATTATCGTAAACATCTATGGAAATTTTAAAATGGGATTGTACAGTCCTTCCACTAAGTGAAATAGAAGTTGTGATTCCCAACATAGCATTTGTGAGTGCTAGAAATTCTCTTATTCTTACATCTGCTAGAAGGGTTTTATAGAGAAATGGTTTTCCCATACCGCCTGGATCATCTATAAAAAAGGCGCGGTGTTTGTAATTTATGGTCATGCATCTGAGCAACAAAATGTATCTAAATACTAAACTGTTTAAAGATGAAATTCCTTACCAAGCTTTTAGTTTAATTGTGAAATTTACAAGTTATCTCTGTATCATTTACGCAGGTTTTAAGGATGAAAAGTTTGGTTATTTTCAGTTTATTTTCTAATATTAATCCCATCTTCTTTTTGAAACATTTCATTTGATAGGGTTAGTCTCATAAGAGAGGCAGCTTGAGAAGATATGCTTCAAATTGGATACGCATTATCAAACCTGCAGATCGGGGTTTAGCTTGGTTTGTGCTAAAGCCATCCAATCAGTTTGAGTAAAAAATATTGATTCTAAAATTAAACTACTCCAGAATTGGTTCATTTCTTCAGTAGTCAATTACTAATTTTAGACACAACTTTTTCACTAAGTTAGCTTAGGCAATTAGCATACATCTACATACTACCTGAACTTTTGTGGAATGCCCGGGCCTTACAAAAGATTGCATGATTTCTTTGTAAGGACGCAAAACAAAGTTTAGAGCCAACTTGTAAGGCACTGTTGCTAAATTCAATAGAAACATATGAAGGGATGAAAACATCTTGTTTACTTTTTTTTTTTCTATGCTTAGATTCTAGCTTTCGATATGGACCTTTTCAATCAATGATAAGATGCGTTCAATCTCTTTTTCTTTTGTCATATATTTGCAACCTTCTGAAATATATGGTTAAGAAACAACCTAGAATAAGCATAGATTTCTGTAACAATGGTAAAAACCTAAATTTCTCCATCCTTAGTTTGGAAGAACAACAAATGTAAATGGTGTCGTGCCCTATTTTTCACGATGAAAAAGGATTTTACAAAAATGTGCTTTTATTTTTTACAAAATAAAATAAGTGAAAAAGGACCTAAAATGGGACTTTAAAAAAGGTGATAGTTTAGGCCCAAAATTTAGTCTAAAAAGGGTTGTTAAGAAAATAGGAATCGTCATTTGGTATTGAGTTTAGATGTATCAAGTCACCCAAAAATATTTTTAACAAAATAAAAATGAAATAAAACCCATTTCGACAACTCTCGATCTTTGAAAATAAGCGAAAATGAATTCGGGAGTCACGGTTGAAGAAAGAGAAGGCAAAGGTTTAATCGGTTCAAACCTACAGTACCCTTTCAACCTAATCTAAACTAGTTGCGAGATTTAGTCAAAATTTTATTAATCTAACCTATAAATTTATCACATTTAGATGCTTCCTATATGGATGCAAACTTAAATTTAAAAAAGATATCGAAAGGCACAAGATGTCCATTCAAGGTTTAATTGGTACCAATCGCATTAATTGCGAAGTCCAAAATAATCTCTTGAAAGGGTCACGAGCATGCAAAGATGAAATTCGAAGAAAAGGAAATTAAATTATATATATATATATATAGGTATAAGTGATCAAAGAAAAAGGAATGCAATATAATAGGTACGAGGGACAAAAACTCGTGACACAATTGTCTTTCTTATAGGATGATTAATGGAGTATTTAAGTTAAAAAGCTATAATTGTCCATTTCCTATATTAGAAAAGCGACTCTTCTAGCCTAGATAAGCGAATGAACTAACTTATTTTCTAATCTTCTAAATGAGATGCAATTCTAAATGTTATGATTCATACATATAGAGGGCAAGGGAATAATATATGAGGAAATATCATGCATATGAGAAAAATGGCCTAAAATAGGAAAAATGCCAGAAAATGTATTGAATGACACACAAAAGATGAATCTAACGCGTGGAGGACATAAGGATCTAGCGTTGGACTAGACCATTTCTAGAAATTCTCACTAGTATTGGGCTAACCAAGAAGTGGAGGGAGAAATCACAGCTAGTGTTAGACTAATGTGGTGACGTTATGCATTCATAATACATAATAAAACAAATAAAACATGAATTAAAATAAGTAAATATTTAAGGGCATATAGCACATAACATATAAGCATAATATTTAGATACAAAAATCCTAAGAAAAGTGAGTAAAACGCATAAGCACATAAACACATAAACACGCAAAACCTATCTATTACAATGGGAGACCTAACTACAATCTAAAATGGGGGGAAATATAATAAAATAAATTTATTTATCCTGTCTATTACATTGGCCTATCTAGTTACAATTTTTACAAAATATTATCTATCTATTACATCTTGAGGTATTTAAGTACCTCCCAAATAATTCTAAAATTAACTAAACAAATATTAACAATTTTGAATAAATATTTAAATTAAATAAATAACAAAACATGTAGAAACATATAAACATATAGGAGTACGTAGGAGTACATAAGAATATATAATTGAAATTTAAAGGATAATAGGGGTACTTTTCTTTTGAAGTGGTGGCTAAATGAGGTAAAGTTACCTATTTATACTCAAAATCAACAAAAAGATCATGACACCAATTTAATTGGAAATAATAATAATAATAATAATAATAAATGTACTAGATTCACATTAATATGTCAAACATAAAGAAACTTAAGAACATCTAAAAATTACAAGTTGAATATACTCAAGAGTAATATAATTAGCTATTAAAGAAAAAAAATCACAATAAAGAAAATAAAAAAGACACTATGGACTTAATTGCAAAAAAAAGAAAATTTTTAGGATCAAAATATAATTTTTTAAAAGTTTAGGAGTCAAAATTAAATTAAGATAAAGTTTAGGGGCCAAAATATAATTAAATTAAGGACCAAAGTGAAAGAAACTTAAAATGTTTGGGTCACAATAAAATTATTTAAAAGATTAGGGTCTAGATTGCAACATTCAATTTCTGATTTGGCAAAATATCAAGAAACAAAAATTGGGCCTTCTTTTTTTTAATATGGTCAGCTGGACTACTCTGTAGCCCAAAAGATAACGCAGACCAATTTATAAAAAAATACAAAAAAGTTCAAAGAAAATTTAAACAAAATTACATATAATAAAATGTTGGGCTTATCTCCAAAAATCCAACCACAAACCCAACGAAAATAAGCCATGAGCCCACTAGAAATAAAAACAAAAAGTCCAACATTTTTCTTTCTTTATTTTCTTTCCTTTTTCTTTCTTTTTCTTCTTCTTCTTCTTCATTTCTCTCTTCTTCTTCTTTCCCAAGAAGGCAGAAGCTTCAGCCAACGATCATGGCTGACACCAGTGACAGCGCCATCGCTGGACGACCTCCAGCCGCTGATTGCCGACGACCTCTCCGATAACAGAAATTCACCAAAATACACCCTCCAACTAAATTTTTTGCGTAGAATCTGTTTTTGGACTTAGTTTTTGCAAAAAACAAATGGAAAGTGGCAAAATTGACAAAAAATAGTCTAATTTTTATTTTTTAAAACCACTCTAATCACCATTAAAATTCATAAAATATATACCAATACAACCCTTATGGATTTTAGGGCGCAACTATGACCTTAGTTTGGCAAAAAAAAAAAAAAAAAAAAAACAACAAAATGATACATTAAAGCAAAACAGCCCAAAAATGAAAAAAAATATTTCAATGCTTTTAACGCTCAAAAACTCCAAAAATTTGAATCACCAAATATTTTTCAGGCCACATACTAGCTATAACCATCCATTTTAATGAAAATGTCCACAAAAACTCTCTCCTTTAACTTAATCTTCATTTAGGCATTTTACCAAACACTCAGCATACATACACAAAAATCATTTTCCTTTCCTAAATCTTGTTTATAACTTAGTCCCAAATTTCAACAACATAATAACAACAACAAAACCAGCAAAAACAAGAGAAATTAAACAATTAAAACATGGGTTTAACATGATTAACAAAGCTGGAAAATACCTCAATGTGAGCAAGAGTTTCTCAGTCAAAGTTTTTGAAGGAATTCCTAGGTTTCAACCCTTTGTTGCTTGCTTTATTGTGTTTAATTTGTGTATGGGTGTGTTGTGTGAATTGAAAGAAAAGAGAGGGATAGAGCCGAGAGAGCGAGGGAGAGTTTTGAGTGGGAGCGTTTGTGATAGTGTTTGAGAGTTGAGAGAGCCGAGGGGAATTTTTTTTTTTGTGTCGTTAGAGTTGTTAGGTTGTGTCTTGTCCTCTTGAACCAAAAAAAAAGGAAAAAAAAATTGAGAGAGAGAGAGAGAGAGAGCCGAGAGTTGAGAGATTCAGGGAGAGGGTTGGAGTTGTTATTGTGTCAGTGTGTTGAGAGAGAGAGGAAAAAAAAGACCAAGAGAGTGGGGAGTTAGTGAAGGGATTAGGTTGGAAAATGATGGCTTTGTTTGGACTGATAATATTTTGTTTTTTATATTCCGGAACAGTAAATTCACAATATTTTACAACTTTTCTTGACCGAATAATGCATCCAACTTTTTCAGACCCAAAACAGTAAAGCGCTTGAAAATTTTTCAGACCGTTGTCTTGTGTCAGGGAGAAGCCGACAAATTGGCCTAGTCCTTTACTCTTCTTCTTTACTCCCCCTCTTCATCACCCCCAACCTCTACTGACATATCATTTATCTCAGCCGGTGGGTTTAGTAAGTGTTCCGCCAAGCAAATGACCAGCAATTTGTGAAGTTTGCATTAACAAGAAGAACGGATCTGCATTAAAGCTGTCAAATTGGCTTCGATTAAGCTTCAGCAGCGACACCAGCGGCTGTTGCCGGCGCTGATGCTTTCTATCTAGCCCCTACTATATTGTGTGCGTGGCTTCCAAATTTTGAGCCTCAAGGTACGTTTTCCCCCATTCTTGCAGATGAATATGGGATTTTTTCTTTCAAATTTCTTCTGATCCATTCCAGTTTGCCATTATGTTAAGAAGCAAATGGGTATGTAGTGCCCGAGTCCTCTCTGTATTCTGTAATTAGCGTTCGGTAGCTCCACTGGCAAAATTAGCTTCCCTGCACAATCTGAAAATTGTGTAAACACAAATATGCAGCAGTATTTGATTCGTCAATTTCTTTCACAGCGGCGGCCAATTCTTAACTCATTTTATTTATGAATTGGTATTTAATTCTTTATGCAAAAATTTTACTCCTCCTAACATGCACAATTTCAATCTCGGATATAAAAGATGAATTCACGTGCCTCCATTTTAAATTTACACTTTCGACTCTCAATTTCATTTTCTAGTTAATACTAATGGTATGAGTCATTGCTGCGTTAACGGTATGAATTTAGACAGTAGGAACGTGAATTTAGGACTTTGTCTCAATATTTTATTATAGAACTAGTACACTGATCCCTTTTTTATGGATAAAAAAAATTGGTTTCTTTTACCTAGTTGATACCATCTCAAACTAGGTGGAAACATCAAAAACTCGTAAGACTTGTTGAAATCCAAATTCTAAGTCTACCATCCAGCAGAGAAGATGCAGTGGTTCTTTTGTCCAGGCTCCAAGAAGAAATCCTGTGGAACTGCAGCCTGTCTTCTTTGTTGCACAAAATGTAACCTCAGATGATAATTTCATTCCTTAATTTCTACACAAAAAAAATTACCATGCTCCATTTCCTTGAAGCCTTGATGTAGTACTATTTAAATTCTTGGCATGGAAAACTGTGGATAGATACTGAAGTGTAAGTTATATCTGTTTCACATTCATGATTCAAATTTATTCTCTTCACATTGCTGACCTGACAATGTCTAATAGAGTAAAATAATACCCAAAAAAAGTGGCCATTTTTCGCCAGTTACCAGGTATGTGGGACAAAAGAAGGCCAGTTTAAAGGGGCCAATTGCTTTAAAAATGTTCCCTAGCTTTTTGCTGCATAACGAAAAGTATTATAGAATGCCAGGATGGAGGAGCACTCTTGGTTTAAATTTCTTTCTAAGGTATATATGCCATAACAAATTTGTCCTAATTCCAAGTTGCATGACATATTTGAAATAAATCTAAATTTACATAAGAAAGTAAGTTCTCAATGCTTCTACTGCAATACAATCTGATAATATATGAAACTTGTGATCTCAATACAATCTATAACAAGTGTGGCCTTCCTTTTATTTTTATTTTTTTTTTTGGATATGTAACATATATGTCTTGTTATCCAAGATTATTTGCACACTTGTAAAAAAACATATTAATATGTTAAAGGTAGACAGAAATGATAGAAGTATAGAACCATCCCCAAGTCCTTTGTTGTGAATCATCTGATTCAGCTCCTAAACATAAGTGAAGTGTCATTACTAGAGCATCCCAAGCGCAGTTGACGCAAAGGGTTATTGCCCAGGTTAATCCATGTAGCTGCATTTTGGATCCTAAGTTTCTTGATTTTTACCTTTCTATGTAGTCCACGATGTAGAGTCTGCTGTCTCTGTCCAATTAAAGGCATCATAATAGGCTTGCTGGTATGTTAAAGGTTTTACTACGAACTATTTGTCACCAAATTCTCATTTTTGCTGCCTTTTTTTTTTAAAGCAGCCAGTTGGTGTGTGGCTCTTAGGTTCTGCCATTTTTCGTTGTATCCTGGTTTATATGCCACATAAGCGTCGTCGAGTACGTAAGAGTAGCGGTAAGAGCTTCCTCGACATATAATTTTGGTTTCAGTTGCTATTATTTTCAGTTTCTATCCATTCGTTAATGATCTCATAATATGTTCACCCAAAAATTGTGCACTTGGGCTTGCTGACAGCTTTGAATGCCTATTTGTCTTCATTAATGGAACCAAATTTACTACCATTGCGTATATTTCACTTTCATGCAGTCCAGCAAGCACATTCCGAGAGCGGTTCAAACGATTTGGCTGCTTGTGCGAGAAACTATTTCGTAAAGGTATGCAAGCGGTTCCTACTATGAAGTACCAGCACCCACTTGTCTCTATTATGTGTTTCCTTGTACAATCTAAATGTTATTTACTATGGATTATTCTGGTTTATTGCATTAGATGAATGATGAATCTGAAGTGGCCGATTGGAAAAATCACCCTACGCTTGAGTCAACTTTCGTTGCAACACTTGTAGAGTGGCACAGGAATGGTGCTTGGGACAAGCACCAAAAGGGGAGGTCAAACTGGCACCATCTTAGCCTACACATGAACGACAAGTGCCACGTCAATTTGAGGTGGGAACAGTACCGTTCAAAATTCTATAGGTTGGAATCCGAGTGGAAGTGTTTCGTCCGCTTATCGGGGATGTCCCAAACCACGGCTGAGACGGGAGTTGGGTTTAATTCAGAGCTTCTATGCTTTCAGGCTACGAAGGAAAAATGGAGCGCTCTAAAGCGGGTAAACTTCTTCTATGTCTCTATTAATTGTATCTCAAAATGCCCTTAGGCTTCGATAGATATGTTTCCCTGTGTGTTTATGTGATATATTATGGAATATTGAGTCGTCACTGCTTCAGGGTCGCTGAAACTTTGACTTATGTAATATTTGGTCTAGTGTTTTATGACTTTCATTGCTGCCGCACTAGGTTGATAGTATTGATGTGCACTTTAAGGCTTCCCTCCTATGTTTGGAGTCTGCTTTATTAATCTTGTAGAGTACTATTGCCCCCTAAATGTAATTGAGAGGGGAGGACAAATTCCTATGCATTGATTAGGTTGGTACAGTAATAATTTAAGGTGATTATTGGCCTGGTCTGTGTAATTTAATTGTGGCCGACTTATGCTTCATTGTTGGCCTACGTATCTGATACTACTGGCTTGGATTGACTGCTGTGTAATGCTATAGGTATATGTCTTTCATTTCTGGCCTTATCACGATTGATTGCTGGCCTGGTGATGTGTAATCTCTTTATTTGAAATAACAGCTTAGTAGTACACAGCAAGAATGCTTTTTATATAAACCGTATCAGCTTGTCCAGTTGAACTAGTTGGCATTTCACATGGATTGCAGGAAAACAAATTCTATGGGAGGTTCAAAGAAGGCCACAGCTGCGGTTGCTTCTATGAATTGGGAGAAATTCTAGAGAGCTGAACAGCCACCGGAAAGCATGCCCATTCGTCTGCTCAGAGTGATGTCCACCACTCTCTTTATTCTGCTGAAAATACCACCGCGGCCGCATCAAGGCATAAGAGGAAGGCAAAGGTTGATGGACCAACCTCAGACTTTTGGGGGGAGGATGTTTACATTCCAGTGCGGGATGAAGAAGTCGAATTCGTTGCTAGTACGCCGGGTAAACGCCCAGTATCGAGTCGGGGGACATCATCCTACGATGGTTCAAGGAGCACTAAGTCTCAGAAGACCAGGGAAGCTCTACGATACGCAGCAACGAACATCGGCAAGCTGTCTCAGATCAAAATTGAGGAAAACACTAGACGAAATGACTGGTGCGTAGCGGCGCTAAAAGTTTGGGACAAATGCTACCCAAGACATGAGCCCGTTGAACTGTGGTCCCGGAAACGTCTTGCTTGCATGAAAGAGTTTGAAAATTCCGAGAGGTGGTGCCACATGTTTCTCCAGTCGGATGAAGGCTTCCAGTATTGGTATGCTGATACCATTCTTGATCCGAAATAGTTGCTGCATAGGCAACTATAACTGGAGTTTCGTTTATGGTGCCTTACTGGACATCAAATGGAAATTTGGCTGGGTTCTATAACTGTGTCTTGGAGGACCAATTTTGGATTGCTTGTCTATGACTAAAAATTCCCAGTCTTGCGGATATTATATGTACTTTGCTTGACAATTGACTTAGACTTGGATTAGGTCTGTATTTGAGACACTAACTTTCCTGCGGCTTATGAACATTCTGTATTGCTTCGTTTTGAATGCCTATTTGTCTTCACTTTCTTCATTTATGTGGAATTTTCTTCATTTTCTTCAATTATATTAGCTATTAAAAATGTTAGATAGTTTCTTTATGCGCAGGAAGTCTGGATGGCCCCTTAGTTGATTGGCATTGGTTTATTGGCCAATTGATTAATGCTGGCTTTAGTGGTTATTTAAATGCTAGCTATTTAAATGCTGGTTATTTAAATGCTGGCTACTCTTGTGGTTATTTAAATGCTGGCTTTAGTACAGCTCTCACGTTCTGGTTCGTTTCTTATTGTTGTGAATCAAAAGCAAGCATTTGTATATATGTATATATATAGGACCAATATTTATAAATATAAAGTTCCTATGCCTTAACATCTCTACGCAGCTGTATGTATAAAGTTTGTACATTTACAAAAGGTAGATTCCAGCCGGGATTTCAATTCAATGTGACTACAATGGTGCCTTACTGACACCCACTAACTGACTACTCTTTTTTTCAAATAGCATATGACACTACTCCTCTCATTCAAATACTACAGGCCCACGCCTGAACATGCGGGCAGCATTTCACATGGACTACTACTATGCTAGATTCTTTTCCTTCTTTTGATTGCTGGGGGATATTGCGGTGCTTGGCCGATAGCTTATTTGCAGGAAACGGCACATGGGTAACACAGTAGTTCACGGGATATTCGGACACGCCTTTAACATATTCAATGGCCCCTTTAAGTAAAAATCACTGCTGTCTTCGCGTGCTTATTTGTCCGAGCATCAGTGATCTATCAATCAAAAATAAGCTACGGACATGCAATGCATTATTTGGCTGCAGCTTTTTTTTTTATGAACAAGTGGCTGCAGCTATTTCACCATGTCTACAGTCGGTAGATGAAATTGGTTGGTTTCCATGAGAGCTGTCAAATTTCTATAAAGCCATAAGTTCATCAGTGTGTACAAGACTTCCTATATCGAACTACTAGCTTCAGAAACCGAGGCAGTGTTGAAGCCATAGGCATTCTGGTACATCCCCGGCCTTATTGCTCTTGTAACTAGCGCTTGCCATAGCCCAGGTTATATCTCTCATTTATAATGTTATATCTCTTATTTTGGGAATTACAAGAATATGTGAGTCTCAAAATAATGTGTTTTTTATATAAAGTTCCTACCTCATTCCCGTCCATATTATATACTTATTTTGAGCATATCTTTGTTAAAAATTCCCTAGTGAACTACCAATATGTTGCTTCCATTAGTATGTTAGTTATTTTAGTAACTGTTTGTATAAATGTAAATCTTCCAACCAAGCTACCTCTAGTCTTAATTACGAAATTTTGAATGTAGTACATATATACATACATATATATATATGTATATGCAACTGTTGGTATATTATGAGTTGATATATTAGCTAAGGTATAGTAGCTAAGCTATTAAAACTATTACATTTGGTATATTACTGTAAAAACTAGTTGTGCTTATTTTTACTATTAAAAAATATTAGAATAATGGTATATTAGGTAAGCTCTTAAAAATATTAGCTAAGGTATATTACTATATCAATTACTTTTGCTTATTTTTACTTTTAAAAAATATTACCTAAGGTATATTAGGTAAGCTATCTTTTAATAGTAAAAATTACTTTTGGTTATTTTTACTATTAAAAACTATCAATCAAGGTGTATTAGCTAAGCTATTAAAAATATTAGCTAAGCTATCTTTTACTATAAAAATTACTTTTGGTTATTTTTACTATTAAAAACTATTAGCCCAGTCGTATATTAGCTAAGCTAAGATATATTACCTAAGCTATTAAAAATATCTTGCTAAGGTATATTACTATAAAAACGGGACTTTGGTTATTTTTACTATTAAAACATATTAGCCCAGTGGTATATTAGCTAAGCTATTAAAAATATTAGCTAAGGTATATTACTATAACAATCAGTTTTGGTTTTTTCTACTATTAAAAAATATTAGCTAAGGTATATTACCTAAGCTAGGGTGTATTACATTTCTAAACTCTTAAAAATATTAGCTAAACTAGACAAATTTATTAGCAACAGGTATATTAGCTAGGCAATAGGTATGTTACTGCATGAAATTTGTTGATGTTATAGCTAACTTTGGAGTCATCCGTTCAATAGATTAGCTAAAGTTTCGTTTGGACAGGTGGTGTACCAGATTTCATAGGCAGCCAAAATACAAATATGGATAACAGTTGGAATACTTGGGGATCGTCTTCGAATAATGCTGATGATGATGACGACGACTGGCAACTCATCCAATGGGCGATGGTTATTCTATTCAACCCTGTGGCTGAACGTCTAGCAGGATATATATTGCCTCTATCATGCAGAAATAGCATGCTATCTGGCCGCGCGTATGTGCACGAAGTGATTAATGGTCATCCTGCAAGAGTACTTGAGAACTGTAGAATAACGGTGGATAACTTCATGCGCTTATGTGACATTCTTGTGAGTGGAGGATATGTACCGCAAAATCCCCAGAAAAGAGTCCTCATAGAGGAAGTAGTGTGCATGACATTAGTTATGTTAAGCCACAATCATCGAATGCGGTGCCTGGCTGAACGATTCCAACATTCCCCGGAGACCATCTGCCGGAACATTCATGAGGTGTTACGGGGGCTTTGTGAGTTGGGAAAAATTCTCATTCGTCCAAGAGGACAGAACGAAGTGCATCCTAAGATTTACACTGATCGGAGATTTGCCCAGTGGTTTACGGTAAAGTAGTATAAAGTATTGCTTACCCTTTGGTTCCAACATGCTGTGCATTAATATCCAATGATCGTGTCAAATTTCATTATGCATTTACCAACTAACTAGCTTATCAAATGTTCAAGAATGCTGTAGGTACATTAGATGGTACACATGTTCCAGCACATCCGCCACTTGGACAGCAAGCGGCGTACACGAATAGGCATGGACAAGCAACTCAAAATGTACTAGCCATTTGTGATTTTGATATGCGCTTTTCATATATTTATGCTGGTTGGGAAGGAAGCGCCCATGATGCACGTGTCTTGGACGGAGCACTAACAGGACCTACACATTTTCCGATGCCCCCTCCAGGTGCATGACAATATTTTTATAAATTTTTGTCCAATTATGTGCTTGCCACTGTATGTGAGTGAATGACTAAAGAAATCGTAGTGTGTACTTACTTATTTTTTACCTTTATTCCACTTTATTTTGTAGGAAAATACTACCTTGTGGACTCGGCATATAGAAATGTTCCTAGATTTCTTGTACCTTATCGTGGAACACCTCGACAACCTGCACAGGGTCGGCGTGGGTGTTCCTCCCCGAAGCAACTTTTCAATACTCGTCACTCATCACTTAGAAATGTAATTGAGAGATGCTTTGGGGTGCTTAAAAGGAGATTCACCATCCTACGCGGTCCTGTACCTAATTTTTATATGAGTACACAAATAAATGTGGTGATAGCTTGCTGCACTCTACACAATTTCATACGGGACGAATTACCAGATGATGACATATTCAATGATCATGAGCAAGAGATGGATATCGAAGGAGAAGGTGGGGTCCCGCCAATGCCAGAAATTCAACCCCTAAGTGCCTCGCAAGAAGAGGTCAATGAATGGCATGAAATGAGAGATGCATTGGCAAACGGAATGTGGAATGCGTATCGGAGTGCGAGGCGAGGGTGAGGGATTAGAAGCGAATGACTACTGTGTGTTACTACTAGTGTGATGCGAATAAGGTTAATCCAAGTACTACTGCATCATTTTAAATTCCGCAAAATTTGCTTGTTTGTGTCATGTCTGTATGTTTCCTAATTCATTTATGCTTGCTTCACAAGTGTGAGACCACGTCTCTGTATTGAAAGTACTGTAATCTATATTTAATTTGGTATATCATAATTTTATGAAGAACTATTTCGTCGCCGCAAAATAAAATCACATAATATCAACTTTCATTCAAAGAGGTTACAATTTGAGGTGAATAATGTGATATAACCAAAAAAGCGGTGTTTAGAAAAAATTTAATACTTGCAGAATAGAATATATATTATCCAAACGCGAATCCTATATTGTATTCTCATTAAATCGACTATCCATACGGGATTGAGTTATTCTTATTCGGTCAGACTATTTGACCGAATAATCACAAATTATTCAATGGAATACTCATAATCCATACACAACCGATGATTTTTTATACGAAATGAAAAGAAAAAGCCATGGTATAAAATGCTAGTTTCTACCAAATGAAAAGAAATATCAATGGGATAAAATGATAGATTTTTACCAAATGAAAAGAAGGATCAATGAAAAATTGGGTGTAAAAAATGGACTAATAGGATTTTGGTAGGAGAAATGATTAGAGAGTGTAAAAATTTTTCTTCTTTTTTTTAAAGACAAAAAAAATCTACAAAAGCAAGAAAAATGGACATTCAAATGCTTAAAAATAAATGACTCCCTAAAATAGACAAAAATTCAAGAAAATACCAAAAATTATCAAAATTTTGGTGTTCACAGCTTGCCCCTCTTTGTTTGGAGTTTCGAAGAAATTTTAGACAAAGACGTAGACACCAAATTACATACCGGTCTCTTCTGACTGCACCTGAACTAAAATAAACAAGCCAGCACTCGGCTAAAATTATTGAACAAAAACAAAAGACGTGACCAAACTCGTGTAGAGTTGCCTACGTATTCCGCCATGGGAATCAAGTCAAACATAGTTCGAATGCAAATGAACTCTGAAAAAACATATGTGTGTCCCATCAGGGATCTCTCCATATATAAAGAAGTCATAACTCTCAGAATTTCCAAACATGAAACACAAAACATGTGATAAAATGCAATTACTAAACAAAAACAATCAAGAAAAGTAAGTTATTATAGTGAAAAAAGATGCACAAAGGGATGCAATTACGCTCCAAGAAAAGGGATATAAGGGTGAGTGGTGGACGCTGAGACTTGCCAACAGTAAACTGAATATGATTGTCCTGAATCCAGACTGTTCAATGGGATTAAATTCAAACCCAAACAACTAGTGAAAATTTAAAATTTATTTTAAAACTAAATTGATCTGTGGGATCCAACCAAGTCCAAACAACTAATAGATTGGTAGGATCAAATCCGAATCCAACTAAATAACAGATTGGTGGGATAAAAATTCGAATCCAATTAAACAAAAGACTGGTGGGATAAAAATTCGAATCCAATTAAATAATAGATGGGTGGGATAAAAATCCGATCCTAATTAAATAACGGATTGATGGAATAAAAATTCAATCCCAATTAAATAATGGATTGGCGGGATAAAAAATGAACCCAATTAAATAATGGATTGGTGGGATAAAATTCGATCCAAATTAAATAATGAATTGGTAGGATAAAATTTGAATCCAATTAAATAATAGATTGGTGGGATAAAAACCCAACCTCAATTAAATAAAAAATTAGTGGAATAAAATTCGAATCCAATTAAATAATAGATTGGTGGAATAAAAACTCGAACCCAATTAAATAACGAATTGGTGGGATAAAATTCGAATCCAATTAAATAACAGATTGGTGAGATAAAAATCCGAACTCAATTAACTATTAGATTGGTGGAATAAAAATTCAAATCCAATTAAATAACAAATTGATAGGATAAAATTCAAATCCAATTAAACAACAAATTGGTGGAATAAAACTCGAACCCAATTGAATAACGGATTAGTGGGATAAAACCTGAATCCAATTAAATAACAGATTGATAGGATAAAAATTCATACCCAATTGAATAACAGATTGGTGGAATAAAATCTGATCCCAATTAAATAACAGATTGGTGGGATAAAAATCCAAACCCAATTAAATAACAGATTGGTGGGATAACAATCTAAACATAATTAAATAACGGATTGGTGGGATAAAATTCGAACTCAATTAAATAACGGATGGTAGGATAAAATTTGAATCCAATTAAATAACAAATTAAATGAACATGTATCTCAATCCTAAATTGCTGATGGGATTAGACCCGAAACCAAAAAATAGTGGGAGAAATGAAATATAAGTTCTGAATTTCTAGACTTTAAGAGTGAAATGCATGTTGCTTAAACATGATAAACATAAAATGCATACAACTACGAACTTACTCCATGGATTTGCAATCTTTTTTATTTTTCAAACTTTGGAAGAAGAAGAATGGAAGAATTAATTAATTTTTTTCACAAAGCCAACTTGGAATGCATTGTCAAAATCGAAATCCACTCCTTTTTTTTTAAAAAAAATTGCCCCAGTGTAAGTCATACTCAACTAAACCAGTGTTGCATCATATAAGTCCACTTGCAGAAGAAAAAAGAAATAACTGTGATGAAAATAATGCCATCACCATGTAATCTCTTTAGCCTCAATAACCATGTAAATATGAGCCTTTAATGTCAAAAGGTTACTCTCCTCATAACTATTTTGCTATCTGCTTTGAACCCCTTCAAATTTCTGTATCAGTGAACCATATTTCACCATCTATCACAAAATGTCCTTTTCTAGCAACCTTTTACGATAAATTGTAAGGATAGTATTTTGGCAAAATCCAATGAAATGAATGGGATACATGTTTGATCAGATGGCCTTTGGATGAAGAAAGCAAAATGCTGCACTCGACCTCTTTGGATGTCATCTATCTGGAATCCAATGTCAGTAGAGAAATGACAGTGTGAAGAGAAATCCAAATGAATATAGTCAGCAACTCTCCCAAATTTCAGCATCTTCCCTTCTATTTATGATTCTGTTGTATTTCAAAACCCTACCTTAGCGCCCTTTTGGATTTTCACTAAGGTTGTCCCACCTTTTTTTTTGTTTTGTTTTTGTTGCTTTTTGTTGCTTTTGTTCTCTTTTTTTTTTTTGTTTCTTTTTTTTTAAAGAAAGGTATTGTGACGCCCCCACTTCTCCCAAGGGCGAACCCAAGGGTATCGGCGGGAGGCCTGCCCAACTCTTGCCGGAACTCACTCCAATCCATAATTCAAAACTAGAAATACTTCAAATAATATCAATATATATTTAAAGTACTTCAAAACATTTCATACTTACAATTAGTTAACCTTCAAACTTAAATATAACCCAACGGAATATGTACTATAGTCATCTACTATAATACAACTTAAAGTCTCCAAAAGAAAACAACTTAATACTATTCACGAGCACTCTCGGTCTTGAACCCTGTTAAGGAAAACAAAAACGTGGAATGAGTTAAACAGTCCAGTGAGGTTCCAAAACACTCTAGCAGTTCTAATAAATCAAGTAATTTGAGCATAATACATGTATGATTCAAGGTTGCACATTGGCACATTAACATGAAACAGTTATCATTATACAGAAATAAACACATATTGAAAGATACAGTGTTTCAGTGGAACCATTTCGATCAATTTCACCTTATAACTTCAGATCCCCTTGATTTATCTGGCCATCACTTTATCCCTCCAGTGGTAATACTCGAATATACCGAAACAGTGGACCAATGTTCCAACCTACCCGATCGAGCCCAGTCCTGGCTTGAGCAGGTTAGTAACCAAAGACAGGATCCAATTCAGTTTAGAGCTTACAACATGCGCAAGTAATCAAGTAAATCAGTAAATCGGTTGAACGGTAGAAATTTGTCATTTAGTAGGTCGAGTGAGATGAAATACACACTCGCCTTAAAACGGTGACAATTTCATAAGAGCAATTATAGGTAACACTTAACACTTAAACACGTAAGCAATATGCCATAATTTCATATGAACACAGAATTTACGGTAAGCAAGTAATCAAGTAAGCAGGTAATCAAGTAAATCGGTAAACGATAAGTAATCAAATAGGTCGGTAAACGGTAAGTAATCAAATAAATCGGTAAATGGTAAGTAGTTCACGGTTAACGGTAAAAATTTGTTATTTTAGTAGGTCGAGTGAGACAAAGTACACACTCGCCTTAAAACAGTGAAAAAGTTCATAGGAGCAATTATCGGTAGCACTTAATAGTTAAACACATAATGACCATGGAGTAAACATGTTGTAAAACTATTCAAGTCACGTACTCCTATATGGAACACTCACCAATTCAAAACAAGTAAGTGCTCAAACAAGTGTTTAGGCGTCCGCTTCGAGTTCCTCTTGAAGGTCTCCTTGAGTGCCTAAGCAAATAATAATTAACTTCACTCACAATCATGCATTTACCAAGAAAGGATGCACACTCATTTAGACTAAATCAAAGTCTTAAAAGAGACCTTTAATTCTCTCAACTCGAGGTTCAAGAGTGAAGTTTTAAAGTCCGAAGAGAGACTAGCATCTTCCATGAAATCGAGTTCAAAACGTTCAATCGATATCGAGAAAAGAAGTCAAGTTCCCGAAATTGCATTTTCTAAGTAATCGGCAAATTTTAACTTTGCACGACAATCTTTGGAAAAGCGAATCTGGAGTTTGGCATGTCAAAAAATGGAAAACTTTACACCATTGGAATCTGTTTGAAGTACTAAAAGTTCTTAGAAGACACTCTTCCAAGATTATAAACGGAAGACATTCAAATTTTAGCCCAAAATGGCGGATTTGTATCTCCAAGATAGTTTCAGTCTTGGTTTTTGGTAAACTTTGGAAATTCGGCAAAATTCACAGAAAGTGAACTAGCCTCCGAAATTTGTAAAACAATAAGAAGTCCAAACAAGGTTTCAAACAGGACAAACGGAACTAAATTCGGAGTTTTGAGCATTGAAACATAATAGTTTGAAGTCGGCTGGAATTTGGCACAAATCAGAAATTTTCCAGATTTGAAAAGCAAACTTTGTAGCATCATTTGGATATCGAAAGGTTGTTGAAATAACACCAAATTTTGTACACTTAAACCTCTATATGTGGACTACCTGTGTATCAAATTTCATACAAAAACTTAAGTGGGAAGGCAGTTAACAAAACGACTGAAGTTTGTAAAATGTTTCAAAGCAAATCTGTCTTCTTGCTTTCCTTTCTTTTCAAAACATTTTGCACAATGAAATCGGTCCCAATTCAATCTATTTTTGAAACCAAGGTCCTACAAACATCTATTATACATTTGGTAGGTGATTGACACCAAAATTTTCGAAACAACATGTCCCAAATCAAATTAGACCAGTCGGCTAGCAAGAAAGAAGGATTTTCCAGATTTCCAGCTTTGCCGCAGTTTGAAAATTGAACCATATTTCACTCAATACAACTTGAAATTGAGAATGGTCAGTGGCGTTGGAAACTAGATTCAAAATACTACATTTCATCAGAAGAAGTCATTCTGAAAATCAGTTCATAGGTAGTTCGAATTCAAGCGACAAGACACAGCTTACCACTGTCATTCGAACAGAATAGCAGAACAGAACAGCAAACTTTGGTGAACTACTATAGTTCACTCAGTTCGAACTAGATGATGAATTTTATATCATTGGAAAGCTACAAATGTCTAGTTTCAAATGCCACAAACGGCACTCAATTTTGACCTCTGAGCAGAGAGTTATGTTCATTCAAAGTTGCTCTGTCCAGAACACCTGGACAGCATTTTCCAGATTTTTACCATTTCGAAATTCTAACTTTTACTCAACCAAATCAAGTGATTTTTGGTGGAAACTTTCCACACATCCTATACAACATATCTACATCAGATTTAAGGTCATTTGATCATCAAAAATTGGAACCAAAGCTTCAAGAAAAACAGGGCAGATTTTCGGCTAAGCTTCCTATGCAATTCCTTTGGTTTTCCTTTCACTTTTCCAACAAATCTCATCTTGTTTATCACATAATTAATACAAACAACACTTATCATCATCATATCAGTCCTATATCATCAAGGTGGAATTTCATAGAGCCCACTCCAATCTTTTCAATCCAAATAACAACAACAATATGGAAGTTACAAGCTTCATAGTCAAAACCGAAACCCATTAAAGCCAAGAAAATGGAAAGATTTGAAGTGGATGAAGTCTACTTCTTAGCTCTTGAAGAAACCAGAAATTTCACCACTAAAACTCCCAAGAAAACCGCCAAGATGAAGCTTTCCTCCAGGCCAAGGTTAATCTCCAAGTGATTTTGAGGTTGGATGCAAAGTTGGAAGTGTTTTGGAGCAAGAATGAGCAAAAATGGAGTGAAGAGCTTTCTTCCTTCTTCCCTTGAAGTTGTTCGCCGAAAATGAGAGAGTGAGGAGAGAGAGATGAGGGTTTGTTTGGGTGATGAAACATGGAGAGAAAGAATGAAATAGTAGCTTTAGGTTGTGTACAAAAAGTCAACTCTCACTAGTGGTCGCGCGAGAGTTTCGTACCGCTGTTTTTTCTCGGGTTTGCTTCAATTGTGCACTGTACCTTTAATGTACTTCCTTTAACATTATAATTATTCACTCTTAGTAGTGTAGAATAAGTTTCTTAATCTCCACTTAGCCGTTCCAGCTCGATATACGTGAATTTTCGATTTGCGCGCGATAAAGCGAAATTTTTTGAACTCATTCACCACTAATGCCTCAATTAACTTTTCTTAGTCTATTATTATTCATTCTTAATTCTCCAAAACTAATGCACTCTCGGATCGAATTTACCTCAAAAAAACGTATACTCGTTATTCCTTACCGAACGAGCCTCCGAAAAATAAATTTTTCTAACGAAATGTTTTAAAAAAAAGTAAGTGAGACATTGTTTTGTGTAAATGGGTTTAAAATGGTTGAAATAAATTATTCGGAGAAAACGGGTGAATAAATAATTAATTAAGTCATTAAAAGAAGATTAAAATAAGTAAAAGTTCAGGTCCTCACAGGTATCCTTTCAAGTTTTCACCTTGAGACATGGACAAGATAATTTTAATCTCAACTGTATCAATCCAGTCATATTTTGACAATTATTGGTATCAATGAGACCATGTTCTCTGATATGCTTCAGAGAAGCTATATTTACAACATTTGCCAATTGATTAAAAAAAAATTTCTCAAAGTATTATAAAAGATGAAAGTCGGCAACATTTTGGCTCTTGTAATTAGGATCAGGTAGAGTATAAAAGAAAGGTTAAATCTTGAAAGCAGATCATATGATGGGTTTGAGATAATTTTGAGATCGTATTCTTTCAAATTTTGCCCAGTTTACATCTGTCTGGGCTTCTCTTTTTTTGTTTTTTATTTCTTTTTTTTCTTTCAAAGAAATAAAATTGGCCCGATATGGGGGTTTGCGATCTTAAGGGACTGTCAAGCGAGAATGGATAAGTTATTCTAAAAGGTCAAAGGAGAAAACTAAAGATAAAATATCCATATAAAAAAGGAAAGAAGGCCTGCCTTAAACCCATCTCTTGCAGTAATTTTAGGAAAATTTCATAATCAAATGAAAATTTTTTTGCACATGTCTGAATTGATTGGTTGAAAAAAAATTTACCAATCCATTTTCATAAGAATAAGCGTTCCCCTGACTAGCACTCTTCTAACAATGAATTGTTCCTGCCAATTTGGAACAAATTTTTCTTTAGTCTCCTCTTGCACTGGAAGAATTCGCTTCAAGACCTTATCCTCGACTTCAAATAAGCGAGACCTAACTTTTTTATTGTAAGTACGAGCCATTCTTTTGTTGATAACATTGTCCATGACAGACATCATTTAACCTCCTTTCATCAATTAAACACAACTGCTCATGACGTTCCCTGACCCATTCAATTTCTTTTATCTGGGCCTTCATTAGAACGCGTAAGAAGGGAATCTCAACCTCTGTAGACAACACTGCTTCCATTCCACACATAAGCGAGTAAGGAGTTGTTTCAGTAGAGGTCCTAATCGCAGTCCTATACGCCATCAGTGCATAGGTAGTTTCTATGCCAATTCCGGTGTGATTCAGTCATCTTACGAATGATTTTCTTCAAATTCTTATTTGTATCTTTCACAGCTCTATTCATCTGAAGTCTGTAAATAGCATAATTTCAATGTCCGATTTTAAACTGCTCACATAATCCATATACCATGTCATTATTGAGATTCTTTACATTGTCAGTGATCAGCATTTTCGATACCCCAAAATGACAGATGATATTATTTCTCAAGAAATCTGACATCACTTTTTTAGTCACATGCTTATAAGATGCAGTTTCAACCTATTTAGTAAAATATTCTATCGCTACTAAAATGAATCGATACTCATTCGAAACAAGAGGATCAATAGCTCCAATCACATCCATTCCCTACATCGAACATTACCATAGAGCAATCATACTATGTAGCTCTGTAGAAGAAGCGCGTATTATATTAGTATACATTTGACATTTTACATACTTTCTGACAAAATTATACAGTCATGCTCCATGGTAAGTCAAAAATACTCTGTTCTCATGATCTTCTTAGCCAGTAGATGTCCATTCATGTGTGGTGCACAAACGTCACTATACACTTTCTTTATCATATAATCGGTTTCTTCTTCATCAATGCACCTCAAAAAACTCAAATCAGATGTTTTCTTATATAGCACTTCTTCGTTCAAGAAGAATCTTGACGACATTCTGTGTAAGAAACCTTTTGCAACAGAATCAGCGTCAGGAGAGTATGATCATGTATTTATGAATTCCTTAATATTACTGTACCAGGAACGACCATCAAAAACCTTTTCCATGACTAGACAATGTGATGTCTTATCTTGAAGTTGAATCTACATAGATTCAATTACCAACTCATCTGGATGTTAGATCATCGAAGACAGAGTGGCTAAAGTATCAGCAAAAATATTGCAAGTGTCGAGGATGTGTCTGAATTCCAAATTGCTGAATTTGCGGGCCAAACTAAGCAAGTTACAATGATACAGCATAATTTTCGAATTTCGAGTTACCCATTACTTAAGCGTCTGGTGTACAAGTAAATCCGAATCACTAAACGCTATCAGATCATTGATCTCCATGTCTAATGCCATTTTCAATTCGAAAATATAAATTTCATATTCGGTCATATTGTTGGTATAAGGAAACCGTAACTGGACAGTAGCAGGATAATGTTTCTCTTTCGACAACACTAAAACTACTCCAATTTTAGCCCCAAAAGAATTCGAAATACCATAAAAAAATAACCTTAATCCAGAATACTATTCACTCATGTCCTCAACTGTTCCAATGAATATAATTTTTTTTATTTGGAAAATAAGTATGTAGTGGCTAGCAATCATTCTCCCTCGAATTTTCTGCCAAATGATCTGCTATGACCTGTTCATTGATTCCCTTTTGTGTTGTGAAGACAATATCAAACTCTAAAAGGACCATCTGCTTCTTAGCCATAAGCCCCGTCGGCATTGACTTTTCTAACAAATATTTGAGAGGATCAGAGCAAGAAATCAAGTAATATAACTAATTAAGTAATATTTCAACTTCTGAGTTGTCCAAGTTAAAGCGCAACAACTCCTTTCAAGGAACGAATAGTTGGCCCATATGCTGTAAATTACTTACCGAGATAGTAAATGGCCTATTCTCTTCTCCTAGATTCTTCATGCTGCCCCATAACGCATCCAACAACCTCATCAAGTACAGACAAATACATAATCAGAGGTCTTCTCGGTTGAGATGGCACTAAGACCGAAGGATTTAATAGGTAATTCTTGATCTTATCAAAAGCTTACTGACAATTTTCATTCCAATCTATCGGCGCATTCTTTTTCAATAATTTGAATAAAGGCTCATATGTGAAGGTCAACTGTGCAACGAATCGGTCAATAAAATTAATCTTTCCAAGAAAAATCTTCATATATTTTTGAGTTTTGGGAATTGGCATATCTTGAATTGCTCTAATTTTTACATAATCTATTTTTATACACTTTTTACTGACAATAAATTCCAATAATTTTACCAGCCAAAGTTCTAAAGGCACACTTCGCAGAGTTCAACTTTAAATTATACTTTCTCAACCTTTCGAACAATTTCTTTAAATCAATCAAATGATTATCGACCTTATTGGATTTAATTATAATGTCATTCATATAAACCTCCATCTCTTTGTGGATCATGTCATGGAACAGGTAGTCATAGTCCTCTGATAAGTAGTTTCAGTATTTTTCAATCCAAAAGGTATCACTTGGTAACAAAAAGTTTTTCATGGAGCAATAAAAGAAGTTTTCTCTCTGTCCTCTTCTACCATCAAGATCTGACAATACCTAACAAAATAATCATAAAAAGATTTAATTTCGTGTCCAACAGTATTGTCCAAAAGAATATGAATATTTGACAAAGAAAATTAATCTTTCGGACTGGTCTTGTTCAAATCTCTATAATCAACACATACTCGCACCTTTCCAGATTTCTTAAGCACTGACACAAAATTCGAGAGCCAAATAGGATAATGGGATACCACGATGATCTTGGTACTGAACTGTTTCATAATTTGTTCCTTTATCTTGAGGTTCATTTCTAGTTTAAATTTACATGGCTTCTGCTTTACAGAAGAAAATTTTGGATCAGTTTGCAAGTTGTGAATCACTATGTCTGTAGAGATTCCGAGCATATCATCATATGATCATGCAAATACATCTTGAAACAATATTAAGAATTCGATCATTTTCTCCTTCTGTTTGCAAATGAATATTGATTTTAATTTTTTTAACCTCCATCTTAGTACTAATATTGAGGATTTCTATTTCTTCTAAGTTTGATTTGAGTTTCTCTTCATATTGTTCTAGATCCTTTGAAATGGATTCATATTCTTTCTTGGTATCGCTCTCGTTTTAAATTTCAGATTGCATGATTTCAAATTTATGAGAGATATCAAGATTGCAACTATCGAATTCCAAAATGGTGATATTCAAAAGGTCAAAGGTTTTATTTGTGGCCATCTAAAAAAAATAGAGCATAAGTAATAAATAAATAGAAAAAAATTTAAAATGCAGGAGAAGTCTTCCATTCCATTAATTTCAAAATTCTTCGAAACTTAACAAAATAACATATATACAGATATGATTGTTATTTAAAGACATATCTATCCCAAACCACTATTTTCGTTTCATCAATTTCCTTAAGTGAGACAAACTATGTTAACTGAAACGAAAATAAAGGTCCAAAAAACAAACACAATTTCATTTAATAAAAAATCTAGACTATAGTTCCATCTGGATATGAATCTTGATCAAAATAATCAGCAGTCCAATTTTGCATGGTTTCTTGAAAAATTGACAGAAATTCTGAATATCTCAAATGGCTCCTCCTGACAAGTAGTCCTAACAAATAATTCGGATAAGCCCACTTCAACCTCCTCAACAGGATCTTCTTTCTCTGACTTGATCACCTTTGCCGGAGGAGAAAAAGTGTGATGTAATGGTGGGACATATAAGATAATTTGCTTTTCCTCCTTTTCAACTTACTTTCGAACTTGCATTTTCCTCCTATCTTTAGCAGTTAAATGAAATCCCAGTCCAAATGTATCATTTTGCATTGGAATCTCTATCGGTTTCAAGATTCCTTGTAATTTTTGACCAAGATCTTTTCCTATTTCAAATCCGTCTCAGATCATTTCCTTAGCATCATGACACTAGCCTCTGACAAATCTGATTTAGTGAGTGACTTATCCTTGGATGCCTATCCCACAGAAACTATATCAGTAATATGATGAGATGAAATTAGAGTTCTTTTACTACCTTCACCTTTGGATTTTGTATTAACGATCATAGTACAGTTCAGCAAACACAGTAATGAACTGATCATTCACGATAAATCTCAACGTTTGGTGCAAAAAAGATGGAACTGAATTAGACGCATGTATCCAAGGTCTTCCAAGTAAAATATTATAAAAACTGAAAAAATTCATGACTTGGCAAGTAACTTAAAACTAAGCAGGCCCTACTTCTAATACCAAATCGGTTTCACCCATGGATTTTCTCTTTGAACCATCGAATCCTATAATCACAGTTGTAGACGGACGAAATTTGATGTTAAGAAATTCAAATTTGATGAGGGTGTTTCATGGACAGATAATTAACGCTGACCCATTATCCATTAAAACCCTTGACAACAACTTTTCATTACAGCATATTGATATATATAAGGCTCTGTTATATCCAATCCTTTTTGCAGTCAGATCATCGTCGGAGAAGGCGATATAATTGGCAGCAAGCACATTTCCCACGATGTTAGAAAATTTGTTCTCAGGGATATCTTTTGGCACTTGAACCTCGTTCAAAATTTTGATTAGTGCTTCTCTATGTAACTCAGAGATCAAGAGTAGGTTCAAAAAAGAAATCTGAGCAGACATCCTATCCAACTGCTCTACTATTTTGTACTTACTTCTCTTCAACATTTTCAAAAAATTCACAACTTCATTTTTAGATACAAGAGGCTTGGGTGGCAGGGAATTAATCTTGGCTCTGGATTGAACATCGATTCAGGATTTTTCACAATTCTCCTAGACCTGATGATAGTATATTCTTCTTCCTTCAAACACTTCTTATTTCCAATCAATAGAATAGGCTCATCGTAATTCCATGGCACCCCTTGCAAGTTGTTGACAGGCATTTTTTCTAAAAATTGGAGGATAACAAGGTCTGATATATCCCATTCAAAAGATGACAGATTCAGAATAAAAGGAATTTTAGAATTGTCAATCTCAGAAAGTCCTCCTTCTACTACAAACGGCTCATCTTTTCCGATCACAAGAGATTCCAACTTTCCTTCAAAGATATCATTCGTACTCTTATTCATACACTCTTCAATAGATAGTAGCTTTTTTATTCTTACATGATTAGCCTCCATTATGCCAAACATCTCAGTTTCATCAATAATGTACTAAGCGGGGATGTGAACTTTCGAAATGGCAAGCGCAAATAACTTGTAGATCATAGCCAATAGGCACGCTTTTGGGATAGATTTTTGGGGGTACAATACCTATCTTACCTGCTGCTTTAAGTTGCTTATACAATTGGTCAATTGGTCGACTCAAATTTGTGAATGTTCGGAATGACTTTTGGGTTTGATTGGCATTGACTTGGAATGGGTTTTGAATGGAATTGTTGTTTTGTAGGGCTGATCTGGGATGATAAATAGGACGAGAATGATTTTGAAAGGTAAATTGTGAGGTTGGGGGTAACGGTGGGGTATTCAAATGATTTTGTCGAGAATGATGAAATTGGGTAGTAGTGTGGTAAATCAGTTGAGGGTTAGGATAATATGGGTAAGGGACAGAATAGGTGGGATAGTTTTGAACTCTAGGTCTGAAGGACGGGTCTTGACCTATATAAAAGTAGTTTCTCCTTCTTTCTTCTTGAATGGGGGCTTTTTCCTATTGTTGTTTTGATTCTGTAGAGCCTCAAACTGCAACTTCAATGCTGATACATTAACAATCTTTTCTACCTTGACAAATTCATCATAGTCCTCTAACTTGTTAATGATAGCAGCAAATGAATTTTCAGTCATGCAAAAGATCTCTTCAAAATAAGGTAGGTTATGAGTCTTGATGAAAGTACAAATAATCTCCTCCTCAGTCATAGGAGGCTCTACTTTGGTAGCTAACTTTCTTCACCACTTTACATAGGTCTTGTGATTTTTCGATGACTTTTTTTTAGTACCCTCTAGTGTTGTTCGCATCGGTGCCAACTCAGTTGAATTAATATTATTTTACAAAATCTGTTGACAAATCCAATCAGGTTTTGACCTCTTCGAGCTTCAAATTTGAGTACTAGTCTAGAGCATCTCCTTTCAAACTTTTTGGAAATAGATGCATAGGTAAATTTTCATCATCCATGGGTTTACCTAACTTGTTGATAAATATCTTGAGATGCATTTTAGGATTTTCAGTTCCATCATACTTACTAAATTGAGGGGTTTTGAATCCCAACGACAGTTAAGATCTGGAAAAGACACAATTCATCATAGTTCAAACCACCATACCTGCTCAATCCTTGATTCTTCTTCATTAATTCATTGAATCGATCCAATTTTCTTAACAGATCTTTGTCAATAGGTGCGGGCTATTCCTCCATCGTTGTCTTCCCTTGAGAGGCAGTATCTAGCACAAAAAATCCTGTAATATAGTGGTGAGGACTCTGAGGGTTAGATGAAATATTCAGATTGGTTTGTGGATGAATTTGAAGAATTTGACTACTGATTGAATTCATTAATAGATAACTCATGTGCATATGGGAAAAGTCTGGATTCAGTCGGGGAAAGACATTTTTAAGAGGATTAGTGAAAGATTGAAGAAAAGTTGTTTGAATATTGGATGTGTGGGATGGTTGATTATTTTGTATATGTGGATGATTATCAATAGGTTCTTGATCGTTCAGCACACCACCATCACTATTATTTGCAACCAACTGATCAGCACTCAATTCATTGAACTTGTCGAATACCTCACTTAACTGAGTTCCCAATGCTATCAAATCCGATGACACAACTATAGCAGATCTTTTCAAAATTTTTGGCACTGAACTCATGTTTGCAGGTTGTCTCAAGACTCTATTTCGAGACCTGATGATGATGGAGCTTTTCTGTGAAGTTATGTTTAAGAGTACCTGAGGGTTTAGAAGAGAAATTGATTTCAAAATTTATTCTCGATGAAACCTGCCAAACATTTGTTCAAAAAGAAGAAAAAGAAAAAGAAAAAAGGATAGAGTTAGTAAGTATTTAAATAATTCGGATGCATATCGTATGGAAGAACTCTTTTATACCAAGAGTAAGCCTAACGTGATGCAACTCCTTCGGAACAAAATCTCAATTCCAAACCTTTAATTGAATGTAGATATCAGAATAAAGATTCTCATAAAACACTGATAAGTTCAATAATTTTTTACAACTTCATTGATGATTTGGCTAACCATTTTTATAAAATTCTTATGTCTTGCTAAATTGGTACGTTGAGACTCTCTAGAGTTTTCTATACTAAATTTTTGAATTTCTTCTCGAATTCTATCAAATGCATCCAATGCAATCTCCAACTTTTTAGTTTTCCTTGTCTCTTTCTTAATTGCGATCTGGCATCTTCTTAACAACTGTGTTGAATCTGACCTTCTCAATTTCTTGTATCATCGGAACTCTTTATAAATATCTAATTTGCCTCATGACTCCTTGTGGAATATAAATGACCAATCTGTTGGTGCTTGCCAAAGGGATAAAATTATGCTAAATAGTTTTGAAAGTCGGATCCCTAACTTTTGTCTAATCCAAAATCCATTGCACTTTATCCGGTGTCAAGCTATCAAACTCTTGAACAAACTAACTTGGAGATGCTATTTGGTATACCTTTTACCCTTTTTTGGTGTGATTCGATCCAATCCTCTGTTGAGAGATAAGATCCCAAGGGTTTAAGCGTTCTTTTCACTAAATGTTTCATTACCCACATTTGGAGTATCAAATTTGATACATATAAGAACCCCTCCCTCTTTTTGACATTCAGTAACGGTTGTAAAGATGTCAGCAATGATAACAGGTACCCAAGTAGGCGTCTTTCCGTTGACTCCTAAAAATAGACTCTAAATCACGTTGATAGTTGAGAAAATTATTTTTGTATACCTTTGCGGAAACAATAACAGATTGATCAAAACTAACCCAAATACTTGAACACGCTTCTCTTCCCATTGATCTTTACTTATGAAGAAATCGACACGACATTGTTCTTAAGATTCTTTTTTTCCAAACCATTTATATAGAAACTCCAACAGACATGACTTTATATCTGGATGTCGGTCCATGCTATCTTGGCTCAATCCCAAAAATTTACAAAACTACTCTCTCGTCCCACCACTTGGATACACCATAAGATGACCTTTCCCTGGTACTTGCAACAGACCTTCTATTTCTTTCAAAGTCAGTGTCAATTCACATTTTCCAAATCGAAAGACTGAACCCTCTAGATCCCAATATTCGAGTAAAGCTCGAATGATTGCAACATTAGGTGTCACGTTCAGAAGACTTGATAAGTACCCCATATACTTGAACAATTTTTTCACCTCATATGACATATTATTTTTCAGTCAATTAATTCTCGAGGTATCTAATTTAGTACTCTACAAAGAGCCATCTGAGCAGAAATTCACTTTTAATACCTTATCTTAGGATTTTACCTCTTAGAATAGTATAAAAGTATAAATGTGCAAGTTTTATTGGATTACATATCCGAGACAAAAAGGTAGCTTATCCCTAACGTGGGATCCCCTACGTGACATTCCTTCTATGGTTGATACATGATGACAGTTTATTAAAACGAATAAATGTGCAATACGATAATTGAAACATGATCTAAAGGTGCCCTATTTAAATGTTGGAGTAAGGTTAAAGATGACATGCAATTTATATAGTATTAATATGATAAACTGAAATTTAAACGTGTTTTTTAAAAAAGGTGAATCTGTCCTAAATGAGTACTATGTCAGGACTCTTATTTTTAAACCTTATAAATGCAAGACAGAAAAGAAAATAATGGTTAGCTCATTTGATAAATAACACATAACACATTGGAGTAACAAAATGATACAGAAAATATAAGATAAAGAAAAAGGGGTAGAATCCCTCCCCTCATGTCCGGTACTCCTAATAGGATAAGGTAAATTCTATCTTAAATGATTTCTAAATAGATGCATGAGATTGGGGTTCACTAATACATCTAAAATCGATAAGGTTTCAGACTCCCAAACCTTTAGACCAAAAGCCAATGGGTCATCAATCTCAAGGCCTCTAGTCGATGACTTGAGTGATCCCTTAGGTACCGCTATGGGCGCAAGACACACTATCTGCATATCCAAGAAAAATCAATTCTAATCTTATAAGAAAATGTGGGATGGCGCCCACAAAAATAATAAAAATAGGATAAAAGTAATGCATGCACGTATGAATTGCTTCCTTCGAGGGGAGGAATTAAATACCATTAAATATGCATAGAAGTTCTAAAGTAATTAACCCCCAATCCAAAATGCAAAGCACGATACAAGTAAATAAATACAAATAAAATAAACAAAAGTAAATAAGTAAACCATCCTTCACATGTACGAAGAACGAGAAACGAATACGAGTGTGAAATATAAAAAAGTCGTAAAAGAAAAAATGTAATCTAAAATATCCAAATATGGTAAGCGAAAGGGTTAGAAAAAGAAAAGGTGACTAAACCAAATGTTTGGATTCACTAGTGGTCCCCAATGGAGTCACCAAACTGTCACGCCCCATTTTTTGCGATGAAAAAGGTTTTTACAAAAAATGTGTTTTTTATTTTTTGAAAAATAAAATAAGTGAAAAAAGGCTTAAAATGGGACTTTAAAGAAGTCGATAGTTTGAGTCCAAAAGGGTTGTTAAGAAAATTTAGGTGTACCAAATTATTCAAAAATGTTTTTAACAAAAAAAATGACAGATTTAGTCAAAATTTTCCTAATCTAACTCTTAAATTTATCACATTTAGATGCTTCCTATATGGATGCAAACTTAAATTTAAAAAAGATATCGAAAGGGATAAAATATCCATTCAAAATTTAATTGGTATCAATTAAATTATTGAGAAGTCCAAAATAATCCCTTGAAAGAGTTACGAATATACAAAGATGAAATTCGAAGAAAAGGGAATTAAATTATATATATAGGTATAAGTGATCAAAAAAAAAAGAATGCAACATAACGGTACGGGGGACAAAAACTCATGACACAATTTTCTTTCTTATAAGATGATTAATGGAGTATTTAAACTAAAAAACTATAATTGTCCATTTCCCATATTAGAAAAGCGACTCTTCTAACCTAGACAAGCAAATGAATTAACTTATTTTTTAATCTTCTAAATGAGTTGCAATTCTAAATGATGTGATTTACACATATAGAGGGTAAAGGAATAATATAAGAGAAAATATTATGTAAATGAGAAAAATGGCCTAAAATAGGAAAAATGAGTGAAAATGCGATGAATGACACACAAAAGATGAATCTAACACATGAAGGACATAAAAGTCTAGCGTTAGACTAACCCATTTCTAGAAATCCTCACTAACATTGGACTAGTCAAGAAGTAGAGGGAGAAATTACAACTAGCGTTGAATTAGAGTGGTGATGTCATGCATTCACAATACATAATAAAACAAATAAAACATGAATTAAAACAAGTAAACATGTAAGAACACATAGCACATAACACATAAGCGTAATATCTAGATGTAAAAATCCTAAGAATAGCGGTAAAACACATAAACACATAGACACGCAAAACCTATCTATTACAATGAGGGACCTAACTACAATCTAAAATGGGAAAAAATATAATAAAATAAATCTATCTATCCTATCTATTACATTGTCCTATCTAGTTATAATTTTTACAAAATATTACCTATCTATTACATCTTGTGATATTAACCCGTCCGAAGGTATGAACTCGCATTCCACCAATCCCTAGACCTAGACAAAGAATCAAGTTGAATTGCAGAACTCTTGACCCCTCTAAATCACGAAACTATGAACTAAGAATATTTCTTAACCCACAACTTAATAATTTAGCGAACCAAAATTGTTTGTAAAAGAACGCCACAACCAAGGTGGATACTTGATTGATAAGTTCGATGAATACTCTCAAGAAACTCTCAAGTATTCAAGAAGGCTCTCTTGGACAAGAGAAAGTGAATAAAAAAACTCACTGAATTTTGTCCTTTTTTTATTAGCTAAAAACATTGGAAAGATTAGGTTGTTTATAGCCCTACATGGACTCAAAAACTTAATGTGATTTGGACTTACTTAAGTGACTAAAACTCTAGTTAAAATTCGGCTCAATTAGGACTTAATCTGGCTGAAACTAAAATACTAAATAAATGACTTAAAACAACTAAATTAATCAACTAGAATTCGGCACAATTAAAGGTTAAGCTGGCCGAATTAATTAGCTAACTTAAACGACCCAAAATAGTAAAGATTGACATTTATAGCCTTGCTATCAATACCAATTAAATGACACAACTTAGAACTTGAATAACTTGAGCATGTGGAGTTTGCACAGCCTTGAGTCCTTCATCATCTTGAGGTATTTAAGTACCTCCCACATAATTATAAAATTAACAAAACAAACATCAACAAGTTTGAATAAACGTTTAAATTAAATAAATAACAAAACATGTAAAAACTTATAAATATAGAGGAGCACATAAGAACATATAATCGAAATTTAAAGGATAATAGGGGTACTTCCCTTTTGAAGTGGTGACTAAATGAGGTAAAGTTGCCCTATTTATACTAAAAATCAATAAAAGATCACGGTACCAATTTAATTGAAAATAATAATAATAATAATAATAATAAATGTACTAGATTCACATAAATATGTCAAACATAAAGAAACTTAAGAACATTTAAAAATTACAAGTTGAAAATATTCGAGAGTAACATAATTAGCTATTAAAGAAAAAAAACATTCATAATAAAGAAAATAAAAAAGTCACTAGGAACTAATTTGCAAAAATTAGAAAATTTTTGGGGACAAAATATAATTTTTCAAAAGTTTAAGGGTCAAATTACATCAAGATAAAGTTTATGGGCCAAAATGCGATTAATTTAAGTAAAGAATTGAAAGAAATTTAAAAATTTTTGAGCCACAATAAAATTACTCAAAAGATCAGGACCCAGTTTGCAAAATTCAGTTTCTGATTTGGGGAAAATATGGAGAAACAAAAATTGGGCCGTTTTTTTAATATGTTGGGCCGGACTACTCTGTAGCCCAAAAGAAAACTCAGGCTAATCTATAAAAAAAAATACAAATAAGCCCAAAGAAAATTTGGACAAAATTACAGATAATAAAACGTTGGGTTTAGCTCCAACAATCCAACCACAAACCCAACAAAAATAAACTAGCAGCCTACCAGAAATAAAAAACAAAAAACCCAACATTTTTCTTTCTTTATTTCTTTTCCTTTTTCTTTCTTTTTCTTCTTCTTCTTCCTTTCTCTCTTCTTCTTCTTTTCCGAGAAGACAGAAGCTTCATCCAATGATCATAGCTGATGCCGGCGATGGGGTCGTCATTGGACCACCGTCGGTCGCCGATCACCGGCGACCTCTCCAATTTGCAGAAAATTCACCAAAATACATCCTCAATTCGATTTTTTGCATAGAATCCGTTCTTGGCTTAGTTTTTGCAAAAAAAAAAAAAGAAAAATGGCAAAATTGATATAAAAAAAACAGTCCAGCTTTTATTTTTTAAAACCACTCTAATCACCACTAAAATTCATAAAATCTATACCAAAATAATTCTTATGGATTCTAGGGTACAACTATGACCTTAGTTTGGCCAAAAAACAACAAAATGATACATTAAAGCAAAACAACCCAAAAATCAAGAAAAATATTTCAATGCTTTTTTAAGGCTCAAAAACTCCAAAAATTTGAATCACCAAACATTTTTCAGGCCACATACTAGCTATAATCATCTATTTTAACGAAAATGTGTACAAAAACTTACTCCTTTAACTTAATCGTCATTTAGGCATTTTACCAAACACTTAGCATACATACACAAAAATCATTTCCCTTTCCTTAATCTTGTTTATAACTTAGCCCTAGATTTCAATGACATAATAATGACAACAAAACCAGAAAAAAAAAAGAGAAATTAAACAATTAAAACAGGGGTTTAACATGATTAACAAAGTTGGAAAATACCTCAATGTGAGCAAGAGTTTCTCGGTCAAATTTTTTGAAGGAATTCCCAGGTTTCAACCCTTTGTTGCTTGCTTTATTGTGTTTGATTTGTGTGTGGGTGTGTTGTGTGAATTGAGAGAAAAGAGAGGGATAGAGCCGAGAGAGTGCAGGAGAGTTTTGAGTGGGAGTGTTTGTAATGGTGTCTTGAGAGTTGAGAGAACCAATTGAGAGAGTCGAGGGGAAGTTTTTTTTGTGTCGTTAGAGTTGTTAGGTTGTGTCTTGGCCTCTTGAACCAAAAAAAAAAAAGGAAAAAAAAACTGAGAGATAGAGAGAGCCGAGAGTTGAGAGATTCAGGGAGAGGGTTGGAGTTGTTATTGTACCAATGTGTTGAGAGAAAAAAAAAAAGACAGAGAGAGTGGGGAGTTAGTGAAGGGATTTGGTTGGAAAATGGTGATTTTTTTCAATTAATATGTAATACATAGGATGTATATGAGATGAAAAAATTATTGATAATAATAATTTAATTTTAACAAATAAAGTTTCCTATTTGACAAGTCGTAGTATTATTATACTCCAATCATCCTTACAGCTGCACATCCCCCTTTTTACCCTAGTAATTGGCTGAAAAATTGGTCTGAACTCCCACCATGGACTATAATTTCATCACCGCCTATATAGATTGGCAAACCACCAAAACATGGGACAAGAATAAGACTTTTGCCCACAATTATGATTTATTAGCAGCCTATTTGAGGAAAAAATTTGACATGCCTGTCTCAAGTGGATAGTGCCAGTCTAGAATGTACAGGTTTGATAAAAAATTGGTATCTGTTCACCTACCTTCGAGGGTTGTCCTCTAAATTCAAGACTGAGATTGGTTGGGATGAAGAAAGTAACTACTTCACAGCCAATAATTGGAATCGATATGTTTGCCGGTTTTCTCTTATGTTTCTCCTTCCTCTCTCGACATCTTCATCATTGCTTTGTAAGTTATCGCAATAGTTGATTGTTATCTATTATAATTTCTTCCCTATGCCCCATTCCTATGTTTTAATAAGCAAACATGAGCATAATACAAAATTTCAAATTTCATCATATTTCGGTCCATTGTAGGGGCTAAGAAGAGCATATAGCCTGTACCTCAACCCTTAAAAATGACCTCAGGAATGGCCTAATCTTTAGCTATACTGTGTTCAACATACGAGAATGCTAATTATAAGGATTTCAAATTGCCTAAAAGCTGCCTCCTTTATAACATTTACACTCCTAATATATGGAGAAAACTGCCATAGGCAACTATGCCCAATCTACTAGTTAACCAGTCTCAATAGTACAACCAATGCATTCAAACCGCAAAAGCTGAAAGAGTCGTAAGGGAAAGGCCATGACTTCCACCTCAGTTGAGCATCTATACACCAAAGGTGAGAATAAATAAGCGGTGTTAGAAAAGCTTCCAATTTCTAGTCTTGGAACAAGTTATGATCGTGAGAGTTCTAAAGGGACAAAATCAACTAGATCCTCAATTGATAGGGAAAGACTAGATGATATAATTAGTGAAATTACCCTTTTCACTACTGTCTCCATGAAAGATAAGCACAATAGGCATGAGAAAAATGCTAAGTATGGTGTGCCTATGGTTCAGGACCTTGTGAATGCCATGTAATTGTCAGAACCTATGAAGTTGAAAGCAACCATGTACTTTGTTCAAGACAGAAACAAGGGGCAGTGCATTAGGTTCGTCTGGTATGATGAACCTCAACGATATGCCCATATTGGATTGATAATAGAGGAACTTGAATGTGGCATGCCACTACAGTGAGTGATCTTCGACAACTTCGGAGAATTTTTTATATGCTCCATGTGGATTGAAGAGAAGCTATAACTCCTAATTGTACTATTTTATAAAGTCCTCTTCTACGTACTTTGTGAATCGGCATTCTAGTGTTTGATTGTCAGTACTGGAGACCTCTATTCTTTCACATATTTGGTTTACTGTGAATTGGGTGTAATAACCCTTGGAAGGTGGCTATTATTTGATGGTCGTTGCTTTGTATGAGTGTCTTACATTTGTTGGTTCTCATTTTTCATTTTTTCCTTATCGTCCAAGTTTTAGCACGCATGTAATATTTGTTAATGGATTAGACAGATGTAGAGCTGTTAATCGAGTCGAGTCGAGCTCGAGCACATGATAATCGAGCTCGACTCAAACCTCTAATCGAGCTAGCTCGAGCTCGCTCGAGTAATTCGAGCTTCACAAGCTGTTCGAGATCGACTCGGTATACTCGATCGAAAACTCGAGCTCGAGCTCAAAATTGAGCTGAGCTTATCGAGCTCAAGCTTATTTGGGAGATGAACATTAGGGCAAGATCGAAAGAGGAAAGAAAAAATTAGGGCTAGAAATGGAAGAATGAATTAGATAAAAGTATCAAATATACAATGAAATGAAGCTAATGACCCTACTATTCGAACCTATCGAGCTTAAACGAGTCGAGCATAGCTCGGCTCGCCTATTAAACAAGCCTAAAGTTGAACTCAAGCTCGGCTCGTTTCTCTCAGTAAACGAGCTGAGTCGAGCCCTTATCGAGTCGGGTCGAGCTCGGCTCGCGAGCTACCTGATTCGATTAATAGCTCTAGACAGATGCCACAACTTGGATTTTTGTCGGCAAATGCTTAATTACTTAATGCTCACCTAATTGTTCACGTTATAACGGACTTGAATAAGTATAGCCTGAATTTGATTCACATTTTTAAAATTATCTCCCATTTGAAGAAGATGAAATGTGCATCAGTACATTTCAATAACAGAGTGAACAACTCATTAAAAAAAGAAAGGCCTAAAAAAGAACATGAGTAGGTTGTTAAAGTGGAAAAACATATAAAAGTCCAACCCGTCTGATATGTTACTTTTTTTTGGCCTGACATGTACATTCCACTACTGATTTATAGACTATTTTGTGAATTGGATACATCATCCAATTGCTACTATTATCAAACATGAACTTCATACGATGGGGGAACATCAAACGGGTCACAGCTTTGTTAAAGATGAAGTGACCATTTTTATCGACTATTGAATGAAAGTTATTACGTCTTTAGCTGGGCTGATGTAGTTTGCAATATGCATCTCCATTTATTAATAGCCCTTTCTTTAGTATATCATGTGAGAAATGCTGATTCAATGCACCATATCCAATTTTTTAAGATTGCATAAACTATAGAATAGTTGGTCCATCATTTCTATACATTATTTTTTTATTATACAAAATGTACAATAGTTGGTTCAACTCTCGAGCCCTTTATATGTGGTTCAAATGGCCATTTTACAAGTGCCCGAAATTGTCACCTAGTCCACCATTTTGGCCAAGTACACTCCAGTCAACCATACTCGGTGGAGGCTCAACTAAGGTCACCAAAGTAAGTCAATTCAATTAACTTGAAGTTTATAATTGAACCTGAATCTCCTGGTTACTCAAAGTCTCCTTGACTAATGCAAGGGCTATGGATTGGAACGACTATAGTAGTGGCATCAGGAGCTCAAGCAAGACATGGACATCTGATGATAACGAAGAGGATTTGTTCATTGCACTAGGAGAGGAGTTGAATTGGGATATCCAGATGCGGAAAGATATGGAGAGCCAAAACTAAAAATTTCTCACCACGATGGATCATTAACAAGCCGCCAATGCGTAGAAGAATTGATCAACGGTTACTAACAAACGTATAATGGAGAATTATCGTATTACCATTAACAATTTCCTCCTCCTATGTGACATACTTAGGCAAAATAACTATGTTCCTCAGAACTATCAAAATCATGCTGAGATTGAGGAGGCACTGGCCATGGTTTTGGTAATGCCAAACTATTCATATTTTAGGCAAGTAGTACCTTGTCAATGTTGCACACAAGAATGTTCCTGAGTTTCCACCTACATACAAGAATGTAGGTTAGGGGGCTCGAAAGGAAGTGATTTAATATATGTCATTCAAAGCTTAGAAATGTCATTGAGCGAACCTTTGAAGTATTGAAGAAGAGATTTGCATTCTTAAGAAGACTAGTTCCCAATTTTTACATGACCACTCAGATAAGTGTTGTTATAGCTTGTTGTGCATTACACAACTTTCTTAAGTTGAACCAACTAGGCAACTCCACTTTCAATTCTATGAGCAAGAGAACATTGGATTGAAGCATGAAGATGGAGGCGCTGCAATGCCAAATATTCAGCCATTAAATGCTTCCTGAGCTGAAGTTACAGCAGGGAAACAAGACGGGACTCAAGTGCGAGTGAAATGTATGGAGTGTAGCATAGGAGAATGCGCAAACAAGTCATAAGCAATTGTCATATAGATCAACCGATGTTGTTGTTTGCTCCTTTTGTTAGCCGTTTGTGGTTCCTAAATGGGGTGCAACGTGTGCCAAAGAATTTCTTCTTAGTAGGAATAATAGCCAATCAAGTTTGCATGTGGCTAGAGTGTCTATCATGTCATTTTTCATTTATCGGTGGTGTAGTAATTTCCCCGATCATTTTTGCAAGTTGGCTGTTTGTCCTGATATGCATGGTAGTAGTCTAACTATAAATATGCTAGTCAATTTAGTTGTGCAGTTGACTGGATCCAAAGAGTCAATAAGAGATTAAATAACCATTTGTGTTGTTCAAACAGTTATTTGGAATAATTTACTACTGACCCAGCGGTTATTCGGTATTTTGAATTTGCACAAAAGTCAACAAATAATTATAGGGAAAAAGCACCAATCCGATCACTCTCATATCAATTGTGGCTAAGGAGCTATCAATTCATCACCTTTCATCATTTTGATTCCCCATTCACCATCATCTTGATCCTTTAAAATCCCAAGACCCATCATCGGCATCATCCATTTGATTCTTATCATGAACCTTTAAAATTTCAGCCTTAACCTTTTAACTTCCATCGAAGTTAAAAAGGGAAAAACCGGAAGAAAAGAAGAAAAAAGAACAAAAAGAGAGGCGGGAGAGTTGAAGCTCGAGGGTCTTTCTTTGTTTATTTCCTTTTTATCTTTGTTGTTTTTCTATATTTTTTTGTGAGGATTCAGTCTGTGTATTGTGTATTTTGAGCATGAAAGTAGAGAGGTGACTTGGGCCAATCCAATGCTGGACGAAGTTGACGGTTTCTAGCTTCCAGTGGGTTGCTGGTGAATGGAAGCAACGCAGAAGCAGCAATAGATTACAAGACTAAATGTATAAGGAGGCTTCCAGTGTTATTATTTAATATTTATAAAGGACAATTCTGATATTTTACGCGTAATCATTAGTTTAAACATTTTCTGTCCAAATTTCAATTTATTTAAAACTACAAGTAATTAAATGTAGGTTTCTAAATCATATAAAGTTAAATTAAACATTCGACAAATTACAAATAACCCTTAGTTTAGACATTTTCTGTCCGAGTTTCAATTTATTTAAAACTATAAATAGTTAGAATATAGATTTTTAAACCATAGAGAGCTAATTTAAACATTCAGCACATCATAAGTATCTTCCTGGCATTTAACCATTAGTTTTAACTTGTGTAGACTTTTAGCCAGATCCAATCGTGAGTAGTAGTCATGTGTCCATTCGAGATTTGACAATGTGGTTTGTAAGTGTAGGATTTATGTGTCCATCCAAGATTTAGACAATGTGTCTTGTAAGTAGTAGTTTTGGGTCTAATCAAGATTTAAAAACGTGGGTTGAGTCATTCGCAATCTAGTTTTGGGACATGAAAACTAAGGTCTCAAAATGAATTTGACAATGCAATTTCAGGGGCATGCGCCAAGAAACTTAAAAACTAATTTGTATTGGCTAGGATGCTTTCAAGGTTGGAACTCCAAGAAAATGGTAATTTTGCTAATATGTTTTAAAAATTGAAATTGAACCTTCACATAAAAATTAGGGATAATTTCAGAAACCTCCCCTGAGGTTTCTGACTATTGCAAGAAGCTCCCTTCTAGTTTAAAAAATTATACTTACCTCTCCTATGATTAGCATTTCAGTTACAATATAGAACCAATATGCTAACTTTTTCCTCAAAAATCCTAAAATACTCTTTTATTAATTAGAAGGGGGAAAAACAAACTAATAAATTTCTTTCACATTGCAACTATTGTAAACAACATAACCACCATTATAACGAACTCAATAAATCACTTCACCTTAATTCCCATATTCTTACAATTTTGACATCCTACTATTGCCGCCCCAAAGCTTCCCATGCAAATCAATTGTGACAATTAAAGTCTGCATTCAACCTAATATTTAGCCTCATTTTTTTGCCTAAATTCAATGTTTGAATTGACCAATGTCAGTATTCAACCTTGTTGTTACTAAAATAATGTAACCTTCCAAGAATATCAACACGGAACAACCAAAAGCAACACTAAAGACCACATCCCATGTCTCCAGGCAAATTTGATTATAGTTTTTATATCTCAAAATTATTTTTTACACAATTGGTATAATATCGTAACCTTCTTTAATCCACATTCCTTTTTTAGCTATCATTTTTATTTTCTTGTATGTACTTTGTATTACCGGCCATCTTTTTCACCTTCATTTAGTTTGATAACAAATATGATCCGACAACTTGTCATTTTGTAATTTCAATTCAATAATACTTATAAAACAAAAAAGAGAGAGTGTGTTTATTTGCTAAAAAAGAGATGTAGGAGAAAAAAGGTAAGAGAAAGAGTTTGAGAGATAGAACAAGAGTTTAGTTTGTGTGTCAGCAGCTATTTTAGAATAAAAGACTAGTTGTGATTGTAGACTTTTTTTGTATGTAAAAATTATTTATAAGTGAAGGATATCATAATCATTTTACTACATAAAGAGAGGTTAGTGTAATTATTCAAACCTGAAGGGAGGTGAGTGAAATTGTCAGAAACCTCAGGGGAGGTTTCTGAAATTATCCCTAAAAATTAAAGAATACGAAAAGTCAAAGAAAAGTTTAAGAAAGTTAAAACTCTACTTTGAAGCAAACTAGAATTCAAATTGGGTGCATTGAAAAGATTATTTTTACCCCCTTTTATTATCCAAAACTTGGGAATTCATCTTGAAAAGTTTTAAAGAAGTAAAACATTGTGATTTACTTGAATATCTCTAGCTTTCTACGTATTTTGTCGTCTAATAAGAAATAAAACGATCCATTGAGGATCCAATCTTTCTGGCATTTCATATCCTCCAGCTGAGCAAGGAGGAGGACAAAGTTGTAGGTCAATTATGAGAATTGCTGGTAATAAGCTAGAGGATTTACTTCACATTTGCAGCTTTCCATCAGAAAAGGACTAAGGACCAAACATTGTTCCAGAATACTAAAACAAGTATCCAAGATTACACCTTAATTAACACTAGGCAATAGGATGTTGAAGAAAGAGGCATGCATAACATTGCAGCCCTCACACACTTTACATACTGACCACGAAAAATATGGGAATATAGTTCTATCACCTAATCATATTAACACATAGATAATATTCTGTATAGGAAAAATTAACTTTCTTCCAGCGTTGTCAAAAGGTTAAGGTCATGTAGTTGGTAAAGCACTTCATCTTCTGTTACCCCCAAACTTATCAGAGAGGTTAGCAATGACAAAACCTGCAAACACCTGATTGCGTCCTCCATTTATCAGTAAGTTACAAACTGAATACACCATATCCAAGTCAGTTCAGAAAAATAAGTTAACTAAACCTGGACGCATCCAAGGATGTAGATTGCAGAGTAGTGACGGCCATGGATAAGCATGTCAGCCAGCATTCCCAAGGGGATTGTCAAGGACATGCCAAGTGTCGCGACTAATGGCGTAGTCCACACCACAGAAAGCGCCCTGTTTCATAGAGAACACTAGATAAATCCATAATAGTACCACAATGTTGGAGGGGACATATAAAAGAAAACTGGAAGTTTGATTGAATAGGAAAGACAAAATTGCACAAGTAAAATAAGCTAATCCAGTTGTGATTAGAATCTTGTCCTAAAGTTTAGCTAAGATGAATCGAATTCACAACCTTAGTCACTCACATGGGGCTAACTACTTGCTGTAGAAGCAAATTACAAATTGAAACATCAGAACATAGAAGCATGACTTGCAGTCAAACATACAAAATATCCTTAAATCAAGCTCGTAAGGCACTCAAATAACAGAAGACTACTCCAAAGAGTAGAGCTAGTAGGCACGTATGAATACAAATGGTAATCAACAGCAGTTATTGCTACCTGCAAAGCTTAATCAACAAGAGAGCTGACTACCTCGAACAATTTGCCTACTCACAATCTAACCAACATCCATTATTTAAGGTAGATCTTTCCATCTTTCGCCATAGGGAGACAGTCATTTCATAACGACCAGTTAGGAAATCCGAACAAGAAGATCTATCCTTTTCATAGTGCTGCTTTAATTCAAGTGGGGGTTTAGTTTTTTTTTTTTTTTTTACTCTCTTTTTTCCTAGGTTGATTAACTAAACACGAATGAATACATATTAGCCCTATTATTTTTTTATCACTTTTGGCAGCCACATAGTTTTCAATAGGTATACATAATAGTTAATTTTTTCAAAGACATTCCAAAAGTAATTCTCATGAGAACAATTTCAAATAAAAATATTGAGATTAAGCACCTTGAAAAGAAAAAGAAGAAGAGTGCATTAAAAGAAAAAGAAGAAGAGTGCCTTATGAAATTTGGTAATTCACCTTTAAATTGTGGCCATGAAATTCTTTGTGAGACAACTACAATAGAAAATCATAGCCACGAAGAGAGGATGAGAGATTCATTCGGAGATTCATTAATTGTTATAATCTATGCATGAAGGAAATACTGAAATGCATAGACTCAGATGGTTTATTAAAATTTCACATATGACAAACCGCAAAACACAAAGCATACTGTCTTTTTTCTATCTGTATCTCCAGTAAATTTTCCCTGCTTTCTTGGGAAGAACTAAAAAAAGAAGACTACCAAAAAACTATGTAAAACTCCAAATTGGATTTACATGGTTGGAATCCTTTTCCTGTAATCTTTCTCTTTTCTTGTTCACTTCTTTTTTATGCATGTAGATATACCTTATACATTTTATTAACTTCTGTTCTTCCAGCTAAGTAACAGGTACTAGCTCATTAATTTGCTCAAAAGCAGAAAACTAGTAGAAAATACCATAGGTTAGTCAAAACATCAGTGGCAGGAACCACTTAATCATCTCGTGAAGCCATAACTATGATTTTCGAATCTCTGGTCTGCTTACTGTGACAAAAATCATACTGGAATTAAATGAATGTTATTGATTAAGTTCAGTGACATTGTGTTGGGCTTTCCCTGAGAGTTGAAAGCAAGGTTACCTCTTAGTTAACTTCTGTTATTGGTCAAGTTTGAAGTTGTATTTTATAGTAGCAAAACAACTTCTGATTTCTATAAATCTTCTGCTGTATTAAACTTGTCATACATTGTCCATGTAGCATATCTTTTGGAGGATATCAAAAAGATAAATGTCCACATTTATTAAAACACATGATTTCTTCCCCCCCCCCCCCAACACAAAAAAAAAAAAAAAAAATAGTAAGTCCTATGAATGGGAAAACAGATCTGAAGTTGCTTTGACTAAATACTGCAACTGAAGATCCAGTGATGTTGATCTACTCACAAATCACCCAGTACAGTACTTTATTCTATTCATTACCTTAGTAGAAGGAAATGTAACTCCAGTGGTCTTAATTTTCCTGTTACCCTTTAGACCATAAATGACTAAACTGCTTTTTTGTAGAGTTATCCAGGCAAGTGTATTATAGTGAAGTGCTTTGGTGGCATAAGCCACTTGACATTGTGTCATACCAAAAGTTCTTTGTTTACATATCCCAGTTATAGAACTTCAATAAATATCTCTCATACACTAAATACATTTCTGGAACCAAGAGCCAAGGCAGATTAACCAAGACACAGAAGATATCTATGAAAACATACCATATATAATGTAAAAGACTAACTACTTGTAATAGTATGAAAGGTAGACCATACCATAAATAATCTGAAATAACGCTCCCCACTAAGCCATTTAACAGCACAGCTTCTTTGATGGATGCTGAACTTGGAAATTCGAAAGTCGGTTCTATTCCAAGAGCATTAAGTGGCCATACTGAAAAAACATAACTCGAGAGTAAATAAAGCAATGTAGTTAAAAGTTAAATGAACTTCAAAGGAGACAGTATTTGGAGGGAAAAAAATGGGAAAAAACAATAAGCATTTGGATTTCCTTTTGAATAACGAAGATAGTGCAGTGGTCTAAAAGCTAAAACTGTTCTATGGAGGATGAAGCTTTAGCAAAACTGAACAAGTACAGGACTTTATGGATGTATGACCACTTAAAAAGTACAGATGGTGTGACTTGGAGGTTCCTTATTTTGGCATAGGAACAGTATCAGTATTAATCTCCTTTCTAGAAGTCTATTGTGAAACGCTATTGTTGGCTCCTCATTGTACAATGTACTATTGTGGAACCAGGACATCTTAAAGCCCATTTAGTTGGCCTTTTTTTCCACCAACTTAACATCAAAATCCATACAAATGTGATCGCTTTGTGCCAAAACTAATGTAGTAATTCTATGTTCCAAATTTTGCATGATAGTCCTCTTTAGCCACACAAAATTCTGCAGGGAATGCATTGAGCTACTTGTCACTTACTAATCCACCAAAGGCCAAGAAGAGTAAAAAGTCCAATATATCCAAGAATCTTCTGCATATCAACTCTCTCTCCATCTGATCCAGCAGATCTCTTTAGTAGCACTGGATTTGAGGATGCATTTATTTAGAAAAAGTCGTCCACTTCACCGAAGCAAAATATAAATTAAAATTAATAAACAGAACTTCTTGATGAAAGTATATTCTATACCCGTAAATAAGCCGTAGGACACTGCTGAGAGAAGACCAAAAAAATCTCCAATGATGCTATGTCTTTTACTCCTAGGCAATGTAAAGCAAATTTAATTAATAAAGTGAACAATAAAGAAATACTAGAGGAAAAAGCAGAGACCTCTTGAGCAATTAGATATTAAAACTAATCTAGGACGATCAGGCAAGAAGATCTTATTAAGATCTAGCACATAAACTGGACTTGTCAAGTAAATAGACATGCAAGTCATGTTAGTACAAAGAAATTGTAAGAAAGAATAGATGTGGACTTTTTTCCCTCATAAAGTAATGGAAATGATTTAAGTTTTTGCTATTTGGAATCGTGTTATGTCTAATACTATCACGTCGAAAAGTTCTATACATCTGCCCTTTCTCAATGCTATCGAATGGTTACTTCCAGGCTAGATTTCCAATGTCTTTCGTAGCGGCATGGATCAGTAGCTCTGTTTACTGCATGACTGTCGCCATGTTGGTTAAGCATATTATGAAACATGGAAAAAATTGATTTTTCTTTTCTTACAGCCTTTTCAAATCGATCATTTTTTATGATCCAAATAAACAAAAGACCGAATCAATGAAATCTTGCTTGGTATTTACTAGGAACTTGAATAAACATTAGATCTTTTTATTTGGAAGTTGAAAGAAAAGAATAAAATCAATAAGGAAAAAAGGATTTGGGCCAGATTTTAATAAAATCATTAGCAAACATTCCAACGAAGTAATTGATTGAACCATCAACAGGAGTTCCACAGGCACTCAGCTAGATCTATTTCTTTATCTCCCCATGAATCGTATGCTTGTAACAATAGGGAGAGAATTTTTTAATTCTAATCGATTGGACGTATTGTGCAAGCTCAGAGAAGGAACAGATAAGAGGGCCCGATGGAGACCCAGGATTCTCTTTTGTCATCAATCCAATTTCAAGTTTCTCAAGAGGAGCTGAGGGAGGCGAAGGATAAATTCAATTCCTGTTCTCGACTCATGACCACTATGAGCTAGACACTTCATTCTTAAGCTCCCAGAACTTCTTTGTACTGGCTACCTTTTCAGTCCTTTGCTCTAACCAGCTGAGCTACGTGAACTATTTTTCTGAAGTATATTTTCTTCATCAAATAGTGCCCTAGCTTACCACTTGACTAATAAGAAAAAAGTCTAGGTAACTCTAATGGTAGAGAGTAAAAGCTTTGGTTTCTCTCTTTCTGTTTGCCCTTTAGTGGAAAGACATAGAAGAGGCTTCTGCTGTTGAATTCACATGGTAAATTTCAATCACAATGTTATTTTCTGGAAATTTCCTATATGAGGAAAAGCTTCCTCATTCTATAGGAAAAATTCAAAGATAAGTGAAAATGTACACTACATGAAACAACAATATGGGAGAAACTTTATCCTAGCACCCCCGTGGTTTCTGCTTGGAAAGCATAGTTAACAAAGGGATGATATCATGAACATAAAAATGTAGAGACACATGCTATACCTGAATATATTTCATTAAAACAAAAAAAAATGTAATATCTAACACTGTCATAAAAGCATTTCAAAATATTACTTGATAATCTGTCTTCAAAAGCAAATTAAATCATAACCATTGGGTCCTGACATGAGAAAATGCCAGTATAAGGGAAATAATGCAAGTGTTAAGTGAAAATAAAGTGTGTTACTTGCGAGGATACTCAACTGAAAAATGATTAGCTGATGAATGACAAGCATGGGTGCTTAGTGCATGTATTCAGTACTACTAGATTATTATAATTTATAGTATATTACTCAGAACTTTGCATGTTTATGATTTGTGTCATATAGCTTTTTGTCAATTCAAAACATTCCTTTTACTTCCTTCTTCAGGTACAAGATTTACAAGAGCTCACTTTGGAAACTTCAGATCTACACTGTATGCACCAGTTAGTAATCTTCTTGACAAAAAAAGAGCTCTGCAGTTTTAACATCTTGAATATGGCGGAATGCTAACTGTCCAGCAGCCCAACCACATGTGGAACCTCAATCAGTCCAAATATAGAAAGTGAAACAAAGCCTAGTGGTATTTATTCAAATAGTACATAAAAAGTGCAGGAAAGACTTACTTCAGAGAATCAGCATGACCCTAGGTGCAGGCGAGTTATAAGTAGGCCTGATGTTTTGACTCAGACGCATGCATTTGCAAATACGAATGCTATGAAAATTCTGAGTGGGATTTCTTGCCAGTTAATACACTCTTTCCACTACTTATACTGAGGAAAGTAATGGTCATTGAGGTAAATCTCTGGTCAGTTATTCTAGGAGGCTCACATAAGTTTTGGCAGGACTGAGATAGTGCCAAACGAAAAGAGACAAATCAACACTAGGCAGAAAATGAGAATGTCCTATTAAAAGGATTGGGTGACAGTAGTGTGTATTTATGATAAGCTTCCATATGGCTAAGTTTGGGATTGGTAGCCTAGTAGGCATGAGACTGTCCAAGGTTTTCATGAAAATGGGCATTTATGTAATTGTGCACTGTCAAGAAATGCCTAGGTTCAGAGCATGACAGATGATGTGTTAGACATACACGCCAAGTTAACAACTGATGTGATATCCATCACATTGTGTTCAAAAGAATTAGTGATTGTCAACAATGGTACTTTTTGGACTGAGCAAAGTTCCTGAGGGTAGAAAGAAACATCACTGCTAGTTGTGAGAGTTTTAGTTATGGCAGCAACTGACAAAGAAAGATGACCGTATATATCTTCATACATATGTACCAACTTTTGAGATTTTCACCTACCGTCTGTGTTTCAGTAAAAAAAAATCTTTGATATTTCTGACACGGTGTACATTTTTATACAATATGTTTGGTTTGATTATTACTACATCCATTATTCATTGAAGTTGAGTTCACATCAGATAATGAAACACCATAAGATCGTACTATAAACAAGTTTGACCACTAAGCATTTAGGTTCAAACCAATGTCAATGCCATATAGTAATCTAGTTTCCATCAGTTTGCTTTATTTGTCAGAAATTTCCACTTTTTTTGGAGAACTTGTCATAAATTTTTAGAGGGCTTGCACATTGGGAAAACATTTATTTTGCCAGATATTCTTCTGGAAGAAGTCACTAAGGTGAAATACTAAAAAAGAGTCTACACCATATGGAGAAATCAAGTATCAAAGATGCAACTTAATAAAGAAAATTTCCAAAAAAAAAAAAAAAAATGGGAGCAATTTATTGTACATGATTGTTGAGGGGAAAATGTAGAAAGCTTTCAACGAATAATACTTACTGAGAGGCACTCAGCATTTCATCCGAAGCCCATGTTTTCCCAATGGTGGTCATGAGAACACCAGCAATACTAACAAATACAGCAAGAACCTTAGCAACATTTATGGAATCCTGACCAATGAGAGCTGCAAAGAATAGAGTGAAGAGCCCTGATGTTGAAGTCAACACTGTCGTACTGGCCACACTAGTATTAGCAAGGGCAGAGTTTGATAAATACTGCAAAAGTTTCAAAGTGGTCAACATTTAATGGACAATCATGGTTGGTCATCTAACGGATAATCTAAAGGATCCAGCATCAATATGTACAGATGGTAGGCACAATTCATGCAACAGTGCATATGGCTGACTTTTAAGAGAATCATTTAAATACTTGCATTTCCCTCCTCTTTAGCTCCTTTTTTACTTGTTCAAACAAAATGTTGAAAAGCTTTATTGTGCAACTTAGGATAACAATTATTGGCCAAACAAAACTCATTTTCACTGATACGAGTCAAAACAGTTTTACATCACATGAAAAACATCAATATTGCACTGATACGAGTCTATTGAAAACAATTTTTCTAACAAATAGCAAGCCATCCTTTAGGTTGATTGCTACCTCTCTACCACTTTGCAAACTTTTCAAAGATTACTTTGTGAATATGGAAATATCAAATTGTAGTTGAATAAGTTTTTTTGTTTTATGACTAAAAAAGTATGGCCTGCATATAGCTTAAGATGTTTAAGGTAAGAGTTGAAATTTCTTAAACCCTGTTCTATGGAGTCCTCTATCTCCTCTTCTCCTTTCTTTTCCTTCTTTTTTAAAATTTTTAATTGGTTGGCAAAAAATACATGTTTTGAAGTCTAAAATAAGTCAAGTATAGTCAAGACTTTTCCTACAACTGTGTTGAGGGTGTGTATTAAGATAAGATGTGATTTTGAGGCCAACAATCGAAAAAAAACAATTACCTCAGTCGCAAACCATATTGGAGCAAGATAAAAGCTGCATTTGACAATTTCCCACGAACTAAGTTTATAAGCCTTTTCGAGTATAGGAATTTCATCATCTCGGTTAAACGTCAAAAGCCCTTCTTCTGTTGCATTTAGGTTTGTATCATCAAGATCGCAGCTCTTCAATATGTCCCTTGAATCAAAGGTAGTTTCACTTGCTCTTAGAGGAACATCCAGTTCAATTGATGGATCTATGAGTAGATTGTCCCCGTAAAACTTAGTAGACGAGCTCTTGCCCAATAAATGGAAAATCCAATCTTTACAAACTGCTATTGGCAGGAATAGCACCATTAGGGATACCCCCAGATAAGTAAGAGCAAACGGTTGTCTATACTGAGCAAAAATTTTCTGCAAGAAGTTGCAGGTGCTTGACTTTAGAGATTTAATGCACAAATCGAATCCCGCAAATAGGTTAACTTTCATTTAGAAGTGGATAAAATCACATATTAAACCAATAATAAAAGAAATATGGCATTTGTTTTGGCACTTGACATTTATGAAACTTATATCAACTTGACATAAATTTCAAGAATTGCAGTCCTTTCCAATGTATATAAAAAGGGAAGTTCTTTCTGGTTCCCAATTAAATCAGAGGATGACACTAATTATCCTAGAAACAATACCCAGCCTGGTGACAAATATGTCTTCATATAGCCAGCTGATTGATCTATAGTATCTAAAATTAAAAAGCAGCAAGAAAGAACAAACTCAAAGGGCAAACAATTGCACGGCACAAGATTAAACTCAAATGATTACTGAATGTAGAGTGACCAAGACTCCAGGAAAACTATAGGTTGCAATAGATAGGCTACACACTAGAATTTCACAAAAGGATATAGAAGTCCATCTTAATAGGCATCTAAGATACTTGTTCAATGTCCAGTACTAAATCAATGAAAACAGTACTATCACTCCTATAACCAGGTATCTGACAGAAAAAGGCAGAACAAAAACTAGCACTCTTTCTCACTTCTCTGTTCCTTTGTTTTCTTAGTGAAATGTTAAGCACGGTATGCACCATATATGTACCTGAAAGATATCCATAAATAATAATAACCTTTTACTCAGGCGAAATTTGGAATATCCAACATACCAGAGTTGAAGAAGCCACACAAGCAACACCAACAATTAATGCCCGTCAGACATTATAATACTCTAATTCCAGGCAATCAAAATGCACGGAAGCACTGGACAAAATAAATGCAATTCACAAGTCAAAGGCTATGAATGAATTCGAGTCATGAGACTTCTAATATACCTCCCATATTGCATATGATTGCATCTAATAATTTTTTTTCCTCACTTTTTTTACACAGGAACTGAATTATACCACCAATCAGTGAGCAAATTCATGAAGAAGCCCAAACCAGCAAATGCTAAATGGGAATGCCTAAAACTGGTTACGACACAGTTTTATACATCCTCTATTGTAAAACATTTGTACAAGATTAACATTTATCATGTTAGGAACTCCAAATCACCCCTCTCTGCAACTTTGTCAAGCTTCTTCCTCAATTTTGAGAATTCTAATTGTTTGCCTCCTTTCCACGCATCCACTATCCTAGAACTTCTCAAATATCAACCTTGATCATATCAGTACAGTCCACTCCATCCCCTTCCTTCCCCAACCCATCCAGCTTTCCAAGATGTTAAACATCGTCCCCTTCTCTCTTTATGTTTGATTGACATCTAACCTTCGACTTGTTGACAACATCTAGCCTCCTGCAATGTCCCTTTTTTTTTCTTTACTTTTTCTGGAATACACCTTTCAACATTTCTAAAACTGACTTTCTTGCTTTTACAATCAACAATTATTTTCTCTTTACTTTTTTTTCTTTGTTCTTACAAGTCCATGTGAAGACCATACAAGAAACTTTTTGTATTAACATCAGGCCCCTCGTCCCACCCAAATTCATATGAATTCTTAAAAATTGCTACCTCCACCTAAAAAATACTGAAATTAAGGGTTGGAAGGAGTGGGAGCGGGGGGGAAGGGAAGACAGAGAGAGAATAAACCCTCCAACAATTTCTAACATTTCATGACTGCTAATCAACTAAGCTAACCTTGCATGCCTGAAACATACCTAATTAGTCCTAGCATAGCTACAAGAAGATCATGCATCAATTACCATCAGAAAAGCTATAGTAACAATTAACCAAGAAAAAGTAACAAATACATCATTCAAATTCAAGAAAAAAAAGAAAAAATTCAGATACCAATAAACTAATAAATGAGCAAAATATATCCAACCTGAGTAATCTCTGCAGAAGCAACCCATATCAACACAACAGCTCCAATCAACCCCAACCCGGCATGGTACTTCCACCCCATCACCCCAAAACAGGAGAAACAATTAAATTTCAAAAAAAAAAGAAAAAAAAATCCTGCCAGCAAAATCACTATTTAAAGGGATAAAAATATTAAATATTCTTGGTTTTCAACGTAATATTTAATGCCCTGGAGGAGTTTCAATTTAGTAGAACAATTTGACTTGGAAAGGTGCACTGCATACAAAATGGTAGAAAGTTAGTTGGGTTTTCTTGGAGCTTGGCGCGGTTGACTGGAACTTGTTCTAGCTTCTATGTTCTAACATCTGTGAATATGACAAGGCTGATGTCAAACGTTAGCTACGTTAAAGTATTAACCTTAAGAAGAATTTTTACGCATTTTCGGTTAGGATTCCTGCTTTCGCCTACAGTTCCCTTGTGAGCAATTTTGGAGTAATAATCTGAGTAGGAGTACTAATAACTTAATTAGTGGAGTTTAAGACAAAACTACACACCCAAAAAAAAATTTATTTATAGCTTTAGAGCTTCGGTTTATTTTGGAAACCGGAATGGGGAAGACAGGAAAAGTAGAAATTTATAACCGTGTTCAACTTTTAAGAAAATTGTGACTGGGTATGGACCATTGTTCATAATTTATAAAAGTATTTTTGTTGTAGTCAAAATTATGAATTTGCCCTTACATACACGATTAGCACTTCTGTGTGCACAAACACGAAATATGCACATTCGAGCATATATATATATATGTATGTGCACATATATCAATTTAAATGTGCACATTTGGATGTATATCTATATTTACCAAGATATACATTTTCATTTGGTAAGGTACATGTTTTTATTTTTAAAAAGTGCACATTTGTGGGGGGTAATTTGGTCATTTAATGATAAAAAATTAATTATTTTAATTCATGAATTGTGTCTCATACTCTATTTTTAAATTTTTAAAAACGTATACCCTGTTTATGAATTTTCAATTTTTCTATCCCCTTTTTCAAATTTTTTCCAAAATTTTATACTAAAATCGTAAATAACTTAACAAGTGTTTATGTATCTAGGATTAGAACTACATTGCATTCCAAGCTATATGCATGGAAACTATAGGAGATCCTGCGTTCAAGATCTCTCATTTACACAATATATATACACACACATGGGAAATATATATATATATATACACACGCACATGGGAAATATAGTAACATTTTTTAAATTATCAAGGCAAGGGGTTAAAATTGGATTGCATCTTGAATACAATTGTCATTCATTTGATTTTGAACATGGTTATTCATAGATGGCAATGAGTAGGGTAAAACTCGGTCTCCGTGGGTATTCGACCTGATGGTTAATCAGGTTAGACTACACATAAATAATCTATTAGAGTTTGGTATTAGGGTTTGATATTGATGAATGGTGGTTAATCTGATTAGACAAGAGTTTTTTTTTTTTTTTAGTATAAGCGAGAGTGTTCGAACCCGAGATCTCTCACTTATACTCCCTTTTTCCAAATCACCCAGTCCACCCTCTCCCTAATAAGAGAATCCCAAAAAACCAATAATACACATACACACACATATACACATATGTATGTATGTATGTACTAAGGAATTGGTATGTCTATAGAACTTGCTTATTCTCTTTAATTTGTATTTAGTTGATACACATGTTTGTCTTGTAAACTGTTATTTATCATGTTCTATTTACAATTCTTGTAGATAGCTGTTTAAATCATCTTTTAGAGGATTGGTAAATTCACCCTTCATAAAAATGCTGAATTTCTTTATAGCTCTGGTCAAGTTTAAAATTCAATGTAGTGTGTTAGTTTAACATGATGTGTATTGATTTTAGTTTAATAAAAATTAATTCCTTTTTTTTAATTATTCATATTAGCAGATAGAGAGTACCTGACAGGTAATCCGAACCCAAAACGAAAGGATTTAGTAATGAGAATTAAAAGTCATAGGATTGAATGATAGATTTTTGTAAAAGATTTAAATATACAGGTTAGGATTTGATATGATGGATTTTTAAGAGTTTGATCCGCTGGCATCTCTACGTTCATTTATGTTTTTGGTATCCCAATTAAAATAGGGTAATGGAAAATAATGATTAGTGGAGAATATAATAATTTCGTGGTCGCCTAGTCAAATACCCAGTTCTAACATAACAAAGTTTTCTTTTTCTTTTTCTTTTTTCTTTTTTCTAATATAAGAACTTAACAAGTCTAAATCCAAAATCAGGAAACCCCGAGGGCGGGGGGTGGGGGTGGGGTTCCTCCAAATTATGGATTGGTATATAGGTTGTAGAATGAGACTTTGGGCTAAATTGCAACTTTTGGATACAATTAATCAATTAGTACAATACAAATAGGACAACTTTTGATCCACCAAGAAAGGAGCAGAAGGAGGAGGAGGGGAAGAGGGGGGGGGGTGTGTGTTAATCGGCTACCAATAATCACATGTTTGACTTTTAGTTTTTGCTTTTGGTAAGAGGGCCAAATGACCCATTAGCAATGTGCAAAACGCGGAGAAACTACTCCCACAAGATTAAAGTCCAATGAGCTCCTAACTAAGATGGTGGTATGGTAAAGGAATAATTTTTGAACTCTCCCCTAAGGTTTTTGGCAATGTTATTACTCGCCCTCAACTTTAAAAAAATATCACATACCTCTCCTATCAGTCAATTGGGCCTACTATTGACATTAGTAATAGTGAAATGACTCTTACACCCTACTTTGATTGAGATATATATTTTGGATTAATTACAGATTACACCAATATATATAGGTGTCGATAACTATTTTCTTAATGTTTTTACAAAATAAAAGAATGCCTCACGATGACTAACGCCATTAACCTTCTAATGATTCTCCACTTATATGTTGGATAGAAATGCCGACATTTTCATATATGTTTCTTTTAAGTTTCACTCTATATGTGTTTTTTCTTATAAGTTTAACATTCATATTTCTTTTCCTTCTTTCTCTTTCATCTTTTTTCTTCTTCCTTTTTTTACGTTGCTAGTGCATTTTATTTTATATTCAGGTGTATATGTTCAAATAAACTTTTGATTTGAATAAGCTTCTTCTCTAATATATAGTGTCATTTATGTCATTTTAACATTTTTAACAATTAATTTATCATTTTTTAGTTATTGTTCAAAAAATAAATTACTAATTTCTAGGTGAAGCATTAATTGTTAATAAAAAGTAAAGTATGCTAATAACTAGCAATACTAATAAAAATAGAAAATTAATAAAACTTTTATACTATATGCATATATTTAATTTCTTATATAATTTCACATAATTATATATTCTCCTTGAAACAATAAGAATATACATTTGAGCATAAAGAGAAATGTTAATAAGGATAAAAAAAGATAAGAGGCAATAATAAATAGGATTAAAAGTGCAACATTGTTATCGATCATTTAACTTTTATTGTTGTTGACATTTATTGTATGATATGAGGTTGTTAACTTTTTCATTTATGATGTCTAATTATGGCGATTAAAATTTTTCATAAGAAATAAAAAGTATGTATTTGAGCATTAAAAATTTCTTAATATGGATACGAAAGCACTTGGTATAATTGCTATACACCTGTAATTATTGGGGGCAATTTGAATTAAAGCCAAAAATTAGATATGTAAACAAACTAATGTTGAGGATAGTAAAAGGGCATTTGGGGGATAAAATTATCTTCTCTCCCATGAAATTAGTTTTTTAGTCTCACTTGGATTGACATGTTATAAAAACATATGAATTAGAGAAGGTATGTAATATTTCTAAAACTTTACAGGAAACCAATGACCCTAAAAAATGCCTCAGTGAAGGTTTATGAAATTATTCCTATAGCAAATGTAGTCAATCCCATGCAGCTTCTCTAGGGAAAGGGGGGTGGTTGTGAGATTCAGCTGTCCAGATTTAGCAAGCAGGTGGAATTTTGAAAATGTACAGCTTAAATCACGCCACTAACTCTAATGTAGCTGATGTGTACAAGCTCATGTGAATACTATTTGAATATAATATAGCCGTTACAAAGTTGTAGAAATAGTTTGTTCTAAATTACAACTTGTTCAAAAAAAATTTATTACATTGTTCATGAACAATTGCATTGAAAACTGTTTTTGCCACTCTCCCGTTTCTCAAGCCAATTTTGTCATTCCATTAGCACAATAATTTCCTTCTCTCCAAGCCTGCTTAAGAGAGCCATCACAAGGCATATCCAACTAATGCCTCACCTATGGAGTAAGTTATAGTGGGGACGCTTCTGATCAGTTTTCTTAACCAGTTCTATGGTCATTGAAGAGTCAAAAATTTTTTTGTTGCTGTTTTGAGGCTTTACCTCTCCCTCAGTACCCAAAAAAAAAAGGAGTCAAATTCCAGGATAAATTTTGCCCAACCCCGAGTCCAAGGCAATTGCAATCCAAGCACTATGGCCCAAAACTCAGCTGCCAAAATTACTAGCAATCCCTATTTTGTTAGAAAAGCTCACCTTCCAAGTACCTGAGAAGTCCCTTATAAGACCCCCTATGCTAGCCAATCTAAAATTGTCGGAAGATATCCCATCCACATTACGATCTAGGACTGTTAATAGGTTGGATTAATCTGAGCTTGGCCCAAAGAATTTGAGTCCGAGCTTTATGTATTTTTGAATTAAGTAAAACTTGAACATTACTATGAAACCCAATTTAGTCGTGACCAAGTTTGGGCATTACTAAATTCGATCATATTAAAGCTCGGTCCAAAAAGTAATTCATTTAAATATGCATAATTTGATTATATATGTTATAATGTACACAATTTGCAATTTATCACTAATTTATAAAAACAAATAATGTTAAATGCATAATAAAGTACTAAATTGTGAGCTTGGACAGAGCCAAAATAGGCCCCAAGTCCCTTCATAATTTAATCACTCTTTGACTCCCTATTATAAATTTCTTTTGTTTTCCGCTCGTTCATTGTGTGTTAGTTTCATGTAAGACCTACATCATAGTTAGAATGAAAGACTTGATCTAAAAAAGTATACCAGGCTAAAGTATAACCATCACAAAATGGTCAGCTTAACTCCATAATAGCTGTTAGTCTATTCCATGGGCCATTCCATTTCAAGGCATATTAGGTATTCTCCACTTTTAGTAGGTCAATACTCAAGCTCATCGCATGACAGGATTCATTCATGGCAGTGCCTTGATACTTACTGGAAAATTGGATATCCATTTCTTGATCTGTCATCTAACCGGAAAAGGCGTGGGAAAAGGCAATTGCGGAAATCGAACCATGATCAAGCAAAAGACCAATGGACACAGAGATGACATCTATATCAGCTTGCATTTGCTTCTTCTAAAACAGAAACATAACAACAGGCAACCTTGGAAAATAATCATCTCTAAGAACAAGTCTTGTAGTCATATTCCTTTCTATCCTTACCCTTTTCTAATCAGCATAAATACTCACACAGCAAAATATATGGGATTCTCTAGAGGAAGACAACGCATTGTTTATTGTGTAAAAACAGCACTTTTTTTTTTCTTTTTTGGTAAAATGAATCAAAACTTAAATTTAGTCAGTAGGTTTAACAGTATTGCGGTACAAAAATTCTGTGTCTGACGAGCTCATGTAGATCATGGACAATCTTAAATACAGCATCTGGCTTTGCCAGTCTCAGTGCATTCTGTGACATGGCTTTGAGCTCATCTTGCTTTGGACCAAACCATTGAGAAACTATTCTAGCTATGTCTTTTGGAGATTTTGAATACTTCCCGCATCCATTTTCAACAACATATGGCACATTTCCAGCTTCCTGCAATCACAGACATGGGGACAGCGTTACTTTTGGGGTCATGGGCTTATATGTAAATCTCCAATATTTTCATCAATTAGTCATCAAAAATATTGTGAAATAGGTATAAAACATATTACAAGATCATTGCATAGTCTTGCTACTCTTTGAGTGTAGAAGCTAGATATTTCTTTTGCTAGAATAGCCAATACCATCCACCATTTTCATTCTAATTCAGTGTGAATAGACGTCAAGGAAGAGAGGAATGGTTTTACAAAAAAAAAAGAGAGACTCGAGTCCCACAGTCAAGGAGAATGAAAGAAGTGAGATTGAAGTTGACCGATTGTGGTGAAGTCAGCAATGTATTATTCAGCGAATCATCCATGTCGCGCTAAACAACTTAGCAAATCTTTAAACTGGTGTCATAATTTTCAGTCTGCTTTCACTACTTCTGCATTGCCAATTGCATTTAGCCTCTTGTTTCTTTATTATTTTCTCTTCATATTCTGGGAAGCACTAAAATGGAATTGCACAACTGACACTGAGACCCAGCAAACACCTTAGGCTAGCCATCAGCATCTTACACTGTTGATGTTAATGACGATCTGAGATTAACGTTCTAAAAGAAATAGAGAAGGAAATGGGGATTAAAAGGGAACACAGAAAAAAAGAGATGAGACAGCCGGAAGAAAGTCTCCAGTTAAACCGAAGGGTTTTCTGTGCCACCTTCCCTCCAGTAGCGAAGGTAGACCATATTTTGCAAAATCAAATTAGAACCTTTAGAGGTATGGCAAAACTTAATCAACATAGGGCCAGCATGAAAACATCATAGAAGGGGTACGTAAGCTTACCAACAGAGGTATTAATAAAAAAAAAAAAAAAAAAAAAAAAGGTGTATGCATAACGTGTACAATTTGAGCAACAAAGAAACAGAGACTATAAGAGAAACAAAGAGTGAGGGCAGGTGAGAGGGAGATTACCAGCTTTCACTGTTCTATAAATCCATATTGCCACTCAAACAATATGTTTGTCTGAATAACTAACTCAGGCAAACCACTGAAACTCAACCAAATTACCATAAAAGATCGGCATGCAACAAGAGGCAATGAGCGTGTTTGGATTGAGATATTTGAAAAAATAATAATTTGCCTCACAAATCCCAATCACCTTTTTATCTTTCCAATCATCTTTTTATCTCACATACATCACATCACAAAAAGTGCTACAGTAATTATTTCAAACAAATCATCCAAATAAACTCGTCCAAACAAACTCAATGATTTCTAAAACACACAATGCCTTTAATTACCATAAGAAGGGCAAGGATTTCAGAAAAACCTAATGCTTTTATGTAACATCAAGAGGCTAAAAATAACAGGAAGCGATCTGAGCTATCTGCTCCTCCTCAAACATCTAATGCAACAAACGGAAGATAAAACCACATCATATCATCTACTTATGTTGGTTTGCTCAAATATCGGCATCTTTTACCCAGATCTCTTCCACAGTCTTGCATTATACGAGAACGAAATGGGATCTTTTAGCATTTCTAAAAGATAAAAAAAATAATAATTTACATAAAAAATATATATAAAAAATTACTCCAGGTTGTTATTTTACCAGTAAATTATCTAGAAATAATTCCCATTAGAGAATTTTGTCTCCAACTTCTTGGTAGAAAGAGACAATCAAACATGTTGAGAGGACAAAAGAAGATGAACTGATTACAAAAAGACATCAATCATAATCAACAGCGAAAACTCTCCCTAAAACAAGAAAAAGTGAGAGGAGTTCAACACATTACCTGCCCAGCAATGTAGTCATTGAGAATTATAGGAAGGCCTCGAATCATAGATTCTGCAATAGTTCCTGGGCCAGCCTATAGAAGAACAAAGGAATAAGTTGGATAATTGGAAATTTCCCATTAGTCCTTTTTTTTTTCAAGGCAATTTACCATCAGTCTTTATCTGAGCAGAAAAGGTTTGGAATCAGTTAATGGGAGATTTACCTTGGTAATGATGCAATCACAAGCGCCCATGCATTCCTCCATTTTCGTGACAAAACCCTTAACCTAAAAAGAAGCATCTCATGTAAGTCATATCTACTTGTGCAAGAAGATACAAAAACTGCAGTCCTAGACCCAAACACACATTCTTCTGACAAAAATATCAAGTAGTGCCAAATTCCAAAGGTAAAAGTGAAAAAAAGTGTATAGTCAAAAAATTGTTTTCATAGTTCTACAACACGTCACAAATTAGCAAAGTAGGGAAGTGGCAGAAAACAGCAAAACTGAATAAAAGGCTTGACATTGTACAGAATATTCTGCTTCTATTCAGGCCCACACATTTCTTTAGAGAAAAAGGAAATCATGCTGAGGCTATTGCCAAATTTCCAAGGAATTGCATACCTGGAACGGAATCTTCCAATCATTGGCGAGCAATCTGCTGGCAAGCTTTTTATTGCGACCACATATTACAAGGACCTGACCTATGGGCTCCCCAGTCCTTTCATCATATAATGCATCACCAAGAGCTCGTGCAGTAGTCTCAATAGGACCCATTCCTTCCCCACCACCCATCAGCAATACAGCAGGAAGGTACTCGTCCATCCCCAACTCCCTCCTCAACTCAACCTAGAAATTTAACACAAAGTAAAGTAGTTAACATGGACAACTAAAGCCAGGGCTCTGATGAAACAAATGGATTCATGACCCAGAAGGAATTCCACATACGCATGCACAGAAAACTAATATGGTTTTATTTATAATATTGTTGGGTAACACCTAGGTATTGACTCAGTAATTCTACATATTTTACTACAATGACATTCTTTCTTTCTTTTTTTTTTAACTACGTAGTACAATCATTTTCAATAACCTGGATTTTCATTTGCTTCAATAATTCATTTCCAGGTATTCTGCTTGAGTTTTCTGTATTCTTTTTTCAAGCAAGTATCTCATCAGCTAAAAGTTGAATTTGTTGACCAATTTAATAAGTTTTCCAGCTTTTATTTTTGCCCCAAACTTTGCATCCCTTTCCTTTGAGTCTTCTATGACCAACATGATAGTCGAGAAAGAGAATTATTTAGACCAAGGTTCTCCATGTAGATCATGATTTTGCTAGTTGGTCCTACATCCCAATCTGTACAAGCATAAAGAAGAATGAAAACTTAAGCTAGGCATGGTCATAAACATAGTCTAGGGACCAACAACATAGATCACGCCTGTTTGCACTGCTCGGGGGCCCACAACATATAAAAGGAGGAACAAGCAGAGAAAAACAGAACTCCCTTACAATGCTCAAGCTAGATACACAAAGATACCATCTGTTCTTTGAAACTACATTGAGACTCCCATAAACCAGAGTAAGAAGTATAGCTAAAATGATATAATGTAGCCTATGTATTTAGACAAGTCAGAAATGGAGAAAGCCAGCAGAAATTGAGTCACACTTGTTCAGTTACAAGTGACTTAAAAGACATACAAACTACTGAAATGCCAAAAACCCCTAAATCATACGGAAAAGGACAATGCATGCGCAACATACTATCCTAATTTTAAGGAGAATATAACTGAATAATACTCTCTGCTGGAGTTTTCAAGAAAAAATGGGATATCAGGGACTTCAGGCATGGTCTTTGACATGAGCAAACAATCTCATTTGATCTATATGTTTAATCATGAATGCGATCTTATCAAGACCAATGTTATGAGCTTCCAGAGTACTGATTATTAAAAAGTGTCTTGCTGGCTAGATTAGTACTAACTAAAAATAACCACATTCTACACTTTCCGATATGTGTAGCAATGGCCGTTTGGCCTACCTGGATCAAAATTTTTAACCAACACATTAATATATCATGTAATAATGCTGGTAGACCACCATCTCAAGTCAAAAGTCCACGTACAGCAAAGATAAGGAGCTGTTAAGTTACAATGCTCTAATTGGTTACTAGTTGCAAGATCATGACAATTCAGCACAGCATAATGTTAGCTCCATGAAAGTGGTGCTTTATTCATAATTATAAGGATTTACTAACTAAATGTCTCGAGAAATCAAGAAGCAAAGGACCAAAATATGAAACTATAAAAACTATTTGAAATAAAAAACCAAAGCCAGGCAGCTTTTTGATCAGAAATTCAAAAAACTATATCCAAGGTTAAAAAGAGAAGAAAAACTCTCACGCAGAATTTGATGAATCAGAGCCAAGATATAGATGCATCAGACATCCTTAGTCCTCTATTAATAAATAATAATATGATTTAACCGTTCAAAGCAATAGAACCATTTATGTGGTGGAATAAATTTGGGCCCAAAGTTTGAACATCTTGAACAAGAATGCACTTTAAACATTGTTAGGAACTCTTTATTGGGGATGTAGACAGCTAAGTCCAACTTAAAGCTGGGAGGTACAAGCATAAGTTGGATATAACAGCTGTCTTAAAGTCATATATGAGCACACGGACTAAGAAAAGGTTATAGCTCCAAATTCTGCTTAAGACACAAGCCTTGCATGTGAAACTCTTGACAAAGCTACAGAACTTTTTAAACATGTTCATAGCCTGATGCGTTTCCACTTGATTCCCTTCTATAGAAACTTTGGCTTGGCTAGTTATGGGGCATCCAAAACTAAAGCAATCGGTACTTCTGGCTCCCATAGTCAATTTCTTTTGGCTGTGAAACCAAAGCTCACTAAAGCACAAAGTCTTGAAGCATTTGACAAAGCAAAGTAGCAGTTATTGCACCACAAAGTAGCACTAGAAGGTCTTTTCTGCTGCCAAACTTGGCTCTGAAGCCACTTTTGCAAATTACAAGCATCTCAGGCACATCTTTTTAATGGCCAACTACAGCCAACATGGCAATTAATTCCACTCACTCCCCCCCCCCTCCAAAAAAAATCTTTGCCTCAGGCTATTATTCAATCAGGATCATCAAGAATTTAAACTTGGACCATTTTTTAAACTCAAATTACACTTAATTCTCCTGCTGTTGACTCTGCAAAATCTATAGAGCTACTGATGACGGTGTGCAGCAACATATATCTTCATTAAAAATTTCATATCTTCTTATGGAATGCTTAGTGGTGATTCTACATCCTGCAGGTATACCTGTAATATAAAACCAGCAATAAGATCTAGTCTTGCACGTAAACTTTAATTTGAAGTGACCTCAAAAGGATGGTACTACCACAACCACCTCTTGCTAAAAATCCTAAAATTTCAGCTCCGCAAAGTTGATCCATCAAACTTTTAACAAATCATTATTTCTCAAAGACTCCAAGTCGTCTCAAAATACTGAGGATGCGTTTGATAAAACTGAAGTCTGAATACTAAAATTTGAAACCTAAAGTCTGAAGTCATTAAGTTATTGAATTGTTAAATATTAAATTTGATATATTTGAGTGTATATCACATTAAGTGATAAGTGAATAACTTATCACTTATCTTTGTGAACAAGTTTTGCTTAGAAAATTCAGTGCCACTTAAGTAATTCAAATGTTCAATTTTTGATTATCGAATGCATCGAAACATGTTAAGATCTGAATTTATAAACTTTAAGTACTGAATTGGGTTATCAAACACGGCCTGAAGATCATTTGCTCCTTCCTGCATCTATCAACATTAAACAGTGCTGAGTGGGCTCCGATATCAATCTGGTGAAGCCGCTAAACTTCAGCAGTGCAACTTTTACAGCAAAAAAAAATGGTCTGATTACTGGCTGAGGGTAGGTTTACTGAAAGGCTAGGGAACAGCTATGCTGTTACCAAGGATGAAAAAGGAAAGAAGAATTAAATCACCTATGACTAGAATATTTGGAAACATGACCACGGAAAAATTGAGCAGAGAGGAAAGACACATTTGGCTAATAGGCAGCATAGTAAAGGTATAATGTTGTACCACACACCCTCCATCCATTAATTCCATTCTAAATCAATTTTAATGCATCAGACCACAGATCGTACAAGACTTGGACGAGGAAAAAAACATAATTTCAAACTCCTGATGCATATAACCCAACCTACCTAACGTACTAAATCAGCCTAACGTACTAAATCAGCCCTGCGACAACAGTTGGGTCAAAAGCTCCCAACCTAACTTACCCAAACATATACTGCAACAATATTACCCAAATATGGGTTTAAAAGGGTACTAAAATTACACTTGAATGTAATTTGAGAGTTTCCAACAATATGCCCTCCTTATGCAGTTAATAATTTCAACCACATCAACCCAACAAAACAAAAAAGAAAAATATGCCATCTCTAAAAAGTCATCACTTTTTTTTGGGCACTGCTTACAACATTTATGCAAACTTACAACATTCATGTTCAAAAAATGCATATATCTTCTTAACGGAACACTTGAACCATTAAAGGAGGAACATGTTACCATCTAATTTGCACTTTTCATAATTTTGGGCATCACTTCTTGCTTCTTAGATGATTGAAAAAATATATAACACCAGGTGCAGCACCATACGGCATATATATGGGATTTAAAAGGAAATCAATTGTAACAGCTCAAAAAAATTGAAAAAGTTGATTCCTATCTCCCAGGAAAATCTACCAACCTTAGGACGAACAGGCTTGACAAAGGAAGGTCGGACTGGAAGGCCATAAACCTTAATTTGGGAGGGCTTCAATCCAGCTTTTACCGCTCGTTTTGCCACCTCGTCAGATGGAGAGTAGCATCTTGTTACAAGCTTGTGAAACCTAGTCATTAAAGACAAATCATCAAACCTGTAGGAAAATAGGACAGTTTGCAAAATGCCCACAATTCTTACCATGTGGGATGACACGTGCACAAATCTGTCACCACAGTGGTAAATACAATCTTCTCCAGAAGACCCTTTGCTCTCAATATACGGAGTGGGACATGCTGCATCAAGGGATGTACACTAATAATAATATCTGGTTGGTACTTCATTAAACCTTTAGCAACCTCCCTGAACCAGTGAAACAGGAGCAGCATGAGACACTATATCATTTACCTTTAAAGCACCAATTTGAAAAAAATTGAGCACGAACCGAAAAGCCAGAAAAGAAGAAAGAAACATCTTTCCTCTATTTCTCTTTTCTGTTTTATCGTATTGATTAGCAGAAATCTCGATACATAAGTGATTGCTGTGAAATTCATCCATCAGGATCAGACAATCAAGCAAAGAAGATCTATAAGTTCCAAGTGTGGCTTCATTATAACCACACCACCCTCAGAGGGTCCTAAGGTTCTGCCACCACATAGGTCCGATCGGATCTAAGTAGACAAAAAATGGTGCGGAGGACCTTAGCTACCTTCTCATTTATTAGCCAAAAAAAAGGTGAGTACTAAGAAGTAAGAACTAATTTGTTTCATGCTGTGGAGGTGCAGTGCTGCAACACTAAGATGCAAAACAATTCTAGCACCATAGCAAACACTTACTATCCAATCTCAGCTTACAAAAGCCCAGAGACAGCAAAATAAAGGTTCCAATTTCCAAAGGTACAAAACCTCATTCAATCAAGTAGCCTACAAGAAATAACCTAGTATATAGGTCCAAGTATCAGTCCAAACATAAGGTGCTTAAGTAGCAACATGACAGTTTATTCATTCAGTCAATTCATAGGCGAGGAAAACCTGTTACGTCATAACAAGTATGGCACAGAAAATTAGATGTTTCATAAACATTAAAAAAGCAAGTACAGGCATGCATATGCTTTCTTTCCATGTTATTATCAACAAACTCCTAGGTCCTTATAGCAACTGAAACAAACAGTTTCACATTGGTTGCAGAAATGCAACAATGGGAGAAAATAACTACAGCAAGGAATAAGTCTCACCGAGCTATAAAAGTTGATGTTGCAGCAAAGTTGGATTGATGAACCACACGTGGGGCAGAAGCATAATATGTCATTTTCCACAAAGGTCCATGTTTCACCAAGAAGTTATAACTCCTTGGCAGTTGGTTGAAAGGCCAAGGCGTATGATCAGTCCATAAATCAGTAATATACACCTGCAACACACACTCTTTAAAACATACCACAATCAACACGTAAACACACCCATCCAACAAGTAATCCCTTTGCAGAATCAATTTACAGCAATTGATCATCAATAATAAAAGAAATATATCTATCATTAACTTCAGAAAGCTAACCTGATAATCATCCCCAAATTCTTCATTAAAGGCAGCCTTAATAGCCTCAGCAGACGCCCTGTGACCACCACCGGTGTCACTCATCAAAATTAGTACTTTTTTAGGATTTTCTGATTCAACACCATTAACAGGCACTCCCTCACTCACACAAACTCCATTGTCATCCTCCCTAAAGCCATTGCTTTCCCCATAATTAGACCCTAATGAGGCAAACCCAAGTGGGATTTTCTCACAATTAAACTTAATGAACCTATTAAACTGATTCAAAACTCTCCTAATCCTAAAGGCAGCACCTTTAGTACTCAAACTCAATGAAGCAACAGTATTTGGCTTCTTTTGAGAAAATGAACTAACTAAGCCATCAAAACGCAAACTGTTGGACAATAATGAGGAGTAGCCCTCATAATTGAAATTCCCATTGAACTTAACAGAATTATCAAGTAAAAAAGAACCCAATTGGGATGCAGAGTTCCACAAATTAATGGGTTCTTGAGAAACAGATGAAGGCTGCATAGCTTCTTTTGCTATTCTGAAATCTCAATCAATCCATAAGGGTCTTTAGTCATGTGAAAAAAAAAATTGTGGGTTTTTCTTCATATAGCAAAAAGTTTGGTTCTTTCAGTAGAAAACAAGAGAAGAGGAAGAAGACAGGGACAAGTAGTAGGGAAAAACAAAAGGCAGTGAAGTACAACAAGTGCTTGAGATTATGGCTGAGAGAAGGAGAGACTTCTGGGGACTGTATGAAAGCAAGACAGAAAGAGAAGGGAATTGGGAGCCACAGAGAGTGGATTTAGTGGGAGGAGTTTGATATTTGGAGGGATTCGAATCTATGAAAATTCTCATTGTAATATTCGGAGACTGGCATGTGATAAACGCCTGCGATTTCCCTTCTAAACAAAAACACTACTGTCTTTGGCTCGCTAGGGTGGTCGGTAACGCTAGGGTGGTCGCCGTCGGTAATAACTTAGAATTGTTAGTCTTCTAATCATTATAAATGGTATAGAAAATCGTTAGCAAATTGGATTATAACTCGTAGCATACTGAAATGCGTTTTGTATGTGTTTGACTAATAAGTGAACGGCCTTTAGGCGGTGGCCATCACCAATGTATTAAAGTTTGGCGGTTCTTTGCCTCCCACTAATTTGTCGCGTTAAAGTGGCTATGTTTAAAAAATTCAGACGGATGTGTAGTGTACCCGTCTAGTCTGGTGGCGATTCAATTCCCTCCGAGTTATTTTTGGACTTTTTCAGTTCCTCTCCCTCCTCTCTAGTATAAAATAATTTATCGTATCGACAAAAAAAAAAAATTAGTTTTATCACTTTTTTTTGTAGCAAATTTTTTTTAAAAATTCAGTGTTAAACAAGGATTAGTCTCTCACTTTTATAATGATGATATGTTACGTCTTTCATAGAAAATAGAATTTACCAATTCAATTCCAAAATTACTTTTTGAAGTTTTGTATGAAATCGTCACATGACCTACACGTGATGAATTTTAATAAATTTAAAATGTCGAATCAAGAATTTTGACCTGTCCACAAATATTGAGAATTTTGAGGAAAAGAGAAAGCAATAAATCAAGAAGTGGTATGAGACACCTTTTTTTTAAAAAAAAAAATGCACCTATTACCTGAGTTTTGTTTTATTTTTTGCAAGTGAGTTTTGTTTTTTTGAGTTTGATCGATTAACAGACATTCAAATTTTTAGCACATGCTTAGAGTAACGCCCACCCAATATCCAATTCAACCGGTTCAACCGTTGTCTAATTATTAGGTCTTATCTTTTAGTGTAGCAAAGTGAATCACTAGAAAGTGTACAAATTCGACTATATAATGCATTAGTTGTACAAAATAATTAACAACACTTACGTGGTGCATAAAAACCAAAAAAAATGATTTTATTTTTATTTTTTGGCAAATTCCAATACAATGAGTAATCAAAAGCATTAAAAAATAAAGGAGTAATGTTCCCTTCTTATAATCTAAAATAAGCTGAAAATGTTCCCTTATTGTAATCTAAAATATCCCGAATTAATATGTGCCCTTAGGGCATAGGATAACAGGTGTAGTTGTCTGAAAATTTTTAAATTTTGTAGACAAAAGTTTCCTCAATTTAGAGGGTGGATAATATCATAATAGTGTTTAAATTTTATCCCCTCTATTTTGTGTACTTATCTTGTATCCTAAGAGCATAGAATAGAAAAGGTCATTTAATTACCATGAGAGAACCCTTTTTTGGCAAATCCACTTTAACTGGAATAATATATTGTTGAATTCACTTCCTGGAAATTTTGTCGAACTAATCCTTGAATAAGCTGTAGAACGCTTCGAATGTGTGAAAGATTACAGCTGAGTGGCCATTTTGAATGAGCATTAGAAACCGGCAAAGTAACCAAACCTTGAGAATCCAATTCAATGTCCAAGCAAAGAAAAAAAAAAATTTTTGTCACAACGATAACATTTCTATAACCTACTCTATTCTATTCCGGAAAGAAGAGGGACCTAACCAACGAAAAACACCATCAGAGAAAATCACTAAAAGTGACAAATCACAAATAGTGGACAACCAAAACTTAAAGTCTTGATAGTGACTAACAGATCAAATGACTGTTAGCTTTAAGCAAAAAACTTTGACATATATAAAGTTAGCTTGTAAAAATTAAAAAAAAATGTTTTTTTTTCAAATTAGGTGCCAGTAAAGCACTATATAATTTTTTTTTTTTTAAAAGTGAGCCTAAAGATGACAACAAAGAGGATTTGGAGGGGGGGAACTTTAACCAACCCCCTTGCCCGCGTTGTAGCTTGTAAAGCCTCTCCTGGTCTCACGCCCCATTCGGCCATTCCCCATTTCCCCATCCATGCCCGCCCACTGGCCAGCCCTATGGTGGCTGCTCAAATTTTAATATTTTAATTTATTTTGTTTTTCTATACATAAATAAAAGCTATAACAATTTATTAATCATTCTTTTGAATTTGTAGCTAAATAGTCAATAGGAAATCAAGTCTAAAAATTGGGGAGAAAGGAATGGATTGAATGATACAGGATGAGGGAGTGCAAGTGAGAGATTTCGGGTTCGAAACCTTCCACTTACATTAAAAAAAATTAAAAAAAAAATCTAAAAACCTACTGAATTTGCTACCTCATATTTGATACCGTGTAGAATCTAAACCAATAACTGATACTTTTTTTTTTCCTTGTAAACAACATGCGATTCATGAAATTAAAAAGAAAGGAGTAAAGTAAATTAACATAACAAATTTATCCTTTTACCACACACATATAAGTATTATTTTTTATCTAAAGCAGAGGGAGAAAAATCCCCACACCGGACCCATTATTCTACCCGTGGGCACCCACTCTGCTCGATATCCATAGGTGAGCCCCTTGTTACATCTTTAAAATTGCCTCTTTTAATTCTCTTCTATTAGATGGATGATTCATTCCTTCATAGACTATCAAAAATGACAATGTAAATTGTATTCATGTCTAGACATATCAAGGTGAGTCGGGTCTCATCTAGATTCAATCCAAACTCATCATGTTTGTAATGGGTTTGAACTCAAATTTCCAAATCTAGATTTTACCTAAATCCAGACCTTGTAAGAAAATTATGGCCAAGGAGGGGTTTGATTTAGTAGGATCCAAACCCTAATTCATACCCAAATCTAAACACTAACTAGACCTATACTCAAGAGCGCTATAATTATTAATTAATATGTTTCATTATACTTTTGTAGTATTCAAATATTTAATTTTAGCGTAATTGGCTTTGATCAACCGTAATTGGCCCCTCACATTATCAATACATTGAAAATCTTTATATAAATATATTAGATAAGTATATCATAGAATTCTTGTACAAATTCCCTATTGTTAAAAGTAATTACCCTAGTTTCCATTCTACTAGCATAAATGTCATTATTTGAAGTATAACCAAAATTTTTATCATGTTAAAAGTGGACGAATTTGTTTGAATGTTATTAAAAGAATGAGTATTATTTTATAGTTAAACAACTAAAACTATCTATCAAATAAAGACATCATAAACTTGCAAAAGAAATTAGAGAAAATAGTTTAAAACATTCCTCACATTTTGCCAATTCAATTCTTTCGTCAATCACTTTTGAAATGTTAACCTAACGCCTCTTATAAAGTCAAATTAGTAAAATTTGGTCCCAACCTATATTTCCAACCATTTTTAGCGTGAAAATCATCACGTGACTCACATACAATCATTTTTAATGTAAAAAAAGATCATATCTTACTTTTTAGTGGAAAAATTAATATAGATTGAGTCAGATCCTTTTTTTAGGAGAAAAATGAATATGATTTAAGTCATATCCTACTTTTTCAAGGGCAAAAATGAACATAGATTAGGTTATTTGTTTAACGACAAATAGGATCTAACTTTTTTGGCTCCTAACAAATGACTATGTGTGGGTTATGTGATGAATTCAAGATAAAAACTGATTAAAAACTTAGGTTGGGACCAAAAATTTTACTGACTTGATTTTGTAAGAGATCTAAAGTTACCATTTTAAAAATGAAAGACGGAAAAATTCATTTGATGAAATGTGATCAATGTTTTAAACGATTTTTTCAAAAAAAATATAACATGGCAAATTTCCCGAAAGTACGTTATAGAGTAAAAAAGAAATGGTCATAATGTATAACTAAAAGCGTGTAAGCATCTAGGAAAGTAGAGTTCAGCTGGCTTGTGTCATTGGCACTTCATTTTCGCTAACGACACTAATAGAAACTTCTTGTGTTGGATAATATATCACTAAGCAACATCTATTAAATGGTGTCTAGCCACCAAAAAATTGTTGGTCTTAGATGGTACACAAAGTAATACAAATACCAAAAAAAATTACAAAAATTTGTACTGCACAAATTTTATAAAGAAATTGGAGATGAAAATGATGATCTTGAGGTATATTTGACACTATCCTAGAAGTAACTTGCCATAACCCTGTAGCAAAAGCTTGAATTGTTGGTATAGTGTGTAAATGAAATGTATAATTTACAAGTGAAACTAGAAATGTATAAATAAGATTCAAAATGTACAATTGAATCTTAAGTAATGTACAATTAAGAGTTGGAATACAAATGAGACATGAAATGAAAATCAAAATGAACTAAGTGTGAGATTTTGAAAAAAAAATTTAAATTCTTTTCTCGTTTTGCATGCGTTAAATAATATTTTGACTTACTCCAGTTTAAATCTTTTAATTTTTAAGGTATTTTTATGGTTGAGTTAAATTTTAATTGTTTGATTTTATATTATGGTGCGTGTTTAATTATAGTGCATTTTGGTAGTGTGGCTCACTAGTAAATGTGTATTAAATTTAGTGGACATGAACGGATGTTATATACCAAGGAATATATGCCTAACAGTGTTAAGAGTGAGCCAGAGGAACACCACATAGATGAGTAATTAGAAACTAGGAAGAAAGATCAAGAGATAAGCATTAGTCAAAGTAGTGTCACGTGTCGCGTTTTCATTTAGTCTTGGAGCACTTAAGTTTTCATTCTTATCACTTCATTTGGAGCACAAAAACCCTTCACCCTTTCTTACTAGTTGGACGAACCTCAAGAGGAGCAAGACCAAGAGAAAAAACTCCATTTTCCTTTGATTTCCTTCACCAAATCTTGAGAGATTTCTTCCAATTACCAAAATCTACCCCGATTAACTTCGCATCTAAGGTGATAGCAAGTTAAGGGTAGAGTGTTTTGAGAAGAAAAGGGTTTGCCTTAATTGTTTTCAAGGTGTTGGAAGGTATAATCATTAGAAGCTCCTTTTGTTCTTTAAATGTTGTTGGATAACTTGATTTTGATTGATTTTCTGGAGATTCTTGCGATTTTAGGGTTGGGATGATAAATTTCAGTTTTATTGATATTTTTCAGATTTTATATAAGTTATTTCATCTTTACTTTGACATTTATATGATTAGTAGAAGCTAGTTTAGTGTTAAGGTGCAATTTCTAACTTTTAATCGCAATTAGTGATGGTTATATGCAAATTTTAGCTTAAGAAGTGTAATTTCAATTTTGCCCTATTTTTGGACTCAACTTGGGCTGTGAATTTCTCCATGTTTTAGACTGAATCAGCTTTTGGGCAAAACATGAAAGTTATAGAGATTTGAGTTACTTTCTACCTGCAAAATTTCAGATCAATTGGATCATTTTGGCTTATGATTTGGCCAAAGCACTCCTGACTGCACAAAAACTCTAATTTTCCTGACCTGTTTTTCATGTGCTTCTGACCGTTCATTTTTTACCCTGAAAATGCAAGAATTGGGTGTCAATGTCTTCATAAGAAATGTAGTTCTATGTCTTAGTTTCGAAACGCCATAAAATTTGCCTTAATCCGATAAGTGTAGTTTCAGTTGTGATCAAAACACCAAAGGATGGCAAAGCTGCCATCTTCATTGTTTCTCGTTGCCTTTCTCTTGTTTTCCGTTTCCTTGGTCCGATTTAACATGTACTTCTCCAGTGTTCTAAACCTGATTTCTAACATTCTAAACAAGTATTTAAAACATGGTTTTTAGTTGTACATATTAGCTTTGAATTTAACCATTTTTGATCATTTTCTTTTACAAATTATGCATGCACCTTGCCTATATGACTTACTATACTTTTCATGCCTTTTCCTTTAATATAGAAATATAAGTTATGCAGCTTGCACTCGTGTATGATTGGCTCTTTGTGGACAATATTTGACTGTAGATTTCGAGAGTGGCCAAGGTGCCGGCCCTGAACTGAATTTTGACAAAACGTGACTTGTTTAGGGTGAGTGTTTCTTGCATGTTTGTGTATTAAATGACTGTGTACTTGTTGTGAATATTCGATTGAGTGTTAAATGCCTTCCAATGCCTGTTAAATGCATTTTCAATGGTTGAGTGTATACTTTATCGCACTTGATCTAAGTGAAAGTAAATTTTCAAATGATTAACTGATTGAGCATTACTTGTGCATGAATGTAAGTTATGTGGGCTGTATGGTACCGCATTGGCTGAATTGGACCCTTGCTTTTCGTTGCCAGTCGACTCGAGTCAGAATTGGATTCGGTCGGGCGACTGGTGATCCTGGGATAATGTTTGGCATACTCGAGTATGACCACGAAGGTTGGTGGAGAATTGGCCAGTGAATTGGCTAGTGGCGGGAAATGAAATCAATGAATGAATGTAAAAAATACTGAAGGAGTTTTCACTTGCAAATGTTTTCTAATATTGGAGGGATAAGGAAAATGATTGGCGAATGAATAAACGAATGGCTCCACGTGAGCATGTACCCTTTTAATGAGTGTGTTCTCATTGATTTTATATTATTAATGTTTTTTCGATTGATTGTTATTAAATGACTAATGTCCTTGTTTCAATTGCTTGATTAATGTGTATGGGAACCTCACTGAGTTTTAGCTCATCTCTCTATTCCGTTTCATTTGTTTTCCTTACAGGGTTTGAGAGCAAGGACGAATGATTAGAGAAAGACTAAACTTTTGACTAGAACTTTTGTTGTGTAATAGTAATAGTATTAGTAGTTGGTTGGATCCTGAACTTTTTGTACTTAACTTTGAGGATTGTATATCTGTGTTAATGTTTGTATATATGTTAAGTTTGATTGGCACATCTTTACTTGCTCTTGAGAGTTGATTGAGTGAGTTAGTGAGTTCTGACGAGAGTTGGACAGACAGTCCTCCAAACCCTTGGGTACGCCCTAGGGGGAAGGTGGGATCGTCACACTAAAGATCCGAATGCAAATTCAATTTGATTCAAGTCCAATCTAGGCATGCGAAGAGGGATGAGTTTGATGATATAGGAGGAGGGAGTGTAAATAAAGAGTTTTAGATTTGAAACCTCTCACTTATCAACAGATTAATAAATAAATAAAGTCTCATCCAAGCATGGATCATGTCCAGACAGGTGACTGATCACAGAATCGAATCTGCACCTTGGATCCGCTCCTACGGAGAGTGGATCTGCGTGTGGATCCTTAGAGACTTGGTCTCAAAATTGCGGTTCGGCTTCTACGGATATTTGGATTCGCTCGCGGATCCTGACAACATTCAGAAACTTCTAAACTTTGTTTTAGCACCTTTTCATGTGTGAATTTAATTGTTTTAATCCAAAAAGATGTTTGAACATCTAAGAAAGAGTATGAATGTGTGTGCTTCTTATGAAAACATTATTGTTTCTTTTTATCCAAACAACATATCTCTTAACAAATCAACTAATTATTAACCATTCATCATTTTCGTGAGAAAATTAGAATATTTGATATCTCATTTTCTCTAAATTTTATTATATCTTAAATGTAATTTGCCATAACTCTGTAGTAAATATTTTGTATAGAGAGAGCAAATGTCACTTTAAGAACAGTGTCAAACACACCTCAAGATTATCATTTTCATCATCACTTTCTTTGTGAAATTTATGTAATACAAATTTTTGCATTTTTGTGTGCTTGTTGTACTTTGTGTACCACCTAACACCAACAAGAAACACACAAACTTCATTTCTGTATGATATCGTGTTGGGCACTATAAAACACACAAAGTTCATTTCTGTATGATATCGTGTTGGGCACTACAAACATGTAACCCTCGATCAAGCGCACAAAACGACTGAATGCTCAATACGATCGATCATTACCGTAGACTGCCTAATCATCTTATAACTATTTTCACTATGTATGGCGAGCATTGCCATAGACCACCTAATAATCTTAATATTTTTGCTGTATCAAGGCTTTCTTCAACAAGTAATTTTATCTCGTTTTAGGCATAGAACTCTAAACAAATCAAATCAATTTCAATTTCATTACTTTACAAGCTGCGTTCAAAGTTTTAAACTCATTGAATTCGAGTTTGAATTGATAAAAAGAGAGATTCTTTAAGTTGATTAATCATATGATTGTAAGATCTCTGATTCAATTTTTAATCTCTTTTCCTTCTCCCTTTCTCCTTATAAGGTTGGAATCTCCTATAGAATTAAAAAAAGGGATAATTTCACAAACCTCCCTTAATAATTACGGAGAGCTCTCCTTAGGTTTTAAAAATGACATATATCTCCCCTACTTTTAATGTTTAGTAACAATGTAGGTCCAATAAGATAGATTTTCTCGCAAAAATTCTAAATTGCCCTTTTGTACAAAACTAAGAAAGAAAAATATAGTATACTCAATCATTTTCTTCCACACTTTGCATAAATCAATAAGCTTAATCCCTAATAATCATTCAAATATAAGTTCTAAAACCAAATAGCCATTTAAAAATTTTCAAATTGCACATACTGTATCAATGCTTGCCACGCCAAAAAAAGAAAAAAGAAAAAAATACACATACAAACCCCATTGACAACCAGTTGTACTCCAAAATTAAATGTGAATGCTTAAATATCTTTTCAATACAAGCTAGTCTGAATTAGAACTACCATTATAACCCTCCTATAGTCTTAAAAATATTAATATCTCAAACTAGAGAATAAATTCTACCTCCATAATAAAATCATAATAAAAATTTCTAATCCAATGAAAGAAATTCTTATGTAATTATTGACATTTTATAAAGATTTTCTTGAAAACAAACAAAATATGACAAATTCTACATCTTTAGTTCTTCTAATTTCATCAATTTCATTATTTATTTTTGCATTACTACGAGTCTCTTTATTTTGTTCTAATTTGACACATAATCTGCTCTTTCTGTTGATTTTGTAATTTCAATTTGCTAATATCCATAAAATTGAAAATAATAAAAAAGGTTATATTAATTAGAAAAGAGAGGAGAGAAAATAGATAAGAGACAAAAAATGGACTTTTTTTTGGGTTTTTGCCTTAAATTTAAAATTGTTTACCAAGTAGAGGGCATTATAGGTATTTTACTATGCCAAAGGAGCTAAGCGTAATTTTTTAAACCTGAGGGGAGTCGAGTGCAATTATCAGAAACCTCAAGAGAGGTTTCTGAAATTATCCCTTGAAAAAAGGGTACTTTTTAACGCACCAGTGCACAAAGCAAAGTTGAAAAGACCTTTCGTGACTTTCATAAAGGGTGAAGACACAAGAAAAAATAAGTTGAATGGGTTTGTTTAGTAGAGTTTTATTTGAAAAAATTTTAGCATTACATTATAAGCACATTTCAATTATTTTTTTAACTACATTTTCATATCACATTTTCAATTCGCATCCTTACTGTCTCTAACCTTATCTTCAACAATTCCAACTTCAAAACTCCCAGTCAACACAAGGATTTGGCACTATTGGGTGTAGTCATGCAAATCAAGTACTAATAGCCATTTGATGAATTTTTGACATTTAAGCTAAGGCATACCATCCTTTTTTAACTTTTCCAAACGTGGTGTATATTCATAGATTTGGATTCCAAATAGAAAAACAAAACAAAGCCTTAACACTGCCATTTCTCATTTCTAAGGGTCTTGTTCGAAACTTGCATCAATAAAAACCCAAGGAGCAGCAAACTCCAAGAATACCTTAATGTTAGAAAAAAGTTTGGCTGTAATTTGTACCCTTGAAATATCACCTATCAAAGTGGACCCTAAACTGACAATTTTAGCATTTAAGTACATTTTATTGTAAATTTCTATCACATTGCTCGACTTGATTGAAACCATTAAATTTTTATAACCTTTTAATAAAAAGACATAATGACAGAATTTTAGATGACAGATATTAAATAACAGTTACGGGTACCAAAATCTTTGCATTAAAGATAGTAAAAAGGAAATGGATTGTTTTCTGATCGATTCGAATATATCATAAACAACCAAAGTGCTGAAATCAGCAATAAAAAAAAAGGAAAAGAAAGAAAGAAAAACACGAAGCCCAAGGCTCTTATCTTGGAGATGTCAACGGGAACAAAGTTAACAGCTCCGGCGGCTCCGGTTTTCTTGGGGAGGGATGCAAATAAAAGCCCTTCTCCGCAATAGCTCTTTCCTCCTCAGAGGGTGGTGACTCGGTCCCAACTCGGGTGGAGACCACTGAGTTACGCCCGAGTGGCGTCATGGGGCTATGCACTGGCGTCGGCGGGCAGCCAGGAGAGTCGGGCTGACTCACTGATTCACCAGCTGCTTTAAGGCCGAGTTTGATCTCCATTTTACGCATGGCAGTTTGTTGCCTTCTTTCTCGAAGCTTGAGCGGTGACCTACGAACACCGGGTGGGTCAATATGGCCGTGGCGTTTTGGTGAAGTTGAGGGGCTTTGGATTTCCGGTGGTTTGTTGGTGGAGTTACCGGTTGCTCCGGTTAACTTCTGGACTAGTTCTCTAAAGGTGGTTTTGTCTACCTGAAAATATGTTCCTAGTTCCGGCGGTGACTGTCCCATTTTCTTGTTGAAGGGTTTTTTTCATTCAAACTTTATTTTATCTTGAAACTAATTTTTCTTTGGCCATATGGTTTTAAAGAAGATGTATATACTATATGGTCCTTAATCATATATATAGATGGAAGAGAAAGGGGAGAAAAGGTGGAAGATTGTCAAAATAATTTATGAGTTATTAGACTATAATTTTGGTTAGGAGTGTGGAAATGATATACTCATTTAAGAATGCTGTTTTGGTTTAAGCCATAGAGTCAAAGTTGAAATAAATTATGAAATTTTGCACATTTAGCAGTTTTCTATTCTTTTTCTTTCCAACAAAGTTGTTTTGAGAGGGATATCATCGTTGCAAGTCAACCTCTTGGATTTCAGATATTAATCTTCCAACCAGTTTTGTCATGTTATGCATACAATTGTATTAATTACATGACTAAACAGAAAGTGTAACAGTAATATTTTTCAAGAAATTCTTTAAGAACTAGATATCAATAAAAAAAAGACATGGAGTACTAGTTTAGGAATGATATCATACTGAATTTTTGCAGGCCAACTCTCTGGACAGAAATATGGAGAAATTCAATTAATCTTATGTACAGCACTATGGCTTGCTGTTTATTCTGTTCATAGTCATTTAGGGTCTGATTTCGAAATTTATAGCATTGAAAGAAAAAATTCTACTTGTAAGAAAAACTAGGTGTACATCTTTTGCTAATCAATACAAAATCTACCGTTGCAGAAAAAAAAAGAAAAAATTCTACTTGTAAGAAAAAATAGGAAGCAAAAGAAAAAGGAAATTTTGGTAGGTCTACCTTATGAATGTAAAGTTTAGAATGGATTCATTTATAATACTCTTATTTGTTTCTTTTGTTTTTTAGACCAACTCTTATTTGTTTATCGTTTGTTAGTTTTGCATGTAAAATTCTCCTTTGTTTCTCTCTCCCTTTTGTTCAATTTGGGACATAAAGTTTTTGTTTTCTCATTTTTTTATATTGAATTCCTAGGAGATATACAGATCTGATTACATCAAATGAGTGCTTTGACACTTCTAATTCTGATTAGATCAAATGAATATTTTGACATTTCTTTTGAATTTTTTTTAATTATAGATGATATTCGAATTCCCGATCTATATTTTAAAGAGAAATTTAATCTTTTTTTTTGGATCATTGAGGCAAAGCTCAGTGGTTTTCTATCCCGGATTCCTGGTCACCTAAAACATGCAAACAAGATGAATATGATTGCCTTTTTCCACAATGTCACACTTTCTGCCTAAATTTCTGCATTTGTCCTCTAGCAGCCGCAACTCAATTGTGTTTCTTGGTATAGTTGGACGATAGATAAGGACAGGGGCCAGGGCCAAATGGAAGTTGCCAAATGAAACGTCAATACAGGATCTATATTTCCTCCTTTTTTTTTTGTTTTTTTGATTGCTTAAACAGCAACATGGTACCGTACAGTTAAACTGCTTTTCGTTTGACCTGCAAACTGATTGTTATCTACTTGTATTCCTCAACTGACTCTAGATATGACGTTGGGCCTAGGGGTGTTCACGAATCGAACCGCTCGCGAATCGATGGCAAGCAGCTCGAATACAAGCTTGACTCGAGCTCGTCAATATCGAGTTCGAAGTTCGAGTCGAGTTCGAGCTAATTAAGTCGATCTCGAGCTCAAAAACATTAAACTCGTTGGCTCGCGAGCTCAATTATATATATTTTTTATTTTTTTATTTAATAGTAAAATTACATATATATCTCTTATATTTTATTATTTGTTAAAAAATTATTATTTTATTCATTTTTAAAAATAAATATTTATTTTTTATTTTTTAAAAATAAAATAATAATAATTATTTTTTAAAAATAAAATAATAATAATTATTTTTTTATTTTTTAAACTCGAGCTCGAGTTCAAGCTCGACTCAAGACTCGAATTTGAGTCGAGCTCGAGCTTGATATTTTGAGTTCGTCGAGTTCGAGCTCGAGTTCGAGCTTTACAAAATTAACTCGAGTTTGGCTCGATTAGGCCAAAACTCGGCTCGAGTTCGACTCGTTTGCAAACCTAGTTGGGCCAATGGACAATAGTTGTTAGTAATGACATTAGTTTAATTTTGTACCGCAAGTGACCTAAATAATATGACTCAACTATTTTACTAAAATCAAAATGGTCTCTCAATTTTGTTTTTAGCCAATTTATTCCTTCAAATACTTTGTTGTAGCCAATAGAAAACTTATTTGGTTGAGCCACCCAAAATGTAAGATTTCTCCATTGATGACTAGTCAAAGGCGGGGCAAAATAGAAAAGTCACACATAGCTGTCTTAAAATTAAAAAATAAAATTGGATTTAATCAGGCAAATTACAAAGAAATTGAATCAAATTTACACTAAAAAATATTTTTCAACAAATAGTCCTTGTATTTTAAAAATATTGTTAAAAAGGCTCCAAATTTCACTCTCTGATTCATTTTCTTTGCAATTTGCTCCAGTAAATCAGGCTTCCCTAATTTTAAGAAGGGTTGTGGATGGCTTTTTTATTTTGCACTCCGCTGTAACCAGTCATCAGTGGAGAAGCCTTGTTTGGACAGCTTTGAAAAATTGTTACTTTTTCCGTGATCACATTTCCCAATTACCTTTTTAACTCACATAGATCAAATCGCTACAGTAATTTTTCTACAAAAAATCTAGAAAAATGCAATCCAAACACAACTAAGTACTATTTGGGTGGCTCAACCAAATAAGAATCCAATTAGCCATAACAAAATAGTAAAAGTGGCAGATGGGGATAGGAAGAGTGTGGGAAAGGGTGGGAGGCTAAAAAAAAAAATAAAATTAAAGGACTATCTTGATTAAGAATAAAGTTGAGGGACGATTTTGGCTTTATCCAAGTAGTTAAGGGACTATTTAGGTCATCTGCTCATTGTTAGATCTACACGAATTTGTATCAATTAGCTTTACAGTATATAAGGCGTCAACCATGCTCTTACAGCAAACATTTTTTCACTTTAGAAGCTCGCACCATAGTCTCTATCTAGCACATGTTGTTTTATTAGTGAATTTTTTATTAGTTAGCCTCTATTATTGGATCTTTTTTTGTTTGTTGTACAATGCATTTATAACATATTTATGTCTAATAAATGGGCACTTGTTAAGATGCAGGTTTTATATTAAATTTGAAAAAAATAAAGTTAATAAGAAAAAGTGCATAAATGTAAGGAAGGGTAAAAAGTATCAATGTGTACAGGGACGGACCCAGAAATTTATTTTTGGGGGGGCTGAAGTGTATTAAAAAAATTTTTTTGTGACGAAATAAATATATTTAATAAGTAAAATTTAGAATCAATAATTATAAAAATAATAAAAACATATAATTATACATACCCAAAAATTTGTTATTGATTAACACTTGAAGTATTGGTAGTTGTTGCACTCGAATAACGAAGAGGAGGCAATTGCATTCTGCGAGTCTTCATCCGTTGAAAACGCTGCAATATTTGCTCATTTTCAATTGTTGCAAAAATATCCTTCTCGATGTATACAACCAGACAGTCATTCATCCACTCGTCTCCCATTTTGTTGCGCAAATCAGTCTTGACAATATTCATTGCAGAAAATACTCTTTCAACAGAAGCAGTCGCAACTGGTAGAACTAATGCCAACTGGATCAGACGATAAACCAATGGAAAAACTGTATTTTTACCAGTTTTAACCATTTGTTGAGCAAGACTTCCCAAATCTCCAACTTCTGAAAATTGAGGATCGCGTTGCACATTATAAATATAATTTCGAAGTTGAGACTCAAGATATAAATAATCGTTACTTGAGAAGTCTTCAGGATATAAATCAGCAAGACGGAGTAGTTTCTGCACATTGAATTGAGAGAAAGAACTTTTTGGATCAAGACATGCTATGCAACTAAGCAATTCCGTGCTAACTTCCGAGAAACGATTATTCATCTCTTGTATAATTAAATCAACAACCTGACATCACAACAATAATAAAATTAATAACTAAGAAAATCTGCTAACAAGTAACAAATGTAATAAAATAATAATTTCAAAAATAATACCTCACAAAAAATTTCCACGCGATAATGATGAAAATTAGTGATGGTTTGACCTCTGCGACTGCGCCTGGCATTGCCACGGATTGCTATACTGTCTTCCATATCAATCACGGGAATCATATTCAACTGACAAAAATTGTTGACTTCATCTAAAATTATTTGCCATCCCTCTTCCCTAAAGTCTTGCAATTGAGATTTCATAGTATCAATCAAACTCATGGCTTGGACAATATTTTGATCCCTTTGTTGCAAAACAAGTGACAAGTCATTTGTGATTCCCAATAAATACTTCATCAGGTGCAATGCAAAAACAAATTCATAATCATTCATTCTATCAATCAAACCCCTGGCCATACCTCTATTGTCAGAAGTGGTGGCATCATCTTGTATATTTCCCAATATTCCAATCACCGAAGCCCACATAGAGGATAGACGAAGTAATGTTAGATAGTGTGATCCCCAACGAGTATCCCCTGGTCTTGCTAAACTAGTTTCTTGATTTTTGCCTTTTCCACTAATAATATCTCCACTGTCTAAAAGTGTAACAATCTTATCATGTTCTATTTGTCTTAATTGATCTCTCCTTTTACATGATGCTCCAGTTAAATTGACAATCATAGAGACATAGACAAAGAATTCACTGGGTCGGACCTGTAAGCCTCAACCAGAATCTTGACGGAGTCAATGCGATTGGTGCCCGGAAACAGGGGCTGCACGTAGTCCAGATGGTGCAGTGACACCAGTGGCGCCAATGGGTGCGCGGCAAGCAATCCATACGGGTTTCCACGTATGTCCAACTGATTTGATAATTCCACCAAACCAAACAAATATCTCACCACCACAGCCACGGGTTTTCCGGCGCCTTGGGGGGGGGCTTAAGCCCCCACCAGCCCCCCCTTAAATCCGTGGCTGGTTATAGTTGCAGTAAAGAAACAAAGATGGTACATTTAGCTCGGGCAAGGCTGAAGGCACGCAGATAGTTTGTGAAGAAGGATGCAAAAAGGTGGCACAATAATTATTAAGGTTAATTTTGTTTTACACCCTGCAATTATATTTTGATTTACACTTTGGTTCTTAAATTATAAATTGGGACGCTTTAGTCCATAAATTATACCCCAATTCTTACATTGACCACTAAACTCTAATTTGTGACATTTTAGTCCTGAAACTATATCTCGATTGTCATTTTGATTCTTAAAATTCTTTCCTTCCTCTAATTTTAGAACTTTTTTGGTTATTATTTAATGTTATTTTCTGCTTGTTACAAGTATTTTATTAGTTTTAGGGATTTCATTAATGGTTGTACTTAAATGAGACGGTATTTATAGTTTAAGCACTAAAGTATCCCCATTTATACTTAAAGGAGCAAAAGTAGAAATTGAGGTATAATTGAAGGGTGCACAATAGAAGTGACCCCAATCATTAAGAGATTTAAAATAACGAAAACTCTTCCTTTGACTTAATAAATTGAAACGAATGGGTTCTTACCAAACAAAATAATAGTAGCACGCTTTATTGAGCCAAAGCAACGTTTATCACACGAAGGCACTTGCCTCTCTCTTTCACACTAGTCGTACATGAGCGAGCACCCTCTTCAGGTGATTAAAAATTTAAAAGTTAACAACAATCTTTTTCTCATGACCATAATCGAAGTGGAAGACTATTAGAACTTGTTTCACGTGGGACTAAGAATTTTTAAGGCCATGCCATCAGAGACCAAATACATTAATCTCCTTTACACCTCAAATTATGCGTTTTAGAGGTCACCAAACACGTTAAGGAGTGGTCGTATGGAATTTCCCAGGGAGGGCCTATTATGGATTGGGTACACAGTTGCCACATTTCACAAGCACGTTGGGGCCATATATGGAATATAGATTAGGCCGATATGCATGTGAGATGATGCGCCAGGGTACCCCAATCCATATCAAGGAAAAAAACAATTCCCCAAGGTTTTATAAACAACAAAAGAAGTCCAATCGACAATATTACAGGAATAATTCACACTAAGTGAACTGCATTAAATAAGCATGTTAATTAGATGTAGTAGAAATAGGGTACGGTCAAACTAGCTAGATCAAGAACTTATGCACCTACATAGTATGCTTGATCATCCACGTCAAGCCATAAATATAATAGCTAAGATCAATCCGAGTCATTCAATTTAATTCATTTGTTTTTATTGTCAAAGTCCGAAATTTGGAAAGCTCACCTTGATTTGGGCCACGAATTGTACTCCACAATTCCACTGCCAAGCTTATGTAGCTACTAGATAGCCAAACTCTCTTTAGATGAGTTGGTCATCACGCGAAACACAAGGTGCAATTCCACTATAAAGCATATATATCTACTATAAAGCCAACTCGTTTTAGATGAGTTGGTCACCAAATAAAGCATAAGGTGTAGGCCTGACTACAAGTCAAGAGTTCAAATCTTTGCACTTGCAAAAAATTCTAAGGGTGTGTAGTAGTGCAATCCCTTTGGTTTAGATGTGAGATCCTCTCCCTTTAGCCCAGTTGGCTTTTCTTCAATATAGGTTTGACTAGAAGTATGAATTGCCACACACACACACACACACATATATATATATATATATGGCAGGATAAGGTTAGCCCCTTAAACCAGAAAAATAATGAACATAAACAATAAGAGTAAGGAAGTGGATCTCAGTTGGATTGTCACTAACAGATCAGGTGCTATAACCAGTAATGAGATCTATGAATATAAATAGAACATCTAAACAAGTAAGTGAATATGAATACTAGCTGGTTTAGCCGACCATTCAACAAAATGTTATTGAATAAAAGTTTGAAAGAAAAACTTACAAGTTTGAAACTTGCCTGATCCTTGATCGAAACTTATTTCTAAGTTTGAAACCTAACTAATTTGTATTCTAGAGAGAAGGAGGAGAGTTTTTCAAGTTTAGAGAGAGAGAGAATTTGAAGAAGAGTTGTCTAAGAGTTGTGTTGGGATTAAGAGGTATTTATAGCAATTTTTTCGTATTACTACAGTACCGCTATAGTGATTTTTATTGTTTGTTACAATGTATAGTACCGTTACAGCACACACTACAATGTATAGTGCGATTTTGCTGCCGTATTTGTTCAGTAACTTACCGGACCATTATAATGACTTCCGGTGCTATAGTGAGATTTTTCTTGTTGATTTTGTTGCTCTTAATTCATTTGAGACAGTTTGAATGTCTTTCGCAACCATTTGTTTTTAGCAAATAGTTGCTAATAACTCTTCTAATGTTTTTTTAATCCATTCCTTGTAATGTTGTGCGTTGACTCCCCATTTCTTGAGCAAGTATTCGTTGAGAATCATTCTTTGAATATTCCTCTTTTTCATGAAACATATTGTTCTTTCAGGGTTTGGGCAGAGCAGCTTGAATCTCTTATTCTGACATGGTTGTATTTGCGTATGAGGTAGATTGAGATTCTTTCACCAGTATCATGGTTAAAAAATACACTATCAAAGTTTCTGATCCTAGATTCTTTGCAGTCATTTCCGTAAGAATGGTACTCTACCTAGAGTCATGAAAAGGCATTATCTCTGAGTTTCATGTAAAAGGGTTGAGTAGTAGGGTGCATAGCAGGATCTCCAGGAATCAAGAATGGATTTTCATCATCTTCTAGAGTTTGGACTTCAGTTGTTTGGGTCTAATCTAGTGTTGAATTTTCGTCAGTTGCTTGGAACCAATTTGAGGTTGATTCATTAGGAATCTGATCCCAGGTTGATTCATCAGAAACCTGGTCCTAATATGATGTTCGGCCTTTATCAGGAGTCTGATTGGTCTGATTGTTTGATAAAGGATTTTCCTAGTATGATATTGTAGGTTAAATGTTTGACTAAAGAAAAGGTATCTGTGAAGTGCTTCATTAAGATTCATGTTGATAGCCTTCGTTAAGGAGCAATCCTAGAGGAAAAGACATGACTGGTTTGCTGATTAAAAAGGGACCCCCAAAAAAAAAAAAAAAAGAGGAGGACTAACCGGGGAACTCCTTGCCGAACAGAGTGGTTATTTGCCTTCTCGGATGGTAGTTAGTTGATGAAAATGCCTTCTGAGGCTTGAACAGAATTGGCCTTAGCACTGAAATTTTAGTCTTCTCAAGGCTGACAAAATTCGGTGGTATTCCGGATGCTTCTTTTTTTTCAGGTTTTGATTTCTGCTGTATCATATACGGCTGTATTTTTGTGTTGTGCTACTATAAAGTATGGAATTAACACTAGTGATGGATGGAGAATGGGAACGTGCGTTCATATCCCAGCAAACCCATGATTCTGCGATAAAAAGAAAGCAAACCAAACCGTATACTTTTGTACTGCGATTCCCTTGTTTAGATGCCTATGAAACGTACTGAGCAGCTTACTAGCGATCCCATTACGTTACACTTTACAGCAACTCGGCTGGAAATGTTTCTTGCCTGTAAAATTTTTACCTCGCCTGAGATCGACCAGACTTCGTTGATGTGATGACATACAAGGTGGTGTCTACCGTTGTGATTAAATATATTGTATATATGCCCAGTTAATGGTTAGTTAATGATCATGGTGAGAATGAAAATTAGTGAAATACTAAACAGAGTAAAATTATTTGAGCAATACAGTTTTGTTATAAATATTGAATAGTCATCTGAAAGAGGTTCTAGTTCTACAGGCATTCTAAATATGAAAATCAAATAAGTTTCGATACAAGAGGTTCTAGTTGATTTTTGTGAGAGAAATATGTGCAAGATCGTACTTTTCATAGGTTTATACAGTACAGGCAGCCACAATCTTCGTTTCGATACAAACCATTGTTTGATTTCCTTTTGAGCAGTAGGCATTACAGTCATTGCAGCACGGGGAACAAAATGATCTACCAAGCAGAAACAGCATAGGATTTATTTACGAGATGACAACAAACAAAAGAACCACAATTACCATTGGTGATAACCACAAGTCACATTCTTTCGTTTTTCTTCTTTTTGTTTCATTATTTTTGGTTGTCGAAAAGGATTACTGCACTGGAGATGGAAGAGTACGGTTCTCTCATTGCTGGGCAGCTGCCTTATAACCTATGCTTGTTAAGAAGTTATTCATGCATGGGTACAGAACAGAGGCTTTCACAATGCATCAAAATGCAAAATCTAACATTTTGGCATTTAGGAGGACCAGAAACAAGTAAAGTTGGGAAGAAGAGTGGAAAATGTTATATCGAAAGAAATTTGAAAAAAGTATATATATATGAAATAGTTTAAGAGGATTAATTTCACATACACTTTTAGTTGTAGGAAGGCATTAATACATCAGTTTTCATGCACAAATCAATTTATATCACAAATTTTAGACAGACCTACTTTTCTCCTATCAAATGCTGCTAGTGTCCACTGGCTTCAATAAAATATCATTACTAATAATGGATTAAATAATTCACCAATCAATCCCATAGACTAAATATACTTTTCAAAATGGTTCTAGCTTCCCAAGCACTGATCTCTAATTTCAATATTAGAGTGGCTCGAAACTAAGTTCTATCAGTGGCAATGTATCTACATCATTAAATATGCAGCAAAAGCCATAGACAAATAAGAGAATGTAATGGCATATATTGCTTGGAGAAAACCCAAAAGCGTCAAAAGTTTTACTATAATATACCCATCCTAAAGCACAGAAATATCTGCCACCCATCAAAATCCAAACTCTTTATTAATAATTAACAAGATCTGAATGACTATAAATCCTATTTACGCAGGAATTCAGAATTTACAAAAGTTCAAAAGGACAATGTTTGTTTCATGTGGATGGATTAAATGCACGCAATACTTCAATCCGAAGATCCTAAACTACATGACATCATATAATCGTGTATTTTTCCACACAATGGCATCTAGACATTTCATTCTCACAAAACCACTTTCTGGGGCCCTGTGATGTTAATCTTCTTCCCATCTCCAGTTCTGTGCCTTCTAAAGACAGTCATTATACTTGAAGAACTTTGTTAGTGGCTCATAGTGCTTTCGTTGTCCTCATATGCATCCCTCTTTGTCTTGTTTCACTATAGGAAATAAGATATCAAAACTTAACAAACAACATAGCAGGTTATCATAAACTTCTGTAACCACCTTTGCCAATGTGATTAACTGAATTCAAGTCTCCCTCATACAAAGCTGCTAAAATTTGTTCTTAATGGTGTCAGTCCTTACATAGTGGTTTGGTGCTTTGTAGTTTTGTATTTTACCCATGCTGAGTGAAGTGGTCATAGATCTAGCTCTCCGCTTCAAGCAATGAATTACCTTTCCATGAGCAATAGCTATTTCAACCTCTGGAAACGATTCTTCAAGAAGCTCCATGACTCCTTCAAGCCCTATAAAATAGTTCACAAGTCCATGAATAATAAATGTCGGTGTAACTGAACACCATCTAAGAAACTCGTACAAACTGCTCAGAAATTTCAAAGTTAAAACCACATGAGACATAAATCTCCTGATGACTGTCTAAAATCATATATAAAGGTCATAACAAGAAAGCCAATGTAGTCAATTCACCTTTGATTCTGGGCAACACATAAAAAACCTGTCCATCTCGGTCCAGCTCATACTTTGTAGCTGATATCATCTTTTCCTTAGAATATGATGAAAGACGGGTTCTTATTAGGAACTCTTTCAGGAGGTGGTGTAGATATTAAACTGCAAAAGGTTGAAACAAAATATACATAAAAAAATAAGGACATCACATTCAAGAAAACTTGCACAAACAAAATGGTATTAGCTGAGATCACCAGCCCATATTCTAGTCTAATTACAACCACTCCATATTCAAAATGGTATTAGCTGATATCACCAGCCCATATGTTTCTTTGTAATTACACCACTCCATTTTCACTCAGGCTGTAAAGGGACAAAAGATAGGGGTACTTCTATCCTTTCATATGGTTAAAAAGTCAAGTGGAGCGCCATTGACAAACAACAGAGTGCAAAAACCAGCTCCTCCTATTCACACAAACACAAGACTCACCCAACCCCCTGAGGACAAAACAGCAAACAGTGGCCCAGGCAGTGGTTAGAGATAATTAGTTTAATAGAACATTGACTGGAACTACCTATCAAGTAAAAGATCATAAAAATGACGTAGCAGAATATCAACTCACATCAATTTGAATTTACTCAAGAATTTAGCACCTGAAACTTTTCATTTTAATGAGCAAAAATTACCTGGCATCACAAAACCCAGTCAAAGCTAAATAGAGGGTTCGTGGAATAGGCGTTGCTGAAAGCGTGAGTACGTCAACTGAGGTTTTAAAAGAAGCAATCTTCTTCTTTTGTTTCACACCAAATCTCTGTAAAGCATCATCTCACATATAAATCTAAATCATTTGTTTCTCTTGATATCAGAATACTAAATGCAGAAGACTAAGTGAAGAAGTCAAACCGTCTCTCCTTCAAAGGGGAGCAAAACAACCCTTTATAATAAGCATTGCAGTGCACCTAAACCCCAATATTTAAGTATGATATACTATTTGCAGTGACTCTGTAGCATGAAACGAGCAGTGAATGAAGAACTATTCATACATAAGACAAAATAAAGCAGAACAAGTAATGTCTTAGAAGGGAAAAAAAAAAGCAATAAAAGCAAGGCAAGTAAACAAAAAAATTATGACAAAATGCGGAGGGAAACGACTAAGGCAATGAAAAGGAAATCAACGCAATAAATAAATAACGCAAAGTAAAGCTAAACAATAGCATATATGTAGCAAAATATCCACAAGGCAATTTAAGATATGGAAATGGTAACAACCAAAGATTGGAAGAGAAAAGGGGGAAACGTGCAAGGAAATGTAAAATAGGTCCATAAAAGAGCAGAAGAGCTCACCTGATACTGCTGGATGGTGAACGATAAGAAGGAATAGTAACAACATAACAGGCACCACCATACCAATTAGCTATATGCTTGAAAAAGTAACGGGGACAACCAACAGGTCTCATCATCGCAAGCACCTAATCCTCGGGAAAGAACAGAAAGAAACAGTGGACGAAATGTACGGCTTCTGAACACAAAGTCAGTTCACCCACCTTCTCCAACAAGAAGGCGACTCTATCTGGCTAAGCAAGCGAGACGCAATAAAGACTACATTACCAATACAACCTCCAGAAAACAGCAGAACAAAAAAATACAATAAAAGGGCAAGCGTAAAAAAGAGCACAGCGAAGTGCTAAAATGGTAATATCAACGGGGCTAGGAGCCCAACGACCACATTACCAAATCACTGCTTCACCGCTTCAGGAGCAGCCACAGGGGGGAAATAGTCTGGGTAAAAATTGTTTGACAAATACACAACCACATGAAAGTCAAATGGCAAGGAATAAGGAGGAAGAGGCAGTGAAAAAAAGTCATGATTCACCACTGAGAATTGAACCGCTCTCATCAGAAGAAGCTGTAAGGTATAATAGAATAGGGCTCCGGTGGGAAGGTGAAGAAAGAAGAAGCGTAATTTCTGCCAAAGCCACATTACCAACACACCTTGATAATAAAAAAAAAAGGGGAACTCCTATAGATACAATAACAGGTTGGAACGTAAATAGGTGAACACCAAAGGGGTACAACCGTAATATTGGCCAATCTCTGATCCCAACAACCCATTACCAAACAACAACTCTACCGTTTTTTGACCACAAAAGAAAAAGAAGGAAAAAAAATAAAAGACAACCGGACTCTACTGTTTTTAGACCACAAAAGAAGAAAAAAAAAAAAGACAACCGGACACCCAGCACCAGCCAACCAATCGTCTCTTGCCACGTGGCGGACAACCACGCCGACGTGGAACCCCGGCTTTCACCCTTATATGATGACATATGACCTTTGAGGCAATCTACAACTCATAAAGAAAGAAGAAAGAATATATAATCCAATGCCTTCTATTCTCTACTTGCAAATTGCTTACCTTGTGCGAGATCATTAGAGAGAGGATCCTGTGTTAGGAACTTGGCGAATTATGAGCGAAATCATTAGAGCATATACATGTGTGCCAACTATATGATTTAGAACACTATTGAGGAAGCAATTCTAACAAGTGAAATGAACTTTGACAATCAAAAGTTCCAGTATCATACAACGTTCACTTGACATCTTCTCGGGAGCACTACATACAAGTTCATGAATCCCGGTGAACCAAGTCATGCTTGTGTGTGCCCCTCTTGAAGAACCATCAATCCTACATATCGATCTCATACCAGCAAAGATACAAAAGTAATCAAAAAATGGAACTAATCCTTCCCACAATTCCCATCCCCTTTTCCATTTCCTCCAAACGATGTAAACAAATCATTACCACTACAACCTACCTTCTAAACTGACCAAAAAGAAAAAATGCAGATATGCTGAATACATTCAAATAACTGGCAAAAAAATAACTCATAAGTGTAACTTAGTTCTCCACATTTCCCCAATGATCTTCCTTGGTGCTGGATCATCAGGTCCCCTGTCTCGTTGTCCAGAAGTGAAGTACAACCATCCATTCCAAAAGCCAACAAGAGTAGTTTTCACTCGATAAGGAAGCTTTCCCACGACTGACCATTTCTTTAGCAGTCCAAAACCAGGATTGAAAACAAAAACAAATAAAGAAAAATATTTCAGAAAGTCAAATGCAGATCAAGAAAGAAGTTTCATGAGAAGATACCAGCAAAATCGGTTGCAAATAACCAGCAGCAGAAATAGAAGAGACCCAAGAATACTCAAGGACTGACTGACACAGTACAAAAGCAAACACCTGCTGTAACGGATTTGCATCTGGAGAGTCTAGGCTTACCACCACATTATGCTGAATACATGTACACATTTATGCTTGTATGAGCGCACAGACATTTTTTTTTTTTTGGGAAGGGGGGGGGGGGTGTTGAGAATCCACCTCCAATGTTACATCTGCTGAGTTTGGTAAAAGATTGCAGGAAAAACATCAGCAGAATAGCAACGATTAATGTCTTTGTCTAGGCTATATACTGTTTTTCCTAAGTTTTTGAATTCGGGTAACAAGCTTAACTAAGGGCTTTTTGGCTGAACTTCACCCATGGAGAAGATGCGTCTTTCTAGCATAAAAAACATTAGACCATTAATTATCAAGTTTTTTAGACATTAAGCTTACCAGTGTATCTAACTGAAACCGGAATACTTCTCCAACAAGTGTAATCTTCTTTGTTTCAGGGTGCTTCTCTGTTGTGCCTCCAACAATAATGATTGAATTATTCACAATTTTCCAAGCAAACTCTATGTGTGAATCAGGCTTTGGCATAGGCGGTAAGACCTTCCACTTCATATCATCATCCAGCATGTAAACATCACCATAGACAACCTGTAAGAGTCTCAAGCTGCATACTTTAGAATAGATCTTAGATGTTTCCAAAACATTCATTTTGCTTTAGACAAAATTCTCAGTCTACTACTAAAGAAGAAGTGAATAAATCAGCTCATAACTAACAATGTCATGAGATATTAAAAATTAAGTCCCATTAGAGAAAATGACACTTGCTACAATCATAATTGGAAAAAGAATAAAGCACTATGCTGCTCTTTTTTTTTTTTGTCATTTCACGAGTAAAAGTGCTTAATGTAGGTGAAAGAAGTATATTACCTCATTCCTGCGAGAGCACTTAAAAATAGGAGACCCAGGCTTTGCCATAAAATCACCCTCTTGACCGCCTATGACATACAATCGATCATCAACCACGACACAAGCCCTGCATGAATGTGGTTTTTACACCAGAAACAACAAGATCATTCACTCGTGCTGGAAATTTCATTGAAATTACAACTGCAAATTGATAAACTAGTGTTTCTGAATCGTCCTTAGTGTTTTCTCTAATTTCTTTTAAGAAAATCTCCATCAATTATAGAATAAAGCCCTATTGCATGATAAATATCAGAGATAAGTTCTTCACCTTCCATTGTTTTAGCATATCTTGACGGAAACAGTAGTCATCCACAAATACAGTTTCGAAACCAAATTTAAGCTAAGAAAACTTTGTTGTCTAATTACATCAGAAATTCAAGCAACATAGAATGGTCACATTACAATGAGAATAGACTCCTTAATAAATTCAAATCTTTACAAATCAAACACTTGCATGTTTAAATCTGATCTTTCTAAATTATTTGAAATTTAATTCCCAGCAACGGAAAACACGATTGTATAGATAAGAGAAGAAACCAAATGCAAACTTAAATTTTTATGTAGTGAAATCTAACCTCTTTGGAAAATAAACCAATGAAAAAAAAGGAACTCTTACAGACAGAACCCGAACAAACTTTCTTCTCCGCCATTACTCTCATCCCCACAAACAGATTAACTGTTTTATTTACTGTGACATACAATTAATTCCAGGTAAGTAGTGGAAACAAACCTGTGAGGTCCACCACGGGGTATGGGAACCTCAGTCCGCCACTCCTCCTCTAAAGCTTTGCCATCTTTTACCGCAATACTCCAATGCTCTAATCCAGGTGTATGACGATTCTCTTTGCTGCCACCCATCACATGTAGTCTTTCCCTCCAGAGTTGAGTTGCAGGTGCATACCTGAAATTATCCGAGTAAATCTTTAACAAAGACATGTACAGAAGCGACAACCACACCACAGTTACATTCTGGGATACACCTAGTGGAAAGTGAATTCAGTACATGCTGAAAATCACATCACATCTTTCATTTTAACAACCATAAGAGAGGGCCATTCAACCCCCAACTTGCACTCAAAAGTAAAGGTGCAGCTTCAAACATGCTCTTCATTAAGTAAGACGGAGGGCAACATTATGTGCTAGACAAGAAATATTTGGTCCCCAAGAAAACCAAGACCAAATACCAGAAATTACACACACAACGAAGAAGAACAACTTGAGAATTCATAACTCAAAATAGAAGCAGGACAAGAGGCATTTGGACGACAAATTCATGCGAACTAAATCAATTGAAAGCTCGATAAAATCGAAGATTAATAAAACTAACCAGGTGGAATGGAACATTCATACCTAGGGAGAGGTAGAGGAGGCATGTTGCTCCACTGCTTCGTCTGTGTGTCAAGCACAAATGTTCGTGCAGTAGGCCCTCTACACTGAGGGCCATATTGCCCAGTAACTACATAAATATACCTCCCATCTGTTACCATACCCAAATGTGAATGGGCCATCTCTTTAGGCATATCAAACCTTCCTCCCCATGTATTGTCGGTAAAGTTGTAAATGTCCACATGAGAATGCACCTACAGCAGAGAGAGATGAAGGGATGATATAGTGAATCAAGTTGAGGTAGGAAATATTCGGTGTAAATCGAGAGAGAGTACAAAAGGAGAGGTGGGAATGGGTTTTACATAATCAATGGTTCTGTATCCGGCAAAGACATAAAGGAGATGGCCGATCTGAATGGCAGCACCATCAAGACGAGGGACGGGGGCAGGGGCCATCTTCTCCCATTCCAAGAGGGGAGCTGGCAAATCAGAAAAGGTAGCTGATAGTAACCTCTGATTGGTCTTTACATGTTTGTCAGCAGCGTCCTTGTCCTGCATAAATGAGAGTGTACACAAGGGGGAAATAAAACACTCGGAAAATGATAAGAAAGAAAGGCAGAAGCAGTAGCAGTAGAAAGCAACCTGGGGTTTGGTACATAAATACTGAAAAACCAGAATTAGTGTTGCTGCTAAATATCCGTGTTAGGGTTTATGAGTTTATTATTATTATTATTATTATTTTGGTTGTTTGCTCTAAAGATATGAAATTTGCAGAGGAGGGCATAAAAAAAAAGAAAGGTGAGAGAAAGAGGAGGAGGGGGGGGACCTTGAAGGGAGCGGCAGCGGAATGGGTGTGATTGGGGAAGGGAGAATGGGAGATGACGATGAAGGGCGCAGAGGAGGAGGAGGCAGGAGAAGGAGAAGAAGCGGCCCAAAGTAGATCTGCGATTAGAGCAAAACCCAGTAGGCCTATTATGCAGGGCAACAGCAATTTCTTGGCGGCGGTGGTTTTATGCTGCTTGGCGATAGCTGCCGTTGGCCTCCCCATATGTCAAATCGCAATATCAACAATGTCGCGATCTCATCATCATCTTCTCTGTCATTGTTGTTGTATGAAATATAATAGTAGTCATTTTCGTTTATGATCTATGACCCATCATCATCATCATCCACTCGTCTTCTTCTCTCATCAATTCATTCATAGATGGCTGTGAAATCTAATATCCCCATTTGAGCCAAGGAAAATGTTGTCAGTCAAAAACATGCTTCATGTTGCAGAATGCACAACAAAATTATTGAAATAAGAGCAACACGCTAATTATGGTGTGTGCAATCAATAACAATAACTGGCAAGTTGACTGAGAAACAAACCATACACCAATCATTACGTGGAAACAGAAGCTGCTTTCCCTCATTATCCAAAGAAGAAAATGGATGGCTATGCAAATCTCAGTAGCACGAACCAAATAAGAGGGTAGTGATAATTGAGAACAAAATCTCAAAATGCACGATGAATGTGATGAAGCAAATACTTTCTTTCTTGCAATTTGAGTCCCAAAATATTGTGTACTTCCTATTCACAGTAATGCACATCATGTAGGACAAGCCCTTGCAATCGGTCCCTTTTCACGCTTAAACCTAAGTTTTAAAGTTCAAATTCCGGATTTAATTTCAGGGAAGTTTCTTCAATGAAAGTGTACAACCCACACTATAACCAATAGATCATTTACATGGGGATAGCCACAACTATGATTCTCACAAACTGATCTCAATACAAATTTACATTCATTTGATCCAACACACTCCTACACAAACCCCAAACAAGCACACTATGAGTTTGAAAGAAATAATATAGAGATGGTCAAAAGAGTACGTTAAAGGAAGGTGGATAGAGACAGATAATCAACAGATACCATAACAAATACTAAACATATGAAAGATTTGGAAGCAACAAGCATCAAAGAATGTTCTAATATATGCATACTATCTTTGACAAATGTAAGTAGAGAAAGTCGACAAAACAAAGCCTGAAAAAGACACCAACTCAACGGAGTTGATAGATTAGTGATAATCGGGGGTAGATCACATGGAACAACTGTTGCATCTTTTGCAAAACCAAAAGTTTTCCATAAAGAAGCATAAATCAACATACACAAATAGATATTGCAAACGTGAAGCGAGCAACAGCTAGGGCAAAGAACCGCAATAAAACACAGGATTGGCATTTCGTTTTCTTCAAAATCAATAAAGACAAGTCAGCAACAAGGCCAAATGGAGATGTAAGACAGCTGGGACTTAGATCAAACCAAATAAAACACTTTTTTTTTTCTATTTTTTCTTAATATATGGGTAGCAGCCCTTTTACCAGACCAAGAAGTAACAACTCCACTAGGGTTTCCTTTTGTATATTTTCCCGTTCCACCGTTAAAGCTTCAACCGAGTCATTCTGAGCTCTGGACAGTCCAGGAATGCAAATCAGCGAGAAATAATTCAAGGAGAAACTGCCTAAATTTGATAACCCTACCATAACAGACAGCTATGTAAATTGGCATACATTTATCCAGTTCATAGTGGCAGACCTCAAACAAAAGTACAAACTTTGACACCAAATCGAGAAAACAAGGCAGACCCACTTCACCATTTGGAGCAAAAAGGAGAGAAACAGCCAAAGATCGGGGGCATAACCAATGGAGAATGAGAAAGCAAAGACAATGGTAAAATAATAATAATAATAATAATAATAACAAAAGGAATGAGAGAGAGAGAAAGAGAGAGAGAGAATCAAATTAGGTGAAGGGAGGGAGGTTTACCTGAAATAGTAGCAACTAGAGGAAGGAGAAGGGTGAAACGTGAGGGAAATACAGAGCTGGAGACATGAGATGGGAGTAGAATGGGATGGTTGATGGAATATGAATAATAGCAGTAGCACAACTAACACAGATGAGAAGGGGTGAGATGAGATGAGGAAGAGCAAAGAGGAAAATGGGGGTTTGGGGGATGATGTCTCACTCTAATTGACGTAATTTGGGGGTTCAGTTAGCGATGGTTGGGATTTTGCTGCTGCTGCTGCTGTTGCTGCGGCTGATGTCGGCGCTGTTGTCGTTGCTGGTGCGATCCCATCAACATCTTACTTCATTTCTTTCTTTCTTTGTTTACTTTTGTTCTCTCACTAATTTTTTCGAATGCACCCCTAACCGCAACAAGGGGTTTGTTGTCCTGTCCGGCTATAACGTCCTCCAACATCCCATTTTTTGAAAAATATATACATCATCCTACTACTAAAATATGGACACTAAAAGTTAAAAGAATCAGAAATTTTTTTTTAAAAAAAACCGAGAGATAATAAATACTCTGGTTGTCTACCTATATAGTAAAAGCGCGAATGGGGTTGTCAAGTGTGGTGGTTTTGTGCTGACGTGGTTCGTTTTTATTGGCTGAAATTTGGTCGTCAATCACGTGAGACTCGCGTGCCATTGGTTCTCAATTGAGTTTCAATTGCTGACGTGGCATCTTCTGATTGGCAGAGTGATGGTCGTCCCCCAATCAATTGAGATGAGGACAAAATTGAGATTTCGCCTCCTCATTGGATTGATAGGGTTGCTGAGAATTCATTTACGCCGGCTCACTGTATCTCTTCTTCTCCGAGCCATTTTCTCTCTTGCCTCTCTGGCTCCTTTCTCTCCTCCATTCCTTCCATGGATTTCCTAAGAAAAGAAACAGAATAACGGCACACAGCTTCTATTCTCTCTTTGTTCTTCATTTTTCCCCTCTTCCCCTCTTTTAAAGATTATTCAAAAAAATGACACTTAAAACCCACATTTTTATTCTCTCTGTTTTTTTTCCGTTTTGTCTCCTTCTTATCCTGAAATAGGAGAACCTTGAAGATTTGGTCGATCTTGTTTGCTCAACTGCTCACGATTGATTTTTCTTTTTCCGTTTCTGATTTTTATACATCCCTTTTCCTCATAAACTTGTGATTTTTCCCTCTTTCTGCGCAGAAAAGTTTATATTTTCTCTCAGTTATTTTTCTCTTTATTTGTATATAATTACCTTGGAGATCTTTCTTATCTGATTTATTTTCTCTCCGCTGATCTCGCCATTTTTTAGTTTTAAAATTTTCCTTTATTTTGACTGATTTTTTTCATGTTTGTTTCAGGGTGCAAGTTTAAGGTTTTGCATGTTATTATCTGGTATCCTCAATCTCTACAGAACCCGCCAGGTAAAAAATCTCACATGATGTTTATTTTTCTCGTGACTTTTTTTACTATGATTATTTTGTTCTTATGGAATTTTTGTGTGATTATCTCAGGTAAAAAAACACAAGGAAGGCCACTGAAGGAGGAATTACAGTTAGTTTCTTGCCCTTTCATTTTTTTGGGTTATTTGGTTGTGATAATATGGTGTTTTTTTTTACTCGTTTCTTTCTTCAACTATAATATGAGAAAATCCAATATTGTTCATGCTGGTCTCGACTATGTTAATCTGTTTAGTGTAGATCCAAGGTTTTGTCTTCTTCGTTTTTTCCCCCTAATAAATTTGCTCTTGCCAGCCTTGCTTATTCTAAGTCTTTCTTAGATTAACGAAGAAAAGATAATGGATGCTACTTTTCTTCAATAAGCCTTGACGATATGTTTTAATTTCTTTTTTTTTTTTGTGAACAGATTTTTTTTCATTGTAACTTACTGTAACTTTCTGCTCTCTTTATCCTCTGTTATTGGTCTTTAAAAAAGTGAAAGGGTGAAAATTTGTGACGGCATCCTATTTCCTCTAGATCCGAAGTTATTTTCTTTTACTTGTTTTACTTGCTCCGTTTTTATTGTTTTGAGTTCTCTGTTTGAGAATCATACATTGCCAGAACCTAAAGCTCAATTTCTTTTTTTGCAGAATTCAACTCAGACATGTTATTGCTTGTACATTTGCTGTTTGGCTTGTAGCTTTACTTGTTCCCTTTTTCTAGAGATATGTCTTGTTTTTGTTTTTTTAGTTTTTGTTTATTTGTCAACCTTATTGATAATTTACTTTTCTTTTTGTTTATCAACTCAGTAGTGGCAAGAAGAGTAAATTAAGTTGTTTTCTTAGGTAATTTGTAGTTTGCCTTTTGTTGGAACTTTATTTTGGTTGGCAATGTCAACCTAGCCAGTTAAAAAACAGCTTAAAAATTTGGGAATAATGTATGAAAAATTTGTATAGCAGATTCAAGGCTGTATGAATGTCTTGCTGATAAGAGCTGGTAGCTTGTGGCTTTCGATAAAGCCAGGACTTCTGAAATTGCATGTCATATTTCCTTTGAAAGTCTCTCAATAAAATTTTAAAATATGGGGATCAAAAGGAATAGGAGGGGCAGGGATGAGGGTAATGAACAAGGTTGTCTTCTAGAATGCCTATGCTCTGATTTTCTACATTTTCTGCTTGCCCCTACACTGTGTAACAAGGTTGAAGTCTCTTGATGTCACTGCCTACAGAGTGTTGTTGGACATCAATAACTAGGTTGTTTCGAGGATGGCGGGTAATGATCAAGGTTGTTTTCATGAATGCCTGTGCTGCTATACTTCATTGTGAAACTCTGTTTCTTTTTGTTTTCCCCCTTTGTGCTTGTGTGTGTGTGTTGTAGGTAGGGGTGAGGAGTAGGTTTTGTTGTTCCATTTTTTAAGTAAATATACCTTCACCTGCTAGCTTGAACAACCACAAATCCTGCCATCAATTGCCAATTATGAGGAGAAAACAGAAAAGCTACAATGTGGATTCTCTCTGTATAAAATACAATTCACTATTTTATGAATGCCATATGCTGGTAATGTGTTCCTACCCAGATTACATTGATTCAAACTCATTAAGTTTAACAAGTTTAGGGATTTATGCATCACGGGGAACAACTTTTGTCATATGTAGGAAGACAAACTTATTTTGTATTGATGCTTAGTTGATTTGTGTTAAATGAATTGCTTATTGTAATGAATATGCTTGCAATATTGTAAAGCCACATCTTGAAGTCTATTGATGTCCTACACTATGTAGGCAGTGACCAATTGTTGTTGCTCAACAGGTCCCATAAGTTCGTATTTGCATAATTCTTGACATGTTTCTCTTTTTTGGGTGGCAAAGGAGGCTTCGTTCTTTATTCTGCAATGCATGATACTGATTTCGTTGAATGGAAGATTACCTGTTATGTTCTTCTTGATTAGTTCTCAGTCTTTTCCATGGATTTCATATTTCAGGATTTCCGTCAGCTTCTTGATGAAAAACTTGAACTATCATTGAAGTTGAGAGACTTAACTATTCACTGGGTACAAGAAGGATTTCAAGAATTCTTCAGAAAACTCAATGAGTGATTCCTTTTTCTTTCAGGCAAGAGTAAGTCAGGTAGCCAAGATCTAAGTTTGACGCAGGGAGTGCAAGGAGAAATGGTCCTTCCTGGGATTGTTCTTCTGCTTGCTCAACTATCTCTTTTCATTGAGCAAAGTGCTATCCCAAGAATTACCGAGGTCACTTTCTGTTCTGTGTTTTTATTTTGTTTGTTTCTGCATTCTACTAGAGAATATGTAATGTCCATTAGATTCTGAAAACTTTCTAAAAAATCCTATCTTTAACGGTGTCAGGAAATAGCTTCTTCCTTTTCTTCTGGTGGTGCTCGGGGTTATGAGTATGGCCCTGCTTTCATCCCTGCAGTGATTTGTCGCACCTTCCGGGTAGCTGGGGAGAAGTGCTTGGACCATGTATGGATTTTTGGATCATCTTTTGCACTGCTTGTTCTTGCTCAAAAACTTTCACTTTCTATGTGCAAAATTGTTACATTTGTGTAGTGAAATTTGGAGGGCTATTAGCCTAGCTCGCTAGATTCGAGACTCAAAATCTATCTCATATTATTATTTCAAAGAAGCCAAATTTCTTGTTCTCATTCAAAACTTCAGTTTCTACATGCAAAATTTCTACTTTTCACATTTGTGTAGTGATTTTTGGAGGACTATTACCCTAGCTCGCTAGATTATGGACACAATCAGATCCTTTGAATCTGCTATACAGACAGTAACGGGAGCACCACTTCTTCTCGCAGCAATCCTTTGAGAGACGACAGAATGAACCGGTCAAATACCCAAAGGGCCACGAGCCAGCTACTAGAATCCCATCTAGCAAAATTGTTTAAACAAAAAATGGAGATATTTAGAAAAATTGAATTCACACAGGTTTGGTAGCAGTGCTTGTTGCTAGGTAATTTACATTATTCCCACTGGTAATATAGCTATTTTTTAGTTCTTTGTAATGATGATGATCCTTGAAGGACATCAAGGACATCAACAAATCAAATTTTCTGACTTTTTGATGGTTTATTAGAGGATGTAGTTTTATATTGCCAACTTCAATAGCATTTCTTCGTGAAATTTTCTTGTTTGATTGGATGAATATTTTGTCAGAGTCTTGAACTTTACTTTTTTATGTCATTTGGTAAAACAATAGTTTGAACTCTAAAGCCATCTTTTTATTACAAAATAAGATGGGTTAATTGATGTCCTTTTAGTAAATGTTGCAAAGATTTTACTTTTTATAATTAATATTTTAATTTGAATAACAGGATGTTTCTGGGCAAGCCTGAAAATTACACCGCGCATCGTCGCGGTGTTCTCCTCCTAGTATTATTAACAATGCGACTAGTGAACCTGTTTGGAATTTTTGAAATAGTAAAAAGAAAATTAAAAATAAGTAACGAGAGAAAATGAAAGAAATACAAGAAAATAAGGGCTAATTTCTCAAAATTATCTAAAAAAATTGTCTCAAAAATGGGGGTGCTCGAGACCTCATCCAATCAAATGTGGGGAATGTTTTTTTTTTCTTTTAAGTGTCAAACACTTTAGTTTGACACCTCTTTTTTTTTTAAAACGTCTCTTAGTCGTCACACAATATTATGCAGTGAGAAAAGAGAAAATTTTTTAAAAATTTTAACCTGTCTGTGGCCGCACAATGCTATACAGTGACGAGGATAATTTTTTTCATTTCTTTCGGTCATTGCATTATTGTTTTGGTAACTGAAATACTTATTTAAAAAAAACATAATTTTATTTTTAATTTTTTTATAATGACAATTTTTTAAAAAAACTCGATTCGATCGTGTTTGATCGGTTCAATTTATTTTTCGAATTATTCATTGAATCGAAGCGATGGCATGATCAGTTTGCAATTTGATTGGTTGAACCGGTCAGAGTGCAATCTGACGCATCTACAGAGTGGTATCTTTAGCAGTTGTACGGTACTGTCAACAACAAAAGGTTTAGAAAATAAAAATCAATTACCAAGGTGAAATAAACACTTAACTTAATGCTAATTAGTAACACCGACACGAGCCAACAATGACAAACCCCATTTTCTACCTTCTCACTGGTTTTCACTAAGGGTGATGCTAAATCAAATATCTAAACTTGAACTCGCAAACTACTCAGTCAACAACTCGATTTGAACTCACTTTAATCGAGTTTGAACTTGAATTTGGGTTGCCCGTTTGATCTCACAAATCGAGTTCCAAATTATTGTACTTGAAGGATCAACATGCCTAATCAAGCTTTTTATAATATATATATATTTTTTATTTTTATTGTTGTAAAATGTCAATTAAATTCTTTATTTAAAATTATATGTAAAATATTAATTTTTATTATGCGAGCTTGAATGGATTCAATAGAGATTGATTAGACTCGATTAGATTTAATTAAACTTAAAATCAAGTTTGAATTCCAATAAGGTAAATTGAAGTCGAACTCCAGATCAAATATTTTATGTTGAGTCAATTTCGAGTTATGCATTATTCGAACTCGATTCAAATCGAATGCACCCTGGTATTTGCACTTCCTTTTACACGATTTAGACTCTGCAAAAAAATGGGAGTTGCGCTACTCTTTTTTTTTTTTTGGTTACTGTAATCCAGGAAGGTATAGAATACTTTAGTTTAGTACAGGGAAATGCTATATGCATATGGCTATTCCTCCCTATGCATATCTAAATGTAAGCGTACTAAACCACCAACCATTTAAGACCTACCAATTGCCACATTAAGTGATTTTTTAAAAAATTTAGACGGGTGTGGTATGCACCCGTCTGATCCAATGGTGATTCAGTTCCCATCAACCCCCCTAGACCCAATTGGATCTTCCCTTTAAATTAAGATAGTGTAGGATTGATGGTTGAAAAAAAAAATGTAAGCGTACTACAATTTCTGCCTTGTATAATCCATACTATCTATCCTATATATATACTACATTTACTACTGCATATATTATTTTTTATATATATAAAGGGAAAAGGAGGTGTTGGTGTAAATTTTTTTATGGTACTTTATATCCTTTCAACTAATATGTATTTCTTATTATTTTGTTTTTCAACTTATTTAGTGAACCATAATATTTATTAACAACTATCAATTATGGTTATGAATTACTACTAAACAATTATTTATTTATATATTATATTTTAGTGAATTTTCTACATATCTACTACTACAGCATAAAACCAATTCTCTTGAAAATGATTTCAAATATAGTAAAAAAAAGTGACACAAATTTCTTTTATTAGTTAGTTGCACGCACATCATTCATGTATGCCATAAACAGTAGTAGTGATATAGTATAATTTTAATAGACCCTCCTCATGACTTGGGTGGCCCGGCATAAGCTAAATGACCATTTAGTCCCTCACCTCATTGAATTCGTCTATCTACGGCTGGTTACAAAGTTACGAAGTTATAGCTTTTTTTAACAGCCAAATTATGAACTAAAATTGACCGATGATTTGCTAACATTGAGGAAAATAACTCTAGCAAAGGATTGAGAAATACACAAAGATATCCCTTGAAGCAGAACAGGCCTAATATAATATAATATAATTTGCCAATGGGTACTTTTTATTTCAACAGCAGCAAGCCATCTGTCCCAATTTAAAGCATCAAAATTTCCTTTGCCGAACAGAGTGGTTATTTGCCTTCTCGGATAGTAGTTAGTTGATGAAAATGCCTTCTGAGGCTTGAACAGAATTGGCCTTAGCGGTGAAATTTTAGTCTTCTCAAGGCTGATAAAGTTGGGTGGTATTCCAGATGCTTCTTTTCCTACCTTGACGTGGTCTTTTTCAGGCTTTGATTTCTGTTGTATCATATATGCCTGTATTTTTGTGTTGTGCTACTATAAAATATGGAATTAACACTAGCGATGGATGGAGAATGGGAACGTGTGTTCATATCCCAGCAAACCCATGATTCTTTGATAAAAAGAAAGCAAACCAAACCGTATATTGTTGTACTACGATTCCCTTGTTTAGATGCCTATGAAACGTACTGAGCAGCTTACTAGCGATCCCATTACGTTACAATTTATAGGAACTTGGCTGGAAATGTTTCTTGCCTGTAAAATTTTTACCTTGCCTAAGATTGACCAAACTTCGTTGATATGATGACATATGACCTTTGAGGCAATCTACAACTCATAAAGAAAGAAGAAAAGAATATATAATCCAATGCCTTCTATTCTCTACTTGCAACTTGCTTACCACATGCAAGATCATTAGAGAAAGGATCCTGTGTTAGGAACTTGGCGAATTATGAGCGAAATCATTAGAGCATATACATACGCATGCCAACTATATGATTTAGAACACTATTGAGGAAGAAATTCTAACAAGTGAAATGAACTTTGACAATCAAAAGTTCCAGTATTATACAACGTTCACTTGACATCTTCTCGGGAGCACTACATACAAGTTCATGAATCCCAGTGAACCAAGTCATGCTTGTGTGTGCCCCTCTTGAAGAACCATCAATCCTACGTATCGATCTCATACTAGCAAAGATACAAAAGTAATAAAAAAATGTAACTAATCTTTCCCACAATTCCCAACCCCTTTTCCATTTCCTCCAGACGATGTAAACAAATCATTATCACTATAACCTACATTCTAAACTTACCAAAAAGAAAAAATTCAGATATGCTGCATACATTAAAATAACTGGCAAAAAAATAACTCATAAGTGTAACTTAGTTCTCCACATTTCCCCAATGACCTTCCTTGGTGCTGGATCGTTATCGTTAGGTCTCCTGTCCCATTGTCCAGAAGTGAAATACAACCATCCATTCCAAAAGCCAACAAGAGTAGTTTTCACTCAATAAGGAAGCTTTCCCACCACTGACCATTTCTTTAGCAGTCCAAAACCAGGATTGAAAACAAAAACAAATAAAGAAAAATATTTCAGAAAGTCAAATACAGATCAAGAAAGAAGTTTCATGAGAAGATACCAGCAAAATCGGTTGCAAATAACCAGCAGCAGAAATAGAAGAGACCAAAGAATACTCAAGGAGTAACTAACACAGTACAAAAGCAAACACCTACTGTAACGGATTTGCATCTGGAGAGTCTAGGCTTACCACCACATTATGCTGAATACATTTACACATTTATGCTTGTATGAGCGCATAGACACAATTTTTTTTTTCCGAAGGCGGGGTGTTGAGAATCCACCTTCAATGTTACATTTGCTAAGTTTGGTAAAAGATTGCAGAAAAAACATCAGCAGAATAGCAACGATTAATGTCTTTGTCTAGGCTATATACTGTTTTTCCTAAGTTTTTGAATTCGAGTAACAAGCTTAACTTAGGGCTTTTTGGTTGAACTTCACCCATGGAGAAAAGAAAGATGATACCCTGAAACTCATTGATGTATCGAATTCAATTTGGACAATTCCAGAAGCAAACTGTTGGATGTTTGAGACTATTGTATTTTGTACTGGTTCTGCTGGTGCTACCTCAGGAAGTATCCAGTTTTCTAGGAGTGTGATCTGGTTTCAGGTGATAGATTTTGAGACAGTGATTCGAGATCTAGCTAGATCTATTTGGAATAAGATTGTTTCTCCTTTTTTGTAGTATTTTTAGGGTTCATGTCCTGAATGCTGAATTCATAACCTTGTATTGAATCCTTTAAATAATAGCTATTGGAACAGTCCCAATCTTGACTCTATGTGAGGACCCAAAAAATTTTCTTATTTTTATCTTATTTTACTGGTTTATTTAATTATTTATTCACCTATTTTTTTCGAATAATTTATTTCAACCATTTTAAATCCATTTACATGGAACAATGTCTCACTTATATTTTTAAAACGTCCTGTTAGCAAATTTAATTTTTCGGAGGCTCGTTTAGTGAGAAATAGCGAGTACACATTTTTCAAGACAATATTCGATCCGAGAGTGCAATAATCTTGGAGAAGTAAGAATGATCAATAGTAGACCAAGAAAAGTTAATTGAGGGATTAAAGATGAGTGAGTCCAAATTTTCGCTTTATCGCCAGTGAATCGGAAGTTCGCATATTTCGCATCAGAACGGCTAAATGGAGATTTGAGAAATTAATATTAGACTACTAAAAGTGAATAATTATAGTGTTAAAGGAATTACATTAGAGGATTAGTGCCCTAGTACAACAAACAAGAGAGAAAAGTGGTGGAACGAAACACTATTCGAACCCTATTCATAGTTGACTTTTGCAAAGCTTTTGGCCACAATTTCTTTAAGCTTCCAAGACAAGATTCACACAACTCAAACCACTCTCTCTCTCCTCTATTTGTTCGGCCGAAACTAGAAGAAAAAGGGAAGGAAGAAAGCTCTCTTCACTTGCTCCAATTTTTGCTTCCATTTCACTTGAAAATCCTCACCCAAATCACATACTACTTGGAGATTAGTTCTAGCTTGGAGAAAGGCATCATCTTATGGATTGTTTTGGTGAAAAAAATTCTGGTTTCTTCAAGAGTTCAAGAAGTAACCCTCATCTCCTTTAAATCTTTCCATTTAATCAAAGTTTAGTGGTTAGATGGCATGGGTCTACAACCCTAAGCAAGGAATAGGCTAGTGGATTTGAAGTGTTTCATTTCTTACTTTAATCTCTAGGCTAGCGGTCTTGAGAAGGCTTGTAGGTAGCTGTTTTGAGGATTTGTTGCTTGGTTAATGTTGTTTGTGTGATGAATGAAAGGTTTACGGTTAGAAAATGAAGAGAAAGTTAGAAAAATTTTGGTTAGTGAGCTGGCCGAAATTCTGTCCATTGTTGCTCTATTTTAATCCAAAATTTTGATGCTTGGATGACTGTAAAATTGATGGATATATGTTGTATATTGTGTGTAGAATGTGCCTTCCAAAAATCATTTTAATTGGTTGATCAAAACTAGGGTTTTCGAAAATGGAAGAAATCTGGAATTTGTGATCAGGATGTCCGGACAGTAGCTCTTTTTTTGAACGTAACTCTTTGTACAAAAGTCAAAATCGAGTGCCGTTTGTAGCAACCAAAACTAGACATTCATAGCTTTCCAATGGTATAAAAATCTCCTGCTGGTTCGTTTTGAGTGAACCGCAGTGAGTCAGCAAAGTTAACTGTTCTGTTTTGACTGTTCATACGAATGAAACTGGAAGCTGCGTTTTATGGCTTGATTTTGTCCCACTTGTGAAAATATTTTCAAAATGATGTCTTCTGATGAATTGTGGCATTTGGAACCTAGTTTCCAACTCCACCAACCATTCTCAATTTGAGTTTGTATAGAGTTAGATATGGCTTGATTTCGAAAACGCGACAAAGCTGGAAACTAGAAGCTTTTTCCTTTCTTTCTAGCCGAATGGTCAAACCTGTTTTGGGAGATTATATTTCGAAAATTCTAGTGTCATTTCACCATCAATTGCTTATTAAATGTTACTGGAACTTTGGTTTAAAAAATGGAGTGAATTGGGATTGATTTCATTGGACAAAAACCTTTGGAAAGAAAGAAAGAGTGGGTTGGCAGATTTGCTTTGAAAATTTCATGAACTTTAGTCATTTCGTTAACTGCCTTCCCACGTGAGTTTTTGTCTAAAATTTGATAGAGAGATAGTTCACATACGGAAGTTTAAATGTACCAAATTTGGTGTAATTTCAATACCATTTCGACATCCAAATGATGCTCCAAAGATTGCTCTTCAAATCTGGAAATTTACTGTTCAAGTAGTGAAATTTAACCGACTTTAAACTGTTATATCTTGTTGTTCGAAACTCCAAATTTAGTTCCGTTTGTGGTGTTTGAAACCTTGTTTAAAACTCTTATTGTGTTATCAATTTCAGAGACTGATTTACTTTCTGTGAATTTTGCCGAATTTCCAAACATCATCGAAAACCAAGACTGGTTCTGTTTTGCTTTCTTGAATTAGCAACTTTGAGCTGAAAAATGAATATTTTTTATTTGGAACCTTGGAAAAGTGTCTTCTGGGAACTTTTAGTACTTTGGATTTAGTTTCCAACGGTATAAAGTTTTTCATTTTTGGATGTACCAAACTCAAGATCTGATTTTATCAAATTTATCGCACAAAGCTGAAAATTCATGATTTCTTAGGAAATGAGTTTTTAGAACTTTTCATTTCCTTTTGACATTGATAGCTCGTTTTAAACTCAATTTCATGGAGGATGCTAGTTTCTCTTGTAACTTTAAATCCTCACTTTCGAATCTCGATTTTCGAGATATGAACGCTTTTTTAAGACATTGTCTTAGTATTATGCAAGTGTACATTCTTCCTTGTTTGGCAAGAGGTTTGTAAGTATTTGTGAGTGATAGTTAATTTTTACTTCTTCAGGCACTCAAGAGAATCTTGAAGAGAATCTCAGAGCCGACCACTAAAGATTTTGTTTGCACTTATTCTCTTATTTTGAATTGGTGAGTGTCAAGTGCATGAATAATTGCCAATTATGTGAATTGCTTCTTATAGATTAAGTGATTTACAATTGTCGAGTCGAGTGTGTACTTTATCGCACTCGTTCTCTTTTAACTGATTATATAATTGAATTGCTCATAATCGAATTGTAATTGTGGTTGTATTTGCCGATTGGAGTGAATCTCATCGGCTTATAATTGTATTCGTCGATTGGAGTGAATCTCAACAACTCATAATAGTATTCGGGGGACGCCCAAATCTCAATTGGCCGACCTTGCGACTCGAGCCAATATGGGCTTGGTCGAGAAACTCGGTGAACCATGAGATAATCGTAAGTTTGATCTATTAAGAGATCTCGCTTGGCATACTCATGAAATAGTGTTTTTTATAAAAGAAGAGCGGGCCCGGGACAGGGGGTGTAACGGTGAAGAGGATGAAGAGTAAGTGGAGTTCTGAGGACTTAATACCTACCCGATTTTGACGGAGTGTCATCTCGTGGAGGTATTTGATTGAATCTTGGCGAAGCAAGTGGAATCTAGCTCCTGAGAGCTCCTGAATCCTTATTAAGTGTGTTAATGTTATTTATGAGTTATTTGAACTTCCTTGTTTGTTTCTCATACAAATGCCATTGCTACTTGAACTATGTGTTTGCATGTTTTCTTGGCCTCACTGAGCGTCAGCTTACCCCATTAGCTTTGTTTTCCTTAACAGGGGCTTGGAATGGAAAGAATTTTTGGAGAAGCCGGTTTGATTACTTTTGATTAGTATTTTGGGTGGTATTTGATTAGCCGACTTCTAGTGAATGTACTTTTGGGGAAAGTGATGTACTTTTGAGAACTTGTGTTGTAAAATTTGAATATTTATTTAAGGATGCGATTTTTCTTCGTTTCGACTTTTATTATTTGGATATTATTCTTAAATTTGAATCGAATTGTATTGAGTCCTGACGAGAGTTGGGCAGGCATTCCGTGGATACCCTTGAGTTTGCTCTTGGGAGAAGTGGGGGCGTCACACTTTATAGTTAACAGTTTTGATGTTTAATGTTAAAGCATCTAGAATATTTTCGTCTTTTGAAGAGACTGTAAAGTTTAAAAAATATTCAAAATATATTGATCCTTCACAGAGGCTGATTTCTGCCATTCCTAAGAAAGAATCATTAAATTCTAAGAATTTGTTGTCTCTAAGGCAAAGGAATAAGAATGTGTTTAGTTCTTCTCTTGTTAATGGTTTGACTGTAATTTGTACTAGTGCAAAATGAATATAATTATATTTTTCTTTATGTTTTTCTATTGTTATTTTGAATAGTAGTTTGATTTCTTTGTGATTTGCATATAAAGCTATAGTTTGTTCTACTGTTTTGATTGTATAGTTTGAGATAGAAAATGGATATTTTCTATCTTTTTCATAAATATCAGTTTGAGTACATTTAGGGATTTTCCAATTGTCTATGTCTTAATTAATGTCTGATATATTGATTTCTTCTTTTAGTTTGGTATTTGAGGAAGAACTAGAAGAGTTAGAGTTTGTTCTAAAAAAGGAAATCATAAGAAATAGCAAGTAAAGAAAATAGACAAATAAGAAAATAACGTTATAAATCTCTTTCCTTTGGCACAGAATTCTTCAGAATCTATGGAGAATGATTATATTTCTATCCTGATTATAATAAAAACAGTATAGATCTTGAAAGGTTAAATCTGAACTTTTGTAACAAGTTAACTATGACAACCGCTAGATTTCCAAACAAATTATAATAAAGGTAATATAAATCCAGAAAATTAGATCTGATCTTTTAAACATTTCACCGCCCTAAATCTCGGACCATGGGGATCTTAACGGCTCTATAGATGTTACTGTCAAATCTCATGGTCTTATTGCCAGGACCGGCTATTGGCAATTATAGGTTCCATGTTAATCATACATATCTAGGTTTATAGATCGATACTAACAATATTATAATATGTTTAAAAAGATAGTAATTACCAAACTAACTAATCCATCAGAAAGATCTAAACTTGTATATCTACATTAACAATATCATAATGAGCAAAGAAAAATAGCAATCACCACACTTTCCTATAAATAAATAAATATATATATATATATATATATTGTTCGAGTGCTTTCTTGTAAATCTTTGCTTAGTTAATGTAATACTAGTGAACTATTAAGTCATCCTCTGATTTCTAGGTCAACCTATTTACAATTCCTTTTATCTTTTTGCCCAATCCAATCCTTTCTCAATTCGTAGATCAACTTGTCTATTAGTATCTAAGATAATCCTATAAGTTTTTTTTGAAAAGTTGTCAAAAATATTTTTTGTGGTAGAAAAATTGTTCTCTATAAGTTTCTACTATTTAACTTATTTTTTTATTGTGGTAGAAAATTATTTTCTCTATGAGTTGGTGTAATACCATTGAACTCTTAAGTCCTCCCCTAATTACTCAATCTATTTACAATTTCTTCTACCTTACCATCCAATCTAATTCTCTCTCAATTCGTAGGTCAACCTGTTTATTAGTATCTAAGATAATCCTGTAAGTTTCTTTTTTTGAAAAGTTGTCAAAAATATTTTTTGTGACAGAAAATTATTCTATGAGTTTTCTATTGTTTAGCTTGCTTTTCTAAATCTTTTTGAGTTAGTTGAGTGATTTTGATTAAATCATGGATAGCCCTTTTACAAAAGATCTTGATGATCTCTTAAGAAGGAAATATTCCTTATTTCATTAAGCTTTTCTTGTATTTTGCAGCTGTAAGGTTTAAGCCGCCCTCCTTTTTTTTTCTAATTAATAATATTTTGGGTTGGCTTCTACATGGTTTGTAAAAAAAAAATAGATAGATCAGGATATTTCTCCTGAAAATCTATTCAAATATCAAGTGCTATAAATCTCCAAATTCTCCATAGATCACGAGATGTTGTTCCTCAAGATCTACTCAAGTGTTTAAGTATAAAAGTTTTTAACAATCTTCTGTCAATTACCAAATTATTATTGATTTATCGTCAAAAGAAAAAAGAGCAAGAAACAAGTGAATCTTTTTTTTAAAGAAAGTAATTCACAGTTATACCCTTTAAATTTCAAATGTAATTAAATATATATTTTTGATTAATTTGTTCTTGATTTTTAGCTGCTTTTCGTATACTGTAAATTTTGAGTGAACAGTATTGACTAGTTTTTTATGTTGTAATCAAGGGATAACTTTTGCCTTTGACATTAATATGTTTCAATGATGTGACAGCCCCACCTTACCCTAAGGCGAACCAAAGGGTTCGGCGGATCGCCTGTCCAACTCTCGCCGGGATTCAGTAATTCACCTCAAGGAATTGAAGATAAAATTAACAAAACAAGCGAATAACGATCCCCAACTAAAAACATAAACTTATATATATTCCTATCTCCAAAGGAATTACAAAATTCAAATACACAAAGGTTCCCAATTCCTCATACATCCAACCCTTACCAAGTGCTAGGGCGAGAACCCTTACAAAAGAATCAAAAGAACTAGACTAAACTAGTCTATACAGAGCGCTCGTCCTTACTCGCGTCCCCTGTTAAGGAAAACAAAACTAACGGAATGAGTTAAAAGCTCAGTGAGGTTCCAAACATATAAACAAACAATAAGTTCAATACGTTAACCATAGATAGCAAGTAATTCAAGAAACATGACAATATAAAGCAATAATAACATTCATTAAAAGGATACGTGCTCACATGGAGCCATTCATTCATTCTCTTTTCATTTCTTTATTCCTCCAATCGTTTGAAAATGCATTTTGATAAGTAAAACCCTTCATTTACATTGACATTCGTTCATTCATTTCATTTCACCCCCTCCTGGACGTTGGCCAGGCTTCACCAGACTACAAGATAATACTCGAGTATACCAAACGTTCACCTAGGGTCACTAAATCGCCCGATCGAGTCCGCTTCTAGCTCAAGTCGATCAGTAACGAAGGGTAGGGCCCAGTTCAGCCAAGAGACTTACATTCATGCACATATAATCATTCAATCATTGAAAATTTCATATTCATTTAGGTCGAGTGCGATAAAGTACACACTCGCCTAGAAAACTCATTTTAAGCAATCATTGAAAACATTTAACATGTTATCATTCATTCATAACAAGTCATATAATCAAGAGTAAGCCACATAGTCAATGAATATATAACAAACAAGGAACACTCACATATTTACGCAAAAGAACGTCCAAAGTATCCTTTCGGATAACACCCCCAATCACCAAGGAACTCTAATATAATCAAAAGAACACATTATATTTCAACCATCAAAGATTTAAGTGATTCAAAGAAAATTCGAATACGTACTAGTACAAAGTATAAATATAGTTTTGGTAGTGAAAAAAGGTAGAAATCTCGATTGTAGATAGTTTACTCTTGGGATTGGCCAACTCTAGATGTGAATTATTTTATTTCGGATTCTCGTACCCGAGTACTTCAGAGTTGATGCGATACTAAGTACTTGAGACTTGCATTTTGGGAACATTAACAGGTTTTGTTTGACTAGAATGAGTACAAGAGGTCAACGGACGTTTAGTTCGAATAGAAAGTGATGTGAGAGACCGGACGGGGTTATCTTAACTGCGTATGGGACGACATATCGTTTTTTCTTTGGATTTGCCTTGTAATGTTACTACATGACTTTTGTTTGTGGTATGTTACCTGTGTAATATTGACTACTTTTGATAATCTGTTGAACTTGATATGTCTCTTTGCGTATATGTTGTATCATGTCGTGTATATGCTTGTTTATATAATTGGTGTGTTAGAATTTATTATTTTAGTCAATTTACTCCGTTTATTCATTAAATTACTTTTGAAAAAAAAAAGAGAGAGAAAGAGAGAGAAGGGTATGGAAGGGAGACGTGGACGTGGTCGTGATCGTGGCCGTGGGACTAAACGAGTCCAAGAGCCAAGAGACGAAAGGGAAACAACAGCTACGCCAGAACAAGGAACGAGGGTTGAAGCCGGGGACCAAATGGCGACGGCTATACAACAAATGACAAATATTTTAGCAAGATTGGTGGACCAACAAGGCCAAATGCCTGTGAATCAACCCCAGAGCCTTGAGATAGGAGAAGATCGGACTCTTGAGAGATTTTAAAAATTTGTACCTCCAAAATTCCTTGGAGGGTCTGATCCGGATATAGCTGAACAGTGGCTGGAGGCCATGATCAACATCTTCGCAGCTTTGAACTATACCAAACAAAGACAAGTGAACTTTGCGGTATTTCAATTTGAAGGACCGGTCCGAGCATGGTAGAACGTGATTAAGGCAAAGTGAGAAAGAGAACAAACCGTATGGACATGGGCTAACTTCCTAAGGGAATTTAACGAAAAGTATTTCCGACCTTTAGTCCAAGAAAGGAGGGAGGATGAGTTTATTGGATTACGTCAGGGAACCCAAAGTGTGGCCGAATATGAAACGAAATTTACCAAATTGTCTAATTTTGCTTCCGAATTAGTGGCCACGGAACAGAGAAGGGTGGGACGATTTATACAGGAATTGAATTTAGAAATTCAAGAAGCTCTACCGGCGGTTCAGGTTAATACTTTCGCGGAAACCCTTGAGAAAGCCCAAAAAATTGAGACTACGAAAGCACAGATAAAAGCCTCCCAAACTTGAAAAAGAGGTGCACCTGGTAGTGTGACCGAGAAACCAAGTAAATCGATAGCACCTTCCAAAGTGCAGAAAGTGAACCTTTTATCCCGCCCACCATGGACATTAGGGGCGTTAGATGAACGATCTACACAAGGAAGTCAAGTAGGCCATGGGGAGATTTCTCAAAAAAGCCAACAAGTGGCTTCTTCCTTGACTTGTGGCTACTGTGGAAAGGCCAATCACACTGAGAGTGATTGTTGAAGGAAAGGGCGGAAGTGTTTGATTTGTGAGAGTAGCGACCACCAAATTAGTAGCTGCCCGATGAAGCAGCCAAGGGGGAATAGTGTTCAATCACTAGATGGAACTAAACCGAAACAAGTGAATGAAAGAGGGAATCAAACAAAAGTACCGGTAAAGGTATATGCCTTAGACAACCAACAAACTCCTGAGACATTTGAAGGTAAAAATTTCGAGAACGAAATTTCTTAAGGGGGAGAGAGTGTGAGAACCCGAAAATTTTCACATTTTCTAAGCCTTATTTTATTTTTTCCTACATTTTTATACTTGCCTTTAAAATATTAAAGTTTCTATACATTTTTATAAGCAAGTACAGTTTTCAATCATTTTCCTAGTATAAATTAGTGTACGTTAAATTGGAAACGCATTATAGACGTAGGACCTGCTAGTGCGATAAATTTTGGTGATTACGAGTGAGTTTTAGATTATATTAAGAGTATGATTAGAAGTGATAATAATCAGATAGTGAATTACAAGTTAAAACCCTAGTATACGCGATTTAGGGAAAATCGGTTCAAACTGACGGGTACCGTTTGTTACCGGATAAACACACCACTTGACCCATACTTTATTCCCTTAATCTTCTCATTTTATTTTAGCTAATTAACCCTCAAAATATCTCATACATCAGCCACAATATTTGACCAAGAAAACAAGAGAAAAGAAACAAATAGTGAGATGGAATTTGGTGGTGACAAGTGGAGGCTATCCAAGCATCTTTGACCCAAACCAAGACCAAGTCTTATAACCTTTCTTAGCCTCCAATCTTCTCCATTTTTCCAGCTGAAAACCGTGAGCTTGAGGGAGAGAGAGAGCAAGAGAAAAAACTCAATTTCATCTTGAATTTGATCCATTTGAGTGAGAAAACAAGATTCTAAACCGATTAAATCTTCCTTTGAGTGCTTAGGTAATTGGGTGTTGGTACAAGTTTGGAAGGGAAAGTTAGGGTTACTCTTGAAAGCAGTTTTAGTAAGGTAATAATGCTGGTTTACTATTTTCTTACTTTTAACCTTGTTTAAGTTGGTAAGCACCTTAAATTTTTGGTTAATGATCGTTATTTCAATGGTTTGGATGGAGATGGTGCATGTTCTTGACTTAGGGTTGAGATTTTCAACTGTATTTCTTGTTGGTTAGCTAGTATATGATGGTTATAACCTTGTATAAGAGGTTGTGGTAGTGATTGAAGCAAGAAATGAAGAGATTTCCCTTTGAAACCCCAAATTTCAGATTTCCGTTTTTCACCTCCCCTGTTCTGACCGTTTTTGTTTGACTAGGTTGGAGGCCGAATTAGATTTAGCATAAAACATGAAAGTTGGAGGCCGAATAGAAATACGTTTTCTTTGTCACTTCGACTCCAATGGAGATTTTAAAGTTTTACGAGTGAGCATAAGTTTTACAAATATTTTACTTATGTCCTTTGGTTTCAATGTACTCTTTTCACTACCAAAATCATATTTATACTTTGTACTAGTACGTATTCGAATTTTCTCTGAATCACTTAAATCTTTGATGGTTGAAACATAATGTGTTCTTTTGATTATATTAGGGTTCCTTGGTGATTGAGGGTGTTATCCGAAAGGATACTTTGGACGTTATTTTGGGTAAATAGGTGAGTGTTCCTTGTTTGTTATATTTTCATTGACTATGTGGCTTGTTCTTGATTATATGATTTGTTATGAATGAATGATAACATGTTAAATATTTTCAATGATTGCTTAAAATGAGTTTTCTAAATGATTATATGTGCATGAATGTAAGTCTCTTGGCTGAACTGGGCCTTGCCCTTCGTTATTGATCGACTCGAGCCAGAAGCGGATTCGGTCGGGCGATTTAGTGACTCTGAGTGAACGTTTGGTATACTCGAGTATTACCTTGTAGTCTGGTGGAGTCTGGCCAATGTCCAGGAGGGGGTGAAATGAAATGAATGAACGAATGTCAATGTAAATGAAGGGTTTTACTTATCAAAATGCATTTTCAAACGATTGGAGGAATAAGGAAATGAAAGAAGAATGAATGAATGAATGAATGGCTCTATGTGAGCACGTATCCTTTTAATGAATGTTATTATTGCTTTATATTGTCATGTTTCTTGAATTACTTGTTATCTATGGTTAACGTATTGAACTTATTGTTTGTTTATGTGTTAAAAATTTTCGAGTTCTCACAAATGGTAAACTAGTAATGGTTATAAGATTAGCTACAAAAAGTAAGATGAATTAATGTTGCAGTAGCGAAAGTGTAGGAATAGGATTTGTTTCATGAAAAAAATCCATAAAAAAGGACAAAGGTGGATTCATGATCAAACCCTAAGAAAAGTCCAAAATTCAACAAAAACCTTATTTGATTCAACAAGAATCTGATACAAAAGCATAAAATCCGACCAATATTTCATTAATAGGAGAAAAGACTTGTTACAGAAATACGCTATATATGCCTATTTATAGGTTATAAATAAGTTACTTAACTAATAAAAAATACCTGACACATCTACTTAGAACAATATAATAATAGAAAAAAGGAAAATAAGGCAAAAATAAAATAATAAAACATTGTTGATGCTCGGCACTAAATATGGGACTGTTCTTGCTTTGGTTTTGAGACTCACAAAGTCCTCCAATTAGATATTGAGATTCATTCCACATCGGACTCCCCCACTTGAAAAGAACTCATTCTCAAGTTCCACAGAGAAATTTGACAAACAAATCATAAGACAAAATAGCCACAATTCTTCCACGAATCTTGTAAGGATGATACTTGCATTGGAATCTAAGAATCTATTCATAGATATAAGAAACTCTGCATGATTTTAGAACCTATATGGAAAGGTCAAACCCTGCAATTTCACCATTTTCTATTGTCCAAACAAATTTTATGATTTTTCTGCCTTTGGTGAGGAACTCAATATGCTCAGCCTTGGTGTGAAAAATGTTAAATAAAGAACAATTATTAAAAATAGATTTTGCACCAGGAGTGATGTTTTCTTTGCTTGGAAAAATCACTGCAACCTTTGAATTATTAGAAAACAAATTTATTGGGGTCAAAGGTATTGGTCAATCATCTATGAAAATTTCTTCAACTTCTAGATTCTTAAATTCGTCCAACCCCTCAGGATTCATGGTTGGGGAATTTAGTTCTACTTTAGATTCTCTCATGGACAAGCATGGAAGAAATTCAACTAAGCATGAAGGGAATTTGATTTTTTCATCCTCTTTATTAGGGTCATATACACATTCCATCTTGTTGACCTTAGGCTCGCAAGTTCATTCCTACACCTCAAACATGGCCTGCTAGATTACTAGTTTAGATTTTTCTACAATCATTGGCATTGTAGTTTCACGAATCGGATGCTGATGTTGAGTGATCCGATATCAATAATTCTCATAAATCTAATAACTATGAGAGCACGGTGAGACTACACGAACATCGGGCTTGTCAAGATCAACCCTCTTAATTGCATAATGGTTGTGTGTAGATCTCTTGAGGTAACCACTTGCTTCTAGTTCCCTATATAGTACATGGATTTGATGTCTACACAATGTAGGGTAAATTTGACGCAATCTAGGCTACTATGGAATACACTAGGATTTGTTACATGAGAAACTTGCTTTGATATCACATGATGCCATAATGGAAGAGTAGGAATTTGCTTCACGGACAAAATCCATAAAAAAGAACAGGGATCGATTCACAATCAAACTCCAAGGAAAGTCCAAGATTCAACAAGAACCTTGTATAGATTCAACAAGAATGCAATATAAAGGCATAAAATCCAACCAATGTTTGATTAATAAAAGAACGATTTGTTACAAAATACCTTAAATATGCCTATTTATAGGCTATAAGCACTACTCTAATAAGTTACTTAACTAATAAGGAATACCTAAAACATCTACTTAGAATAGGAAATAAAATAACAAGAAGAAAAAAGAAACTAAGACAAAAATAAAATAATAAAGCATCTGTCGCGGATGTCTAGTGCTACTTGCTTTGGAGTCTGGACTTGAGTCTGAAGAAGTCCTCCAGTTAGATGTGGAGATTTGTTCCACATTAGTTAATGTGAGAACTCGAAAATTTCTTTATTTTCTAACCATTATTTTATTTCTTTACATAAAATTTCTATACCTTTCATTATTATATTAAATTTGGAGAGATTTTTATAAGGGACTTGAGTTGTTAAGACATTTTTCCGATATAATTTAGTTCGTGTGACATTAGTAGTGTATATTGGACGTGGGACCCGCTAGTGCGGTACGTGCGATAATTTTTGACAACTAGTTGGAGTTCTGTGTTAAGGGATATTATATTACAAGATACTAGAAGACAAGTAGAGGTTGGCTAGATAAATTAACCATTGGTAGCCAAAAGGATGAGAATAAACCCTAGTGCACCAATTGTCGCGAAACCAATGGATGGTGGACTTTGACCAAGATTTTCTTACTTTTACTAAATACAAAATTTGACTAAAATAACCTTTTATTTTGATTAAATTACTTTATAATAATTATACTACTCGTTTACCTCCCCAATGGTTGGAATAAAGAATAGAATTAAGAGTTTTCCCTTTACTTTCGTTATTAGGGTAAACTAGGATTTTTACATTTTTCGTAGTGTGAGTAATCGGTACGGAGTGTGTACTAAATTTGGTGATTAAGAGTGAGTTTTAGATAAGAAAAAGTTTATGATTAGAAGTAATAATAATAAGTTAGTGAATTGTAAGTGAAAACCCTAATACGTGCGAATTAAGGAAAAACGGTGTGAACCGAAGTGTACCTTTTGTTACCGAGTGAATGCACCACTTAAACACTACTTTATTACCTTCATCTTTTCATTTTATTTCAGCAAAATTAACCCTCAAATATCCTATAAACAGCCACCATTTTTTACCAAAAGAAATGAGAGAAAAGTCTAGAAAAAGCCAAGTGTCATGAAACCTATGGAAGTTAGACTTTGACCCAAATTTCTTACCTTTACTAAACTCCAAAATTGACCAAAATTCCTTCCTTAAGCATCTTGTAAGTGTCTTGGCCGAAATTGTGAGGAGAAAAAAACACCAAGGGAGGGAGTTCATCTTCAACTTCAATTTCAAGCTTCAATCTTGAATTCCAACCATCAAAATTTCAAACTACTCCATAAAAGTTACTCACTAAGAAGGTTTAGAGCTTTTGGTGGAGTGATTTTGGAAGAAAAAACCCTAAGCTACCATCTTTCTTGAGATTCCAAGGTAACTTGCTAAGAAAATCCCTCTTTGCTTCTAATAGTTGCAAATTAGTGGTTTAAGGTTGTAGTTTTGGTAATTTTATGAGAATATTTCATAGTTTGAAGTAGTATTATGGAATTTTCAGTTTTATAGTGAATTTTCTGCCCTCATGTGATGATTAATGATGGCTATAGAATGATAGCCTTGTTATGTGTAAAATTGAAGCTTTTATATGTTAGTTTTGGTTGCTTACAAAAATTCCAGCTTGTGTGGTTAATTTCTAGATTTAGTGATGAACTGCCCTGTTCTAACCAGCTTCATTCGACCATGTTAGAGGCCGAATTAGGCTTAGGTTAAAACATAAAAGTTGTAAAAAATGATGTTATATAGCTTCTTGTAAAATTTCAACTCAATCGGAGTACTGTAGCATGTGAAATAATTGGAATACCCCTGACTGCCAAAAGCCTCAGTTCACGGATAGTTTTGAAATTTCACAACTTTGGCCTCATTTTTCACCTTGATTCGTATCAAATCATCATTTGGCCAAAACACAAAAGTTTTAGCCTTATATTTCAGCTTTCCAACGCATCTAAAAATGCTTCAATCGGAATTGTGTAGCCTAACTTATTGCCATTTGAATTCAGTGCTGACAACAATACTGACAAGGACATTTTAGTTCTGAAATCTATAAATTCAACCTTGATCAATTGTGAACTGGGTTGAGTTGTCTTCATGAGAATTGTAACTCTTTGTCTTAGTTTCGAAACGGTATAAAGTGTACCCAAATCCAATAAACATAGCTCTAGTTGTGGCTAAAATGCTATAAAATGTCAAATCTGATGTATAGCTTTTTTCTTCAAAAACTGATTTTGGTTGTTTTATTAGACTTGTGTTATAAATGGATGATTTTGGAGCCTAATTGAAAGGCTATGGTGGTAACATTGCTTGTGTAGGATTTTGGGACTGAATTGAGAAAAATAATGAAGCCATAAATGACTGAAAAATAGGTAAATACAAAGGGCGAGCTGCCCAAATTTTCACTCTAGGGTTAGGGTTATGTACTCGCGACTTGAGCGAAAGGCTTTAGGGTTGTTCATGTTTTGAAGACCAACTACTACCTTTTTACTCCAACTCCTACGGCTAAATCATCACATTGTTATTTCTCTGCCCTAATAGTTAACTTGACTAGGCACACGACTTGTAGTCGAGCCTAATTTGTATAATCCGTTTCCTGGGGTTGTGGATGGAGAAACCATAATTGTTTACCTTGGTTGTTATTAGGACGTGACAGTGACCAAAGTCATCCTTTGGGAGGAAACTTTTGAAGTTATCTTTGCTTGAACTGGTGAGTGTACCACTCCCTTGAATTGGTGCTTATCTGATTTATCTGGACTTGCAATTTGCAACCTGATTATCTGTGACTTTTGTATACTCTGTATGAAACGAGGGTGTACTTTATCACCCTCATTTCTTTCGTCTGTCTGTTCTGGTTTCTGTATACTTTTGAATCTATTATCTGTATCTGTTTTGATGTTATTCGGAGGTTTGTATTCAACGACCCTTCTGTGACTTTTGAGCTCAAAACCTATGGTTAGTTACTCGAGTCGAGCCGGCAAGGATCTGGTCAATTAGATAACGAACCACAGTAGTCTGTTTTTAGAAAATCTTAGGGTATTAGAAACTCTGAATTTTCGGTATACTCGAGTATTATCATCTCTGTTCTGTTTGGTGTTCGAGCCCGGTAGGGGTATGTTTGGTGGATAGAATTTGGTGTAAAGTGGTGCTCTACTGGACTGGTTACCTTACTTGAAAATTAACGGAGTGTCAACTACTACTTGCTCAAGCTCCGGTGAAGTAATGGGAATTTGGCTCCTGAGAGCCACCTGTATCCTTTCTATTTGAGGTGTTTGTTCATTTCCTTACGTGTTGTGTATATGTGCCTCTAAAGTGAAATGCCATGATTCTTGACTACTTGTACTTGTGGTACCTCATTGAGCGTAAACTTACCCCATTCCCGTTATCTTTGTTTTCCTTACAGGGTTCAATATTTTGAGAGTTATGATTTCTTTTGAAGAAAGAGTCGAGCTACTTGTACTCAGGGTACTTTATCACCCTCATTTCTTTCGTCTGTCTGTTCTGGTTTCTGTATACGTTTGAATCTATTATCTGTATCTATTTTGATGTCGTTCGGAGGTTTGTATTCAACGACTCTTCTGTGACTTTTGAGTTCAAAACCTGTAGCTAGTTACTCGAGTCGAGCCGGCAAGGGTCTGGTCAATTAGATAACGAACCACGGTAGTCTGTTTCTAGAAAATCTTTGGGTATTAGAGACTCTGAATTTCCGATATACTCGAGTATTACCATCTCTATTCTGTTTGGTGTTCGAACCCGGTAGGGGTATGTTTGGTGGATAGAATTTGGTGTAAAGTGATGCTCTACTAGACTGGTTACCTTACTTAAAAGTTGACGGAGTGTCAACTACTACTTGCTCAAGCTCCGGTGAAATAATGGGAATTTGGCTCCTGAGAGCCACCCGTATCCTTTCTATTTGAGGTGTTTGTTCATTTCCTTATGTGTTGTATATATGTGCCTCTAAAGTGAAATGTCATGATTCTTGACTACTTGTACTTGTGGTACCTCATTGAGCGTAAACTTACCCCATTCCCGTTATCTTTGTTTTCCTTACAGGGTTTAATATTTTGAGAGTTATGATTTCTTTTGAAGAAAGAGTCGATCTAGTGTAGACATTCTTTTGATCATGCTCCTCTATAATCGAAACCTTAATTGTACTTTGTATATGTATGGTTACTGTGACTTGTATTTCAAATTAACTTGTTGAAGAACCTGATGTATACATGTATATAAGTGTTGAATCAAGTGTTTCAAGCGTATTCGTTTGAGATTGTATGTTTCTATGGTTATGTGAATTTTTTGTTGTATCCATTGGAGAATCGAGCGAGTACGAAGCTTGAATGAGGAAGAAAAAAAATTTGGTCGAATTTTGACGTGGCTGCGGTTCTTTACGCTTTCCGATGATTCGTTTTCCCGAAGTTCTTTGAACCGTTTGGCAAGGTTTATGAATGATTTGATCCGTAGTCCTGGCGAGAATTAGGCAGGCGGTCCGCCGACCCTTTGGTTCGCCTAAGGGGAAAGTGGGGCCGTCACAGTTAATAAGTAAATAAATTTTGGTATGACATTTTTTAAAAGGTTATATCCTAGTGCAAGAGCTATTCGTATTTATGGGGAGCTAGAAAAACATAAAAAGATATTAAGTGATAAGATTTAGAAGAAAAGTAATAAAACTGGCTTAAAAGTGCAAGATCACGATAAAAATTTCCATTCACCATGTAAGATCACGATAAAAGTATCACCAACAAATGCATATAACACTTTAGTAGTCTTGTTCCCTTAAGACAAAAATTAGTTTTGATTTGATCCTACTTTCTGCATATTGTAGATGTTGACAAATATACAAATTTATTATGTCTAGGCGTGATTTGAAAAGTATGCAATAATCTTTGGGTCTAAATTGTTTCTATGTAAAGGAGAATTGAAATATTACAATTTTATTACTCATAAGTACTACATTGTAGGAAACTAGTTTATGGATCCCAATAATACATATTAGACTCAATCGGTAAAGAATCTTAAGCAATTTGGAAAAGGATTGACATGTATAATCGGATAACAAAATAGTGTATGAACCAAGGCTGTGGAGAATCCTGCACCTTCTTCCATGTCAATGTTATTAGTGCCCTTGATTTTTCAATCAAAGCATTCGATCACGGCCTCGAGTGTCCTGTGCAGCATTGTTGTGGCAAGTCCTGCATTGAGGCACCTTCTTCTCCAATCTCCAAAAGGCATATAACTGAAATTCTACACTTTTGTACCTTCCTCATTGTTGTGGTTGTCGAATTGTCCTCCGCAAAACTAGCCATGAATCTATCTTCCCAGTCATTGGATCACGATTAATGGCATATAAGTTCACTCCAAACCTGAAATTTGTACTAATCTTGTAACCATTGACTTTGTAGTCTCCCTACATTTTCGAAACACCAAGGGCAAAGATAGAAGTAACCTTAGAATTTCTTTAACAACAACTTGCAAGTATGGAAGGTTTGAGACATCCGAATCTTCTATTAGCCTTTCTGGTCCTACAAATTTATCTAGGCTCTTTTTGGTGTTTCTTTAATGCCGTTGGATGATTAAAAAGCTCCGCCATTGCCCATTGCTGAGCTTCACTTGTTGTATCAATTCCCTCAAAAGAAAAGATCCTGTTGAATTAATTCAATAAGTAGCAGTCAACACAGCACTAAACGATCATTCTTGCCACAAGCCTAAAGGAAGAAACCTAGTGATTTTTAGTAGTGCTATGATTGCAATCACCAAGGTCTAGTTTTTCTAGTGGCAAACAGATAAAAATGATAGTTAATTACCAAATAGACAAAATACAAAGCAGAATGAGATACAATGAAGAAAGCCTTAATCCCATGTCTTGTAAGCTTCACATCAGCATTTTCATCATTAGCAATTCGAAGCAGGATGCCCATCATGTCCTTCCTCTCTCTTTTTTCCACCAAGCCTCACCTTTCGATCATGTTTCTTGATTATGTCATCCACCAACTTATCATATCTTAGTAGAAGATCCTTAAGATCTCTTCTAGCCGCAAATATGTCAAAATTTTGTTGAGGGCCAAAAACTTCTCCTAAACTCAACTTTTTTGAAAGTAGCGTTATCCCCTTTGACATTTCCCTTATTAGTATCACTGTCCTTTATGGAGCATTCGTTCAAAATTAATCTTGAAACTAGATTATTTGTCATGGCCATAAGTTAAATGATCAAGTCACAAGGCTCCCCACGTTCCACATGTTTCACAAAGACATCTATCAAGTTCATCATCTCTTTCTTCCAGATTTCAGCAAAGTCAGTAATCTATTGAGGAGATAGAAGATCCATCATCATTATTTTCTTCAAGTATGTCCAGTATCTTACTGTAATCCAAAGTGGAAAACAAAGTATCTTTGTATATCTGGTAACAACTGTATCCAAAATCAAGCCTAGCTGCAAATTGATGTCATAAGTTTTGAAAACTTCTTTGGCTCTACCCCCATTAGAAACAAGATAAGAACTTGTTGCACCAACATGGATTAGTAGAGAGGGACCACAACGGGGAGCCAAGTCCTGGAAGGAGTTGTGTAATATAAAAGTGAGCAAATGCATATGGCCTGGTGCAGTAGTGGAAGCATAGATAATGAAGAGGTTTCATGAACACGTTCCAAAGGAGAAATGCTACAAGAACAAATCTCGGACATGAATCAAACAAAAACAAGAAAAAATAATGAACAATTGGATAAAATCAACAATATTTGATTAATAGAAGTAAAGACTTGATACAATAAACTCTAGAGATATACTTATTTATAAACTATAAGCACTAGCATGATAAGTTATTTAACTAATAAGAAACACCTAACACATCTACTTAGAATAGGAAACAAAATAACAATAGGAAAAGAGAATGTAAGATGAATATAGTAAAAATTGCCAATGATGATCGATGTCGAAGATGGTATCGGAGTTGTTTTGGAGGCAATTCGCGGAGGTAAATACACTAGTAAGGCCATATATTTGCTAGCCCACTTTCTTACTAAAATTCTTTACACGTGTAGCTTCTTCTCCTGCCTTCTTTTGCATACTTCTTTCTTGCTCCAACAATAATTATAATAATAATCCTACTAAACAACAACAAAATTATAGAAAATTAACCTAATTGAAACCCTTAATCTAACTATTATTTATATAGACGAAGGACACAAGAAATAAGGGACCCTTGTTCCACATCATGGCTAATAACTGTTAGGGCTGGTGGACTTGCAGGAAATTCAGTAGCTCTTTTTTTTAGTTCTCTTCATGAACAACCAATTAAATAGACAGATAATGAGAAGATGAAGAAAAGGAAGATATGAAACTGGGCAGCCATGATCATAAGGTCTTTTTGAACTGCAAAATCAGATAATGATAGGCACCAATAAGTATATGTTTATACTGTTACAGGACAAACTCACCTGTTTCTGCAAAATCACCTAGTACAACTTCTCTATTGGCCTATCACATACATTTACCTTCTTAATTGATATGAAAATTTCTTATTAGTTGAGAAAAAGACATTGATCAAATATTTAATGTATAATATATATATATATATATATATATACACACACACTAGTCAATCAATTTTGAAATTTGATAACTCTAGTTAGATGTCTTAAATGAAGTCGTCCATTGGGTTTTGTTTGGATGTTAAGAAATTAGTACAAAACAACGGGCTTGTTCTCGGTTTATTATTTTAACTAGTTATAGATTCTGATTTTATTTAATCAGTTTTTATGATATTCTTGGTTACTTTTATATTCTAATTATAGATTTTTTAATCAGTAAAATGGTTAAAATCCGTAACCATCTAAGGAGTCATTTTTGTTGATTTTGATTATTTTCAATAATCAGTTTCTAAAATAAGATTTTGTAAAATCTAATACAACCAAGAACATAGCCAATATCTAGATCCAAAAATAATTATTTGATTGGCTTTAAATGAAGAATGATGCTTTGACCACATAGTTTTGATTTAGTAACATCTTCATTGTGTGTATATATACTAGTTGTAGTAAAGCCTCATGCATTGTGTGAGGTTGCCGGACTAATGTGTTTGTTGGTGGGTATTATAAATCAAAAGTAGTTAATTAACACGTAAGTAGTCTGGTTATATTTACATAGCAGTAGTCTCTAATAGGTTGATTGTATCACAATGCTTGTGTATACATTTTTGTTTATGATATATTACTGAGTAGGCTAGTGAGGATTCAACATCAAATATTCTCAGCTTCAAACAAAAGACTATGGAATCTCTGGTACAAAGGTTAACATTACAAAATCTAGATTAATGTTCTCTAGAAACCTATTGGTTGTTCTTTTTTCTTCATGTTATTTTTGGAAGCTTATTATCTGCATTGTGGTCTTGGTCTAGTTTTCTCTTCAGTTGCAACTTTATTAGTTCTATTGGATCCTCGTCGATTGGATGGTTGATTGTCATTAAAGTGGAGTCTTGCTTATATTGTAGTAATGTGAGTTGTCAAAGGTTGGTGCTTGTGATAAGAATGTTTCATTTGTTGAAGGTTGCGGTGGTAGTAATGGATCAAGGTTGGAAAAGCATCCTATTGTGTTATATCTTGTGATTATGGCATTGACAATGTTATGTGTCAATTTTCTCACATTAAGGGCCATGATACTGTTACTAAAGCTATTGTTGATAGCTAATAACGTGTCTAATAACTATGTAGTAATACAATGAAGGACAATTATCTTCTTGACAGTTAAACTCATAAGAGATTCACAAAAAACAAATTCAAGGAATAACCAATATTAAATAAACAGATAATAAACTTAACCGCTTAAATTGATTAAGCAAATACATAACCTCAATAATTATTTAATTCAAGTAAGAACAATAGTCTAATTCAATGTAACTACTTTTGCAACAAAAGACAAAAATAATAAAGATTAGAAAGCACCAACCTTTTATCCATTAGGCCCACTAATTATTTAGACAGGAATGATGAACAAAGTTGCAACAAAAAACAAGGAAAAATAAGCCTTAAGAATATATATATACACTTAATTATTATATTTGAAAAACAAATTTCGGACTATGTACATATCAATCCATGTGCTGAAACAAATAAAATAAAACAAGGGCAATTTAGAATCAAGTAAAATGCTAAAACCATCTAAACTCATTACCATACAAACAAATACCGATAAATGGAAATTCAATGCCTTAAAAAAGAAAATTACTATGCAAAAACCACATGTAAGTAACATAAAAACTTATATAATCAAAAACCAATTTTAGACTTCATATGCACGAGTCTATGGTATTTTTATTTCAAAATAAACAAAATCTAAAACAATCAAGTATCAAGGACTACTATCCTAGTTCATAAGAGAAGAAACATGATAACAACCATTATTTATAACTTTAATTAATAACAAAGCAATCCAGAAAAGATTCGACATTGATAGAGCCTTCATAAATCAAACAAAATATTATTACAAATGAACTTTCTGGGCAAGGGCAGCATTCTTCATCATACTTGACTTGAAAATGAGAGAAAGGATGTCCACCAACTTGCCTAGAAGATCTCTTGGGATGTAAAAATGTCATTTCTTTCAAAAATCAACTTATGGTAGCTGTAATAAATAGTCAAAGAAAAAATAGATAATCTTGAATTCCAGTTGCAAACAATCTATCCACTATATATTGTCGAGTTGGAATTTTACACATACAAAACAAGATGCAAAATAAACCTCAAGTAAACATAGTACTTGAAATTCATGGACTCCATAACACCAATGTACAATTGATTTGTGCATGAGCCACAATATTCTTTATATATTCATTATATATCGTAAGATTCTACATTATAAATCAACTAACATAAAGAAAGCAATATACAACTTAAAATGGCAAGCAAAGAACAATTGAGTAAGCACTTTTCCTTTTGAGCTGCTAGGATAGGATATGCAAAAAAAGAGGGAAAATATGTTTTGAGAGACAAAGATCCCTTTGCCGCTAGCAAAAACTTAATTTCGACAGAAGTTATAAACCTACACATCTTTATCGGTCATAACTTATTCATTCTCACGATGACTTTAAAAACTACTATCTTATTGATTCGTTTCATGAGTCATTATTTAGTTAGTTGAAAAATACTTCAGGGAATATTTGACGCCCCAAAAGAAGAAGAAAGAAAAATTTCTGGTGAGCAGTGTTTTTAGAGAATCCGGTCGCATATCCGACCAGTTCTTGGCCGGATACTTGGCCAGATTGGCATGGTCATTTGAAAAAAAATTTACAAAGCTTCTGCCTTGAATCCGGCCAACTATCCGGCCAGAATCTGGCCGGATTCTATCGTCGTACAGTTTCCTTAGTGATTAAGTCTTCATCTTTTGACTTCATTTGGAGTTCAAAAGCCACTTTTCTTTCTTCTCCAAGCTAACCGAACTTCTTGAGAGCAAAACAAAGAGAGAAAACTCCATTTTCTCTTTGATTTCCTTCACCAAATCTTGAGAGTTTTCTTCCAAGTGCCAAGATCTACTCCGAATAACTTCACATCTAAGGAGATAGCAAGCTAAAGGTGGAGAGTTTTGAGAAGAAAAGGGTTTTCTTTGCTTGTTTTCAAGGTGTTGGAAGGTATAATCATTAGAAGCTTCTTTTATTCTTTAATCTTGTGGTTAAGTTGTTGGATGAGTTGATCTTGATTAATTTTATGGAAATTCTTGTGATTTGGAAGTTGGGATGATAAAGTTCCATATTAGTGATATTTCTAGACTTTATCTCAGTTATTTCATCTTTGATTTGGCATGTATATGATTAGTAGAAGCTATGCTAGTGTTAAGGTAGAATTTCTAGCCTTTAATCGCAATTAGTGATGGTTATATGTCAAGGTTAGTTTAGAAGTGTAATTTCAGTCTTACCTTGTTTTTGGACTCAACTTGGACTGCAAATTTCTCTATGTTTTAAACTGAACTAGCTTTTGGACAAAACATGAAAGTTGTAGACATTTGAGTTAACTATCTACCTACAAAATTTCAAATTGATTGGAGTACTGTAGCATGTGAAATGATCAAAATACCCTTGACTGCCTTTAACCCCTATTTCACAGACAGTTTTCCATTTTCTCTGAGATTTTGATTTTTGTCCATGGAAATGTATGATTCGGCTTTAGAGGTCTTCATAAGAAACGTAGACCTATGTCTGAGTTTCGTAATGCCATAAGATTCGTCTCAATTCGATATGTGTAGCTTCAATTGTGATTAAAATGCCAAAAGATGATAGGAACTTGACGATTTTAGAATTCCCTTTGCTTGACATGATAGTTATGATCTAGGGCTTGGACTTGAACAAAGCACCGATTTATGATGGATGAAGTTCATGACCTGTGATTGGTGAGTGATTCCATAACTATTTACAAAGTTATTTTTTGAACTATTTCTTGGATTGCTTACTTGATTTGCATTGCTTACTTGATTGCATATCATGAGTGCTTGCATGTGTATCATGAAATGATTTGGCTCCAATGAGTTTTTGAAAAAGTCTGGTGCTTAGAACCAACGTCTCCACCACTATTTATTTGGAGCACCGATGGCTCCCTATTACTCTTTGACTGTTATTGGATCTGTTTAAGCGTTGGAGGTCTAAGTACGATGATTTCACTGGCTCACAAGAGTAATAAACGTACATTTGATCACTGATTCATGACATCATCTAAATGCATTGTTGTGAAACTAGTTGGATTACTGATTTTACTGGTCACTAGTTGAGTTTCTAGCTCACCCCAAAAATATTTTTCTCCCCACAGGGCTCGAGGCAAAGGAAGCATTTGTATTAAGTTATTCGTGGGACTGGAGGGAATATCTCTTGTACAGTTTGAAGTTAGGTTCATTTTGTGTAATAGAGGAGATTGTATGAATGTTTGGAATTGGAACGAATGTATGTGTACGTTCCACGCTTGGGAACTAGTATTCGCTTCGCTTGTGACATGTAAATTCGTGGAGGAATTGATGTATTATTTAAGATGTGCCTTGTACGTTATTTGAGTATGGTAATGAGTGAGTGAGTCCCGGCGAGAGTTGGACAGGCAATCCGCCGAACCCTTTGGTTCGCCTTAGGGGGAGGTGGGGTTGTTACAGTTGGTATCAGAGCTATTTCGCGTAGTCTCTGCGCGAAGTGAACTTGGGTCAAGTGGTGATAGGATCCCAATTATATGATTGTGTATAAAAGACTCAGTGCTCTTCTTGAGCATAAGTGGTGAATCATGGAAGTGGTAAGCGTAAGATATGATTTTGTTGATTTATGCTTGGGAGCGTACGGCCTTAGTCGTAAAGTTTCTTAGTTTTGGATTTTTATACTTGAGTACTCGATACTTTTCCTGAGGAAATGATTGTGAATTTGGAAGGAACATGGTCTAATGCGTAATGATATGAATAGAAATCATAAGTAAATTTGAGATAAGTTGTAGTGGCACAGGTTAGAGCACAGAGGATTTCATATTGTACTCAAGATTTAACCGAATGATGAGAGTGGAATGATGCATGTTATCTAGGACTGTCCAATAGGATTTTGGCTAGGGTTTTGATAGGTTATGGTGGTGGTCGGAATTGTTGAGAAAACTCCTGGTTTTGCAGCCTTTTTCAAGTTTTCTTGTTTGATTAAGGTTTGCACCACCCGATTTGTAAGTGTTGGGATTTGAAATACTTGAACTGCCTGAGACCGATTAGACTGAGCTCACTTGAGACTTGAACCTGTTAAGTGAGTGTGCTCTTATGTACACTCAATGGACCTGACTTGACTGAATATATGGTATCTCATTTACGCATGAGCAAGTAACCAGATTTGTATATGACTTGTATGTGGACTTGAATACTGTGACTACTTGAAAAGATGAATCGCTGGACATAGGCTAGGCGAGTGTGTTCTCTTTCGTACTCGTGCTCCATGAACTTGAAATAATTGATCCTGCTTGCGGACTTGCATGTTTATATGTGTGGTTGCAGACCGGCTACTACTTTTCTGTAGCGGTTGAATTGAGGCTCTCTGGTGGGGCATTGCCTGTTGTGTTGTCCAGCACCGCCAGTCTTCTGACGAGGCATGCCGGTTGTGTTGTCCAGCACCACCAGGGACAAATACTTGAACTGACATTCTCTGGTGAAATATAGCCGTTGTGCTAGTTTGTTGTGTTGTCCAGCACCACCAGAGACAAATACCTGAACTGAGACTCTCTGGTGAAATATAGCTGTTGTGCTAACTTGTCGTGTTGTCCAGCACCGCCAGGGGTAAAATTTCCGACTTGAGGCTAAGCCATGTCTTGAATTTTTCGAATATCTAGGACTTTAATTCCAACTCAGGGTTAGTTGGTTGAATCGAGCCCTTTTGCATGTTTTATTTGGTTACTCGTTTAGCTATTTAGTGGACCATGATTATTTGATAAGTGGGATTAGAGTGATTCTTAGTACTTGACTAACTTTCGAGAACTATTTGGATCTGATTAGTACAAGTTGGAATGTTGAGAACAACATTCTTTCAAAGGGGGAAGATTGTGACGCCCCAAAAGAAGAAGAAAGAAAAATTTCTAGTGAGCAGTGTTTTTAGAGAATCCGGCGGCATATCCGGCCAGTTCTTGGCCGGATTGGCATGGTCATTTGAAAAAAAAATTTGCAAAGCTTCTGGCCGGATTCTGTCGTCGTACAGTTTCCTTAGTGATTAAGTCTTCATCTTTTGACTTCATTTGGAGTTCAAAAGCCACTTTTCTTTCTTCTCCAAACTGACCGAACTTCTTGAGAGCAAAACAAAGAGAGAAAACTCCATTTTTCTCTTTGATGTCCTTCACCAAATCTTGAGAGTTTTCTTCCAAGTGCCAAGATCTACTCCAATTAATTTCACATCTAAGGGGATAGCAAGCTAAGGGTGGAGAGTTTTGAGAAGAAAAGGGTTTTCTTTGCTTGTTTTCAAGGTGTTGGAAGGTATAATCATTAGAAACTTCTTTTATTCTTTAATCTTGTGGTTAAGTTGTTGGATGAGTTGATCTTGATTAATTTTATGAAAATTCTTGTGATTTGGAAGTTGGGATGATAAAGTTCCATATTAGTGATATTTCTAGACTTTATCTCAGTTATTTCATCTTTGATTTGACATGTATATGATTAGTAGAAACTATGCTAGTGTTCAGGTGGAATTTCTAGCCCTTAATCGCAATTAGTGATGGTTATATGCCAAGATTAGTTTAGAAGTGTAATTTCAGTCTTACCTTGTTTTTTGACTCAACTTGGACTGCAAATTTCTCTATGTTTTAGACCGAACCAGTTTTTGGACAAAACATGAAAGTTGTAGACATTTGAGTTAACTGTCTACCTGCAAAATTTCAAATCGATTGGAGTAGTGTAGCATATGAAATGATCAAAATACCCTTGACTGCCTTTAAACCCTGTTTCACGGACAGTTTTCCATTTTCTCTGAGATTTCGATTTTTGTCCATGGAAATGTATGATTCGGCTTCGGAGGTCTGCATATGAAACGTAGACCTATGTCTTAGCTTCGTAATGCCATAATATTCGTCTCAATTCGATAAGTGTAGCTTCAATTGTGATTAAAATGCCAAAAGATGATAGGAACTTGACGATTTTAGAATTCCCTTTGCTTGACATGATATTTGTGATCTAGGGTTTGGATTTGAACAAGGCACTGATTTATGATGGATGAGGTTCATAAGCTGTGGTTGGTAGTGATTCCACAACTATTTGTAAAGTTACTTTTCGAACTATTTCTTGCATTGCTTACTCGATTGCATATCATGAGTGCTTGCATGTGTATCATGAAATGATTTGGCTCCAATGAGTTCTTGGGAAGTCTGATGCTTAGAACCAACGTCTCCACCACTATTCATTTGGAGCAATAAACGTACATTTGATAACTGATTCATGACGTCATATAAATGCATTGTTGTGAAACTAGTTGGATTACTGATTTTAATGGTCACTCGCTGAGTTTCTAACTTATTCCAAAAACATTTTTCTCCCCACAGGACTCGAGGCAAAGGAAGCACTTGTATTAAGTTATTCATGGGACTGGATGGAATATCTCTTGTACAGTTTGAAGTTAGATTCATCTTGTGTAATAGTGGGGATTGTATGAATGTTTGGAATTGGAACGAATGTATGTGTACGTTCCACGCTTGGGAACTAGTATTCGCTTCGCTTGTGACATGTAAATTCGTGGAGAAATTGATGTATTATTTGAGATATGCCTTGTACGTTATTTGAGCTTGGTAGTGAGTGAGTGAGTCCCGGCGAGAGTTGGGCAGATGGTCCGCCGAACCCTTTGGTTCGCGTTAGGGGAAGATGGGGCTGTCACAGAATAGCAGAAACTAATTGTCAGATAAATTACTCATAGTTCATACCCAAATAACATAATTATTTTCAATGAAACCGATAGAATCAAGACTATATGAAGTTTTGACACAATTGCAAACATGTAAATAAACAAGAGAAAATAATAAAAGTAAACAAAAGAAATCAAGATCAAACCTGCTGTAGGAGTGCTCGTATTTCATTTTTCTTCACCCTAGCTACTTAGGCTATAGACGATTCACCACCATCAACATCAAGCCTCAAATATTGCTACCACATATTTTACCTATTAGAGAACCATTTTTGATCTTTGATACTTTTAATTTTCACTATGAATTGAGGTAATTTGAGGATATTTGATGCTTTAGTTTCAACCTTAGAGGTAATTCGGGCATGATAAGTAGATGACAAACCAATTTTTAAATCAAATTTGAAATTAAGAATCAAAATTTTATTGCACATTTTTATGAGAGAGAGAAAGAGATAGAACTTGATTGAAATTTGAGAGAACATTTGCTGAGACAGCACAACTAAAGATAAGAAGAATCAGCACGAAAAATAAAAGAGAAATGGGGGAAGAAGAAGTAGGCATGAGAGTTGTAGTGGCAGAGAATCTCGATAAGCTCCCTCTATCAGTCTATCACTATTGTGGAGAGGACTAAGAAGTAAGAGAAGAGACGAGCAGGACAACACAAAACCCAACTCAATTAATAGTATAATTATAGGATAAGGGTGTAACAGACACATAAGAGTAATATGATAATACTATCATCCATCTAATGTTTAACCTTTTAAGCACAACACACAATTTCCTCAACATAATAAATATATGTGAAATTATAGGAATAAACACAAGGTGTCCATAGGGGATCAGAGTAACTGTTTACCATTCTAACTCCCTTTTTTCTTTTTGTTCGAATATATTGGAATAGGTCTTCCCACTAGAGACAAAGTCATGGAGTACCTTTTTTAACTGATCATTCCAAAAGTATTACGGGCTACTACCTACTTTAGAAAGTTGAGAAAACACTACTAGTTTCTGGTCTGTGCATTAAGGTTATGTAATTTTTTTGTTGATTTCCTTAATTAGAACTAATATACCTAATGCAGAAATATGAAATTAAGGTCAATGTGCGAGACCCCAAAAAAAAAAAATTTCACATTTTCTCAGCATTATTTTATTCCTTTGTCTATATTTTATACTTTTCTTGGAAATATTAAACTTTCTATGCATTTTTACAAGTAAGTACAGTTTTAAATTCATTTTCCTAGTATGAGTTAGTGTACGTTAAATTTGAAACGCATTATCGATGTGAGGACCCGTAAAATTCCTTATATTTTCTTAAAAATATCCTTTTATTTGGAAATTATTACTTTATAATGGCCCTACTACCCAATCACCCCACAAAAAGTGCAAATGAATATAGAATTAAGGGTTTTCCTTTTCGTTTTCAAGTTAGTGCGAATTAGGATTTTTACGCCTATCCGTGGTGTGACTATCCGGTACGGAGTGTGGATCAAATTTGGTGATTAAGAGTGAGTTTTAGATGATATTAAGTGTGTGATTAGAAGTGATAATAATAAGTTAGTGATTATAAGTTAAAAACCCTAGTATACGCGATTTAAGAAAAATCGGTTCGAACCGACGGGTACCGTTTGTTACCGGGTAAACACACCACTTGACCCATACTTTATTACCTTAATCTTCTCATTTTATTCCAGCTAATTAACCCTCAAAATATCTCATACATCAGCCACAATATTTGACCAAGAAAACAAGAGAGAAAAGAAAAAATTGACTTCCAATCCAAGGGTGACATTTGTCCACTTTGACCCAAATTACTTCCTATCATTTTAACCTTCTTGAAGCTTCAATTGAGCCCCCATTCCCAGCCCTCCAGCCGTGAGAGTGAGAGAGAAAACAAGAGAAAGAAAGCTCTAATTCCATCTTGGGTTTTGTTTGATTTAGTGAGAAAACAAGAAAACTAAACCGATTAACTTGCAAATTGAAAGCTTGGGAAGCTTAAGGAACCAAAAATTTCAAGGAGTAGTGGAGGATCACTCTTGCAAGGCCTTGTCTTGAGGTATAATGGCTGATCACCCTTTCTTTTCCATTAATCATGATTAAGTTGGGTATTAATGTTAGAATTGTGCTTGTGATGCTTGTTTGAAATGGTTTTGATGATTGGAGGGATGAATTTTGAGTTAGGGTTTTGATTTATTCACTTATAATTCTTGTTGGTTAGGTGTTATATGGTGTATATATATGGTATATAATCTTGTAAAGGAGAAAGTAGTGGTGGTTTTAAGGTAAAAATGTGAATTATAGCTTGATGTAGCAAAATTCCAGATTTCTGGAAATTGAAGCTTTAGTTCTGCCCGGTTCTAGTTCCCTATGTTATAGGCCGAATTAGGCTTAGTATAAAACATAACAGTTGTAGATAATGATGTTTTATAGTTTCCTACAAAATTTCAGATCAATCAGAGCAACGTAGCCTATGAAAAGACCGAAATACCCCTGACTACCATAGGTTTGGATCAGTGGACATTTGCAACGTTTCACCAAACTGATCGTATCTTTTCACCTTGATACGTACTGAAATAGCATTTAGCCAAAATATGAAAGTTTTAGTGCTATGTCTTAGATTTCCAACACCCCTGGAATCACCTCGTTTGGACTTCGGTAGCCTGAGTTATGGTTGTTTACGCATAGTGTGGTTAACTAGCCCGAGTGTGAGATTCTGGTTCTGTAATTTGACATTTTGACTTAGATACACTGCAAACTGGACTGAGTGGTCTTCATCAAAGTTGTAGGACTTTATCTTAGATTCGAAACGGTATAAATTTCACCCCAATCCGATCAGCATAGCTTCGGTTGTGTCCATTACGCAAAACAACGTCAAATCTGTCTTTTGTTTCTTGACTCAACCTTCATTTCCGCACATGCTCCTAGCTTGATTTTGTACTTGTATGACTTGGAGCCTATGGAATGGCTATTGAAATGAGATGATTTTGTATATGACTTTGGGTTTGATTGAGGAAAAGAATGAAGCCATAAATGGCTGGAAAATAGGTAAATACAAAGGGCGTGCTGCCCCAATTTACACTCGAGAACTAGGTCGATATACTTGCGACTTGAGTAAGGCTTGAGAGTGAATACCAAGTGAACCATCTAGGGTATTTACGTTTTCTTTGCCACTTCGACTCAAATAGCGATTTTAAAGTTTTACAAGTAAGTCTAAGTTTTACAAATATTTTACTTATGTCCTTTGGTTTCAATGTACTCTTTTCACTACCAAAACTATATTTATACTTTGTACTGGTACGTATTCGACTTTTCTTTGACTCACTTACATCTTTGATGGTTGAAGCATAATGTGTTCGTTTGATTATATTAGGATACGTTGGTGATTGAGGGTGTATCCGAAAGGAAACTTTGGACGTTATTTTGCTTAAATAGGTGAGTGTTCCTTGTTGCTATATTTTCCTTGACTTCATGGCTTGTTGTTCTTGTTTGGAAATGTGTTAATTGCTCTTAATGATTGCCAAAACGAGTTTTCTAGGCGAGTGTGTACTTTATCGCACTCGACCTAAATGATTGTGAAATTTTCAATGATTGAACGATTATATGCGCATGTATGTAAGCCTTTTGGCTGAACTGGGCCCTGCCTTTCGTTACCGATCGACTCGAGCCAGAAGCGGACTCGGTCGGACGATATGGTGACCCTGGGTGAATTTGGTATACTCGAGTATTACCTTGAATTCTGGTGGAGCCTGGCCAACGTCCAAGAAGGGGGTGAACTAAATGAATGAATGATTGGAGGAATAAGGGAAAATGACAGGAGAACAAATGAACGAACGAATGAATGGCTCCCTATGAGCCCGTATCCTTTTAATGAATGTGTTTATCGCTTTATATGGTAAATGTATCTTGAATTATTGGTAATATGTAGTGAATGCATTGGATTTATTGTTTTCCTATGTGTTTGAAACCTCACTGAGTTTTTAGCTCACCCCTTTAGTTTTGTTTTCCTTAACAGGGGGATGCGAGCAAGGACGAGAGCCCAGTGTAGGTTAGCCTAGTCTAGTTTTTTGTTTGGTAATGGTTCTCGCCCTAGTGCTTGGCACGGATTGGATGTATGACGAATTAAGAACCTTTGTATATTCGATATTTGTACTTCTTTTTGAGATAGAAATGTATATAAGTTTCGCTTTAAGTTTTGGATTGTTATTTCGTTTGATCTTGTGGTTTTATTTTGGATTTGATTGAGGTTCGACTGAGTCCCGGCGAGAGTTGGACAGGCGGTCCGCCGAACCCTTTGGTTCGCCTTAGGGTGAGGTGGGGCTGTCACACAATGGATATAAACAAAACCTTTTATTTTTGTTCACTAGAAAAAACAAAATCAACCTACAAGCTTAGATTGTAAAAACTCATATTGTGCCTTTATAATATACATACATATGCATAATATATAAAAAAAAATTCCATTTTATGTGCCTTTTAAAAATACTTGTACATTTTAATAAATCTTATAAAACATGTAATAAACTTTTATTTTTCGTTGATAGTACTTTAACTTTTGACAAAGCTTTAATTGTTTTGAATAAGATAATGACATATCACTTGAATCATCTACACACGAGTTGTGATTTATATCTTAATTTATATAAATATATACATATGAAAATAGTAAGATAATAAAATTTTAATCAATCTAGTGTCATGTACAAGGATAAGGGATTAAAAAGTTATTAGTGTAGCATAATCTTTAAGCATTAAACTATATTTATTCATATTTTTAATTCTATGAATTTCAAATATATTCATAATATCTAAATACGAGTTTATGTTCGTAATTTTGTAGAACCCATATTTTTGCACCAAAATTTAAACTGTACTTTCAAAAAATCATATCATACACGTACATAAAATGATTCATATGATAAATGTCCTATAGTTTACTAATTATACCTACAAGTGTCGTGTTAGATTAGCCTACCTATTATTACAAAATAAAAGAACCCCAAATATGGCATGTGGAGCATAATTGGTGCTACTAGTACCACTTTTGAAGACATAGAGCTTTGGTAATTGTTAATATCAAGTATAAAACCATATATACACACGTTTGTGTATATGTCGCAGCAAAAAAAAAACATGGTAATTGAAAATATATAAGAAGCTAATGCTGATTGGCAGTAATAATTGAACTTATAAACTCTTTTTGTTTTTAAGAAAGACTCCAAATAGGAAATCCATGATTGAGCACTATCAATTTGATCCATCTTTGATGAGGAATCTTTTCTATACTTGTCTTGTTTCTAAAGCTCTAAACCATAAAAAAATGCATATTCAACAATTCCATTTGTCAGTGGATTTCAGAACTTACGCTTTTTTTGGAAGCTGTTTCAAGCTTATTTACTAATAAAAATGTGAGGGTTACTACTAGTCCCACGACAGGATATACTTGTAAAGAGTGAGCACGATTTTCCCCTCTAAATAGATGATAGTAGAAACCATCCAAGAAAATATTATGACAATAATAAAATTGACAATTATGAATCTTATTACCTCCCTCTTTATTTATATTGTTTTCCTATCCTATATACATCATCACTCATTTTTTGAAGGTTAAAATGAAGTTTATTGACATAAATTTACTGTTGAATTAGAGCTTACATCATTGGTCTTTACAACTTGTAACATTGTTCTTTTTTGTTTAAGCTTCTTCTCTCTTTTTTGTATGATTCATGATATAAACATGACTGCATTGGCATGCTCTTTGCTTTTTAGCTAGTTAGGATTCAAATACTATGATACCCTGGCGGGACAAATGATGATGCAACCACAAATTATTGAAATTATCACCTTATTTGAAATAATATATAAGCTTCATTTTTTACCAAAAAATCTTTGAAGTGGTCAAGTAAAAAAAATTGAATTAATCTTCTATACACTGATTGTATATTCACAATTATCGTTGAATGCATGACAACTAATTTAAATTTGAATTTGAATTTAAAATTCAATTTTTGCATATCTATCATGTATTCAACCGTGATAGCTTATGCACTATTAGTGTGTATAAGGTTAACTCAATGAAGGATATGGTAGATTCAAGAGTTATTGACTCGAAACTGATTGTGACACTTTTGGCACAGCAAAATTCAAGTATGGATACTCAAGCCAAGATAAGTTTGACCTTGCAATTATATGTCGCTCTCCCTCCGGACCCTATAGTATACCCCTTCCTTAGTGGCTTATAGTATGTGTTTCTCAAAGTAAATTTGTTAGTATGTAATAGTCTATAGTCTGCTTCATGGCTAAGGAAACAAGCATTAATTTATTGATAGTTGCAATGGATCACAACAAAATATAGTCTAGTTCGTAAGACGTTTTATTTGTAGTCGATAGGTCACAGATTTGAATAATCAAAGGGTGTAAGTAGGGAAAACTCTATGATTAAAAAAGACTATAAAATAAAAGAAAAAAAAAGGCTGCAAGGGGTGAAAACTCTAAAATTTTATCATAAAAAAAAGAAAGAAAAAGGGTTGCAGGCAATTGAAAAAAAAAAGGCTACAAGGGATTGAAAAAACAAAAAAGGCTACTAGGGAATGGAAACTCTATCATTAGGAAAAAGGTTTCAAGGGATGGAAAACTCTAAAACGGTATTGTAAAAAAACAAAAAAAAAAAGAAAAAGGCTGCAAGGGATTGAAAACTCTAACACGACAAGATATTTTAAGCAGAGGACCAAGCCTATTCTTCTATGTTTAGCTTGTTTCCTACTACATCAAAATCTAAGGGCTAAACAAGCGTGGCAATCACTCCATCAATATCAGTCAAAAGACCCAAAGATGCTCTAGGACATTGTCTTAATCCAATAATCCACTATCAAATGGCAAGTTCTTGAAATTTTGGCCAAGAGTCCACTTCAAATTGATCATTATGTACTTGGGACTATGTTATGAATGAAACAGATATAGGTCAAGTATCACCTAGAACCAATCTAGATCTGTTATGCTTTTCTTGAGTTTGAATCTAAATTCTTAAACACAAATCCTAACCATATCTAGATTGTTTGAGAGAATCATAAATTTGGGTATGATCTAATTTTGTATAATCCATTTCCAAATTTAGATCCAGACCCGAAATATATATTTAGACTTGAAACTGTCGATGATAATAAACCAAAAGGATTCATCTTGTGCTCTCATCTTTCTCCCCTTTTGGTTCTTAACACATAGCTTGTAGTTTTTCCTTTTATCATAACAATAATACAAAAACATATAGGCTATGTTAAGTAACATAATCTATTGAATCTTTTTCTTTGCTTTTGTTGATAATAATACATTTCAGTATAAATTGCTATTACATTAACACTCTTTTGAACTTTTTTATCTTTTACTTTTCACATAAACTTTTATTATTTCCTTGAAAATATAAACTAATACATAGCATAGGTCAGAATGCTAACATTGAAATATTTGCAACTACCATTATTCTTTTTATCTACTTCATTTTCCTATTATGGCTGTTGAGGTTGAGGCTAGGGCTATAATAGATTATCGATTTTCACTTTGCTTTTCTAGATGCAAACACCTTCAAATATCATTTTCTTTTTTCTTTATTCTATTTTATTTTCATACTATGGCAATTTTAGTTAAGAATATTTTGAAATGAGAAACAAATTCAATGTCATGAGATTTTTTTCTTCTTCAACATTTACCTCTTAGATTTTATGGTTGAATATACATTCAACTATGATTTCACTGAGAGTTTGTCACCTTTTATTTTGAAATTTTATCAAAATAACTAAATCTAAAGCTTAAAATTGTGCTCTTTTAGAGGATGTTTGTGTTAAAAAAAAAAAGGTTGTTTGTGTTTTTTGTAGCAAATTTACTTTACTGTAATGTGACAAAAACGAACATGCTTGGTCATACTTTTAAGTAACTCCCGGAGAAATTATGACTCTTGGATCACTAGAGTAAGAATATGTCCATCAAGTTATTACTACATTTATGAAAGTCCTAACCAGATCCTGCACAATACCAGTTCAATTTCCTAGAGCAATGGGCAAGATAGTCTAGTAAGCAAGTAGACTATAATCTAAGTGCCCACCCCATTGTTTTTCATGTCATTTAAGAATATTTTGAAGTTTTAAGGGCAGAATACGATATAAGAAAGGATGTTTGCAAAATAGGAAAAATGATAGGCCACGATTTGGTCGTAGATTTGGCTAAGAGGCCGTAGTAAGGGGTTGAAGGAAAACAAGGTCTGGACATGGGAGAAGAGAGGGGAAGTTAGGAAGGGATGTCACGTAGTATATTAATGCCAAAAATACACTACTAAATAGTCAATGGTGAGTCATATTTTGTTGTTTAAGTAATGGGTTAATTCCACTTTGTCCCCCCAAACTTTGGACGATTACCCATTTTAGTCCCTAAACTTTAAAATAGGACACTTAAGTCCCTAAACTTATAAATTGGGACACTTAAATCCCTAAACTTATAAAATGGGATACTTAAATCCCTAAACCCTTATAAAATGGGACACTTCGACCACCTCGACCACCACGGCATTTAGGATTCTGTTAACAATTTTTCTTAATTAGGAGGTATTTATAAGTTTAGGGACTTAAGTGTCCCATTTTAAAGTTTAAGGACTAAAGTGGGTAATCGTCCAAAGTTTGGGGGGACAAAGTGGAATTAACCCTTAAGTAATAGACAAAATATGTCCTACAACCAATATTTAGTGATGAAAGATTTGTACTTACACTATCGGCAGTCCAGCTAGTACATGTGAAGCATGTAATACCTTCTTTTTATAAGTACAAGGGTTAAACTGTATGTAATTGGTAATAAAGTTATTTAAATTCGATATTTTTCAATTTTTTTGACAAGATCAACATCAAATTACCATTCATAGTTTTTTTTTTTGGAAATCTCAAAATAGTTAATTGGATTTCAGTGGAGAACTAGTAATTCAATAAATATCTGAAACATCCAAAATTTTCTAAAGAATATTTAGGACTTAGTAATTTTATGCTATGTGCGTAGACTAAATTAAATTGAAAAATTGGATTTGTAGACCAAATTAATAAATTAGCTAATAATAGTACATTAATAGTTTATTAGTACTTAGTGCTCATCAATTATTACTTAGTTATCACTTATTAGTAATTTCGTATGTATATTAATATATCTAATTTGGTTATAACTAATTTAAAGATTTTGGCATTAATTGATTCCTCAAGAATCTAACTCTAAGTGTACTTTACAAATTATTTCAACAAATATCAAATATTAGATATATTTTTGTTTTATCGAATTCCAATTTATCTAAACTAAATCAGTTCAATGGTTTTCATTTTTGTTTTCCAAATTATGAACAACCCTACTTAGAATGGTCAAGAGGGAATGAAAAAGTTTGAGAGTTAGAATCAAGAAACTAATAAGTTAGAGATTAATGTCCATACCAACTAAACTAAATCAAAGAATGATTGGTTTATTGATTCTGGCTGCAATAATCATATGTGTGGTAAAAAGGAAATGTTTTTTGATTTGGATGAGTCATTTCAAACTTTTGTGAGATTTGGAAATGATGAAATGGTGCCTATTCTTGGAAAAGGTAAAATTAAAATTATTCTACAAAACGGTTCCTCTAATTATATCTCTGATGTCGTTTATGTGCCAAGTTTTTATCATAATTTATTGAATTTGGGGTAGTTGTTAGTAAAAAATATGTGATCTGCATTTTAAATATCATAATGGTACAATTAGTAACGATAAATTGGGATTAATTTCCAAGGTAAAAATGAAGTAGTTTGTGGCATCTTTCTCTTAACTATGGAGATTTACCTTGCTTTGATCCTATGATTTTTGGTGATTCTTGGTTGCAGTATTTGCATTTTAGACATTTGAATATTGCAAGTTTAAATTTTCTTGCGAAGAAGAAATTGATTTCGAGATTGCTTTTTATCAATTATCCTGAGAAGTAGTGTGAGTCTTGTATCTTGAGAAAGAAACACAGAGATCCTTTTCCTAAAGGCAAGGCTTGGAAGGCGAAGCGACCATTGGAGTTGATTCATTTAGATTTGTGCTCACTTGAAGTTCTTTCCATTGGTGGCAGTAGGTCTTTTATCACCTTTATTAATGATTTTAGCAGAAAGACTTGGGTGTATTTTTTGAAGAATAAAGTTGATGCATGTGATGTGTTTAAAAGTTTCAAAATGTATGTGGAAAAGCAGAGTGTCTACAATATTAAAATCTTGAGAACTGATAGGGGCACTGAGTTTCTTGTGTGTGATAATTATTTGGCAAACCATGATATTAAACATCAGTTGATAGCTAGATATACTCCTCAACAAAATGGTATAGCTAAGAGGAAGAATAGAACTGTGATGGATATGGTTAGAGCTAAGATTCATGCTAAAAATATGCCTAAAGCTTTTTGGGTGGAAGCTATTTCCTGTGCTATTTATATCTTAAACAGGTGTTCTATAAGAAACAATTTTGGGAAAACCCCACTGGAGGTTTGGAATGGTAAGAAACCAAATATCTCCCACTTAAAAAGTGTTTAGTTGTCTTGCCTATACCCATGTTCCAGATGCTTTGAGGAAGAAATTGGACGATATGATAGAAAGATGCATTTTCTTGTATATAGTAACGAGACTAAGAGATACAAGAAAGATGCATTTTCTACAACCCATATATAGGAAAGGTGATTATTAGTAGAGATATCACATTTGATGAGTAAGGATCTTGGAATTGGGCAAGAAAAGAGCCTGAGACATCACTAAAGAATCCACTTGTACCTCCATGTTTAGCAACAAGTTTGAGTAGACAGTTTGAAGAGTAGATTGCACAGTCACACATTGATTCTTCAACTTCTACTGCACAACCTAAAACATCCGACCTGATAGAAAAGAAAAGAAGAGAAAAGACAAGTTAGAAAGGAAAAGAAAAGAAGAGAAATGATACAAGTTTCTTTTCAAGTTGTTTAATTGAGAGTTTAGAAAAGAAAAGAAGTAAGTAGTTTTCTTTTATTTGGAAGTTGAAGACAAATGAAAAGAAATGATAGTTAAATAAGTTACTTTACAAATATGCCTTTTCTATAAGTAGTAATATTTAGGAAACTTGTTCATTTGCTTCCTTATCCATCTAAAATTATTGCTGGTAATAGATTTATTTTATGAGTCTATTAAGTAATAAATTGATAAAGTATTTAGTAGTAAATTTATTCTCAATCCATAATTCTCATGCCTTTAATGCTTAAGTCAAGCAAAACTAAAATGACCCATAGAAAGTAAAATAAGAATGAAAGAAATTTGATCACTAACTTATGAAAGAAAAAGAGCCCTAAAAGGCCACCTACTTCTTTGACGGCACCAAAGAAGCAATTAAGTTCTTTAGAAAGGAGGAGAAAATGTGAGATGATGTTTTCTAGTGACTAGGTTTTGTTCAAAAGAGGGATTTATCGGGAATTAAATACTTTTGCATTACCTTTTTAAGGATAAATCTGTCATATTTGAAAATTGCACTTAAATCATTCTCTTTCCTTTCGTTTCAGCCCAATTTTGGGCAAAAAGTTTTTCGAGGGTGAGAGGAAAGTAAAATTGTGTCAAATCCTTTCTTTTCATCACTTCTACTCCCCCAACAACCAAAAGAGCAGGGCATTCGTCCAAATCCCTTCCTTTCTATTCATTTCCTCCCTCCCAAACTAGCTATTTTGAAAAACAATATGCTAGATGTCTTGGCTTACAGATGGACTTCAAGGAAAATTTTACAAAATAGCTCCATTGAGACTTTGAAAATTGTATCTTGGTGTGAAATAAATTATAATATGACTCTCAAAGATTCAAACTATGCATTTAGGCCCAATAAGTGAGGGAAATGTTGATTGGAGCTCCTATGAATTTAACAAATTGGTCCAAGAGGTCAATTGAACAAGAAGAAAAATAAAGGAAGGTCTAAAAATCAAGTTACATGCAAAGGTTCGATAGGACAAACTATCAGTAAAAAGTATAAACACATATTTTTTCAATTTATTTTTATAATTTAGTAAAGTCCAAATTACCGGGCATCACACAAATTCACTTAATATTCCTTAGTTTTCTTCATATAATTACTATAATCATTAAGTAGTAAAGTCAATTTGCAATCTACAATATTAAAATTACACATAAATTAGCAAAAAAATGCATTAAAAGTATATAAATCAAAAGTTTTCCAACAATAATAGTGTCTAATATTTTTAAATTACATGAAAAATAATAATAAAACATGATCAAATCAAATATAATAATAATAATAGGTCGAGCTTTAATCAGGTTCAACCTATAAAGACACAAACTCGACTTATATTTTAATTGGGTCTCAGTTCTAGGTTAAAGTTCTATCCGTCCCAAAATTATAATAGGCTCAATCCTTTTTCTTTTGGATTGAATGGGTCGAGCTCCAATTGGCGAGGCTCTTTTCTTTCAGGCTGATTAGGTCGAGCTCCGGCCAACGCGGCCCTAACCTGGATGTCGGGGAGAGAGGGCGTATCCTTCCAATAGTAAATGGGCTGATGCTGAATAAATCAAATCTGCTAGCCCACACTAAGTCGGGTCAGACATTAGATCATATATTGTGCAGTAGTTTCACGTTTTTAACCTTTTGCGCGTCGCGCGATTGGATCCAAAACACGGACGACAAAACCAGTTGCTTCTCATGTCACGCACAACTTCTTCTCTTTTGGTTCTTTCCGTTTCAAATTAAACTCTTTTTTCTCTTTCCAATTCGGAAATCTTTTTATGAACTAAAAAAGAAATGGCAAGTGGGTGTTGTTGGAGTGGTGCAATAATTTCATGCCCAACATCAGGTCCCAGGAATAATCTTGTAGATTTTGCATCAACAGGGAGCAGAAGAAGAAGAGTTGAATTGGGAAGTTATGCAAAAACAACGAAGCCCCGTTTTGTTGTGAGAGCTGCAATGGTGGATTCTTATGAGGGTTCTTCCAATTTCATTCAGCGCATGGAACGTGCCTGGTTAATCTCTCAGGTGAACTCCCCATCCCACTTTTTCCTCATTTGAATTTTTTCTTTTGTGAAAAATTTTTGTGGGTTTTTGGATTCAACCCTTTTTCATTTCTGTGGAGATGCTCAAGATTAGAACAATGGATGGTGTTTTTTTTTTTTAAATATATATAAATAAATTGCTCAGCTAGTCACGTCGATGAAGTAATTTTTTTTTTAAATCTCATTTAGTCATATGATTGATGAGTTTAGCTGGATAAGAGAATTTTTTCCAGGAAAGAGTTAATTTTATTATTGTTGTTTAGTAAATTTTGAAGCTCCAATTAGTTCGTGGTATAGATTTAGTTGTAGTATGAAGCTCTTAGCCTTTTTTTTCTTTTTTCTTTTTTTGTAATTTTGTTGAATCATCAAGAAATTTTCAGTTTTCTGTTTCTTTTATTATTATTTTTTGTCTATTCATCATTCACAATATGTTTAATTTGCTGCGGAAAGTTATGCTTGACAATGCTCTTTATCCTCATCTAGAAGGCACATTTGTTTTTTTTTTTTTGGGGGGGGGGGGGGGGGGGGGGTTGGGTGGGGTGTGGTTGGTGTGTGGTGTGGTGGTGGGAGAAAATCTTTTGTGGAGTTATTGATTGGTTACTTTTGGGGGAGAGATCACATGCTTGTCAAAATTGAATGCATCACCGTATCCCTTCTAAAAAAGAGAGTTATCGATGGAGCAAATAGTTTTGATGGTAGAACTTCAAGAGTCAAAAGCAGACTATGTTCATCTGCTGTGCTTTTTCAGGTCATCTGATTGGAGCTCTGCTTTTTCTTCCTTATATTTCAAGTTTAATAATTCATCTGATCCTTTAGCTTGCTACAGATTACTTTCAATACAACTTTGATTTTGTTAAACTATATTGTTTGTGGAGCATTACGTTGTATATTTGTAGTAGATGTTGTGAGAACTTCTCTGGGGGAACTGACTGATAGGATAGGAGTTATATATACTAACTTGAAGAATTATTTGTCTGGCAATTTAACTGTCAAAAGCAACTTAGTTTATATAGTTAGATTGTATTAACTCCCAATTGCTAAAGGCACTTTCAAAAAGTGACTAATCCAGAGGTTAACATAACTTTATGGTTGCCAATCAAGTATTTTCTACTTCTAAAGGGATTAGCTGGTTTAGTGTTATTCTTCTACACCAGCTCTCACACTTTCATAGATCAGAAAGTTACTTTCATGTTTGTTGCCTTTCTTCATTTTGAGGTCAAATGACTTGGTAATATCAATCTGTTTTTATCTAAAAAAAAAATTACCTGCATGTTCGTCTTTTCTCTAGCTAGTCATAACTCATTTGTTTGCTGCTTGAATTCCTTTTTCTGAAGAGGAGCTTGGATCATTCTTGAGGTGGATGAGTTTCATATAGAAGGGAATACAAAGCAACTGTGTTTCAGTAATTGTGTGAGTTCCTGCTATTTGTGAAAATAAGGAGGTGAAAGGTAGTAAAGGGTTGAATTTCACATACATTTCCCACTTCTACTTAGAAGGAAGGAGTACAACTCTTCTGGGACAAATTATTTTGAGCATTTATGTATTGGTGGTAGCCAGGTTGTCATGAAAAACCTGAATGGAAAATAATTATGAAAGTTTGTGAGATGTACATTATAATTACATTACCCACTGTGCATTCTCATTGGAAGTTCACGTACTTGATGGGAGTTCAAGCTGTTTCCAAAGCTCACAAATTATGGTATTGACAGGAGTTAAAACTGCCAGGAAGAATTGTTTCTGGAAAAAGAAGAAGGGCCTGTCATTTATGCAGCTAATCTGCTTTCTCCCCTTAATAAGCATTATGTATCCCTTGTTGAATTATTAGGATCACATCTGTTCAGTCAAACTAGTAGAAACAGTGTTCAGTCCTAAATTTCTATTCAGATTAGGAAGATTTGGAGGAACAGGTTACATCCACACAAGTCGTCAGTACTGGTTGTGAGAACTTGGTGGTGGAACATATGGGTTCAATCTATGAAAGGGTAATGTTGTAGGTTTTTCTTTGTGAAAATATATAGCTTTGGTGAAGGTGTAATTGCCAGACTTTAGTTTAATGTTGGGAAGAAGGTGGGCAAAGGTGTTGAAAGAAAGAACGCTTTACAAGTTTGCAGTGAGAGTTACAAGAGTAGAATATTTTTTTAGGAGTTTCGATAAGCAACAGTCTGTATTTTTTGCATCCTTTTTGCTTCTTGTCATGTAATTTGCATGAAAATAATACGTGTAATTAACAGATTTTCAACTCAGTACAATACAAATGAATCAGTCCTTAGTTGTTCATTGTTGGCAATGTTCACAGCAAAGAACCAAGTGATCGATAAAGTTAATTATTTGATGGTAACGTTCATGACATCATTGTTCATGTACAAATATCAATGAAATATACCGTGTGAAGAAGGTACAAAATCTATTAATTATGAGGCATATATCTGTCAACAAAGTATAATATGGATTTGACAATGTCCCAATATGTTGAGCGCAGCTATATTTAAGGTTTTAACACATCTTACATACCTGGATAGTTCCATTGAGGGCATTGGATTTGGGTGAAACAAAGGGCAGGGACATAGTTGAAGCAAGCTGATGTCTCACGCTTATTAGCAATTCCTTGTTAAGGACCAGCAATAGATTGAGTTGTTCACATTTACTCATCTGGATGAACCTACAGATTATTGTCATTAGGAAAAGGCTGCATCTAAACATTGAACTAGCTGGTTATCTGTATAACGCATGCTGGTTTTGTTGGTAGGCTGTAAGAGCAATTTTGGCATTTCTGAACACTTTATGTGACCTCAAAACTAGTGTTGAGATAATGAGGGAAAAGGATCATTTTTTAAGATGGAAGAATGCTGTATAACATAAAGTTGTGTAGCATATTCCATATAACCAAGTAAATTTGCACCTCAAAAGTACATGTATCTTATAAATGGCAGTGTTTAAAGAAGGGATATGTTCTCTCTCATTTCTTCTTCCTCTTTTGCTTATTGCAAGCATAAAGTGAGACAAGGTATGTGTGTCTCTCCAAAGGGAAAATTTTCATGGAATCTCCAGTTTTTGCCCCTTTTTGGATCAAAGTTGAGAGTTAGTATTGCTTAAAAGAAAAAGTGTTGAGTTAATATTATTTACATATAAAGGTAAGGTATTTTGAGCTTGCTTGCCTTACTATTTTCTAGTTGGATATTGTGTCCTTTGGAAAGAAAGAGTGTATGTAACATGAAATTTACAACTGTTAAGCTATGGAAACTTGCACTCTTTTCCTGAATCAATACCTGGTTTTGACACTGTTTCAGGACTAAAGCTCAAACTGCCTTAGGCCCAACTGCCATTTTTTCCATTTGTGAATGCTTTTTGCTGATAAAACTCCTTGTAGATAATTAGAGATGCTCATTCACTGGAATGTAGGTTACAATGAAAATTTACCATTTGGAAAAGAATCAAAACATTGTTCAGTAACCCTATACAGAGAAAGGTAATTTTCATTGATTTTGATTATTATAGCATCATAATTTAAACTGACTATTCCACCGATGTCTAACCATTGCGGTTTTTGCCTATTACTAGCATGGCACAGTAATTTGCATTTAGTAGCAAGAAAGTATCCTTACTTTTGCATTTCCATTTTTAACAGAAGATAGATTAGTAATTCGGGAGTTTGCCAGCTTGCTAGATGAATAAAGGCGGGTGCTGAGTGAGAATTCCCAATTTGCAATGAGTTTAATGCCTAGAGGTTCAGGAATGGAGCTGGTTGCTCGGAGTTTTCTCTACTCTGCAGCTAGACGAGGGTTTCTAGGTTGTGTATGAACCTCTGATAACCCCCCCAGGGTTTAAGTTTGTTCAGATGAGTACTCAAGAAAAAATGTAGCTTACTTTTCAGTAGGAATTGGAAGAGTAGGAGTCTTAGGGCTGTATCTAGGGTCAAAAAAGAGGTTTAACCGAAGCAGGAGTGCTAGTAGGAAAACATAATACATGAAAGAAGAGAATGCGATAAATGCAGAGTAGTTGGAATCTTGGGGCTCTATAGAGGCTCTAAAAATCAGGTTTGAAGATAGCAGTGCAAGTTTTTGAGATTGGGAGGAAAGATATGAGAGAGAGAGAGATATGCAGAGTAGTTGGAATCTTGGGGCTCCTTTAGGGCTCAAGAAATCAGGTCTGAGCACAGCATTACCAGTGCTGCAGGTTTGAAGGAAAGATAAGAATGTGAGAGAGAATGGTTTTTTTTTTTTTTTTTTTTTTTTTTTTTCGGGTGTTTTGTTTTGGGGGGTGGGAGGATGATAAATATTCTTACTTTGTGCAGATTTTCTACCTTAACATGAATGCCATGCCCTTGACTGCAAGTTTAAAACTCACTCACTCCATAGGTGCTTAGCTTATGTGACTTAAGTTTCATCATGTTTTCTATTCTGTTAGTAAACCTTCTGAAGCTGGAAAAGCTAATGTCACTTCCTCTAGCTGTAATAAATCTGCATCTTTTTTTTTTGGGTAGGTAAATAAGACGTTTATTGGTAGCTTCCAAAGTCTAAGCATTGAATGGTCATTTTTCTTGCTCATATATTTAGCATAAAGATTGAGTAGGAATGAAATTTTTTGATATCAATCACATTGGCATGTCAGCTTGCAGATTAAAAATGTTAGAATGCTTTGGTCTGATTATGACAGAATCAATTGACAAACAACAAAGGAAACCCTTATTGTGAAAATTATTATATGACTCCAATTTTGTAGCAGATGTTTTCATCGAGCATGACTCCTGATTTCTGGAGAAACTAGTCAATTTGATGTCTGTTCAATGGATTCTTTTAGTTATGCTGGAGTCCTTGTGTCTGTATTTGAGTTCTTGCCTGATACACCTACTCTCGCTTTCAGCAACCAAGACCTGTGGCTTGCTCTTCTTGCAATTCGAATGGGCATGTAGACTGCAAGTGGTGCAATGGTACTGGTTTCTTCATTATTGGTGACAACATGTTGTGTCAAGTACCATCACGGAATACTAGCTGCGTTATCTGTGCAGGAAAGGTAATTTATGGATTCTGAGATCTGAATATGCTGACTTTTAGATAATGTAATTGTATTTTGTGCTTCCAAAATCAATTATCACCTTACAGAATGTTCATCCTCGTGTTTCAGGGTTCCATGCGCTGCTCTGATTGTAAAGGAACAGGCTATCGTGCGAAGTGGTTGGGGGAGCCTCCCATTGCCAAGTAGTATGGCATGATTTTTGGCTGGTAAACAATGCAACAATGCTAAGCAGCTGTAGAAATGGCTGCTACCATTACAAGAATTCAGTATACTGGTTGGAAGATGGGTTTTAACAGGAATCTCATTTAACTTTTGATTCTTTCATAGAATACATGGCAGTTGACAGAAGGGCCTTAAATAATTTGATTATTGACTTCACAGTTTTAACAACATATATGTTTATAGGAATGAGTCCTATGTATCTCATATGATGGTAATTACAGTGTTTTCTCTCCTCCCGTTCATTAGAGAAGAAAAAAACTATCTCTGTATATCATGTACATCAATAGAAGAAATTAAAGAACTTAAAATCTTCCCCTATTCTTGTTCATAATAAGCATATTTCTTAATGGGATAATTTTTTTTTTGGTTTTTTTTGTGTGTGTGTGTGGGGGGGGGGGGGGGGGGGCGGGTGGGGTTGGGGTGTTCGTGACAGTGTATTATACTTTCCCTCGAATTTTCTTGGAAAAGATTTATTTCATACGCTACATCTATGTATCGATCTTTTTTTTAAATCAATTTAAAAAGAAGGATTATGTGCTAATAAATATATGCCATTTCAGTTTTGGCTGAAAAGTAATTGCTTGGGCGATCAAACCAGCCTTTTTCGGGTTTTGAGTTCAAATATAGTTGTGTGAAGCTATCATATATACATTCTAGAATATACAAAACAAACAACTCATTATTTTTCCCACAAACAAATCATAATAATGAATTTGCATCAATTCCATTTTGAATTATATCAAACACAAATAGGTAATCGATAAAATAAAAGTTGTTATTCTTCAATAATTGTACGAGCTGATTGATAACTCTTTTAGGAAACTAATTAATAACTCAGACATTGTTGATATTGAAACCAGGCGAAATTATCTGTTTATAAAGTAATTACTGAATAGATGGGGGCTCTTTGAAAAAAAGGAACAGAATAGATAGGGGAATAATATGGTACAAAAGCTATTGGGCGAATTTCTAAGAATATTGTTAAAATTGAAAAAGTTTAAAAAATTGGGGGTATTCGAGAGGGGGTTCTGGTTTAAGGATCGCCGCATTTTAGGTAAGCGGCTATGAATAAAATTAGAATTAATTTGTATTTATTTTTAGTTGCTGTGATTTTGTATAATTTCTTCAATTTTTTTTCCTCCAAGCTTTCGCTGCTCATTAGATGAGCGGCAAAAGGTTGCCGACACCGACAAGCCTGACGATGACTTGACAGGACGTCAGGACTACTTTTTGACTTTTCCTGCTGAGATCCAAATTATTTGCCTCATACGGACAGGAGGCCCAAGGTGACTTTTTATGCAAATTTGATTTGCGGCGTCAAAATTTTTTATTTTTTTCCACCGTTGTGATGTGATCAACGGATGTTATCGGCCAAAATATTTTCTTTTAAAGTGAAAAGGCTTGATTTGCGCAAAAATTAATTTTTTTAACTGAAAAAGAATATTTTTAAAATAAAACCGCAAATCTCGATTGCGGCGACAGTTTTTCCACCGTCAATACCACCTACCCAACATATCCAATGGTTGTCACTGATGCTCTTATTATTTCTTTATAAAAAAAGCTAACGGCCATGCACTAATTTTTTTTTAAAACTAAACTAATCAAAGTTCAGTATTTAGTCAAAAACAATTTGTAGTCAAAGCAGTACTACAATTATTTGTTTGCCGACAATAACTATTCTGTCCCATCTTCACGGATAACCTTAACTTTTCTCTCTTTTCTATATATTTACTTGAGAAAACCCACTTCCTTCACGACTTTTCTCTTTCTGGTGTGATCCTCATCTTCTTCTTCATTGTTTTCACAAATTTTTCTTGTATTTTTCTCTTTCTGGTGGTCCTCATCTCATATTTCTCCTAGATTTTCGAGGATAACTGATCGATTAAGACAAGGATTCAGGAAAGCAACATTACAATTTGAGGGGTGGATCGGAAAGAAATTTTATAAAGAAACGATATATCATTGACAAGGTTAGTTTATTTAATAATTTTGTTATAATAATTTTATAATATTTGCAGTTATGTTGAGTTCTAAATATTATGCTGCTTTACATTTATTTAATTTTGGAATGAGATATTTATTTATAGTTTGCAGTAATCTTTTATTTATGATTTACAATAGTCTTTTATTTATGATTTATTTAAGGTTTGCTGTAGTCTTTTAGACGAATTAATAATGAATACTAATAGTAAAATATACTATTAAATGATTATTTATTGATATTAATGGTCAAATGAATAAAAGGTGATAGTTTTTAAGATTTAATAGTCGTTGACAGGCGAATTAATATTTACATTTAAGATTATTTAATAGTCAAATGATAAGGTTAGTCTTTTATGGTTATTAAAGAAATTTTTTTTAAAGATTATTTGTTGACGGATTTTAGAAATAATTTTATAGAGGTAGTAGTCTTTTAGGCGAATGAGAAATAAAAGGTAAATAATGGTAAATGTTAAATAGTAAATAGTAAATAGTAAGTGGTAAATAATAAGTGGTAAATGGTAAATGGTAAATGTTAAATAGTAAATAGTAAATAGTAAATAATAAGTGGTAAATGGTAAATGATAAATAGTAAAAAGTAAGTGGTATTGTAAAAGCGATTTTTTAAGAATATTGTCAAAATTGAAAAAGTTCAGAAAATTGGGGCTATGTGGGATGGGGGGGAGATTGCTAAATAAGCGGTCGCCGCAATTGAGAGGTGAGGCTACTAATAAAAAGAGTTTTAATTTTCATTTATTTTGGTTTGATTTTTTTTTAAAAAAAAACGCTTCGCTGCTCATGAAGCGGCGAAGCTTTTGTCTTTATGTGTCGCCGCTCATTTGATGAGCGGCGATACATTCTTGTTTTTTTTTCAAAGCATTCTTCATACCTTTTATTATTTCATATGTAATTGTTAATAAGTTATTTAATGTTTAATAAAAGGTAGCGCGACCAATTTTTTTCTTACCGTTTAAGGCCCGTAACCTTAAATACGCGTAATTAGGTTTTACGTTTTACATGAAATACTAATTTTCAAATTACAATGTAACACTTTTCAAATTAAAATTATTAAATCATACTACTAAATTTCTATTATAAACTAAAATTATCAAAAATTTAAAATATGATATTAGAATAATGTTAAATTTATAAATTAAGATGATAATCGAGTATGCTATTAAATTACTAATTTTATTTACCTAAGTCATAGTTTTAAATTTTATAATATTATTATCGCAATCAATAATGATAAATAATACAATATTTATAGAATATAATAATTAGTATATAAACTTAAATAAAAATTAGAGTTTAGGGTTTAAATAATTGGTATGTTATTAAAAACACTCTAAAATTTACCTAAGTCATATTTTTGAAACTTTTAATGGTAATGCTAAATTGAATAATGATAAATAATGCAACATTAAACAATATTTATAGAATGTAATAATTAGCAATAAAATGAGAGTTTCGATAATTATTTGAAAAAAAATATTTTTAAAATCACCCATCAACGCGCCTCTTGTCCTTATCTCGCGGGGTGTTAGAACAATCACATTTCCAATGAATTCTTTCATGTGGTAGATGTCGTCCTAATTGTAATCGTTGGGACCTCCGAGGCAGTGCATGAACTTGTTCAGGTGTTTGATCATCGTCATCATTAACGGAGGGATCGAATACCGAAGTTTGATCGCATCTAGAACAAGAACCCTGTATAGGCGCTGTGAAAGAAGCACTAATGGGAACACTGTCGTCGTTCATATGCAAAGCAGGTGAGAAACCAGCCGAGGTCCCTAGGAAATGGTGCATTTGGTCAAGATTATCCTAAAACTGAATTTCTGGACACATCGTTGTAGCAAGTATTGTAAACGACGGTGCAGCAGCAAACGTATAGCCAAATACAGGTATGGGAGTAGGTGTGTCACTGAAATGACCTCCAAAAGCTGGCACAGTAGGAGGTGTAAAAAAAGCTTTATTATGAGAAAAGTGTGTGCCAATAGGTGGATCATAACCGGATAGTGATGAAGTTTGTGTTATATCTTCGACCGGCACATGAATAGCATGCGTGGAGATGCTCCCTCTGTGACATCTAACTGTTTGTTTCCTACCACAGACTTCCCTAGGTAGATGCTCAACAGGCATCTGAAAAAGGGCAGCAGAAGAGGCAGATTGACCAACATCTTGACGGTCGAATGGACCAACTACTATTTTATGTCCTAGATTCAGGTACAGTAATGCCCCAAATGCCTCCTCACGAATGGTTGTTAGTCCCCAATGATCACACTGTGTTGGATTTGAGGGATTGAGATACATCCCACAAATCGAACCGATCTGAGACATCGAATCAACCTAACAAAAAGAGAAATTTGTATATTATAGTCATATTATATGTTAATAAATAAACATGTAATGAGATTTGATTACATAAAAAGGGAAAGTGTTTAATAATTTACCAAGTAATTGAACTGTCTCCCATCTGGCAGATGAGCATCATCTACTGCTTGCCATGAAACAGGAGATGCTATATAGCGTACAGTAATGTTCTGGTACCATACAATGTACTCATCTGAAGGCATTAATGGATCGCTACGATATTCACCAACAACTGATTGAGTATAATGTTCCCAATATTGCACCCAATGACTATGGTACTGGGCCCAATCCTTTCCGGAATGGCCTGAGCGATCTAAAGAATGTAATTTCTTATCCGTGTCTGTGTCAACGGAGGCAGGTATCGGTTGAAATAACCCAAATTGTCGTAGTACCCGTTGTGAAAAGTGAAATTCCACAATCTCCCAATATATCAACGGAACTACTGACCGCCATATGTGCTGTCCGACTGAGCAATAAGCAGGGAGCTGTGCAACAAGGTCGGTAGAATACGGCTCCCAGATAAACTATGATAATAAATTTGTTCAACTAAGTGCGATTGTAAATACATATTGAGAGTTTGCTATCAAAATTGTATATTAGTTTGAGTATCTTGCCGACTCCTATCTTGGTGAGTACATCACAAAATAATGAGACGACATGCGATGACACGTATCTAGTCGTATGTTCTCCAACCAACGACCACCTCCGGAAAAATTATCGCCTTGTACAGCAGGAAAGAAGACGGTCAGACGAATCTTGGGCATCCTCTCCCTGACCCATAATTGTAAAAAATACGAAATTTTCACTAAAAATCACTATTGTATTTAAATGAAATATGGACGTGCAATGATTCCAAAATTATGCATGCAGTACCTACAAAAGCATGTACGGGCTAGCTGTGTAGCTTGTGGTTGCGTAAGACGCTTTACACAGATGGTAATATAAACAGGCAAGTGTGGCGCTGCCCCAACTGAAATTACTCAAAGTCTCTAGGTCTCATAAGTAATTCAACTAGTGGCAACTTACAACATTTCCACACGTATCGGCAAATAATTGTCCAGCAAATAAGATCAAAATATAGCATCGAATATGTTGTCGAACTAATTCCTCCGATGCATCATCTGGAAGAGGCTCGTACAAAAAGTCAAATATTGGAACAAGTTTCAACCTTCTATCCTTAAAGTGTCGTGTCTCAGATCTAAAACCTAGAAGCTCATCGATTAATTGCTTCTTGTGTGTAATATTTCTATTTCGATCAACAAGTGTCACTGGTAATTCGTCGACACGTAGACCCCATAATACCTCCACGTCCTGCAAAGTGACTGTGGCCTCACCAACAGGAAGATGAAATGTGTGGGTCTTCTGCCTCCATCGCTCAATAAGCATTGTAATCAACCCATGATCAATTTCAAAATAGCCTGCCTGTACGATCCCACAAAAACCTATTACATGAAGGTAATTTGCTATCCGAGGATACAGCTGATCTCGTACAAGATTTCAAAAAAAATCGTTAGCTCGTTCTATATCGAGTAGACTTTCCTGCCCTAAAAACAAGGTCTTCAATCGATGGGTATCCTGGAAATATAATATGCCATCTTCGTGCGGACCATGTATAGGATCGGGAGTCTATCTAGGCCAATATGACATGTTTAGGATAATCTGCACAATCAAATATTTATTAATAGTCGACATACAGTCTCAATTTTATTAAATTATACGTCAGCAATAGACATATAGTCAAAAACTCGAGCGAACAACTAACATAACACATAATCAACGACTATACAACCTTTAACTAATTTTTCATCCCGTTCATGTTTTTACACATGAAAATGACTAGAATAAGAGCAATTGGAGGCGTTGTGGCCTGTCTGTGAACAGTGATTACAACGACGAGGTGCATCGGGACATCGACGATTCATTTGGTTATGTATTCTAGGAATGGCCTTAGGGCCAGGTCTCTTTTGTTTAATTCTTCCTACATCATAGTTAAGTCGCAACTCCGAAGGGATTCAATAAGTCGAATCTGACAGAGATTGAAACTGTCCTTGAAGCGAAGATTGCCGGCTAAAAATGTGTGCACGTGACCTACTAGATGGTACGGATTTGTATCCGACCTATAACAAATTGCAAATACGTGCGAGCATGGAAATCTAAGATCAACCCACTTGCCACATGTACATGTGTCATGCCCAAACTTAACAATCTGTGCATTGCCACCCTTTCCATTATCGCATCGACCAGTAGTAACGCAATATATTTCGCCTCTATGATCATATACTTGGATTGAGTATGTCCTTGCTTTTAGTTCATTTTTCAAGAATGGCTTCCATATTTCTTTAAGAAAAGCATACATGGTGTTGAAGACCAATTTCTGCTTCAACGTAGAGTTCAACAATTTGATTAAAATGAACTGTACTCATGTTGTTATTGATAATGATCGAACATTGCACAATACATTGTTGAAGCACTCAGCTGCGTTCGTCGATGTGTGGCCCCACCGATATTCCCCATCCTTGCATAATGCCCACTGTTCCGGTTTGACAGAACCGCCATTCAACCATTTATACGCCTCTTCGTTTAACAACCATATTTGTTCCATAAATGCCTCATATTTTTTGGCTTGATTTGCTGCTCCGGCAGCCCACATAAGATCCTTCAATTTGGACAATAATAACTGACCGACGATTAAACTCATATTTAGTGGGTATTCATACTATGCATTCTCAATCTAATATTAAAAAATATGCATATCTTTGATTTCAAAATTTTTGCGCAAAATTGCTCTGTACGTGTACTAAATAGTATCGGTGCACGACCATTGGTTCTTTCCACTCTAGCAAAGTATTTATAGTGTGTGTTATGCCCTTGTGTCTAATTAAAATAACGCATATATTTTCCACCTCACGGTACACATGACGTCGCAAATGCGACATGAACCATGTCCAACTCCGATTTGTCTTCTCGTCTACAAGTGCGAATGCAAGTAGCCATTGCCGATTGGAGGTATCAAAACCAACAGCAACCAATAATTTTGTTTTGTTTGTGCCCTTCATAAATGTGCCGTCAATACAAATAACTGGTTTAAGGTGTCGAAATGACTAGATCACCGGCCCAAATGTCCAAAACACGTAATGAAAGATGCTGCATCTAGCACTGCTTTGCGGATGGTGCTCCCACTCGACAACTGTTCCGGGATTGGCTTTGACCAATTCCTGCATGTACGTAGGGAATGCAGCTATAGAAGTTGGCCAATCACCATACACAATATCAATCGCAAGTCGCCTAGCATACCATGTTTTTTTGTACAAAATATTCATATCAAAAGCACGTTTAATGCTCGTTTGTATTTCTTTGATGGCATACACCGGACCATTCTGGACGTGATGTATTATGTACTCGGCTACAATTCCGAACTCAATTGTCGGTGGTCATTCGAATTCAAAACTCGCACACACGTGTGTTCCTTCACAAATGTTACAATCTTCCACATGTTATGTGTGCATCTTAGAGTGGCTCTTAGCTGTCAATTACATGGAAGCGAAGCACTATGAGATTTGCAGCGGACATACCAAGTGGTCGGTTTACTTTCTCGCACTTTGTACTCCCTGTTGTGCTTGATGGACCAGAGTTTGACAGCTTTCTGCACGTCGTTCTTTGTTTCAAAAACCATTCCCAATCTAACTTCCTTTGTCCGCTCATCCCACACATTGTACTCCGTCGAAACTCCCTTCTTAAAATGATCAAAATTCAGTGAGGCTTCCACACCTTCAAGGTCATTTAGATGGACTGGCGGATTGCCAGATTCTGGGAATTAGAATTGGCAATCCACCTGTAAAACGTTCTTTTGAATTAGATGATTACACCATACTCGTTAAATTAGAATTAGATGGATAATCCAAAACTCCTGAGTCAGGAATCACAAAGAGTTTACAATTGGTTGGAAATCATCTACACCATACCTTCAAGGTGCCCATAGGTCAATTACGTGCTCACTTCAAAGTCATTTAGATGAACCGGCGGATTGCCAGATTCTTCATCCATTTAATTCTGCTCATCATCGTCCGAATCATCACCGTCAGATTCCAGTTTCGTGTCTTGATCAACATTAACGCCTTCACTCTCTGGTATGGTCGATAGAATTGTCAGATTAAAAATTTCCATTTGAGACAATTCATCAAAAGAACGATTTACCATCCTTGCACTTTTAGTTACCTCAGTATGAAACATACTGTTTGACTCCTTTTCAAAATCATTCTTGACTATTGATGTTTGTCCACCATCATGGTCACTGTGAATATGACGGGTTCGTGGCTCTACTTCTACATATATCTCACATGCCGTGTGTGGTGACATCTACTTCATATGATATAGCGTATCAATGTCATCTTCGCATTCCAATTGCACTCCAGTAAATATGTCTTGGCTAACAGCATTTCTAAACCATAGATTCAACTTGCAAATATTATGATCTAATTGCATGTAGGTGTACACTCTGTCCACCAATTCATCATAACTTATTCGATGTTTCACTAAAATGGCTTTTTTACACCGTGGAGGTTCATATGCGAATGATCCTCCGATTTCGTTTATTCTGCCTCCCCAATAAAATTGAAACATCAATGCAAGGTCCATCGACATTTTTTCCTAATCTTACGAATATTTTTATGTCAACTTATTTCTTTTAACAACATATCATGATTACTAATATTAATGCAATAAACGTTTTCATTGGTAATAGCACCACTAATAAAATAATCATCAATATCAAATGAATAAATAAAAATAAATTTATCAAACAAATAGTATTATTCACATTATTAGAGTAATGGTTTTCTTTAATTAATCATAGGTACTATTAGACTATAATTGTAGTACTGTAATTTATATTTTTAAAACTATTAGTATTACTTACTGCTTATTATTCATATTAATATTACTAAACTATAGATTAATAGTACTGGTATTATTAATGTATCAGTTACTATCTCACTATCTCACATTGTATTATTGTTATTTTTACTATATAATTTTAACCACTCACTATTTACTATTTACTATTTATTATTTATTTTTTACTATTTATTATTTATTTTTTACTATTTACCATTTACTATTTACTATTTATCATTTACCATTTACTATTTACTATTTATCATTTACCATTTACCATTTACCATTTACATTACCACTTACTTTTTATCGTTTACCATTTATCATATACCACTTATTATTTACTATTTACTATTTAACATTTATCATTTACTATTTACCACTTACTATTTACTATTTAACATTTACCATTATTTACCTTTTATTCTTCATTCGCCTAAAAGACTACTGCCTCTATAAAATTATTTCTAAAATCTGTCAACAAATAATCTTTAAAAAACTTCTTTAATAACCATAAAAGACTAACCTTATCATTTGACTATTAAATAATCTTAAATGTAAATATTAATCCGCCTGTCAACGACTATTAAATCTTAAAAACTATCACCTTTTATTCATCTGACCATTACTGTCAACAAATAATTATTTAATAGTATATCTTACTGTTAGTATTCATTATTAATTCATCTAAAAGACTACAGAAAACCATAAATAAATCATAAATAAAAGACTATTGCAAATTATAATAAATCGTAAATAAAAGACTACTGCAAACCATAAATAAAAGACTACTGCAAACTATAAATAAATATCTCATTCCAAAATTAAATAAATGTAAAGCAGCATAATATTTAGAACTTAACATAACTGCAAATATTATAAAATTATTATTAACAAAATTATTAAATAAACTAACATTGTCAATGATATATCGTTTCTTTATAAAATTTCTTTCCGATCCACCCCTCAAATTGTAATGTTGATTTCCTGAATCCTCGTCTTAATCGATCAGTTATCCTAGAAAATCTAGGAAAAATATAAGATGAGGACCACCAGAAAGAGAAAAATCTAAGAAAAATTTGTGAAAACGATGAAGAAGAAGATAAGGACCACACCAGAAAGAGAAAGAAAGAGAAAGGTCGTGAAGGAAGTGGATTTTCTCAAGTAAATATATAGAGAAGAGAGAAAAAATTAAGGTTGTCCGTGAATTTGGGGTAGAATAGTTATTGTCGGCAAACAAATAATTGTAGTATTGCTTTGACTACAAATTGTTTTTGACTAAATACTGAACTTTGATTAGTTTAGTTTTAAAAAAAAATTAGTGCATGGCCGTTAGCTTTTTTTATAAAGAAATAATAAGAGCGTCAATGACAACCATTGGATATGTTGGGTAGGTGGTATTGACTGTGGAAAAACTATCGCCGCAATCGAGATTTGCGATTTTGTTTTAAAAATGTTCTTTTTCAGTTAAAAAAAATTATTTTTTGCGCAAATCAAGCCTTCTCACTTTAAAAGAAAAAATTTTGGCCGATAACGTTCGTTGATCACATTGTGGAAAAAAATAAAAAATTTTGACGCCGGAAATAAAATTTGCGGCGTCAATTAAAAAAAAAAATTTTGACGCCGCAAATAAAGAGTAGGAAAAGTCAGCTTTTTAAACTATAAAAAAAAAATTGAATACCTCCTGTCCGTATGAAGCAAATAATTTGGGTCTCAAGTAGGAAAAGTCAAAAAGTAGTTCTGACGTCTCAAGTAGGAAAAATCAAAAAGTAGTCCTGACGTCCTGTCAAGTCGTCGTCAGGTTTGTCGGTGTCGGCAACCTTTCGGATGAGCGGCGAAAGCTTGGAGGAAAAAAAATCGAAGAAATTATACAAAATTACAGCAACTAAAAATAAATACAAATTAATTCTAATTTTATTCATAACCGCTTACCTAAAATGCGGCGACTCTTAACCAGAACCCCCTCCCGAATACCCCCAATTTTCTGAACTTTTTCAATTTTAACAATATTCTTAGAAATTCGCCTAATGTAAGTGGTAAATGGTAAATGATAAATAGTAAATAGTAAATGGTAAATGATAAATAGTAAATGGTAAATAGTAAATACTAAATAGTAAGTAGTAAAAATTAAATAATAAATAGTAAATAGTAAATAGTGAGTGGTTAAAATTATATAGTAAAAATAATAATAATACAATATGAGATAGTAAGATAGTAACAGATACATTAATAATACCAGTACTATTAATCTATAGTTTAGTAATATTAATATGAATAATAAACAGTAAGTAATACTAGTAGTTTTAAAAATATAAGTTACAGTACTACAATCATAGTCTAATATTACCTATGATTAATTAAAGAAACCATTACTCTAATAATGTGAATAATACTATTTGTTTGATAAATTTATTTTTATTTATTCATTTGATATTGATGATTGTTTTATTAGTGGTGCTATTACCAATGAAAACGTTTATTGCATTAATATTAGTAATCATGATAAGTTGTTAAAAGAAATAAGTTGACACAAAAATATTCGTAAGATTAGGAAAAAATGTCGATGGACCTTGCATTGGTGTTTCAATTTTATTGGGGAGGCAGAATAAACAAGACCGGAGGATCATTCACATATGAACCTCCACGGTGTAAAAAAGCTGTTTTAGTGAAACATCGAATAAGTTATGATGAATTGGTGGATACAGTGTACACCTACATGCAATTAGATCGGAATGTTTGCAAGTTGAATCTATGGTTTAGAAATGCTATTTGCCAAGACATATTTGCTAGAGTGCAATTGGAATGCGAAGATGACATTGATACATTATATCATATGAAGTCGATGTCACCACACACGGCATGTGAGATATATGTAGAAGTAGATCCACGAACTCGTCATATTCACAGTGACCATGATGGTGGACAAACATCATTAGTCAAGAATGATTTTGAAAAGGAGTCAAACAGTATGTTTTATACTGAGGTAACTGAAAGTGCAAGGATGGTAAATCGTTCTTTTGATGAATTGCCTCAAATGAAAATTTTCAATCCAACTATTCTATCGATCATACCGGAGAGTGAAGGTGTTATTGTTGATCAAGACACGGAATCAGAACCCAACAGTGATGATTCAGACGATGATGAGCAGGATCAAATGGATGAAGAATCTGGCAATCCGTCGGTTCAATCGGCTGCCGGTCCGTCGACCTCATATCATATACCAGTCCATCTAAATGATCTTGAAGGTGTGAAAACCTCACTGAATTTTGATCCTTTTAAGAAGGGAGTTTCGGCGGAGTACAATATGTGGGATGAGCGGACAAAGGAGCTTAGATTGGGAATGGTTGTTGAAACAAAGAACGATGTATAGAGAGTTGTCAAACTCTGGTTGATCAAGCACAACAGGGAGTACAAAGTGCAAGAAAGTAAACCGACCACTTCGTATGTCCGCTGCAAATTCCGTAGTGCTTCGCTTCCATGTAATTGGTAGCTAAGAGCCACTCTAAGATACACACATAACATGTGGAAGATTGTAACATTTGTGAAGGAACACATGTGTGTGCGAGTTTCGAATTCGAATAACCACTGACAGTTGTGTCGCGTCCCATTTTTGAAAAAAAGTGAGAAAATAGTAGTTTGAAATCATAATGCGTAGTGTGCATGAAATGTGTGAATGTGGGAAATAAAGGGAAAGGCCATGGGACTTTTCAAATGCGACGGTTTGGCCAAAATGGTAATCTAAAAAGATTTTTAAATAGAAAAGTAGGAGTCGCCACTTGGTATTGAGTTGGGGTGTACCAAGTCACCCAAAAAGTAATTTTTGAAAAAAATGAAGCAAAAGTCATTTTAGATGACTCCTAGTCTACGAAAATCAAAGAGACGAGTTCAGGTCACGGTTGATGAAAGGGAAGGCAAAGACAAAGTCTAAGGCACCCTTTTACCCTAACCTAAACTAGTTGTGTGATTTAGTGACAATTTTTCTATTTTCTACCCAAAAGATGTATTGCATTTTGGATGCGTCTAACATGAATGCAAACCTAAATCTAATGAGTGGTTTGAAAAGGATAAAATGTCTCTTTAGAGGCTCGATTGGTCCTAATCACATGAATTGTGATAGCCAATGGTGAACCCTCAAAGAGGTCACGAATAAATGCAAATGAATGCTCGAGTAATAATGAAGAAAAATAAGTGGGTGCGAAAAATGTCTTTGAGTGTAAAAACAAGTGCCAGGTGCAAGCGTGCAAAGTGCAAGTGCACAAATAGGTGTGTAAAGTGCAAGGGTGCAAATGAGTATGTAAAAGTGCACATGTACAAATGTGAGAGAATGTAAAGTGATAGTGTGAAGTGAAAATGTGAAAAGTGATAGTGCGTAAAGTGAAAAGTGAAAAGTGAAAAGTGGTAGTGTGTGAAGTAAAAATGTGAGAAGTGGTAGTGCGTGAAGTAAAAATGTGAGAAGTGGTAAGTGTGAAAAGTGAAAATGTGTAATGTGCCTTGGAAATGCATGAGCCCTAGAGGAATGCAAGCAAGACAGGTACGGGGAGACCCGAAATCGTGATTTTTTATTTGTCTTTTGGTTAGAAAGAAAACAAGTGTGCTAAGGCTATGTGTAGCCAAACTCATCTGTTTCCCTTACCAGAAGGGTGTTTCCTAATCTAAGCAAGCAAGTGTACTAGCCTATCTCTAATTTTCCTTATATGAAATGCAAGTCTAATGTCATGTCTCATGCAAAGGGTTATATAGAGGGAAATATGGGATAAGGGGTGTATATAGGGGAAATGTAGGATAGGGAATATACATATATAGGAAAAGTATGAGATAAGGGTTATATGTATAAGGGGAACATGCAAAAAAATGATAAAAGACCCTAGAAAGTAAAAACATGCATGAAATGAAATGATTTTATTACACAATCATGATCTAACGCTTGAAGGGCTCCTAAGGGTCTAGCGTTGGATTAACCCACATCTATGAATTCTCACTAGCGTTGGACTAGTGAGAAGAGCGGGAACAAAGGGCCACAACTAGCGTTGGATTAGTGTGGTGACGACATGCATTTGTTACAATCAAATAAATCATGTAAGACCTAATAAAAGCATGTAAACACATAATATCACATAAACACATAACACATAATCATAATATCTAGATGCGAGACCCTAAGAAAGCGGATAACACATAGCAAGTAAGCATGCAAATCACACCAAGCAAATAAAGCAAAGAAGCCCTAACTATTACATTTGAGGGGAGCCTATTACAATCTAAAAGGGGAAATAAAATAAATAATTAAAAGAAGTACCTAACTATTACAATTGTGTCATTTAATTGCCTTCTCAAATAATTACAAATTAAACTTAAATGAATATTAAAAAAATTGGAATAAATAAAGCATATAAATAAATGAAATAAAACATTCAAAAGGCATGCAATTAAACATATAATGTCACATAAGTGCACATAGGGTCAAATAAATTAGAAATAAGAGATAGAGTGTACCTCCCTTAATTTGGTACCCTAATGAAGTAAAATTACTTATTTACCCTCCAAAAACAAAGAAAAGGTCAAGGCATCTCAAATAATCACATAAATACGAAATGGAATCATTAAAGGCATTTAAACAACTAAACAACCCATATTCACCAAATAAAGGACTCAATTGAAAGGAAAAAGAAAGTTTGAGGGGTTAATTTGATTAATTTTTTCAATTGTTTGGGCCATAGCAGTGTTATAAAACTTAAAGGGCCAAAAGGCAATTTCTTTTTGTTTTTCATGCATGCACACGAGAACTCCTAGCCATTTGAAACTTTCATTACTTCTGCAATGTTTTTCCTGTTTTTGCAGCCTCAATCCGCACAACATTCACACCAAAACATTTGTAGCTTCGGATCAAAACATGCAACCTCATCATTCATTATTTAGGCACAAGATTTAACTAGCATATTGGATGACTAAACCCAGTTTTGTGGGCTGTTGCGGGAAGAAGGGAAAGCAGCAAAACATGAGAACGAAATGCAGCTTTTTATTTACTTCTGCCCGGATACATTTGTGTGCAAGAAACTCAAAACAAACTCTACTAATTGGACAATCAAACCCAAGTGCTAGGACTTTATCCCATTGTCATTAGCATGATCATCTATCCTAGAAGATCCAATCAAATCAACTAGACCAGAAATGCAGCAAAGAAAGGAGTGAAACTTGCGGTAAATATGCACACCACATATCACCCCGAACATTACAGAACTCACCAGCTCCAAACAAGCAAAAACTTTAACAACCAAAGGAAAGAAACAAGGTCTCTCCACGCTGCTGCAACAAACCAAGGGCTTTGAAACTCGTTGCAGTAGCTTTTACGCTCTTAACTCCAACCAAACAAAAACACAGATTTCACGAACAAATTCCAACAAGGCTTTATTTTTCTAATACTGGGAATGGACATTTCCTTAGACACAACAAATCATCAAAATAGCATAGGTTTCATGTTTCTGTATGAATCACCACTGCCACGCCATGAAACAAAGCAGAATCGAAAGGTTATTCGAAACAGACCCATGTAAACATTGTTCATTTTTTGCAGCAACGTACCAAAACATCAATCAAGTTCTTTGCTTTTAGGAAGAGCAAGTAAATTCTAGATAAAACCACCAGCGAAGAACCATCAGGCAGCCAGGATAAAATAAAACAAAAGAAAGGAAGCATCTTTATAAGTAAAACGCAAGGGAACCACTGCAAACAATCCATACCAACTACAAGGGAACCAAGTAATGGAGTATAAATCAGCAAGAACTTATTTTACGACTCCTCACAGTAGCATGATAAACGAAAGCCAAAAATCTGAACATACTTGTATCCTAACTAAGGGGAAAAAGAGTTTACTCTTGCGTTGCAATTCTGACCCTGATGTATGGTATCCTCCAACAGACAAGCGGAATAGGGAAAAAGCTTCGTTTGAATAGCTCCAGAAAATAATGAAACCTTCGATATCCCTTCTCCCTTGCCTTATGATTTTCCCTTTCGTTCTCAGTTTCCCAGAACCCCAGCTTCTGTTTCTCTCTCGCTCTTTGTCACCTCTCTCTCGATTTCTCTTTTAGTTTTTCTTCCTTCAGCCGCTCTTCTAAAGATCCTCTAGTAACCAGTTCTCTCAAAACCTAGCCGCCACCTACTATCCCTTTCTCCCTTAGCCGTCAGTCTTTTTCTTTTTCACTCTCCCGCTGTCACTCTTATGCTCTCCTTCAAACTTTCTCGGCCCTTCCCTTTATTCCTTGCTGCCTTTTTCTTTTATATCAGCTGCAACTCCGAAAACCTCATCTCAATGGTTGACAAACAACCTCAGTTCACCGCCTCTCTCTCAGCCATCAGATTAGTTCCAACTTCAGATTCTTCTTGGGTTGTGGATGAGAGCCAAGTGGAATGGATTTAGTATGATCCAATGGCAAGGAAAAACAGTGGAAAAAATGGCGGAAAAGAAAAATGGAACCGAGCTGCATTTTTGTTTTCTGTACTTCCACGTATGCTTCTGATATGAAACTGAGGAAAGGCTTGGACCGTGTGCATCACAGGATGCGTGAGCTTGCTTTGCTTTTTTTCTTTTTTTATGCTAAAAAATATCTTAAAATAAAAATTAAGAGACTAATGAGCAAAAATATATCAATAATGAGAAATAAATAAAGCTAAATTAAAAAGATTTGGTATCTAAATGCTAAAAAAAATCTAAAATAAAATCATGAGATTGATAAAGTAAAAATAGATAATAATTATTAATAAAAATAAATTAAAATAAATTAAAATTTTGGTGTTTACAAGTTGAGTTCGAAACTCGTAGCCGAGTACATAATACACTACGTCTAGAATGGTTCGTTGTATGCCATCAAAGAAATAGAAACGAGCATTAAACGTATTTTTGATACGGATGTTTCGTACAAAAAAGCATGGTATATTAGGCGACATGCGATTGATATTATGTATGGTGATTGGCTAACTTCTATAGCTGCGCTCGCTACGTACATGTAGGAATTGGTGAAAGCCAATCTCGGAACAGTTGTCGAGTGGGAGCACTATTCGTAAAGCAGTGCTGGATGCAGCATCTTTCATTAGGTGTTTTGGGCATTTGGGCCGATGATCTAGTCATTTCGACACCTTAAGCCAGTTATTTGTATTGACAGCACATTTATGAAGGCACATACAAAGCAAAATTATTGGTTGCTATTGGTTTGGATGCCTTCAATCGACAGTGGCCACTTACATTCGCACTTGTAGACGAGGAAATAAATCGGAGTTGGACATGATTCATGTCGCATTTGCGACGTCATGTGTGCTGTGAGGTAGAAAATATATGTGTTATTTCGATTAGACACAAGGGCATAACACACGTTATGAATACTTTGCCGGAGTGAAAATAACCGATAGCCGTGCACCGATACTGTTTAGTACACGTGCAGAACAACTTTGCGCAAAAATTTCGAAATCAAAGGTATGCATATTTTTTAATATTAGATTGAGAATACATAGTATGAATACCCACTAAATATGAGTTTAATCGTCGGTCAATTATTATTGTCCAGATTAAAGGATCTTACGTGGGCTGCCGGAGCAGCAAATCAAGCCAAAAAATACGAGGCATTTATGAAACAAATATGGTTGTTAAACGAAGAGGCGTATAAATGGTTAAATGGCGGTTCTGTCAAACTGGAACAGTGGGCATTATGCAAGGATGGAGGATATCGATGGGGCCACACATTGACGAACGTAGCTGAGCGCTTCAACAATGTATTGTGCAATGCTTGATTATTACCAATAACAGCATGCGTACAGTTCACTTTTAATCAAATTGTTGAACTCTTGACGTCGAAGTGGAAATTGGCCTTCAACACCACGTATGCTTTTCTTAAAGAAATATGGAAGCCATTCTTGAAAAATGAACTAAAAACAAGGACACACTCAATCCAAGTATATGATCATAGAGGCGGAATATATTGCGTTACTACTGGTCGACGCGATAATGGAAAGGGTGACAATACGCAGATTGTCAAGTTTAGGAATGACACATGTACATGTGGCAAGTGGACTAAGCTTAGATTTTCATACTCATACGTATTTGCAATTTGTTATAGGTCGGGTACAAATCCGTATCATCTGGTAGGTCACTTGCACGCATTTTCAGCCTGGTAATCTTCGCTTCAAGAACAGTTTCAACTTCTGTCGGATTCGGCTTATTGGGTTCCTTCGGAGTTGCGACTTAACTATGATGTAGGAAGAATTAAACAAAAGAGACCCGACCCTAATGCCATTGCTAGAATACATAACCTAATGGGTCGTCGATGTCCCGATGCGTTTCGTCGTTGTAGTCACTATTTACTGACAGGCCACAACGCCTCCAATTGCTCTTATTCTAGTTATTTTCATGTGTAAAAGCATGAACGGGATGAAAAATTAGTTAAAGGTTGTGTAGTCATTGATTATGTGTTATGTTAGTTGTTTGCTTGAGTTTTTGACTGTATGTCTATTGCTGACGTACAATTTAATAAAATTGAGAATGTATGTCGACTATTAATAAATATTTGATTGTGCAGGTTATCTTAAGCATGTCACATTGGCCTAGACAGACTCCCGATCCTATACAGGGTCCGCACGAAGATGGCGTATTATATTTGTAGGATACACATCGATCGAAGGCCGTGTTTTTAGGGCAGGAGAGTTAGCTCGATATAGAACGAAGTTGACGATTTTTTTTGGATCTTGTACGAAATCAGCTGAATCCTTGGATAGCAAATTACCTTCATGTAATAGGTTTTTGGAGGATCGTACAGGCAGGCTATTTTGAAATTGATCATAGGTTGATTACAGTGCTTATTGAGCGATGGAAGCAGGAGACCCACACATTTCATCTTCTTGTTGGTGAGGCCATAGTCACTTTACAGGTCGTGGAGGTATTATGGGGTCTACGTGTCGACGGATTACCAGTGACATTTGTTGATCGAAATAGAAATATTGCACACAAGAAGCAATTAGTCGAGGAGCTTCTAGGTTTTAGACTTGAGATACGACACTTTAAGGATGGAAGGTTGAAACTTGTTCCAATATTTGACTTTTTGTACGAGCCTCTTCCAGATGATACACCGGAGGAACTAGTTCGACAGCATGTTCGATACTACATTTTGATCTTATTTGTTGGACAATTATTTGCCGACACGTGTGGAAATGTTGTAAGTTGCCACTGGTTGGATTACTTACGAGACCTAGAGGTTTTGAGTAATTTCAATTGGGGCAGCGCCACACTTTCTTGTTTATATTCCCGTCTGTGTAAAGCGTCTTGCGCAACCACAAATTGCATAGCTGGCCTGTACATGCTTTGCAGGTGCTGCATGCATAATTTTGAAATCATTGCATGTCCATATTTCATTTAAATGTAATAGTGATTTTTAGTGAAAAATTCATATTTTTTTACAGTTATGGGCCTGGGAGAGGATGCCCAGCATTCGTCTGACCGTCTTGTTTCCTGCTGTACAAGGCGATAATTTTTCCAGAGGTAGTCGTTGGGCAGGAGAACGTACGATTAGATACGTGTTATCGTATGTCGTCTCATTATTTCGTGATGCACTCACCAAGATGGGAGTTGACGAGGTACTCAAACTAATATACAATTTTGATAGCAAACTCTCAATATGTATTTACAATCGCACTTAGTTGAACAAATTTATTATCATAGTTTATCTGGGAGCCATATTCTACCGACCTTGTTGCACAGCTCCCTGCTTATTGCTCAGCCCGATAGCACATATGGCGGTCAGTAGTTCAGTTGATATATTGGCAGATTGTGGAATTTCACTTTTCACAACGGGTACTACAACAATTTGGGTTATTTTAACCAAAACCTGCCTTCGTTGACACAGACATGGATAAGAAATTACATTCTTTAGATCGCTCAGGCCGTTCCGGAAATGATTGGGCCCAGTACCATAGTCATTGGGTGCAATATTGGGAACATCATACTCAATCGATTGTTGGTGGATATCGTAGCGATCCATTAATGCCTTCAGATGAGTACATTGTATGGTACCAGAACATTACTGTACGCTATATAGCATATCCTGTTTCACGGCAAGCAATAGATGATGCTCATCTGCCAGATGGGGGACAGTTCGATTACTTGGTAAATTATTAAACACTTTCCCTTTTTATGTAATCAAATTCCATTACATGTTTATTTATTAACATATAATATGACTACAATAACAAATTTTTCTTTTTTTAGGTTGATTCGATGTCTTGGATCGGTTCAATTGTGGGATGTATCTCGATCCCCCAAATTCAACCCAATGTGCTTATTCGGGACTAACAGCCATTCGTGAGGAGGCATTTGGGGCATTACAGTACCTGAATCTAGGATATAAAACGGTAGTTGGCCCATTCGACCGTCAAGATGTTGGTCAATCTGCCTGTTCTGCTGCCACTTTTCCGATGCCTGTCGAGCATCTACCTAGGGAAGTCCGTGGTAGGAAACAAGAAGTTAGACGTCACAGAGGGAGCACCTCCACGCATCCTATTCATGTGCCGGACGAAGATATAATGCAGACTTCATCACTATCTGGTTACGATCCGCCTATCGGCACACACTTTTCTCATAATGAAACTTTTTTCACATCTCCTACTGTGCCAGCTTTTGGAGGTCATTTCAGTGTCACGCCTACTCCTATACCTATATTTGGCTATACGTCTACTGCTGTACCATCGTCTACAATGCTTGCTACAACGATGTGTCTAGAAATTCAGTTTCAGGATAATCTTGACCAAATGCACCATTTCCTATGGACCTCGGCTGGTTTCTCACCTGCTTTGCATATGGACGACGACAGTGTTCCCATTAGTGCTTCTTTCACAGCGCCTATACATGGTTCTTGTCTTGATGCGGTCAAACTCCGGTATTCGATTCCTCCGTTGATGATAACGATGATCAAACACCTGAACAAGTTCATGCACTACCTTGGAGGTCCGAACGATTACAATTAGGACGAGATCTACCACATGGAGAATTCATTGAAAATGTGGTTGTTCTACCACTCTGCAAGATAAGGGCAAGAAGCGCGTTGATGGGTGATTTAAAAAATATTATTTTTCAAATAATTATCGAAACTCTCATTTTATTGCTAATTATTACATTTTATAAATATTATTTAATGTTGCATTATTTATCATTATTCAATTTAGCATTACCATTAAAAGTTTTAAAAATGTGACTTAGGTAAATTTTAGAGTGTTTTTAATAGCATACCAATTATTTAAATCCCAAACTCTAATTAAGCCTAATTTATTATTATTTAAGTTTATATACTAATTATTAAATTCTATAAATATTGTATTATTTATCATTATTGATTGCGATAATAATATTATAAAATTTAAAAATATGACTTAGGTAAATAAAATTAGTAATTTAATAGCATACTCGATTGGCATCTTAATTTATAAATTTAACATTATTCTAATATCATATTTTAAATTGTTGATAATTTTAGTTTATAATAGAATTTTAGTAATATGATTTAATAATTTTAATTTGAAAAGTGTTACATTGTAATTTGAAAATTAGTATTTCATGTAAAACGTAAAACTAATTACGCGTATTTAAGGTTACGGGCCCTAAATGGTAGGAAAAAAATTGGTCGCGCTGCCTTTTATTAAACATTAAATAACTTATTAAAAATTACATATGAATTAAATAACTTATTAAATATTACATATGAAATAATAAAAGGTAGGAAGAATGCTTCGAAAAAAAAAACAAGAATGTATCGCCGCTCATCAGTTGAGCAGCGATGAATATGACCAAGATTCCTTTGAGCGGCGAAGCGTTTAAAAAAAAAAATAAACCAAAATAAATGAAAATTAAAACTCTTTTTATTAGTAGCCTCACCTCTCAATTGCAATGACCCCTTATTCAGCAATCCCCCCCCACATAACCCCAATTTTCTGAACTTTTTCAATTTTGACAATATTTTTAGAAATTTGCCAAAGCTATTGGGGTCAACAAAGTTTAGGGATTGCGCCGTAGAAGTCTTCAAAGTTTTGAGAAACACAAGTATAGTTTGTAACATTTCTAATTTGACCATATTACCCAAAAGTTTCCACAAAAGCAAATCTAATCCCCAATATTGTTAACTAGTGGAAAAAAGATGGTGTTGAATGCTAACTATAATAGTCCTCTAAATGTTAGTTAAGATTATCAAAACAAATTGATTTCCATTGCTAATAAAAAATTCAACATTTAGCTATTTTTCTCTTCCATGCTAATGTTCATTATAGTTTCAAAATTTTTTTAAAAAAATGTTAAATACCTTATTTTATTCTATAAAGAAGTAACTCTCATGATTTGGGGGTAGAGTTAGATTGGATGGTAAGATGGGAGGGGTTGAAAGTAAGAAGTCTTGGATTCAAGACCTTTCACTTAAAAAAAAAATCACAAAAAAACTTTCACAATTTGAATTTTCCCTAATTTTTGCCAATAACTTCTTTGGTCAAAATTGAAAATATTACCAACCAAATAAGGTTTGGTTTTATACTTTGCTTATTGCATGATGTAATATAGTGAAGTAGATAAATCGTGTTGGGTGCTTCCCGAGATCATTAGGCTTGAAGCCTCCTTTTACAAGCTTACAAGGTTATGTTTTGGTAAATTTGGAAACAAAAACAATAGATTTATCTTCTTTGAAACTTTAAGGGCCTCTTTTGTTACAGTGCCCAAACTTTATAGACTGAAATTTCAATTCCGCAAATGGTGTATCAAACAATTTGCTTAAAATTTCTATAAAAACAGGATTACAGTAAGCACCAACTTCATATCATTATGTAAGTATTTGTAAGCAAAAAGTTTTAAATGACCCAAAACATATACTCCCTCCGTCCTAATTATTTTGTCATATTTCGAGAATCCAACTTTTTAATAATAGTGATTTGATTGTGATGTTTGTACTTCTTTTCCAATCTTACTTCCACAAATTCAAATTTTAAATTTGAATGTTAGCATGCATATGATTAAAGAAAGGACTATATTGAAAAGAGAGACTAAAAAATTATTTGACTTTCTCAACATTACAAACATTTTAAAACATTTTAAAATGAAAAGTATGACACTTTCAATGGGACGAAGAGAGTATCAAAATACATTTTTAGTAGTGTTTGCACCTAAAAAATTGAAATTGCTATTCTTCTAATGGTGTAAAGAACAATTTGCTTAAAATTTCTATAGAAACTGGATTATGGTAAGCACTAACTTCATATCATTATGCAAGTATTTGTAAGCAAAAACTTTAAATGACACAGAATACATGTATACAAGAACATTTTTAGCATAGTGTTTGTACATGATTGCTCTTTTGACCAACTTTCAACATAGTTGGGGTGGCAAATAATTAAACTTCATGCTTAAGCAGAAGTTGCCTATCCCAACTTTTAACCATTCGTGATCTTTTAACTGCTAATTCTCAAGAATCTCATTCAGCAAATTACACTGAATTATTCCGATATTTTTGTTATTCATCAAGAAAATCATGTCAATTTTTTTTTCAATTATAGACCAAAAAGGAGTAGATAATTACATCAAATCCCAAAAGCAAATCTTCTACTCTATAAAGTTTTTTTTTTATCAATAATCCAAAAATATATAACATTTAAGAATTAAAGTTTAAATTTTTCATGAATAAACTAGGGTCAATTGCTATATGCTCTCTAAAGAAGTAAGGGCAAATGGAATATCAGTATAGTTTATTGGCGCATATGGCAATCAACAATCTAAATTAGTCTTAAATTATAATACCATTTTGTATATCCTAAAAGAGAAATATGGTCTTTTTTTTTCATTTTAGGAAAATTCCTTCGAATATCTTCTAAATTTCCTTAATTCTTTTCAAATCCCCTTACCTCTTCCCTGCTTTTTAAATCTCACCCCTCTCTGGACAAAATTTAAAAAAAAATTCCTTACTTCCAAATTAGTGCTTCAATATAATAAGCCTTGACTGAATTTCTTACAATGTTGTTTTTTATGGAACCCTCCATTAATTGAACAGCAAGTTTATAAATTACTAGAACAACTAAAAATTTTTCTAAAGTTTCACCAATCATCCGAAACTAAGTGAATGTTTAAAATAATAGAAAGAATTATCATCCATGAAAAACTCACTTCTTATGGATATCATCTTTTAGTTGCTTGAAGGGTTTCCAATTGAAACATTATGAACTTTTAATGCTTCTCAACGGATATTGGCCTCGTTTGGTAAATGAGTTTTGTGAGTGTTTGTCTAAAATTTTACTGTAACTTACTGTAGAAGTTGTAAAAAAAATTTTTAAAGTGTGTAAATTTTTTAATATTTTGAAGTGTATAGTTTAAAAATTTTGAGAAGTTTTTTAAGATTATTGTAGTTAAAATTGTTAAAAAATTGTAATAGACAAACTTGGCCAAAAACTTACTTGCCAAACAAGGCCATGTTTGTTTAATACCTATTTTACATAATTTTTATTGTTAGCTAGTGGCTATTGTTCTTGGAGGACTCATCTAATTATATTGTTATTTGAATTACTTTCAGAAATTGGATGAGTTTTCAATTGAACTACTTATGCAGTTGATGGGGGCACTCCTTTTGTCCATTCTCAAGGAAGTTGTGAATTTATTTCTGAAAGTAATTGCACTACTCTGGGCAGCCAAGTATGTGATGATTTTTGTGCAGCCAAGTTTGGTGCTGATAACTAGTCATATGGGAAGGGGTCACAGAGCTAAGAGATAATATATGGAGGTGGTGGGAAACAATAGTACAGGTAGAGGAAAAAGTTCAAGGAAGAGATCAAATTAACTTCAGAATCAATATTTTGTGGCAGTTATGGAAGGCAAGAAACAAGAGAATCTTTGAGCATAAAGTGACAGAAGCAAGAGACATAGTGCAAAAGGCGCAACAGGAATGGATGGAGTCCGAAATGGCTAATGCAACTGAAGAGGAAAAGGTCAAAGCAACAATAGGTGAGATGGGAGTCACCAAAGCTAGGAGTTGTTAAGATTAACACAGATGTAGCCATATCAACTCAAATGGTAAGAACAGGGAAAGGAATTACAGCAAGTAACTAGACTGGTAAAATAATGAAAGCAAGTGGGTACAATGGAATGCAGGAGCAGAAATGCTATTGAGGAAGAAGCTCTAGCAGTAAGAGCTGCGCTTATGATGGCCAAAGATGCACGATGGACTAAAATAGAAGTCCAATCAGACTGCAAATCTGTGGTGGACAAAATCAATGCAAGCAATGTTTAAGACATTAACATTGCAACAGTCCTGAAGGATATTGAGGAGATGAAGAAAGAATTCGAATAGTGCAACTTTTCTTTTGTGTACAGAGTAGGGAATGTATGTAGCTATACACTATCTCAATATGCAATCAAGCTAGTAAATGATGTAGAATGGGACAATGAGTTCCAGTATGACTAATGGACATAGCAAAGAACGATATGAAGGGGTGATCCTTTTTGTAACTAAATCTTGTATTATCAAGTGTTAATATATAAAAGTACTGTTACCATTTGTGAAAAGAAAAAAAACAGTTTGGTGCTGATAACTTATTAAGTAGTACTTGTGGATCCAAATTTGGTAGAAGTTGGTGTGATTATACTTACAAATGCTAGAAGTGGGCGAGAATGAATATTAGCTTTTTTTTTCCAACGAAAAATAAAAGGAAAGACCAATATCCTTTGAAGGTATCAATTCATATCATTGCTAGGATAATATATTGCTGTAGTAATAGACAAAATCAAATTTTGTGGAAAAGTGCAATATTGATCAGTTTCTCATGTAGAGTAGACGTTAGACCAGTTTTACCAAGAATCTCTCATCAATCCAACTTGTGGTTCTTTGATATGACACAAGGCTAGACAGAAGGGGCTCACTTCAATTTGTTGACAGCAAAAGTACTGGATACACATTGAACAGGGATGCAACCTGCATATTTGATGCGATGGTAATCTGCATATAAGTCCAAAGGTTTTTCTCACGCCTTGTTCATGAGAAAAAAACCACAGAAACAAACTATGCCTCCTTCTTTCCCAAAACCAACCAAGATTTAAGAAACCATTTCTCCTGGTATAAGTGTATTGCACGCATTCTACACAAAGACATTCGTAATTGGAAATACGCTAAGCCAGTCAATGTTCTTTGGTATTTCGTCAAAAAATCAACATATCATGCAAATCAAGCACATTTCAAGTAGCACTGGCACATTGATACAAGAGCAATGGAAGACCAAAAGACTTCCAAGTTGAGAGTGGGAAATAGAGACAATTATGTTTCAAAATCATATTTTGCTGCTTACTTTACAGGAAAAGAAGAACACTAGGGAAAGAATAAGCGCTAGAAAATACTATGTCACCACTACATAGTGCAGGCATATATGTCCAAGGAACTAAAATGCATACAAATACAAGTATCACTGCAACAGCTTTACCAACTTCAGAGGTTAATGAACTGGCTTCGACTAGCTTGGGAACAATGACTAGTTAAAATCTTTACTTATGTACCAATAAAATTCAAAAAAAAAAAGAAAAGAAAAGAACACACATACACACACTTGCGTGCATGCGCACAAACAAACAAAATCTTCAGTTGCCTGGAACGATTGCTGAGAAGAGCAGATGGTTTATGTCTTCAGGACCTGACTCCTGCTTCTCATCACCTGCAACATTGAGATTCATTCGCAAAATTAGAGATCTCTTCATATGACACTGAAGTTAATGACATTCCATCATGTTGAGATTACTATTTCCCCGTGGTTTATGAAACCATGTACACATGCTTACCAGTTGGAACATTTTTCAAGATTATTAGAAATAAATTCGGCAATGTAAACAGTCTTACATTCATTGCAGAAGGAATCTGCACATGAAGAAACTATATCCTGCAAGATATAACTTGCTTGGTAATTGTTTTTGCACATAGCAGTTTATATTTTATCCCGACTCATATAGGTCAAATCCATCAAGGCAGAATCTTTTCTTTGTTGATGATATTCCTCACATACAAGCTGAAGTAAGCCATAGAGCCCTTCAATATCTAGCTGGTAGCCCTTTTGACAAAACATTGAAGCTCCAGATAGCATACTTACTTTTTGAAGATAACTGAACTCCTAACAAGCACGCCAAAATCAAATAATAAGGGATCGGTTCACTATTAAGCATCATAAGAAATGGTCCAAAAATTTTGACCCAATGAATTTTATTGTACGCTAGATAATTTGAGCATTGTAATTGCCCACTTACAACAGCACATGAAATATAGCCAACCAGATGAAATAAACCCCTACATAATCTATTTACATCAAGATTGAGATTGAGCCACTTTAGGTCTAGTGATGTTCCCCCACCCACACCTGTTTCCTTGCATGCTGATTCCCAGTTTACTGGTCAATCACTCTAATAGCAGATGAAGCTAATTAAATTTGTATAGCAGATTTTAGGCAAGTTAAAGGACTTCTTCTCAGGCTTGATGTACCAAGTTACAGTTTGGTAAGGTATTTAGGGCAACGATTAGAAATCATCAGAAAGAAGAAAAGGAGACAGAGAACTGTGGGTGCCAACGCAATAAAAATCTAGGAATTGGAGGACCATTATTGTTTTAAATGTTTTCATAACAGAAATAGCATCAGACTAGATTTGTCGTTGATTGCCCCAAGAGTAAACATAATGGGGTATGATTCCCCTGCATAAGTATTTTGACTACCTTGTCATGCTTTTAACACCTTACTGGTTGTGAAAAGTCAAAACTGTCAAACCATTTTAGTATGTGCTATCTCTGAGAGATTATGGTATGAGCTATCATGGATGTAACCTTTTCGTTTTTCTCCTTTCTTTCCAGGATAAGTGAAAATGGCATAGACAATACATCACCTGTTCTTGATCTCACTTGAACTGTCCACTCCTCAATTATCTGCAGATTATGAATCAGAAAACATAAGGGCCACAAAATTTCTGATAGAAACTAAAAGCAGATAACGCAATATGCAGCAAGGCAGATGGAAGCATGGCATAAAGCTTTTGCTCCCTTGGTGCTCTACATGACAAACCTTGCCTTCGATAAAATTTTGGTTGCTTGCTGGCAAATGGTGTAAGATCTTTAGACACCATTTGGAAATCACAACCTTCAGGTTGTAAAGTATAGAACTCATAGATTTTGTTATTTTTCCTCAGTTTTAAGTGATGAGAAGGTCTAGTTATGATCAATTTGTGCCGAAGGGATATTAAAGAACTTTCTCATAGACTTAAGCTCTGATTTGAAGAGGAAAGGAAGGATTGCTTTCTTATATTGCTATTCTTACATGGATAATATAGCATAAAATGACAAATGACACAAATTGATGCAGACCCAAAGCATAGCAAGGATAAACATAGATGACAAATAGTTTTGTTCTTACAAGTTTGAAATAACATCAATGTATACTAACACCCAGAGATAAAGCCATGTCTATTAGGTATATACTTACCTGGGGCCATAGACTATGTCCATGCAGGTATTCATTGTCTATTATTATCCTCTGAACTTCCAGAAGAAGAATAAGACAAGGAGAAAACATAACGATCTACTATTTTGTGGGAGAAAAGGAGAAACAAGAGAAAAACATAAAGGATTATGTTTCTCACCTTTGCTCCTACAGTAAAATAAAAATCCCTTTTGATGAGTTCAAATTTGAAAGTCAAACTAGTGAAGAAGAAAATATTCCTGATTGTTCTGGTTCATGATTTCTCGTTACTATTTCCCGTGAACACCAACACAAGTCAAGAATTTTATTTCCTTCATACTCATGTTGTAAGTGGAGTTCAAAGAAGAAATAAATAAAAACCGAAACAAGATAACCAAGATAGGGAAGAATGATTTAATCCCTTTTGCATGAAGATCCACAGTATCAAAAAGCAAGTAAGTTTACATGTGTGGGAAGATTAAAGTGTTGACATACCATTGCAAAGAATAGAAGCTGCACTAAGTTTCTGCCGCAATGACATCTTACCTGATTGAAGTTTGTGTATGCAGAGTCATTAGAATCATCAGTAACTGGAACCCCTGTTGACGCTTGAAGCCTCTGCAGTAATGACCTGTTTCCAACCAAGATTACCCTGGCTTTGTCAATTAAATCCTGAAAATGTAAGGGAAGGAAAATATTACGACTTCAGAAGAGCACCCAAAAGTCTGAATAAAGTTCTTGCATCAGTCCAATCACAACCAACAAGAATAATAAACTCTCAAAAAAATGTGAAACTGTCAAAGCAATTTAAAACATTTGGATTCCAACAGCAAACTCCATTGGTTTCCCTTCCACCTTCTTTCTCTTAGAACCTTGAAAGCTGAAATAGGGCCGGTCAAAAGTTCAATTTCTTGACCTAATACCCACATTATCTTAACTCTGCTCAAACCATACCTTCTAGTCATTTATGATTCCAAAATTATATAAAAATCCCATTTTCAAACAAGATTTCCTCACTTAAACTCAACAAGTCAATATCATAATCTGATTTTGAAGACCTATTCTGCATCCCAAAAAAGTTTAATAATTATAATTATTCTAGAAAAATACAATGCCACCTAGAAATCCAGATTTCCATTCATCTGCATCATAAACAAGTATAAAACCAACCCTGCAAAATCTACTCCTCAACGACAGAAAAAAAACTCCCAAATGAAAAAACAAATACACAAATAAATAACCAAAATTTTAAAAAGGAATACTACCTGCTTGGCTGCAAGAAGTTCACGACACTGCTCATTAAGGGATGATACCTCCTCCTGAATTTTCTTGATTCTGGCCACAAGCTTCATTGGGTTTGCCTAAAAGCGAAAAAAAAAACCCACAAATAAAAAGTAAAATTGAAGTTCATAAAAGTAAATTCGATAGGAAATGTGAAAAGGGTTTGGAGGGTTTTCAAGAAAACTTACATTATCGGGGTAGATTTGCTTGAACTCCTTGTCAAGTCTGTCATGGAGCATGGCGAGATCATTGTTGGCTTTATTGAAAAGATTGAACAGCCCATCTACTGCTTCATGGTGCTGATGTTTTTCATTCTGCTCATCATAATCATACCCCATCTCCACTCTCTTGTCAATTCCCCTCTCTACAACTCATCTACGCTTCAAAATGATGGCAGCGAGCGGGAAATTGCAAAAGAATTTTTGAGGTAAGGAGGGGGCGGGACCGCGGGAAATGTCCAATCCCTAACGGTGCTGATTTTGCTCAAATTTTAAATTTTAAAACAATATCCTATCTTGACAATAATAAAACCTTTGTAAATAATTAATACTAACTTAACGATAACTTTGTATGTTTTCAAATTTACCCTTATCTCTATTTATACCATATATAAAAGTGTAGGGAGGTTTTTGATATAAACAAAAAGTTGTCATCTTATGATTTTTCTAAATTATCTTTTAACTATAGTTACTCACTATCATATTTACTTATGCCTCTCCTTTTATAACTACCATCTGCCAAATAATAGTCTGTTTGTATATTTTATTTATGTAAATGTCAATTTTCTATATGTATTATAAAAATATAAACCAAATCTCATAAAAAATAATTTCAATAAATATCTTTAAAAAATTTTAAATATTTATTTATTATTGCACACGCATTGAGTGTGTTTTAAGCACTAGTATACATAAAATGGAGTTGGTGTTTGTTTGGTGGATAAATTTCTTTTGATCTTTTGAGCGGCACTTTAGGCAATACATTAGTAGTGTACAAGTCATTAAGGTTAGAGTACCAGCATGGTATGCATTGTGGTGTGTGCATTACCCACCATACCCTTAGTGGGGTGATACTTACACCTGTGAATGTGTAGTCATGGGGCGGTTGTTTCAGTTTTACTCTTCAAAGTAGCCCTTAGCAATGCAGTTAAGGCAAAGAGGTTCTTCTATGTATTTGTAATTGCTAATTGAGCTTGTGCAAATACTTCGACAGGTTAATTGAATAATTGAAGCACGTTTACGCTCACATGAATGCATTGAGAACAAGATTAATTCAGTGCTTGATGGTGGAAATGTAACTGCAAACCTTTTCCCTTTTGAACATTTACAAAATCAATTGAGTTGCTTTAAAGAGTTGGATGATTAGAGTGAGCAGTTATGGCTTCTTTAATATAATACTGTGGCTCTGTTTGGATTAGCTGTTTTTGGAGGTGTTTTTTAAAAACTTTTACTGTAGATGCTTTGTGGGATTGTTTTTAGAGTTATTTTTAAAATATATTTTTGAGTATTTTTATAATTTATAATTTTTTTTGGATTTTTTAAATATATACTGGCTCTATTTCTATATATTAATATTTATATGTATATTAAATATATATTAATATGCATATTCATATATATATATATTAATATAATATGAATATGTATATTAATATATATTTAATATACATATTATAAAACAAAATTGAAATATATATATTTATATAAATATATATATAAATATATTTTAAACAAAATATTTATATTTATATATAGATATATATATTTATTTCAATTGATATAATATATATAATATACATATACATATTAATATAAGTTATATATATAATATAATATACATAATAGAAATATACATATTAATATATATTAATATACATATTATAAAACAAAATTCAAATAAGTATATTTATATATTTATATAAATATATATAAATAAATATATTGCTATATTTATATAAATATAAATATATTTTTAACAAAAATTAATATTTACTACATAAATATATAATATTTATTTCAATTGAAATAATATATATAATATACATATTAATACGCATAATTGAAATATACATATTAATATATATTAATATACATATTATAAAACAAAATTGAAATAAATATATTTATAAATTTGAATAAATATATATAAATAAATATATTTATATTTACATAAATATATATAAATTTATTTATAACTATATATAAATATATTTTAAACAAAATATTTATATTTATATATAAATATACATATTTATTTCAATTGATATAATATATATAATATACATGTTAATATATACATATTAATATTACTTTAATTTATATATTTAATATAATATACATAATTGAAATATACATATTAATATACATATTATAAAACAAAATTGAAATAAATATATTTATAAATTTATATAAATATATAAATATATAAAAATAAAAATATTTATATATTTATAAATATATAAATATATTTTAAACAAAATATTAATATTTATAAATGAATATATATATTTATTTCAATTGATATAATATATATAATATACATATTAATATACTTAATTGAAATATACATATTAATATTAATATAATTTATATATATAATATAATATAATATACATAATTGTAATATACATATTAATATATATATTAATATACATATTATAAAACAAAATTGAAATAAAAAATATTATATATAAATAAATAAATATTAATATATATATAATATAAAATGAAATGTATATTTGGAGTTGTTTTTGATATATTGTTTGGATATGATGTTTTTGGAGTTATTTTTGTTTGTGTATTACTGTAGCATTGTAGATAAAAAATTATTTTTCAAAAAATGCTGAATCCAAACAGAGCCAGTAATGGATGGAAGATGAGGGACCTCTTGGAAAGCATCTCTGAACTGAAACTGAAAGCCTTTTGCTCTTTCGAAGCTTTTGTTAAGTAGTTTCTTAGAAACCTACAATAATGGAGGTCGTTTACACAATGTATGGTTGGATGAGTTGCTTAAGCTTCAGATTACCAAGGTAGTGTCTGAAGAGGTAAGGTTTCTTTTTGTGTTTTTCAGGTAGATATTGTGTGTGTATATCCAATTTTCCAATGAAACATTTACCATATTGTGGAATTTGCAATTACATTTGTAACTCTATTTTTGAATTTACATGTTTGCCAGCGACTTAAGTTCAAGTGTGAGGCAAGGGGTTTGTCCAGTAGCAGATTTGTCATCAAGGTATTTTCTAAAATAATTGTTCCAATTAATGCATCTAGTGGTATTCATGCATTGGCTACAATGCAAAATGGTCTATACCACCTATTTACCAAAGAAGCCACCAAGCATCTAACCAAACGTTAGAGCTCTACCTAAAGCCATGCTGCCCTAGCTATGATTGTGAGAGCACGAAAATACTAACGTAAATTTTTTTTTTTTTATTTCTTGTTTAAAATTTAGTGCACATTGTATTTTCGTTTCTTATTATTGATTGACTTATATGTTCAATTGCTCCTTTTAACGTACGAATAGATAGGTATACCATAGGAAATTGCATCACCTACCCTATAAAACATTAGTACAAGATAGAATGAAGGATTTATTGTGGGAAAATAGCATGACAAATTTAAATTTTAAAAAACAACAAACATATGAATGACACTTGTTTTCACACTTATCCTAATGCATGCGCACTAGTAATACCTAAAAGAATCAAAGTGTTGCATTCCTTCCATAAGTTGGCTGAGAGAGAGAGAGAGTTAGAAAGAAACCACAATTCTTCCTCTTCCATTGCTTGCCAAAAACCGAGAAAAACCACAAGAGTAAACTAGAAGCTTCTCTTACTTTCTTCAACCATGAGCATCGGTCAAGAAACAAGAAAAACTTTCACTCATCTTGGCTAAGAAAACCGAGAGAGAAAAGGCAGAAACTTCCAACCCAAATCCGTAAGGAAACAAGAGGTAAATTGCTAAGTTTTTCTTTACTTTCCTTCTACCATTGGTTACTAATGTCTAAGATTGAATTAGAACCAAGAAAAGAGAATTTTAGCTAAAGAAAAGTTCATCCAAACTTGGAAATCTCTGGACAAAGTGCTGGTTGACAACCAAGAGGATAAAGCTGCCATTTTTTCAGTTCTTTTCTTCAAAATTTTGTTGAATTTTTTCTAAATGTACTTTATGTACCTCCTATCTCTCTCTTTATGACATGCATGTAGTTTTTTGCTTGAATATAAGCGAGACAAGTGTTAATTTTTTAAGGTATCTTGCTGAAATTTCTATTTACGTTGATGCTTGAAGGCCGATGGAGTGAAGCTGAGAATTTGCAGCTTTAACTCCAAAATTTTGTTGGTTTTGTTCAAGAACTCACTTCGTATACCATTTACCTCTTTTATCTAAACATGCATGTGGTATTTGTTGAGTTAAAAGTAAGAAAGGATGATTTTGGAAGAAACATCAAAGCTGGAAAATTCTATTTGAACCATGGAGAATGAACTCAATTTTTTTTTTCAATTTTGTTCCAGAAATTTGTTGAGTTTTACAAAGAATTCACTCCCTATGCTATTTACTTCATTTATCTTGACATGCATGTATTATATAATCGGATTATGTAAGAAATAAACACTAAATGTAAGTTTGAAGAAAAATTGGGATTATTTTATAAATATATAAAGTTTAACAAAATACTAAGTACTAAATCATGACTCAAAATCGTGATTTTTGAAGAAATTTAGATAAGTTAAACTTGTTAATTAGATTAATATAGAAAATTCACAAATTAGTAAATTAGAATAAGAATTTGAGATAATTTAGTAACTATAAATACTTATGTTGGATTTCAGGAGTTGAGTTTAATCAAGAACTCCACCCCAAAGACAACACGTGATTTGAATCTAAATCAATGAGTGTTCCTATTGTTATTTATGACTAAATGATTTTAATGGACACTCCATGTATGCTTGACTGGTTTATGATTGTTAAAATTAAAATGGAAGGTTTGGATGTCTTATAATGAATCCATTGAATACATAAAGGTGCTGGAAGGGGTCTACTTTATTGCCCTTGTTTCAAGTGAAATTGAAAAGTTATTGTTCCAAAAGTTATATTACTTGTGCATGTATTGTAGGTTGAGTGTGTACTTTACCATATCGGCTGAACTAGACCCTAAAACCCATTGCCAGACGACCTATTCAAGCCGACAACAGGTTTAGTTGGGTAGGCTAGCAGCCTTGGTTGCCAGATCCTTGGGTGCAACCTGGTTGACCCATGGGAGATTTATGGGCTTTTTGGTATGTAAAATCGTGGTATACTCAAATATTACGTTGTAACTAGTGATTATTGAATTGTTTATTGAATGAAGTAGATCGTTGGACAATTGACGGTGGATCGTACGATGATAGTGAATTGGCTCCCATACTGAACTTGTATCCTTTTAATGAATTGTGCTATTTTATTTTAAAGTTGCTAATGCAACTTATGAATTTTGTTTTACTATTATCAACTGATATGTTGGTTGACAAATAGTTGTTATTGCCTGTTCGGAATCTTACTGGGCATAAGTTTATCCGTTAGTTGTTTTCTTTATAGGGACGACAGGTAAGAGAGACGAGGAATAGTTGACTTAAGTCTCGAAATTTTGATTTGTAATAGACTAGACGTGTAGTGGTGATCTAAGTTTATAATTTGAACTCCTTTTCCTTTTGAGATGTAAATAGGATTATATGAATCTTTTGTATTAGTCAATATGTTTCAGAAAGTTAGCGAAGTGAGTCCTGACAAGAGTTAGACAGGCGATCCGCTAAATTCTTAGGGGAGGTGGGGTCATCACAAGTGGTATCGAAGTCTAAGATTGAAACGATCTAGGAAATTGAGGAATTATATAATCATAGCAAGTTAAAGGTTTAATTGGGGGGGGGAAGAATGTTGAATACAAGATTCTAGGGGAAAATCTAATTGAGAGCCTAATTTAACTTGTGATTGTAGGAAATGGAAGGAAATTGCAGACATAGAGTGCCTCAGAATTCTCAACGGACCCTCTTGTTTCAGGAGGAACCTGGTGCGCCATTTCGGTAGTACGTCCCAGGACGTAGGATGACTAGTCGATGTGGTTGTTGGAGAATCTACTCGTATCCCAATCAAGTGGTACTTGCCATAGTGGATGAAAGGCAGAGGTTTGGGAGGGCAAATAAGGAGGCTCATACAAGAATCCAAGAGATGAGGAGAATCGTGAGAATGCAAAATGGTAGAATCCGAGAGTTGGAGTCTGATGTGATAGGGGAGCAGGAACAAACCAATGCTTTGCGTGAATAGCTACAGGAAACAAACGATCATCTCACTAGGATCCTAAGATAGGTTTGAGATAGGACTGAAGGAATTTTGGCTGAATGTGAAGTTATAATTGAGGAAGTCATGGAGGAAAGCATGAGAGATGTGAACTTAGACCAAGAAGTCCAAAGAAAAGAAATCCCTAGAGTTGAAGATGGGGCAGAATCAACTGAAGAGATCGGATCTACTAGCTCCATTATGGATTGAGTAGTCTTATGTTAGGTTAAAACTTTTGTACCGCTAGTCGGGATGGTTGGGAAGGAACTTTTGTATATTTTGTTTTTGGTGTCATGTGCATTTGTATTGTTTGACTTGATTGGTTCCTTTTCAATTGTACTTGAACTTGCTATGTATTGTGATTGGCTTCATTTGTGACAATTTGAAAGGTTATGTATTTGGCATTATTGTGATGTATTTGGTGCTATTATGACATAATAAGGAAATAAATGTGCATTCAATAATATTGTAAGTATTATTATTTGTGTGCATAACTAGTCATTATTCATTCATGAAGAGAACGATTGTACGTTGATATGGAGTCTGGGGAGTAACGACGTTGGGATAGGCCTAGACAACACCAAGAACAAAGGGAGGAGCAAGAAGCCTCGACTGCTTTAACCCGCGAAGCAAGGGTTGATATAGGAAATTAGATAGTCATGGCTTTAAATCATATGACGAACCTTATAGAAAGGATAGCAACTCAACAGGATCGACATCCAAGACCCAGACCTGCACAACAGCCTAGAAATCGTGAGATGGGGAAAGATAAAGCTTTAGAGCATTTTCAGAAATTTTCTTCACCTAAATTTTTAGGGAGTTGTGACCTCGAAGTGACTGAGAATTGGCTCAAAAATATGATAAATATTTTTGCCGCTCTAAGGTATTTGGAGGAAAGGCAAGTGACAATTGTGATATTTCAGTGTGAGGGAGTGGCTCGTTCTTGGTGGAATGTTATAAAACAAGGTGGGAAAAGAAGCGAGTCCCTTGGACTTGGGCAAACTTCACTCAAGAGTTTAACAAATAGTTCATTCCTCCTTTTATTCATGAGAAGTGAGAGGATGAATTCCCACGATTTCGGCAGGGAACAATGAGTTTCGATGAGTATGAGGTACAGTTTACTAAATTGTCAAATTTTGTTCCGAAATTAGTCGCCATTGAGCAAAAGAGAAAATGATGGTTCATTCAAAGACTGAATTTAGAAATCCAGGAAGCCTTAGCCACAGTCCAAGTAAACACCTTCGCTAAGGCTCTAGACAAAACCCAATCAGTTGAAAGTACAAAGTCTCAACTTAAAATCTTTCAAACACAAAAGAGGGGGTATGGCAAGTACCTCTGGAAAATCAAGAGAAGGCATCCCATCACCTAAATTTGGAAAAGAAGCGAGTGGAGAGAGATTCCCACTATAGGCTCAAGGATAATTAGGAGGAGTCCAATTAAGAGGAGCCCAACTAGGAAGAGCTCAATCACAAGGAGAATAGTTTGGAGGAGCCTCGAGAGGAAACCAGATATCGATATCCTACCTAGTTTGAGGATACTACGAAAAGACTAATCACTCGAAGAATGACTGTTGGAGAAAGGGGCGAAAGTGCTTATTTTGCGAGAGTGTCGATCATCAAATTAGAAATTGTCTTAAATAGCCCCCTAAGCACAATAATGCTCCATAACCCGATAGAACTACCTCTAGATAGTCTACCGAAGGTGAGAACAAGCCAAGGACGCCAGTTAGGGTGTATGCCATAGATAGAAAATATAACCCGGAATCCTCCGAAGTGGTTGAAGGTACGATCCCTGTAATTTATTTCTTGGTTAGAATTTTGATTGATCCTGGTTCTACTGATTCATTTGTGACTCTTGATTTTATGTGTGGGATTAATTTGAAACTTGAAAAATTATCACACTATTTACAAGTTAGAATGCTTACGGGTGAACATTGCTTGTTTACTGATACCATTTACAAACATTGTGAGATATGGATTGGAAAGAAAACTTTTGACAGATCTTATAACCCTACCTATTCAGAGTTATGATGTCATTTTAGGTATGGATTGTTTAGTCAGGTATCATGCACATTTGAATTGTAGAACTAAAGCAGTTGAATTTTGTATATTTGGGGAAGCAACCCTAAGGTTGGATGTGAATGGTAGATTGGCTTCCTTTGCCCTTATTTCGGAGATCCAAGTTAGAAAATTGTTGAGTAAAGGGACACAAGATTATCTTACCTATTTAATTAACACCTCAGAGGATAAGATGAAGGTTGAGGATGTGTTAATGGTAAGGGACTGTTCGGATGTTTTTCTTGAAAAATTAGTATCATTACTTCTTGAGAGAGAGGTAGAATTTAAAACTGAATTGATGCCTGAAACAAACCCAATTTTCAAGACATCTTATCATATAGCACTAGTAGAACTTAAGGAGTTAAAAATATAGTACAAGATTTATTGAAACGGAATTTTATATGGCCAAGTGTATCCCTATGGGGAGCGCCAGAATTGTTTGTCAAAAAAAAATATGGAGAGTTGAGACTAGGCATAGATTATTGGAGGTTAAATAATGTTACAGTTAAAAATAAATATGCCTTGCCATATATTGGCGAGTTATTTGATCAATTTCAAAGAATTGTGGTATTTTCTGAGATAGATTTTAGGTAGGGATTTCATCAACTGCGAATTAAGAAGGAAGATGTACCTAAAATGGCCTTTAATACTTGACATGGACATTATGAGTTTATAGTGATGCCTTTTGGACTAACTAATGCCCTAATAGCATTCATAGATCTAATGCATTGGATTTTTAGGCCATACTTGGATTAATTTGTAGTGATTTTTATCGATGATATTTTGGTACATTCGAAAACTTGAGAGGAATATAAGTAGCATCTGAGGGTAGTATAACAAACTTTAAGGGAGTATAAGCTGTATGCTAAATTCAATAGATGTGGATTTTAGTTAGAAAATGTATCATTTCTAGGGCATATCATTTCTAAGGAATGAATCACTATGGATCTGGTTAAAGTAGAGGCCATTATCTACTGAAACAGTCAGAAAATCCTACTAAAATTCATAGTTTCGTGGATTTAGCGGAATACTATCGTCAGTTTATTCAGAACTTTTCTAAGATTGCAAGACCTCTAACCAAGTTGACCTAGAAACATGTTAAGTTTTTATGGGATGTCAACTGCGAGACTAATTTTCAAGAATTCAAGAAATGGTTGACTATTGCACTTGTTTTAGTACTATCAAATGGAAAAGATAGTTTTGCAGTATATACAAATGCATCCTGAGAAGGATTAAGGTGTATAATGATGCAAGAAAAAAAAGTAATTGTATATGCCTCTCGAAAACTGAAACTCTATGAACAAAATTATCCAATGCATAACTTGGAATTAGCTACTATCGTGTTTGCTCTAAAAAAGTGAAGAAATTACTTGTATGGAGTGACCTTTGAAGTATATACGGATTACAAGAGTTTCAAGTACTTATTTTCTCAAAATGATTTGAATTTGCACTAATAATGGGGCTAATTGCTCTGATTATTGCCGAAAAAAAAAGTCAGAACAATGCTGTTCTGACAACATTGTAGTATAAAACTATGCCTACCGGGAAAATTCTTTATTTTTTTTTAAAAGTCAGCCTGGCAGCTATGGAAATTTGTTAAGAAAAGCTGCCGACAGCCTGCAGCTTAACTTTTCCTTTAAAAAAAAAAAAAACTTGCAGGCTGTCGGGCTTACTTGACCTTTTTTAAAAAATAATTGATTTAGCAAATTTATCTTGACCTTTTTTCTTATGTTTGAACTTTTAAAAAAAAAAAAAATTAACCACAAAGGCTACCGGGCTTCAAGCTCGGTAGCATAAGTTTTTAATTTTAAAAAAAAATTAAGCTACAGGCTGCTGGGCTTAGTAAGCCCGACAGCGTGTAAGTTTAAAAAAAAAAAAAAAAGTTAAGCTGCAGACAGCCTGCAGCTTTTCTTAACAAATTTCTAGTAGCTGCTGAGCAAGTCAGCTTGGCAGCCAAACCTTTTAAAAAAAAGAAAGAATTCTCTTGCCTACTGGGTTGAGTCGGCCCAGTAGGCATAGTTTTATACTGCTATATTGTCAGAGCAACATTGTTTTGGCTTTTTTTTTCAGCAATAATCTGAGCACTTAGCCTAATAATGGTGGATGGAATTTTTAGACAATTATAAATGTATTATTAATTACCATCCTGGAAAGATCAATGTAATGACTCATATTCTTAGTAGAAAAGTTCAAGGGGCAGGAATGATGGTTAAAGAATGGAGCTTGCTAGAGGAAATTAGTAGGTGGAATCCTTGACTTGACTGTCAAAAAGTGATTCTTGAAAATATTACCGTACAATTCTCACTCCTGGAACGTATTAAGGATACAAAAAAGCAAAACCTTACATTGTGAAAATGGCAAGAGAAGGTCTGAGAGGACAGTTACCCGACTATAGTATAAGACCTGAAGGAGTACTAAGATTCCAGAATCAGATAGTTATATCGAAAGATGAAGGGTTAAAATGGGAGATACTAGAGGAAACTCACCGATCCAGGTATACGGTGCACCCCAACAGTAATAAGATACACCAAGATTTGAAACGGTTATACTGTTGGGATAATATGAAGAAAGAGATTACTCAGTATATTCAAACATGTCTCACCTGTTAACAAGTTAAAGTAAAGCATCAGAAACTAGCAGGATTATTACAACCCTTAGAAATACCGACGTGGAAATGAGAGCATGTCACTATGAATTTTGTATTAGGATTGCCATGCACCCAAAGAGGTCATGATGGAATTTGGATTGTAGTTGATCAGTTAACCAAATCGACATACTTCTTGCCCATGAACATGAGATACTCCCTTGAGAAATTAGCCAAATTATATTTAGATGAGATCGTTAAACTACATGATACACCTATAAGTATAGTTTCGGGTAGAGATCCTCAATTTGTATCTCGATTATGGCAATAAATCAAGACCACTTTGGGTACTAAATTGAGTTTTAGTACAACATATCATCCACATACCGATGGATACTCTGAAAGAACTATTCAGACTTATAAAAATATGTTAAGGTCGTGTGCGATGGATTTTGAAGGAAATTGGGATCAACATATGACACTAATTGAGTTTGTCTATGATAACAGCTACTATTCTTCTATTCAAATGGCACCCTACGAGGCTCTTTATGGGAGAAAATGCTGATCTCTGATTTATTTGGATGAAATAGGGGAAAGAAAGATTATGAGCCTGAACATGGATTGAGAAGGCATATGAGAAAGTAAAGTTGATTCGCTAAAGAATTCGAACCACTCAGAATCGACAAAAGAGTTACGCTGACAATCGGAGGAAGGATTTGAAGTTTGAAGTTGGAAATGGAATATTCCTTAAAGTTACACCACTAAAGGGAAGCATTAAAGTTGGACAAGGGAAAAAATTCAAACTGAAATACGTAGAATCTTTTAAAATTCTCCAATGAGTGGGTAAAATGGCATTTCAATTGGAGTTACCAGCCAAGCTAGCCAAGATCCATGATGTGTTACATGTCTCGATATTAAAGAAATATCATCCCGACCCTACTCATGTACTCTAACCTGAAAATGTTGAAATGGATGAATTTTTATCTTATGAAAAATAGCCTATACAGCTCTTGGAGCGAAAAGTGAAGGCATTAAGAAACAAGCAAATTCCCTTAGTCAAGATTTTATGAAAATATCACGGATTAGAAGAAGCAACCTAGGAGTTGGAAGAAGAGATGCAAAAGAAATATTCAGAACTTTTTACAAGCATAGGTGAGAATTTCGAGAACGAAATTCTTTTAAGGGGAAGAAAGTATGAGAGCATGAAAATATTAACGTAAAAAAAATATTTTTGTGCCTTATTTAAAATTTAGTGTACGTTGCATTTTCTCTTCTTATTATTGATTGACTTATATGTTCAATTGCTCCTTTTAACTAATGAATAAATAGGTATACTTTAAGAAATTGTATCACTACCCTGTAAAACATTAGTACAAGGTAGAATGAAGGATTTATTGTGGGAAAATAGCATGATAAATTTAAATTTAAAAAAAAACAGCAAACATATGAATGACACTTGTCTTTACATGCGTCCTAATGCATGCATACTACTAACACCTAAAAGAATCAAAGTGTTACATTCCTTCCATAAGTTGGCCGAGAGAAAGAGTTAGAAAGAAACGACAATTCTTCATCTTCCTTTGCTTGCCAAAAATTAAGAGAAACCACAAGAGTAAACTAGAAGCTTCTCTTACTTTCTTCAACCTTTGATGAGAGCATGTGATCCAATAGTTCAAGTTCAAGTGAAGGTTGAAGTGGATTCGGATGCGCCTCTTTAGTTGACTGTTTTATTAAGTATTTTAGTTTGTTATTTTATTGGTAATTTAATAATAATATGTACGGCCAGCTTAAGTTCAATAATGTCAAAATTAGTTTTTTCTAGTTGATTCAGAATTAGTCGTTTAGGTAGTTCGAAGTAGTTCAGGATTCTAGGGTTTTCCTATTTTGATTTGGATTTGTGTCTTTGTAACCTAGAAAAAGGCAACGTTATTTCATTAATAATGTTTGAACATTTTAGTCCAAAAAATTGTGTGAGAGTTTCTCTCTTAACTTTTCGTAACTACCTTTAAACATCTTAGAAGAGCTCTAAGTGTTTGTTTTGGCTTATCAAACAAGAATCACACTTGTTTGTGGCGCCTTCTATCAAATCTTGGTTCGCTAACTTGTTAGGTTGTGGGTTAAAATTGTATCAAGAAGTTTGCACCTCCGAGTTTAGATTGGGTCATAGATTTTCCGTTGTCAAATTTGAATAGCACCATCACGATCTAGAGTTGTTGAACACGAGTTTCATTACGCAATAGAGATCGTATTAACCTTGAGCATCAGCCAAGAAAGAAGGAAAACTTTCACTCATCTAACCTAAGAAAATCGAGAAAGAAAAGGCCGAAACTTCCAACCTAAAACTGTGAGGAAACAAGAGGTAAATTACTAAGTTCTTCTTTATTTTACTTCCACCTTTGGTTCATAATGTTTTAGATTGAATTAGAACTAAGAAAAAAGAAGTTAGCTGAAGAAAAGTTCATCCAAAACTAGAAATCTCTGGACAAAGTGGTGGTTGATAACTGAGAGATAAAGATGCCATTTTTCGGTTCTTTTCTTCAAAATTTTGTTGGATTTTGTTTAAATATACTTTATATACCTTCTATCTCTCCCTTTGTGACATGCATGTAGTGTTTTGCTTGAATCTAAGTGACAAAGTGTTGATTTTTGAACGAACGTTGCTGAAATTTCTGTTTATATTAATGCTTAAAAACTGATAGAGTGAAGCTGAGAATTTCTGTTTGAAGGCTGCAACCTAGTTGATCATAACTATGGCAAGAAACAAACTAATTGTTAGAAGTTAGATGACAATGAAAATGAAGAAAATGAATAGGGTAAAATATGTTTAACCCCCCCTGTAATTTAGCAATTTTTCACATAACCCCATATAATTTCAAAACCTATATATATCCCCATCATAATTTGAATTAAAGTATCAAAGTGATGAAAATGATCATTTGTAATGGAACCCATGAAAATGTCCAAATTATCCTTATTTAAAAGTAAAAATGACTGAAGTAACCAAAATATATAAACATAATATGCGTGAAACTCTAACCCCATATGATTTTATATTTTACCATATAATCTCCATATGGTTTTTAAAATATATACATAACCCCCCTCCTGATAATTAATAAATAATTTTTAATTTTACATAGAGGCACTTTTGACATTTTAGTTAACTCTGTTATAGAATGCAAATTTCGTCATTTTGATACTATAATCCAAATTTTAGAGGGTTATATATAGCTTTTGAAAACATAGGAGGATTATGTGAAAAAACGTTAAACTGCTGGGGTATTTTGCCCAAAAAATTATAAAGATAAATGCTACTGATATAACATGGAAGGCCATTGATCTCGTTCTTGTCATACGGCAAAACAACTTATTGAATTTTATCAGGCATCACTGAAAAAGAAAGGCAAAAGTGCTGAAACAAATTTTATTGATCATAAGAATATTTATGATGATGATGATGCTGATGCTAATATAACATATACTGACATAATTGATTTCTTTGAGCATTCTAAAGGTGCAAAATGATAACATGCGAAATACCTAATATTCATTTAGAATTTTATTATTTTATTATTTTTGCATCTTTTATGTAATTTGATTTATAAATTATGTAATTTATGGACTTTAATTCTTTATTAATGTTTTCTTTTTGATAGGATACACTTTTTTTTAATTTTATGATTATTTTCCTCTTTTTTTTATCAATATTGCGTTAATTGGTGGATTTTATTTATTTTTTATAATTATCGTTGGTTGTAGGGATTTGGATAAAAAAGGAAGTAAAAGGTGTGAGTTCTTCACTAAATTTATTGTTCGGCGTGGTCACGTCAAAGTTTAAATTTTGCACGTCCGGCAAATTTGGGAGTTAACGTGTAATATCCAGCCGTGAAGTGAAGTTTTGGATGTCGAGACTCAAATGTTTTATCAGATGGTTGATGTTGACTTTTTCTTTTCGGTTAAGATAGAATTTGTGGGATAATTTGATTTGAGTTAGTAGTAGTTTAGTAGCAGTAGAAAACGTAAAACTGGCTGCATTATCACTTCATTATTCTTTCTAGCCTAAAAAACGAATGACTAGTGACGAGACTAGTCAATCAGGTATCTCATCTTGTTCTATGGAGCCACAAGACACAAGAGACATGTTCTCTTCTTTTTCTTTTCCTTTCTTCGAATAAAATACATCATCTTTAGGGAAACACCAATGTCAATGAACTCAATTAATTCGTGTGGGATTTCCTCAATGGTGATGAACTAAATTTTCATTTCTAGTAAAAAAACAATAGAGGATTTGGTTTATGTAAAATTATGAGATTGAATTGGTTTTATTTATTCCTTTAATTTTTTGGTATTCGTATATTCTCTACTTTATTTTCTTATGATTGTTGTGTTATTCGAATATCTTGGGCCTGAAATTTAGATTAATTCAATAACCTAAGATTAAGTAGGACAATTAAATCTGTAATCATTTAATTGTTCTAAATTAGTGGTAACTGGCATGATTGGATTTATGTCGTTGGAATATATGGGTTAATTTAAAATAACTCTCATAGCGTGTTATTTGGTTAGAACGGGGCTTCTTTAATTCTTAAGGTGATTAGGAAATTGAATTCTAAGTGTGACAGCCCCACCTTTCCTCGGGACGTACCCTAAGGGTTAGCGGACTGCTTGTCCAACTCTCGTTAAGACTAACTAATCCAAAATTTCATAGAAGGCACTAAAACACTCAATTTATTTCAAATCGTCAACCCAGTACTATATATAATAGAATCACCAACGATTCAAACTTAAAATACAAACCAAAATATTCAATTTTATACAAATATATATAAGGTTTACTATTACAAAGGAGTTTAAACAAAATGCCTAAAATTTATAACTAACTCAACTCTTCCCCAAAAATCACGTTCCTAAGACTTCGCCCCTTGTAAGGAAAACAAAAGTGACAGAGTAAGTTTTCGCCTAATGAGGAACCATAGGGTCACGCAATCGAAAAATCACATAATTTGAATTTTAATCTATCAAATATAAGCATCAATTAGGAAAATAAGTAAACACCACAACTAACACAAAGTGTTTCAAGTAAAAGGATACAGATGGCTCTCAAGAGCTCAATTCCAGTCGCATTAGTTTGATCTAAACCCGTTGACACTCCATCAATGTTTAGAGAAGCAAAATCATTGACTGTAGATCCTCGCTTTACACCAGTTTTCATCCACCAATCATACGCCTTACTGAACCCGAACACCAAACAGAAACAGTGGTGGTAATATTCGAGTATACCAAATATAAGAAGAATCCAATACTCAGTAGATCAGTGACAGTTTTTCTCATGGCCCATCAATCTATTTCGACCAAACCATTGCTGGTTCGATTCGATTAACTACCAATGAGGTTTGACCTCAAATTCACAGTAAGGTCGTCGGATATTGGGCTCCAAACAACATCAAATTCATACACAAGTAACAGATTTCAAATAAACAATAGACCAGTCAAACAATCAAGTGGAATTGAGTGTGATAAAATACATACCTGTCCATTTCAGATTAAACCAAAGTCACAGTCATACAAAGCATAAATTTCAGTCACAAGTAGTTTACTTAAACAACAAGTCAAGCAAGTGGTACATTCACTGTTTCAAAGTAGAATAACGTTAAACATTCGTTCCCGGAGTGGGCTCGTTTTCACCATCAAACCCTAAAAGTAACCAAGACAAAATGTCATGGTCCAACCATTCAAAAGTTAGGCTAATGCAGTGCACATTTTAGTCTCAACTATGAGCCATACATCTATCCAACTTTGGCCTCTTAAAACACAAAATTTAAAGACAAATTCAAAAGTGCCAATCAAGGAATATCCAAGTGTATTCTAGGGTTACAATTCAAGTAAGGTGTTAGTGTGAAAAGAAAAATATTTAGACCCAAAAGATGTAAGAGACCAAAAGAGATAAATTAGGTATGTACAACTCATGAAACTTAGCAAAATATACGTAAGATATATGCATAACTTTTAGAAGAAAATCGACCAATCTCGTGTTTAAAGTTAGACAAATGAAACTAGAAAGCAAGCTAGAAGTAACCATTACTTTTTCTCTTGTTTTACACATGATTTTTGACAAAATTTTAACTTATGCAACACTACTAAGGTGGATTCAAGCAATCAAAAGCAACCTAAGTTCAAACCGATTAAAAATCACACCTCTATCGTCACTTTTACTCGCTCATATTACAAGAAAGAAAGAAACAAAATTTCAGCAGCACTTCCTCTTATTTTTTTAACTTTCCCTTCTAAACTCAACACTTGTTTTCATGGCAAACCATCCTCAATCAAGACCATAAGTCATAGGCTATAAAGGACACTTGTTAAAAGCTACAAATCTATCCAAAATTGACAATTATCTAACTCAAAAGCAACCATATCAAAGTTGAAAATATTAACCCTAAACTGAAATTCACCACTACAAGTTGAAAATTTCTATAATGAAGTCAAAATAACATATAAAAGCTGAAAAATTCACGTGGCCAAGCTAATAGATCATAGCCAAACTCAAATAAAAATATCAAAGCTGGAATTCTCAAACCACCACACAAACTATGAAATTTTTCATGAAATCTACCAAAATCAAGTCTTAAATATACTCGAATGCAAGTCTTAAATTTAAAATCTTTCTTTCCCCTATTTCATCCCAGTAAATTGGTTCTTCCGTAGAGAGTTTCGTATGGTGCCATTTGAATAGATGAATGATAGGTGTTATTATAAGGGAACTCCACCAACGTTATGTGCTAGTCCCAACTACTTCCAAAATCTATAATACATGTCCTTAACATATTCTTGAGAGTTTGAATGATTTTTTCTAATTGTCCATCTATCTGCGAGTGATATGTTGTATTGAGGTTAAATTTGGTTCATAAAGTTTCTTGTAACTTTTGCCAAAATTGAGACATGAATCGAGGATCCCTGTTTGAGACTATGCTTACGGGTACTCCATGCAACCTTATCATCTCTTTCATGTACAATTAAGCTAACTTTTTCATGAAATACTTTATGTTCACTGGTAAGAAATGAGTCGATTTTGTTAACTGATCAAAGATTACCTAAACAGTATCATGACCTCTTTGCGTCCGTGACAAACCTGAGACAAAATCCATCGTAATGTGCTTCCACTTTCATTCAGGTATCTCAAGGGGTTGTAACAAGTCTGAGAGTTTTTTATATTCAATTTTGACTTGTTGACAAGTGGGGCAGGTTTGAACGTACTGAGCAATCTCCTTTTTCATGTTATCCCACAAATATAACTCTTTTAAATCCTGATATAACTCTTACTACTTCCCGGATGGACCGTATATTTAGACCGATGAGTTTCCTCCAAAATTTCTTTTTCAATATTTCATCTTTCGGCACAACCACTCGGTTTCGATATCTCAAAATCCCCTCGAAACTCAAATTGACGTCAGATGATTTCCCTTTTTTCATATTTTCTGTTCACTTATGTATTGTAGAGTATTTCTTCTGAATTTCTTTGATTTGATCTAGTAGGGTAGATCTCACTGTAATATTTTTGAAAATCACTTTCTGGCGTTCAAGGCGAGAATTTTACTCATTAACTTTTCTAATATATTTCATTCCTTAATCATTAACCCAACCATTTGACCTTTTCGATTTAGGACATTCGCTACTACATTGGCTTTCTTAGGATAGTAGTTAATAGTACAATCATAATCTTTCAAAAATTTCATCCATCGGTATTGTCTCATGTTTAACTCTTTCTGAGAAAATAAATATTTAAAACTCTTATGATTCGTATAGATCTAAAAAATTACTCCATATAAGTAATGTCTCCACTTTTTCAGCGTAATGACAATAGTTGCTAATTTCAAGTCATGGGTCGGATAATTTTGCTTATGAGGTTTAAACTTTTTAGAGGCAAAGGCAATCACATTTTCATTTTGCATTAATACACACCTCAATCCTTCCCTCGAAGTATCAGTATCTACAGTGAAACTGTCCTTTCCATTAGGTAGAGTCAAAACTGGTACCATGATCAACCTTTTCTTCAATCTTGAAAAGTAGTTTCACATCTAATATCCTAAACAAAGTTTCTATGCTTCTTTGTCAGATCAGTTAAAGGACCAGCAAGTTTTGAGAAGTCCTTAATGAACCGATGATAATATCCTGCAAAACCTAGGAAGTTACGAATCTCAATAGAATTTTCTGGCCGTTTTCGTTCAGCGACAGCTTCCATTTTGGCCAGATCTACAGCGATGCCATCTTTCGAAATCACATGCCCTAGAAAAGAGATTTTCTCCAACTAAAATTCACACTTACTAAACTTAGCATATAACTGGTATTCTCTCAGAGTTTACAAGACAATTCTCAAATGTTGCTCATGCTCCTCCCGAATTTTAGAGTAAACAAGAATATCATCAATAAACAGGACTACAAACCGATCCAAGTAGGGTTTGAAAATTCGATGCATCAAATCTATAAATGCTGCAAGGGTATTGGTTAGTCCAAAGGGCATTACTGCAAACTCAAAATGTCCATACTTAAAATTAAATACAGTTTTTTAGTATATCCTCCTTCCTAATTTGCAATTGATAATACCCCTGTCGAAGGTCTAGTTTAGAAAACACCACCGCTCCTTACAACTGATCAAATAATTCATTAATACATGGGAGGGAGTATTTATTCTTAAGTGTGACGTCATTCAAATTCCGGTAGTCTATATACAGTCTTAAATTTCTGTCTTTTTTTTTAACAAAAAGTACCGGAATTTCCCATGGAGATCCGTTTTCTCGAATAAACTCTCGTTCCAATAAATCTTGCAACTGCAACTTCAATTCTTTAAGTTCTGCAGGTGCCATCCGATATGGAGTTTTAAAGATAGGTGCTGTCCCAGGTAATTATATCTCTCTTTCCTGAGACAAAATCACTAATTCATCAGGAAACACATCTGAATACTCCTTTACTATTGAAACATTTTCTATTTTCAACTTATCTGTCGGAGTGTTTATTAGAAAAGTTAGGTAACCCTGCACTTCTTTACTCAACAATTTCGTAACCCGAATACCCGAAACGAGTGCAGATGAGACTAATCGATCCCTCACATCTTACCTTAAGGTTGTTTTCCCCAGTATATGAAATTTCACCATTTTCCTCTTACAATCTAACTGAGCATTATATTGAACTAACCAATCCATATTTAAGATAGTATCTTACCCCTTAATGGCTAAACTTATCAGATCCCCCAACAGTTTTTACTCTCCAACCCAAATTTCACAGTTCTTATAAACCGTACTAGTGATCAAATGTTGGTCACCTGTAGGAGTATTAACTTATAAATCATATGGTAGTCTAGCAGGTTTCACATCAATTTCACACATAAAACTAGGGTTGACAAATGAATAGGTAGCACTAGGATCTATTAAAATCTTAGTAAGACGATAGAACATAGGGATCGTACCTTCTATAATCTCAAATGAATCAGGGACTTGATGTTGCTCTATTGCATACATCTGAATCAGTACTTTCGGTCTATTTCCTTCCACTTTTGTCTGCCAGGGTTTGTCTTATTTGACTGCTAGGTCCCATTCCCTTCTCGACGCGAGACTGGACAGTTGGCAATCTGAGGCTCGACACTTCCACAGCACAAATATTTTCTTTTCTTCCTCTAACAACTTTCTTCCATATGATTCGGCTTCCTATAGTATCCACAGGAGATACAGGAAGCTGATGCCGAGTCTCCTTGCGAGGCATTTCTTTGTTGTCCTCTACGGTCTTGATTTCCTCTTGGCGTTCCCCGAAGTCTTATTCCGCCTGTCCCTCTCCCAAGCTAAGGAGGTACATTCTTGTCGGTTTGGCCAAAGTCGCTATTAGGTGCACCCCATTTCTTTGCTTGAAAGGTTCTAACTTAAAACCTCGCACTTTTCACCCGTTGAACTTTCTCCACAACGTCACTAAACGCATTAATTTGGGTTATTGTTAAATCTTTCTAAATTTTGACATTTAGCCCTTATATAAAGCGCCTTATTCGCCTTTGCTCTGTTACCATTAGCTCAGGAGCAAACTTAGAAAGTCTGGTGAATTGAGTTTCATACTCAGCAATGGTTTGGGTTCCCTGACGAATTCTAATGAATTCATCCTCCCTTTTTTCCTTAAATAACAAGTCAAGCAAGTGATACACTCACCGTTTCAAAGTAGAATAACATTATACGTTCGTTCCCGGAGTGGGCTCGTTTTCACCGTCAAACCCTAAAAGTAACCAAGACAAAATGTCATGGTCCAACCATTCAAAAGTTAGGTTAATGAAGTGCACATTTTAGACTTAACTATGAGCCATACATCTATCCAACTTTGGCCTCTTAAAACACAAAGTTTAAAAACAAATTCGAAAGTGCCAATCAAGGAATATCCAAGTGCATTCTAGGGTTACGATTCAAGCAAGGTGTTGGTGTGAAAAGAAAAACATTTAGACCTAAAAGATGTGAGAGACCAAGAGAGATAAATTAGGTATGTACAACTCATGAAACTTAGCAAAATATACGTAAGATATACGCACAACTTTTAGAAGAAAATCGACCAATCTCGAATTTATAGTTGGATAAATGAAACTAGAAAGCATGCTAGAAGTAATCATTATTTTTTCTCTTGTTTTACACATGATTTTTGACAAAATTTCAGCTTATGCGACACTACCAAGATAGATTCAAATAATCAAAAGCAACCTAAGCCCAAACCGATCAAAAATCACACCTCTATCATCACTTTTACTCATATCACAAGAAAGAAAGAAACAAAATTTCAGCAACACTTCTCCTTATTTCCTTAACTTTCCCTTCCAAACTCAGCACTTATTTTCATGGCAAACCATTCCCAATCAAGACCACAAGTCATAGGCTATAAAGGACACTTGTTTAAGGCCACAAAGCTACTAAAATTTGACAATTATCTAGCTCAAAAGCAACCATATTAAATCTGAAAAATATTAACCCTAAGCTTAAACTCACCACTACAAGGTGGAAATTTCTATAATGAAGCAAAAATAATATATAAAAGCTGGAAAATCCAAAGCTAAAATTTCTCAATCAAAGCTAAAATTTTCAAACCACCACACAAATTATGAAATTTTTCATGAAATCTACCAAAATCAAGTCTTAAATCCATTCAAATACAAGTTAAAAGAGAAAGATGGTTTTTAGACATGGTTACCTTTAAACCCTATGAAAATATGCTACCAAAAGCTTCTTTTCTCCCAAATCTTTCTACCAAAGTCCTTCTTCCTTCCTAAATCTCACTTTCTATGGTTTGGTTTGCAAGTTTAGGATGAAATCTCAAAGATTCAACCAAGATTCTAGGTTGAAAATGGAGTTTTCTTTCTCTCTTTTTTGCTAGAAGTTTCGGCCAAGGAGAAGAAGAAATGAAGGGTTTTTGGTCATTTTTTTTTAATTAAAAGCTAAGAATGGTCTTGGTCCAACTCAAAGCTCCATGGCTTTGTTGACAAATGGCACTCCAAGGGTTAATCCTCATCTAATTGTCTTCCAAATATTAAAATATCTAACCAACCTCTAATTATCCCTTAACACCTTATAAAATAATATTCCTTTGCATAAAACTCCTCCTAATGTTCAAAAATTTATCGCACACACCTCACTAGTGGGTCCTACTTTCATAATACTCTACAAACTTAATATATATTTTTAAATAGGGATCCATCCCTTAATTTATTTATATCCGAAAAGAGTACAGCGAATTAGAGGGGGGCCAAAACCTGACCTCTGTTAAAGTAAAAGGGACAGCTAAGGATCAACAATAATACACACATATGGAAAAATCTGCGAATCTAAACATATAACAGATGAATCAAACGAAATCATCCATACGATGGTGCCCCACATTTGTGGGATTGTGAGTGAGCATAGGAATTTGATTTAACATCTTGACGTGTTTGCATTGTTTTACCTTTTTTTTGAAAGCTGCTTCCTCGTTTTCTTTGAAATCACTTGGGTAAATTGCTCGTGAATTAGTTTTTGGTCTTGGTCTTTGTCTTTATCACGTTGTGAATCATCATCTTCTTCTTCATTTTTGTCACCATTGCATGTTGTATTTGAATAAAGGAAAGGCTTTTGATATACGAGAGGGATCCTACCATGTAATTTCTCCCATTTAAACTCTTCGAACACATTTTTAAATTGTGGCACATTTTTAAACCGTAGAAGAAAAATGATTAAAAATCTTGACACTCTTATAAAAATATCTAGGAAATTAAGCCAATAAAGTAAAGTAAAGAAAATGTATTCAAAGAAATAAAATAAAATATAAAATAAATTTTGGGTCTTCACACTAAGGTCGTACCTAGGATTATTTCTTGATTAAAGCAGTGGCTAATGGTCGTACCTTGGTTATCGATAAAGTAAGGAGAAATTGACTATCAGCGCTTGTTTGACAATTACAACATGTTTATTAGTTAGTAAGTGGAATTACTATTCCATCAATGATCAATTAAATGAACCATTTTCAAAATTATTTCTTGGCTAGATTTAATTACTATTGATTCAATTTTAAGAAATTGTCATTTAATTAATTAATTTTTTTAATTTATTTTATTTGAGTTGTTTAATTATTTTCATTTTTATAAAATTCCCCCAAGATTATGAATTTTAGAAGAAACAAATTTTCCCCGATCCTTATGGATTCGACCCTACTCACCCTATATATAAAAATTATAATTTTCTCAAATAGGTATTTATTATTGCATAGACTCAACACCTGTCACTTTTGTTTGTAATTTTCTTCATTATTTTTTCCTGAAGAACAAATGGATGCCAAAATGGTAATGATGAAATTTGTCTAATTGATAGTGCAACTATGCATACCATACTTAAACATAATAGGTATTTCTTCTATTTGGATATGGGAGAAACAAATGTCAACACTCTAAGTGGTAGCGCTAAATTAATTAAAGGTTTTGAAAGAGCTACTATATTTTTTCTTAAGGAACTAAAATTGTAATAAATAATATATTACTCTCTACTAAATTTTGAAAAAATTTGTTGAGTTTTAAAGATATCTATCGAAATGAATATCATATCGAGATAATGAGTGAGATAAATGGTGAATATTTATTAATTTTAAATATCATTTCTAAAAAGAAATGTGTATTAGAAAAGTTACGTTCTCTCTCTTTTGACTTATATTATACAAAAATAAGTGCAACTGATGTTAATCATCTAGAAGACTAGAGGTCTACTAATTCCAATGACTTTATGATTTGGCATGATTGTTTTAGACATCCTAACTGCATAATGATGAGACGAATAATGAAAAACTCACAAGGCCATTCATTAAAAGGTCATAAGGTGTTAAATTTTAGTGAATTCTCATATGTTGCCTATTCTGAAAGAAAATTAATTATTAGACAATCACCAACTAAGACAGGAATTGAATCTCCTATATTTTTTGGACAAATTCAAAGTAATATATGTGGGTCTATAGATCCACCATGTAGACCATTTAGTTATTTTGGTGCTAATTGATGCATTCACAAAATGATATTGTGTTAGTTTATTATCTACTTATAATTTGGCGTTTGCAAGATTACTTGCTCAGATAATAAAATTATGAGCACAATTCCCTAATTATCCAATTAAGAAAATTCATCTAGATAATGTTGGTGAATATTTATCACATACATTTAATGATTATTACATGTTCATTAGAACAATTGTCAAATATCCTGTACCTGATGTTCATACACAAAATGGTACCCATGAGTTGCACTTTGAACCAAAACCTTCTTTAGTTTTGCGCTTCCAAATTGACTCAATCAATTTCTTAGAATTTCTTTCTCATGCAAAACCAATTATGTTCAAGAGCACCACACTTAAAGCATGTTGATTTTTTATTCAACTTACTACTCCAATGAGAAGAGAAGGAAGAAGCAACAGCTTTACCTCGTTGCAATGTCACCCTATGTATCTTATAGAATCAATTCGAACCTATATAAGAATCAATATCTTATAGAATCAATTACACAGTTATAAGTTAGGAGCTTGGTTGATCATTCAAAAAATATATATATATATTCTTGCATAGTGAGCTAGAATCCCTTCCTATTAAGAACTATATATGTAAGGATCGAAAATAACTTAAGAGGGGGGTAAATTAGGTGGTTTGAAAACTAGCCAATATATAAGTCACTTTTTGAGAACTTGCCTTCTTTTTCTAAAGGACCACACAATGGAGCAATTGATGAATAAGTACAAGTGTTTGAGAGTATAAGAGATAGACAATTTATATTGCAAGACAGTAAGTAAAAGGATAGAATAGCAAACCAAGTTTCAAACTCCACTTGATTTTGAATACCACTTTATATAGCAAGTTTCTTCAAGTTGATCAACTTACAACCAAACTCTTGTGTACAAAGAAAGGATCACTTCCTCCTCGTGCCAAGCCGCACTTGGTCAAGCAAGGAAGTTTTACTATTACTCGGATAATCCTCACAAAACTACACTAATAAAGAAATAGAAACACACTTGAAAAACTTATTGAAATTTTCACAACTAAGAGTACAAATCTTCTTTAAAGAGTATTCTCATACTTGAATCACTCAAGATCTGATGTAGTCTCAATGTGCGAAAGTTTTTTTTGAAGTGGTTGACTTTGCTCTATTTATAAGAGACCAAAAAGTACTTTAATTAATGCTGCAAACTGATAGAAGGCAACTGAAGAGTCAACTAGCTGTTGGTAGTGTCGGACGTCCGATGGGCTGGTTTTCCGCATCCGATCGCAGGCAGTGAGTTCAAGAAGTTTTCTTAAAATGTTTAGGACGTCCGGTGCTTCAAGGTTTTGTGTCCGAAGTGTCGCAACGTTTGTCGGACGTCCGGTACTCAGTTGTTGTACGTCCGAACGAAATCAGTGAGTTTAGAGAACTCGACTTATTATTTTCGGACGTCCGAGAGTGAGTTCCTTATGAGTCCGAAGTTACTCGAAGGTTGTCGGACGGCAGATGCAGACTTTTTGTGCGTCCGACTCAAGCTTCAGCATATGTTAGCCTGTTTTGCTCCAAATCTGAAAACATCTATTTAGAAAATATTAGTAACATCCATTTGTTTTGTAATTATCAAAAGATACGGATTAAGATGAACAATCTCCCCCTTTTTGATGATGACAAAACAATGGATGGAGCAAAAATTTAAGTACAGCTCTCCTTTACTTAATACATCTCCCCTCTTTGTTTAAGTACAAAATTTAAGTACAACTTCCCTTCAAAATAATGTTCACCCATGTTTACTCAGAAAAAAGATGACTTCCCCTCACATAGAGGCCTCACATAGAGAATTCATATCCAATCCATTTATTCTCCTTTTGTCATCATTAAATCAACCATGGCCATATTATCAACAATATCATCCAGCAACAAATAATATCAGACATTAAGTGCCAAACATTTATCCAAAATCATAGGAATAACAAACCACGAGTTCAAAGCACACAAAATATCCAAATATTCTTACAGATCAGCAGTGAAAGGGAAAGTAGAGGTTTTAATACAAAACATATAAAGTTTGAAACGCAAGGGATGCCAAGAACCTATTATGAACTACTATGAGGTGCATGTGTTTAGGGGTGCCTAAAATGTGATCTTGGAAGGTCTAGACCTTCTTCTAGCCAGACGAAACTGAACAGGGTCTTCTTCCTCAGTGTCCTCATCCTCATCATCATCATCATCCTCTTCAGTTCCTCCATCAGTTGCCGGAGTTTTTCCCTTGCCCTGTGGTTGAGAAATGGAGGCACAGTACTGTGGAGTAGTTTCAGCAGTTGGCTCAGTTCCGAACTCCTTTCGCTGTGCAGTTTCATTTTCTAGAGGAATGGGAGGTACAAGCAGATTTCTTTTGGCAACGAAGGTGGCTTGTTGTTCAGAAGTCATGGTCGTCATCAACCCATCTTCAAGAAGTAGGATATGCTGTTTGAGATCCTCAAGCAGAGTGATGACCTCAAGGTTGGATGAAGGAAACTTAGAGGCTGATTTTCTGGAATGAATGGTGAAGGGTGTCACATACATTGACTGGTCACGAGGAGTCCTAGGGGTGACAGGGGTTTCATAAAAATTTTTTCTCCTAGACTCAGATACTGTTTCTTTGTAACACCATTGACCCTAAAAAAATCTCAGATTTTTTCTTTCAAAGTAAGCTTTTGAGAACACAGTTGATGTACCAACTTTTAGGGATTTGCCAGTAAAAGAAATTTCAAAATGATTGAAAATAGGAGTCAGAAATTTTTCATAGAACAGTTTCCTACAGCTGTTAGTACTTATCTTGAGCAGAAACTTACATATGATAAAATCAAAATCAATTCGAATTTTTTCCAAAAAATAGTAGAACAAATAAAGTTTCATTTTATTTGCATCAGTTCGGTGCCCATCAATGGGCACCAACAAGTTTGAAATTATGGTAAAAATGATCAGGTTCTGAGGGCTAAGATCCTCCAATCTAGCCTCAGCAGGAGTATTAAAGTGAGATTGAAAGTAGGTCATTAATTTTGCAACATGAAAGTGATGGTATGCAGAGGAAAATTCTTCGTATGAAAAAAAGTTTGCAATTTTGCCTTTAAAATCACTTTCAATTTTGGTTTCTAAAACAGAGTTAACAATGTCAGGGTTCAGTTCAATGTTAACAGAGTTGACACGAGAAATGAGATCTGTATGTGAATTGCCTTTCCTAAGATTAGCAAAAAATTGATAGACCACGTCAGGATAGTATGTGTTTGGAATGGTTAAAAGATGGGTCTATTTTTGGAATTCAAACAGGTTGAGAACATGTTCAAGATCAAGCTTACGGAATTCGTAGGGGATAATGGTCCTCTGGGTGATGAAACCCTTCTGCGAGATCCATTCAAACCTTTCTTTAGCTTCATCGTCGATGAATTTGGGTAGAGGAGTGGGTTCAGTAGCAGTGTGGGTCTCAGGTTGCTCAGGACGCTTTCTTTTTCCACTGCGCTGAGCAGTTTGCGCAGCACTCTGGACACCAGACCTTGTCCTTGGTGATCTCCTGGTAAATGGTTCCTCAGTTTGCTGTTCCTCAACAGTTTTTTCTGCATTCTGCTGATCCCCTAAAGGATCAACAGTTTGTTTTTCCTTGGGTTGAGCAATGCTCTTCCTTTTGGCAATCCTTTTTCCTTTTCTGGGTGATTTGATTACTGTTACATCTGCATTGGTGGGCTGCACTGATTTCTCTTTATTGTCATTCACTGGATGCCCTTCAGATTGCTGTTCCCCCATCTGCTCATCAGATGGTTCAGCAGATGGCTCTCTAGTTTGCACATTCTGCTTTTTTCTTGCAGATTGTTTCATTTTTCCACCTCGATTTCCAGTTTTCTTCTTGGGTGATTTGATGAAGGGTTCAACAACTTGAACATCTTCATCCTCTTCGTCACGCAGCCTGAAAGTGCGTCCGGCACTCACGGATCCCCCTCTAATCCTTACCATGATTGAAGTGTAGTGTGGTTTATGTTGTGTGATGTGATGCAAATGAGTATCAAATGGTGAAAAATTCAGTATGAACTACAATGGATGCACAAACAGTCCACAGAGAGTGAGTTTTTGTGATTAGGGTTTCGAGTAGTAATTGAAATTTATAGTGTAGTTGGCGGTTGGAAAAAGTTACGAAGTGCAATAAACTCGCAATAGGTGTGAGAAGGTGTCGGTCAGAGTGATTTCTTGGTACTTGTTCCAAGGAGAGACGAATTTGAATTTTGAACTTTGAGAGAATGTGAAGAGTTGCGTCCGAGATAAAAGGATAAGAATAAACTGAATGACGCAGAGAATTTCTTTATAAGATGCAATTTTTGAGTGTCGGACGGCCGAAAGAAGTGAAGCGTCCGACACAACCGACCGAACCGAAACTTTTCTGGAAAATGGATGAAGAACATGTCGGACGTCCGTTCTAATCCATTGGACGTCCGATAAAGAATGACAAAAAAAAATCTTAGAATATTTTTTCTGAAACGCCCAGTTTTGTTCTCAGATATACATATTGATCCAGTGGAAGGGATTTTGTGAGGTTATCAGCAATTTGATCTTTAGAACAAACATATTGAACACAAATTTTACCCTTGTGGACAAGATCGCGAATGAAATAATGCTTTATGTGTATGTGTTTAGTTCTAGAATGTTGAATGGAATTTTTTGTCAAATTGATGGTACTAGTGTTATCACAGTACATAGGCACACAATCATACACTAAATCAAAATCATTCAATGTATTTTTCATCCACAACAATTGAGCACAACAAGCACCAGCAGCAACATATTCAGCTTCAGTTGTAGACAATGAAATAATATTTTGTTTTTTGCTAAACCAAGATACTAAGCAATTTCCAAGAAAGTTACATATACCTGTTGTACTTTTTCTATCTACCCTACAGCCACCAAAATCAGTATCAGAGAATCCACACAGAGGAAGTTCATGACACTTAGGATATCGAAAGCCAAAACTCAAGGTTCCTTTTAAATATTTAAGAATTCTTTTTACCGCATTCAAATGTGAGTTCTTTGGACAAGACTGAAAATGATTACATAGGCACACAGCAAACATAATATCAGGTTTACTAGCAGTTAAGTAAAGCAAACTATCAATCATACCTCTATATTTCTTTTCATCAACTTTTGTACCTTTTTCATCCTTGTCAAACTTGGTAGATGTGCAAATAGGTGTTCCAACTTGTTTTGAATCCTCTATTCCAAATCTTTTTAGTAGCTCCTTGGTGTATTTGGTTTGATTGATGAATGTTTCATCTCAGGATTGAACCATTTGGAGTCTAAGGAAGAAATTTAATTCTCCCATCATGCTCATTTCAAACTCTTTTTGCATGATATTGAAAAAATCCTTACACAAACTCTCATTAGTAGCACCAAATATAATATCATCCACATATATTTGTACAATTAAAAGATCACGTGAACTTTGTTTAGTGAAAAGAGTAGTATCCACAATACCTCTTTTAAAATCATTTTCAATCAAAAAACCACTCAAACGTTCATACCATGCTCTTGGAGCTTGTTTTAGTCCATACAAAGCTTTTGAGAGTTTAAATACATGATTTGGATAAATTTCATTTTCAAAATCAGGAGGTTGATCAACATATACTTCTTGATCAATAAATCCATTTAAAAAAGCACTTTTAACATCTATTTGAAATAATTTAAAGTTCTTGAAACATGCAAAGGCCAAAAATATTCTAATTGATTCTAGCCTAATTACGGGTGTAAATGATTCATCAAAATCTATTCTTTCTTCTTGAGTGTATCGCTTAACAACCAGTCTGGCCTTATTTCTTACTACCTCACCTTTGTCATTCATTTTATTTCTAAAAATCCACTTGGTGCCAATGATAGGATGATCTTGTGGTCTAACAATTAATGTCCAAATCTTGTTTCTTTCAAATTGATTTAACTCCTCTTCCATAGCTAAAATCCAGTTCTTATCTTTCAATGCATCAACAACATTTTTGGGTTCAAAGTGTGAGACCAATGTAAAATTATCTATTAGTTGTCAAGAGGAGGAACGTGTTCTGACCTTTTCGGATGGATCACCAATGATGAGTTTCTTAGGATGGTTTTGGACAAATTTCCAGGCTCGTGGAAGATCATTAGGAGTGGTAGTGTCTCTGCCGTTGTTTTTCCTAGTTGGACTGTCTTGAGTTTCATTTTCCTTTGAATCATTTTCTGGTGAAACAGTGTCTTGGTCACTGATTGTTAGTTTTTTTAGTTCTTCTTGAACACCTGCATCATTATCCTCACCACAACTCATGGAAATATCACTATTAGATTCATCAAAAGTAATGTGTATAGTTTCCTCTATAACCAGAGTCCTATGATTATAGATTCTAAAACCTCTCTTATTCTCACAATATCCCAAAAAAATTTTCTCATCAGATTTTTTATCAAACTTTTCAAGATATTCCTTGATGTTTAGAATGAAACATCTGCAACCAAAAACTTTAAAATATCCAACAACAGGCTTTTTATCAAACATCAGCTCATTTGAAGTTTTGTTCAAAATTGGTCTTAAAAGTACTCCGTCGATGGTATAGTAGGCTGTGTTTATAGTTTCAGTCCAAAAATACTATGGTAAATTACATTCACTAAGCATGGTTCTAGCAGTCTCTTGAAGAGTTCTATTTTTTCTTTCAACAGCTCCATTTTGTTGGGGGACTCTTGCAATGAAAAATTCATATGTAATACCATTGTTATCACAAAATTCTGAAAAACCACAGAAACAAAATTCTGAGCCATTGTCACTTCTTATTTTAATGATTTTCAAACCAATCAGATTCTGAACTTTTACAAATAGTGAAACAAAATTTTTGAAAGTATCATCTTTGTGTGCAAGAAATATCACCCAAGTGTATTTAGAATAATCATCAACAACAACAAAATAAAATTTTTTGCCATCTAAACTTGTGGTTTGAGTTGGACCAAATAGATCAAAATGTAAACGTTCTAGAGGTTTTGTAGTAGAAACACATTTCTTGAGTTTAAAAGATATCTTGACTTGTTTTTCAAATTGGCAAGCATCACAGATTCGGTCTTTTTCAAATTTGATTTTTGGAAGCCCTCTAACAAGTTTCTTTTTGAAAATTTCTTTTAGCAAATCCATATTGAAATGACAGAGCCTTCTATGCCACAGCCAGGGGTCCTCATTTGCTGTTTTGAGACAACTAAGGCTAGAGGAATCAACTTTTTCAAGAATAACTACATAAATGTCATTTACCCTTTTTTCTTTGAAAACAGTGTTGAATTTTGAGTCAAGAACAAAACATTCATGCTTTTTAAATAACACAAACAGATTCCTATCATACAATTGATTAACGCTTAACAATTTGTAGCTCAAATTATCAACTAAAAGAACATTGTGAACAAAGATTTGACTATTCTTACCAACATCACCAATTCCTACAGTTTTGGCTTTTGGCTTAAACTTGATGAACTGTGGTGTAACACCAGTCATATGTCTTGAGCATCCACTATCGATGAACCACTTTGATTTCTTAATAATGTTTACCAGGTTCACCTACACAAAGATCCACAAGATAATATTTGGTACCCTTTATTTTTTGGGTCCTTGAGAGTTAGCATTATGTCTAACCATCCACATGCATCTCATGTCATTATTCATATTTTTTCTAACATAACAATTACTTTTATGTGGCCAAATTGACAACAGAAACTACACTCAGTTAAAGAATTATTCAAATGAATAGGTTTAATAAATCTGACTTGCCTTTTCCTATGGATAGCAATTCATTTGCATTGTGATTCAGCCTTTTTTGAAGAGTACCAAAATGAGATTTTGCGTCATTCCTTTGAAAACATTTTTTTTTCTTATGTTGAAGCATCTAACTAAGATCATCCATTCTTCTTTTCAAGTTACTCTGTTCATTTTTTAGCATGTTACAGAAGTTTATTTTTCTATCAAGTTCAGCATGCAAATTATTTTCAATCCTTTTCAAGTTCTTATTTTTATTGCTTAGACATTTGTTTTGTCGAAAAAGGCTTGCATTGTCTTGTATCAGAAAGTTAATTTTCTGTTTTAGTTCCTTATTTCTAACATAGGATTGTTTCAAACTATTGTGCATTTTTTTCAAAAATAAATTAACATCATCATCAGATTCACTATCTCTATCAGTTTGAGAGTTACACGTGGTTACCTCTTCATCACTAATGGCCATGAAAGCCACTTGGGCAGATTTCTTTTCTTTTTTGACTTCACCTTCTGAATTGCAGTCATTCCAGGTGATCTGAAAATTGTTGAACTTTGGTTTTCGTTCAACCTTGCTCTTCTTCTTTTTCTTCATTGGACACTTATTTGCATAGTGTCCAGGTTGGCCGCATTCAAAGCACTTATCAGTTTACTTTTTGTTGAACTCTAGCTTGCCTTTGTTTCTCAAGTTATTGGACTGATTCGGGAAGAAATTGCTAGGTCTATCTTTTCTGAATCTTCTCTTGTTGAGTATTCTTTTGAAACTTTTCGTGATGAGTGCAATATCACTGTCATCACCTTCCATTTTATTTTCATCTAAGGAGGCTGAATCATCTTCATCTTGTGAGGCTTTTAGAGCAATACTCTTTCTCACTTTTGTATCTTCTTCCTTCTGCACCTTGGACTTGAGTTTTAGCTCATAAGAGGTTAAAGAATTAATAAGAGATTCAATAGACAAGATATTTAGATCTTTAACTTCTTCAATGGCAGTCACCTTACTCTCCCATTTCTTGGATAAAACATTCAGAATTTTTTCTATTTTTCTCACCTAGAGAGTAATCCTTTTTAAGTACTTCTAAATCCTTAATAAGATCATTGAATCTGCAATACATCTTGTCAATGTTTTCATGAGGTTCCATCTTAAAGAATTCATACTTAGTGACCAGAATGGACTTCTTTTGTTCTCTCACATTCTCACTTCCTTCATGGATTTCTCTGAATTTATCCCAAATCTCTTTTACAGATCTACAGCTTTTGACTCTAATAGACTCATTTGAATCTAAAGTATTGTATAATACATTCATAGTTTTGGCATTTAAGATAAGATGAGTTCTATCATCACCAGTCAACTCACTCCTTGTTTTTAGCCTCGGCTTATGAGTAACTTCATCAATAATAGAGGCATCATATGGACCTTCATTGACAATAAATTACAACTCAATATCAATAGATTGTAAGAAGATAATCATCCTTTCCTTCCAACTCACATAATTTGATCCATTGAACATTGGGGGTCTAGTGACGGATTGTCCTTCAAAAAATATTACATTGTTAGTTGTCATTTTTACTCCAAAATCGATTGAGCTTAATCTCTAGGAGACCAAACTCTGATACCAATTGTAAGGATTGAAAACAACCTAAGAGTTGGGGTGAATTAGGTGGTTTGAAAACTAGCTAAAATATGAGTCACTTTTTGAGAATTTGCCCTCTTTTTCTAAAGGACCACACAATGGAGCAATTGATGAATAAGCACAAGTGCTTGGGAGTAGAAGAGATAAACAATTTATATTGCAAGACAATAAGTAAAAGGATAGAATAGCAAACCAAGTTTCAAACTCCACTTGAGTTTGAATACCACTTTATATTTCAAGCTTTTTCAAGTTGATCAACTTACAACCAAACTCTTGTGTACAAAGGAAGGATCACTTCCTCCTCGCCCCAAGCCGCACTTGGTCAAGCAAGGAAGTTTTACTATCACTCGGATAACCCTCACAAAGCTACACTATTGAAGAAATAGAAACACACTTGAAAAGTTTATTGAAATTTTTACAACTAAGAGTACAAATCTTGTTTAAAGAGTATTCTCACACTTGAATCACTCAAGATCTGATGTAGTCTCAATATGCGAAAGATTTTTGAAGTGGTTAACTTTGCTCTATTTATAAGAGACCAAAAAGTACTTTAATTAATGCTGCCAACGGATAGAAGGCAGCTGAAGAGTCAACTAGCCGTTGGTGGTGTCGGACGTTCGATAGGCTGGTTTTTCGCTTCCGATCGCAGGCAGTGAATTCAAGAAATTTTCTTGAAATGTTTAGGACGTCTGGTGCTTCAATGCTTTGTGTTCGAAGTGTCGCAACGTTTGTCGGACGTCCAGTACTCAGGTGTTGTACGTCCGAACGAAGTCAGTGAGTTTAGAGAACTCGACTTATTATTTTCGGAAGTCCAAGAGTGAGTTCCTTATGCGTCCGAAATTACTCGAAAGTTGTCGGACGGCCGATGCTGACTTTTTGTGCGTCCGATTCATGCTTCAGCATATGTTAGCCTGTTTTGCACCAAATCTGAAAACATCTATTTAGGGAATATTAGTAACATTCATTTGTTTTGTAATCATCAAAAGATACGGATTGAGATGAACAATATATAAGTCAAATATGAGAATTTCATAGGATTTTTTGATAGTTACTGTAAATTAGCTCTTTTTACTCCAAAAAGTACAATATTGAGAAAAATTGAAAAAAAAATTAGAACATTTGGTTGCCTAGAATATTATCATTCCATTTTTAATATCTATTCTAGAGGTCCATGGATCATTTACATCTCGAAGCTTACTAGGGGATTAAATTCTTCAATTCTCCACTTTACTTTCTTATGTAAAATAAAATAACTAAATTTAGATTGTACATATATCTAGTAGATTAATCTAAGTTTTAGACAAATATAAATAAGTAGACATATATTTTTTCTGGTGGAAAAATCTTAGGTACTTGTCCCCTTGAAAATATAAGAAATATATGGACCAACATGCTACTAGACAAAGCTCCAACTATATGGCTTATCCTCAACTACTTATAACTAGAAGGGGATCACCATGCTGATGGTTGAAGTTATAAGGTTGATATATCCGAGTTACGCCTAAAACGATATGTACTAGTTATTTTTTTTCAAAACAATAAAATATTTTTATTATAAAATAATTGCAAAATAATGTCAACATCGCAATATATGATTAATTTAGGTTTAAACTTAAGCATGTAGGAAAGTTGGTTTATCAAAAGAGAAAACACTAAAGTGAATAGCGTAATATCAAATACAAATAATCAAAGTAGATTTGCCTAATGTTCATGGAAAGTTATCAAGGCAATAATTGTGAAAAGGAAATAAGTTATAGTACAATTTAAGTGATATTTATCTAAAGATACTTTGGCAGTCATATTTAAATTGGATAAACTAGTAGAATTGGAAGTATAAAACAAACAATGCTTTAATCATCATAAAAGCTGATGTGATTGGTCACATAAGGACCAATTGCTAAAAACATTACAAAGTAGGGAATAATAAAGTACAAAGACGAAAACCCCATTAGCTTCCAATGTTCCACTATTCGAGTTCTATATCACTCATATTTGCAAAGAGACAGCATAGTGGAAGTAAATAAACTCTTCTAAATTTGTTTCCATGTTTTGTTTAAAAAACTTAGGTAAATACTTTAAGTATCCGAAAGAAAGGAGAAAAGAGTACATTTCATACTACTAATATGAGCAACCATCATAGTTAACCTATACTCCATACCTAGCAAGAGACATCATATAGTATTTTGGTTTGTAAATCATATAGACAACCCTATCCATTGTTCTGGTCACCTTTTCACTCTTCAACGTATTATAACAAGCCAAAAATTAATTGATAGAGGTTACAATTTTATGGTACTTAGTAAGTCAACCAAGTCGATTAAAGAATATCTCTTATTCGAGTCAATATACAACAAGACATTAATTTACAGTAAAACAAAACTCTCTCTTCTCTTTCTTAAGAAGTTCATTGATATCATATCCAACTTGTTTAGACATAATTCACAATCAAAAAAGTTTTAGTTGCAAAAACCACAACAGAGTAGTAAAAATAAGATCTAATATTTAGATTAAAAACAAAAATAACTTCAAATCACATGAAAGCCAACTTTTTTTTTTAATATCAAAATCATCAAATGTCATTGAAACAGACACACATAGGTACAAATGTGTAGATATAGATGGGACAAAGGTCTGAACAATCCTATACATCTTGTGTGACGACCCCACTTTCCCTTAGGGTGTACTCCAAGGTTTAGCGGACCGTCTGCTCAGTTCTCGCCAGGACTCACTCACTCACTTCAATAAAATGAGTTACAACTTCAAAAGCAAGTAAAGATGTGCCAATCAAACTTAACATATATACAAACATTAACACAAATACACAATCCTCAAGGTTAAGTATAAAAGTTCAGGATCCAACCAACTACTAATACTATCACTATTACACAACAAAAGTTCTAATCGAAAGTTTAGTCTTCCTCTAATCACCCATCCTTTCTCTCAAACCCTGTAAGGAAAACAAATTTAACGAAATCGAGGGATGAGCTAAAGCTCAGTGAGGTTCCCATACACATAACCAAGCAATTGAAACAAGGACATTTTTCATTCAACAACAATCAATCAAGAAAACATTCATAATATAAAAGCAATGAAAACACACGCATTAAAAGGATATATACTCACATGGAGCCATTCGTTCATTCATTCGCCAACCATTTTCCTTATCCCTCCAATATTAGAAAATAATTTTTTTTTCAAGTGAAAACTCCTTCAATATTCTTGACATTCATTTATTGATTTCATTTCTCGCCATTAGCCAATTCACTGGTCAGTTCTCCACCAACTTTCGTGGTCATATTCGAGTATACCAAACATTATCCCAGGGTCACCAGTCGCCCGACCGAGTCCATTTCTAGCTCGAGTCGACTGGCACCGAAGGGCAAGAGTTCAGTTCAGCCAAAAGGCTTACATTCATGCACAAGTAGCATTCAATCATTGAAAATTCACTTTGGCTTGGGTCGAGTGCGATAAAATACACACTCGCCCATCGAAAATCGATTTAGCAATCATTAGAAAGCATTTAACATTCAATTGAATATTCACAACAAGTACACAATCATTTAATACACAAACATGTAAGAAACACTCACCCTAAACAAGTCACGTTTTATCAAAATTTAGTTCAAGGCCAGTACCTTGGCCACTCTCGAAATCTGCAGTCAAATATTATCCACAAAGAGCCAATCATACATAAGTGCAAGCTACATAACATATATTTCTATATCAAAGGAAAAAGGCATGAAAAGTATAGTAAGTCATATAGGCAAAGTGCACACATAATTTGTAAAATAAAATGATAAAAAACGGTTAAGTTCAAAGCCAATATGTGAAACTAAAAACCATGTTTTGAATACTTGTTTAGAATGTTAGAAATTAGGTTTACAACACTTGAGAAGTACATGTTAAGTCTGACCAAGGAAACGGAAAACAAGAGAAAGGTATCGAGAAACAATGAAGATGACAGCTATCCTTTGGTGTTTTGATCACAACTGAAGCTACACTTATCAGATTGAGGCATATTTTATGGCATTTTGAAGCCAAGACATAGACCTACATTTCCTATGAAAACATCAAGACCCAATTCTCGCATTTTCAGGGTAAACAATGGACAGTCAGAAGCACATGAAAAATAGGTCAGGAAAGTTCGAGTTTTTGTGCAGTCAGGAGTGCTCTGGACAAATCATAAGCTAAAATGATCCAATTGATCTGAATTTTTTAGGTAGAAAGTTAACTCAAATCCCTATAACTTTCATGTTTTGTCCAAAAGTTGATTCAGTCCATAAGTCAGTCAAATTCGAGTCTCAAGGTGCTACTTCATCCAGTAAAAGACAGAACAGGTATGCAATTTCAGTCAACTTTGAAAAATCACAGATATTCATGAGAATTGAGAAAAAGGCTGAAATTTTTACGATTGATAGTATTCTGACTCTAGTTTCAAACGCAATAAACGGAACTAAATTCTGACTTTTCTACAACAAGATATAGCAGATTTTCTAAAGCTGCCCAGGGTTTCCTGCGGACAAAATTTTCAGCGGCACCTCCTTTGTGTTTACTGCTTTTTCCAGCCAATTCAAGACTTCATTCTTATCACAAAACAGCCTCAACTCAAGCATATACATACCAAGCCAATAACTCACTAAATCAAGTATATAACCATCACCTACTCAAGCTAGAAAATGAAACCCTAACCTGAAATTTTCACCAATCTTCACAAATCTAGGTTATCTTCCATAAAACTTCCAATTTCAAGTCATCTTCCCAATAAATTGCAAGAATAGAAAGAAAAGTTCCTTCTTCAACTTCATACCTTCAAACCTCCAAGGAAAATACAAAAACAAGAGCTGTCCTTCCCAACTCAATCCACTACAAGCCTTCTTGCTCCCTTGATGCAACTTTCTACGGATTAATTTAGGGTTTTAGGTTGATTTCCCTCCAAATCAAGTATGCTTCAAAATGATAAATTGATGGCTTTTCTCTCCTTTCCCTCTCTTGAAGTCGGCCACCAAGAAGAAGATAGAAAGATGATGGATTTTTGGTTCAATTTTGCAAGATAAAGACTAAAATTAGTCTTGGTCAAAGGTAGCTAGATCATCAACACTTGTCACCCTACCAATTTGTCATTCTTTTCCTTTTCCTTAGTCAATAATGGTGGCTGACTTAAGGGTTAATTTAGAGAGGATTAGATGAAATAAAAACAAGGAGATTAGGGTAAGAAAATATTGGTCAAGTGGGGTACTCAATCGGAAGCAAACGGTACACGTCGGTTCAAACCAATTTTCCTTAACTCTCGCGTACTTGTGTTTTAACTTATGATTCACTAACTTATTAATAGCACTTCTAATCACTCACTTCCTCCTATCTAAAACTCACTCTTAACCACCAAATTTAGTACACACACCTCACCAATTAATTACACTACCAAAATACGTAAAGACCCTATTTTACCTTAACTATAAAACTAAGGGTAAAACTATTAATTCTATTATTTAGTACTACTAATGAGGGAGTAAATGAGTAGTAAAGATATTATAAAGTAATTTATTCAAAATAAAAGGGAATTTTACGAAAATATGAAGAATTTTGCAAGTTCTCACATCTTGTGTTAGCCACAGAGGGAAGGAAGATTTCCATCCAATATTCTAACATAAATTGACAACATATTTAGCTAATCTATTACTGCTGTTGTTACTTCCCTTCTTGATTTGAGAAAATGAGCACTTATCAAACAAAGAACAAAAACATTATTATCATCCAAATAGTAATTCGCAATGTTTCATTTGTATTCTAAGCAATGAGCTTCTGAATTAGTGAAAGGTTTATTACCTAAGCTTCCAAATAAGTCAAAGGTTGTCTGCTTGCATTTCAATTTGTCACCATGCATCCTTCCGTTTTTGCCTTTATAAGTGTCTCCTGATAACATCTGTTTCAATTCAACTCTTTGTTACCCATTTTTCTATCCGTTAAGAGCCCAAGCAACCTTCTTCCGAGCATCCTGACTGAAAAATGAAAAAATGAAATATTTAAATAAATAACAAATTCAATTGAGAAAATAACCAATAAAATTAGAGTTTCGAATATGCAAAGAGAAATAAGATATTAGCCATTATAAAAGAAAAAAGATAATCTGAAGTTATTCGTCTATTTCTTAGTTCCAGAAATTATTTCACCTTAACTCTAAAATTTTAAAGAATAGTAGTTTGTTAGGAAAAATATTAGATTTCTAAATATTAGATTTTAAGAAAATAGAGTATATTAGATTTCAAAAAATATTAGACTTTTAGAATAATTCAAAAAATTAACAACTATCTAGCATTTTGCAATGAGTCCAAGTTATCCACGCTTAGATACAAAGTTTGATGTTATTTTAAACCTTATAATGGTATCTAATAGAAGGTAGAGTAAACTTGTAACGGTAATTGTATATTAAAACATAGTCATTTTGAGTTGACTTAAGAAGGCAAAAACTCTGTACATATAATGCTTGGCCAATTTACAGACTCAGTCTTGGATATTGGAAAAAGTTCTAGCACAATCAGTAGATATTACTGCACTAGGCAATTATAACATAGGCAACAATATCATGCTCCAACACAATTGTTGACATATGCAAGTAATTGAATTGCCATAATAGTAAGACTACATCTGCCTAAAAAATATCATTTCTTAAGAGCTAGCAAGTTTTTTTGCTTTAAAAAAAAAAAAAGAATCCCTCAGCAGCCATTTATTTATGTACAAGCCCCCAAAAAGAATTAACGACAAGGAACAGATTGGTAAGAAGTTTAATAGTTTTTGAGTCTAACTGTGTTGTAGTGTTAAGTTTTCAAGATGATGTAGAAATATACAAAATATTATGAATGGACTACTGGATTTTGAGAGATCTAAGAGGGAAACCTTCCTAGAAAGCATGTTCATTATGAAGGGACTAATTACTACAATACCTACTGAAAGTTAATTCTTCAGTTGGTTTTCCTCAATTTAATGACTTAGGGTGCATTTGATAAAACTAAAGTTTGATAATTGAAGTCTAAAATTTGAATCTTCATTAAGTTATTAAATTATTAAGTATTAAATCTAATAGATTTGAGTGCATATCACATTCAATGATAAGTGAATAGCTTATTACTTAATTTTGAGAGCAAGTTTAGTTTAAAAAATTTAGTGCCGCTTAATTAATTCAAATGTTCAATTTTTGGTTATCAAATGGTCTAAGTATATTAAAATCTGAATCCATTAAGTTAAGTATTGAACTGAATTATCAAACAGAACCTTAGTCCTGATTTTTGACAAAAGTAAAGTACTATGACGAGTGACCACTTGACAAGCTTATGCAGTCAAATGGATGAAAAACATATAACAATATTTAGCACACCAGTCGGAGGTAGTGAAAGGTTCTTCAGAGGTCATGTATTATCATAAATCTTTTCTCAATTCTCTACTCTCCAATCCTACCATATGTCAAACTTATCTATTATTTGAATTGAGCAATACCAATACACGAACCTGAAGGCACCAAAATATGAAAACAACAATACAGTTCAACTTTAATTAACTAAGAAAATGAGCATTATAGAATGTTGGCTACAAAAAATATAGAAATCCAATCATTTCAAGTACCTTTAGATCATAATCATATCCATGTATGCAATGAATGATATATGCCTTGCCCATTTCTATATCCTATGGAGACTATGACAAGTTACAGTGAAACAAAGAACTTAACACATTACTTATTTAGTAGGCAAAACTTCTATTTTATGGTAACTCTGTTACAAATCTATTAAACAAAGAACTCGATACAATATTTATCTTACTTCTCTCCATCAATGACCTCAACAAGTTTCTATTGGATACAACAATTAAATGGATATGTTGCAAAACTAATAAAATAAACTACTATAACAGGGATTGAAATATTAGAGAAAGAGGTAAAGGAATAGAGAATAATTTTGTTATTGTTTTCAACTAATCAAAGGTCATATCAAGAAGTGCCAAGGTACCTCTATATATAGGTACTACAAAATTAAAGGTACACCAATCCTATTAAACATTCATTACTACAAGAACATGAATAGTCTATAAAAGGGTTCATTCAATACATGAATGGGTCTATGGATTGAAACCGTTCATCCAATGTAATTCCTTTACATAATGTAGCAATGAATTATGAATTAATTATCTTGGGATTAATGAATTATGAATTAAACCTCTTGAGAATACAAATGGACATCCACACTTTTAGTTGTTTCATAACACTCTCCCTTGGATGTCTATTACATAAAGAATATGCCTCGTTAAAACCTTACTAGAGAAAAATCCAACGGGACAAAAACCCTAGTGAAGGAAAAAGAGTGCACTATTTCTGTGTATTAATTTCTCCCCCTAATGCATACATCATTTGAAATCTTTTAATCATCGCATTCCAAGATTCTTCACCAATTTCTCAAATGTTGTAGTCGGCAATGCCTTGGTAAACAAATCTATCAAATTATTATCTAATCGGATTTGTTGCACATCAATTTCACCATTCTTTTGTAAATCATGAGTAAAAAAGAATTTTGGTGAAATATGTTTCGTCCTATCTCCTTTAATATATTCTCCTTTCAATTGAGCTATACAAGCTGTATTATTTTCATATAATATAGTTGGAGGATTTTCTTTTTCGGAAGATAACCCACAACTCTTCTAGATGTAGTGGGTCATTGATATTAACCAAACACATTTTCGATTAGCCTCATGAATTGCTATCATTTTAGTATGATTCGACGAAGTGGCGACTAATGATTGTTTTGTAGATCGCCAAGAAATGGTTGTACCTCCATATGTAAATAGATAACTAGTTTAAGATCTTACTTTATGCGGGTCAGATAAATATCTAGTATCAGCGTACCAAGCAATTCAAGTTTGAATTTATTTGAATAAAATAAACCAAGATCAATTGCTCATTGGAGATAGCGAAAAATATGTTTAATACCATTCCAGTGTCGTCTTGTGGGTGATGAACTAAATCTTGCTAATAAATTTACTGCAAATGATATATCAGGTCTTGTACAATTAGCAAAATATATTAGTACACCAATTGCACTGAGATATGGTACTTCAGGACCAAGTGTCTCTTTATCTTCCTCTTGTGGTCTAAAAGGATTATTATTAGGATCTAGTGATCTGACAACCATTGGGGTACTTAATGTATGTGCTTGATCTATATAAAATTGCTTTAATACCTTCTGGATATAAGCAGTTAGGTGGATAAAAATTCTACCTTTCGAATGCTCAATTTGTAAACTAAGGCAGAATTTTGTTTTTCCAAAATTTTTAATCTCAAATTCCTTCTTCAAATATTTAACACTATTTTGAATCTCTTCAGGAGTTCCAATCAGATTTAGATCATCAACATATACAACAATTATCACAAAATTTGACCCATTTTCTTGATAAAAACACATGAACATATTGGACCATTGGTATAGCCTTCTTTAGTTAAACATGTATTAAGGCAGTTATACCACATACATCCAGATTGTTTGAACCCATACAAAGATCTTTGTAATTTAATAGAATAAATATTTTTAAGATTTGATTTACATGCTTCAGGCATGTTGAATCTTTCGGGAATTCTCATATAAGTATCATTTTCAAGATTTTCATATAAATATACAGTAATGATGTCCATTAGACACATATCTAGGTTTTCATGCACTGCAAAATTCATAAGATATCTAAATATGATAGTATTCATTACAGGTGAATATGTTTCATCATAATTAAATCCAAACCTTTGTGAAAATTCTTGGATTACAAGTCTTGCTTTATACTTCACAATTTCATTTTTCACATTTCTTTTTCTCACAAATACCCATTTATATCCTACTGGCTTTACACGTTATGGTGTTTGGACTACAGGTCCAAAAACTTTTCTTTTAACCAGTGAATCCAATTCAGATTAGATCGCATCTTTCCATTTTGGCCAATCATTTCTATACTGACATTCATCAACCGATTTAGATTCATGATCCTCATCAACTTTTATAATATCAAGTGCTACATTTCATTAGGCTCCAATTAAATTTTCTATGATTTCATTCTCTTCCATAGTTGGCTCTTCAGGAGCGACCTCTTCAAGAGGTTGAATTTTGTCATGACATTTATTTAATCTCTAAAGATATTTGAAATCAATTTATACTTTATTTAGATACGACGGCCTTAAATTTATTTGTAGCACTTGTACATGTCCTCAGGGATATTAATTTTAACCAGAGTATTTCCTACAGGACTAGTTGGTTTAATAACTCTTTTGAAATCGATAAATATATTTGACAATTGATTTGCAACTTTCTGCAAATCAATAATTTCTTGAACTTTCAGTTCACATTATTTTGTATGAGGATCGATGAAATCCAATTTTTCAAATGATTTCCTTTCGGTTGATCTTTTCCTCCTCCTAATGTCGGGAATATTAGCTCATCAGAATAAATGAATCATTCAAAAGATCACTCATCAATATTTTACGATATTTAATCGTAAAAGGTTATTTATACTCGACATAAATTTTAAATTTCTTTTGGAACCATATATAATATAAAAGGGGTATGTATAAATACTCGTCGACTCTCAAATATTCTCACTTTTATCAAATTATATATCCATTGGGATCAGTAAACTTCTGGTTTACTGCAGCTAATGATTATAAATCAATGAGAATGAAGACAACTATATCGATAACTATTTCTCTCTCGAATGGTTATTATGATATAATTAATCTTTATCTTATTTGATTTCTAAACATGATCTTTATTATTGTCTCATTTAGTGTCTCAATTTGATATCCATTTCGACGGATATTCAAATTCAATAAATTCTTCCGGACATGATAAAAGTAGTGCTTTATTTATAATAAATTTTTCTCCTACAGAGAGAAATATATTAGTGACTCTTCTGAAGTTTTCAATCACTTGAGCACTACTATTGATTGTGTTTGTCTCTCTTATTGGAATATAGTGTATATAGTAGCACTTATTAATGAGACACATATCATTAGCACCATAATTTTTATGGGATAAATATCATCACCATAATCCTTTGATCCCAAATATTTAACAACCATTTCTTCCTCAGGAAGAAAAGTCAATTACTATCATAAATTAAATCAATCATCATACACTTTCAGGGCGTTTAAAGAAATTGGCCATGTGAAAATGCTATTATAATTTTTATTTGTCAATTGTACTTCAAGACATTTATCTTCAGGATCCTTACTTTCTTGTCCTTATCATTATTATTCCACTTCAAGTGGTAACTTTTTCTTTTGTCATGGTAAAATACATATTTACCAAAATTATGGTCATAGCAGCAACCATAACTAGTAAATTGAAATTTAGTTGCATTCACTTCTGGGAATGGACTAGAACTAGCATGCAATATGTAACAGCCGCACCTCCCCCTAAGGCGAACCAGAGGGTTCGGCGGACCGTCTACCCAACTCTCGCCGGGACTCACTACAGTCCTCAGATAAATTACATCTCAAACTCCAAAAGGATATTAATAAACCAAATAACATTCCAAACTTAAAGGTTAAGTCAAAAGATAAACTTACATAAACAAAGTACTTGCATTACAACCAAACTCCCCACTTACAATTCCAAAGGACAAAATTCTAATTTACAATCACCTTAGTATATACCGTCAAAATTTACGTTCATGTTAACTACCCAACCTTGAGTGTAACAAAAACTAAAGCTACAAAATGCTCTCTAAAGCCATTTACACAAAAGTATCGAAAGTTCAGGACCTGCAACTTGCTCCTCAGGGTCCTCCGCCCCCTGTTAAGGAAAACAAACTAAAGGAGTGAGCTAAAGCTCAGTGAGGCCCCTAAACAGTCACGCAAATATCACAATTTAGAGAAAGAAGTAAGCAACAGTTAAACAATTTCAGTTACAACGAGAACCAGTTGCATAATATAATCAGTTGAACAAGGACAAAATAAGTCAATTTATGTCAAAGGATACTCTTGAAGCTACTCCAGTCCGTCATGACCGCCAGTTCCAAACACTTAAAATTAATAAGAGATCATTGGATGAAATGAACACACAGACGTTGTAACACATAATTTAATCACATGCGCAGTGGCACTTTCAACTAGGAGATGGTGTTCTCGAGAAGAACACTGCTCGAGCCTCTCAACTGAACAGTGTCTCGAGTGTCCAGGAGATAGGTGCTCATTTGGAGGACCTGCTCGAGTGTCTCGGACTAGAAGGACAGTGCAGTAGGTCAGTAGTCAGTGCAGTAGGTCAGTAGCAGTCAGTATCAGTGAAAACACAGAAATTTAGTTTTGAGTAGGTCGAGTGCGATAAAGTACACACCCACCTAATAATGGTATGACAGTTATCCAGTATTATACAAGAAAGTCACATAGCATACACGCATGCAAGGAACACTCACCACTAGCGAAGGTAATCGGAGCTAATCACCGAATCGTCCCTCGGCTCGCCCGTGAACTCTGTGGTTAAAGTACATAGATATTATACCAAGAATTTATCAAATTCAAATCACAATACTCGTATAAGAAGATAGCCATAGCCATCAAGCTCAACTTAAACACTAAGGAAGAAAACGTCCACCTTTAAGGGTTTAGTCAATCAAATTAAAAAGTCATATGCAAGAGCACTTGATTCAAAATCCCAGAAATATGTGAGATACCTAAACACATGCTAAGAACATACAAGCCACTTTGAATCAAAACAAAAGATCTTTTAGGAAAAAAAATATAGCGTAACTAGTTTTCTAGTTTTTTTTTTTGGTCACTATTTGAAAGTCAATAGGTGCAACTAGTAATCATGTTTTGAACACTTAGTTAGGTCATAAGAAACCAGGGTTATGATACTTATAAGGTACATGCAAAGTCGGACCAAGGAAACGGAAGTAAAAGAAAGGTAATCAAGACGTAAAAACAATGGCAGTTTCGACACCCTACGGTGTTTTGAGCACTACTGTGGCTACGCATCTCGGATTCAGGCAAATTTTATGCTGTTTCGAAGCTAAGACATAGACCTACATTTCTTATGAAGACATCAACACCCAGTTCTCACGTTTTCAGGGTCGAACAGTCATGGTCAGAGGCTTCCGCAAAATCATGACCAGAAATAAGGCTTTGCGCGGACACTAGGATTCTGGCCGTAACTCAGGCTACAATATCCGATTGATCTGAAATTTTTCAGGTAGAAAGATAACTCAATTTCTACCACTTTTATGTTTTGGACAAAAGCTGTTTCGATCTACAACATGGAGCAATTCGCAGCTCAGTTTTAGTCACAAAACAGGGCAGAATTAAACTGTTAAAGAAACTTACCCAAACCCTTCACACCGGCAACATTCTTGACAAAATTTGAAACAGGGGTTACATTGGTCCAAAATTCACCAAATTTTGACACAAAAAACTACATTCAAAGATCTTCATATGTTTAGAAGGTCACTTTAAGAGCTTTGTGGCGGCCCCACCTCCCCCTAAGGCGAACCAGAGGGTTCGGCGAGTCGCCTGCCCAACTCTCGCCGGGACTCACTCACTCAATCATCTAACATCATCAAATATAATTCGTAAATAAACTTTACTTCTCGCATAAGCCAAGTACTTAAACAAACCGTACCATTCAACTTACTCTGTCCAAAAGTACAATTTCAAGCATCAAAGAAAATGTCTAACTTAAAATACTTAAATTCAACTTAATTTACAATTTAAAATTCCTAATCCAGGGCACAGAAGCACCACAGGATTCACATTTTCCCAAAGACACAAAAGTCATCCAAAAGATACTAAAGTTTTCCCTAAGTACATATACAAAAGTGGGCATTCAAAATATAACATTTCTTTTCTAGTTCTCCAAGACTTCATGCAACTCAGAACCTGTCAAGGAAAACAAATTGGAAGGGATGAGCCAATAGCTCAGTGGTGCCTCGAAACATGCAATTCACATAGGGCAATTTAACAAGTACAAATGGACAAGTAAGCAATTAACAATTTAGGAAATCGAAGTAACATGACAAGAAAAGGATACGGGGCTCTCAGGAGCCAAAGTCCACGCGCTTGATCAGGAAATTTTTAGTAGTTGACACTCCGTCAACTTTCACTACCTAACCTCCATGTAAAATATTTCCTACTCTACTTGTCTCCTAGCAACGACTTCCCCCTTATTTTCGGGCCCGACTCCAACACGAATTTTGCAAGCACTTTTACCAAGACGGCAGAGAGGTACCTCCCACTCTAATAGAGCGTGGTACGTGTATCCGTTTGGTTTATTTAGTCGACGAGACCACGCTCCAATCGACATTGCAACACTTGTACTTGTGATATTTCACGCAATCACATAGCATATAACATTTCATGATATCTCTAGCAAGTACTTTTAACAAGTAGTTCAACTAGCAGTTCACGCAAGAGACACTCACCTCAAGTGAAGAGTCTAGAATTGCAAACTTTGATCGAGATTGTGCTCTTCACCAACTCCTAAAATCATACAAATATTTCACATAAATTTCCACTTTTGAGTTGGCGAATTTAACTCGAGTCAACTAGCATTTAATTTCACTCAAAAATCCCAAACTAGTATTAATTGTTTTCTCAAAGTGAAATCCACAAATTTCGAGTGAAATTAAATTTTGAGGTTTCTTTAAAACCAAAAACTTGCTAAATTCGTCAAATATTTCAATAACCAAGTTCTAGAGTCATATAAGCAATTAACACCACTTTGGTGTCACTGGTTGAGAAAAATCATATTTACCCATTTAGAGGAATTTTCCCCAAAAATATCTTGGGAAATTCCTTTAAGAGGAAATCATATAAACCAAGTAAAACTAGTCGTTGGAATTTCTATAAAATAGAAACTCCTTAAATTTGCCAAATTCCATTGACCAACTTGGTTCAAGGATTTTCATGAAGGCAAAACTTGAGTTTTCAAGAAAATTTCCAAATTTGGCATATTTCTCGAAATAGGACATTTGGTCTGATAAAATTCAAGGTTATTGACTCGAAGTGGACCTAGTAACAAAGGTTAATGCTAGAAAACATTTTCGGGACAAATTTAGTCCACATTTAACCAAAACGAAATCCAAACGTCAAAATCATTTCTAATTTCAAACAAAATTTCTGTTTTGGGTAGCCTCGTAAAGAATAAAATTTTGGTCCACTTTTTGGACGTAAACTCTACTAGATTTTTGTCCCAAATAGAGCTATACACACCCCTTAACTAAACACAAGTCAAATTGGGTTCATGTTAACGTGAAAATCATTCAACATGTCTCATGCAAAGCTGGACAAATTTCCAAGTGCATTTGGTACAAGCAGTCCATTTTCTCTTCAATTTGTCCAAAACTTTTCAACTACCCAAAAGCTACATTTTCCCCCAAACAATACTACACATATTGGTAAACATGTATACAGCCCAAATAGTTCACAAATTTGTCGAAATCAACCCCCAAAAATTCGACCAAAATCTGGAAAATTTCCAGAATTTTCGGGTAGCTCAAAGGGCATTTTTCTCTTTGATTTTTCAATGAAATTTCCCATTGTACCAAAGCTGCATTTTCACCAAAACTACTCTACACATATAGGTGAACATATACATGATTTAAATAGCTCAATAACTTCACAAAATCCAGTTCAAGAATCTGGGCAAAGTTGGAAGAAAAACAGGCCTGCTGGTTCTGTTGCAGAGCAGAATTTTTCTCTTCTTTTTGATCAACCATTTCCAACTTATAATTCATACTTTAAGTCCCTAACAATCACCACTAACTAGTCTAGCCCCCAAACAAACAATCCAGTTCATTACCTAAGCGAAATTTGCAAAACATCAACAAGTACAAATCTGGAAAATTTTCCCTTCTCTCGGCAGCACCCCAGCTTCATTCTAAAAAAATTTTCCCAACATTTAACCACCTCAAAACATACATATAGCACATAAAACACCTCTAGCTTCATCAATCATTAGCTTAGAGGATCAGCAACCCAACATGTTTCACCAAGACAAGCTAAAACTTCAAGAACCAAAAGTTGCAACAAATCTGAAATTTTGGCTAAGGGGGTGAAGCGGAAGTTTTTGGGTTACCTTTGGTGGTTGTTTACTAGCTAAATGAAGTGCCTAGTTCCCCAAGTTTGCTCCTAGAATCACTGAGGTCAGTCGGCACCCCTTGCACTCTGTTTTTCTCTCGGTCAGACTAGTCCGCAGCAGCACAGCAACGATCGAAGGTTGAAGCTGGAAATGGAAGGTGAACGTTGGGGTTGGGAATGGTTGAAGATGGAGGGCTGTTGGAAGCTGGGAATGGCCGTGGCTCTTACCTCTTCTTGCACCAGATGATCGAGCTTGAAGAGAAGAGAAACGGCTGGTAGTTGGTGATAAGATGGGTTGAAAATGAAGGTAAGCTAGAGGTATAGGTTTGAAGACTTTTTGGGCATGCCATTAATGGTGACAATTTCGAATTTGAATCGCGTTTAAGCGCGAAATTCTTATCTACTAGTAAAAATTCCTCATCTAGCATTTTCTCAACTTAATTATATATTTTTATAACCTCTACATATCATACAGTTCAACTTAGAGTTATATTGCGTATGGGAGTGCGAAAATCCAACTTAATGTTTAGCCAAACGCGAACCGTCAAATAAATTTTGAGAATTCATGTAAATTAAAATATAACATTTATATAAGAGAAAACATCATTAATAATATAAATACACATTTTTAAATATAAATTCATATTATTTAATAATTTTCAAAGTTTAAATAATATTTATTTTAATTTTCAGAAATTAATGAAATTTTGAGACCCTCACAAGCTTCAGATCACAACCAAGTCAAATTTTAGCTATACAGTCCAGCAGCTATAAAATTAAAGTAGAACAGTCTCAAAAATCAGCAAACTTTGGAAATTTAGCATAATTTACACAAATAGAACCAAGGTCTGAAATTTTCACGGTTTCTATCCCCATGAATCTAGTTTCCAACGCAACAAATGGAACTCAATTCTGACCTTCCTACACCAAGTTATGACTATTCTCCTGAAACTGTTCCAAGGTACCTGCTCCAATTCGAACTTGCAAACTAACCATTCAATCACTCGTATCAATGAAGCCCTAAATTTCAGCAATCAATCATCAACCAAAATAGAAAGATTAGTCATGAATCATCTAAAATTTAACCATACTTCTCCCCTTGTACAAGAGGTCCATCAATTAACAAGTATTACTTACGAATCAAACAACTAGTTACATGAACAAATGAAACCCTCAATTTCAGCCAAGGTAACCCAACTTCAAGTCCATAGAACTTCATAAAAATCATGTCTTTAGTCTTCTAATCACATCAATAATCAAAGGCCCTTCAAGTTCATAAAAGAAAGCTTGAGTTTCTAGTTTTACCTCTTGACCAAAGGTGGAACTTAGAAGCAAGAAAAACTTGGTTCTTCTTGGAGCAAACCACCTCCTTGTTCAAGTTTTAGTGAAAGATTGAAGTGCTATGGCTTTCCCCTCTTGATTCCTCCAAGTTTTTTGCTACAACTCAAGATGAAAACAATGAAGCTTTCCCTCTTTTTTTTTCTCTCCTTATCCACGGCCCTCTCCCTTTCTCTTCAACTCTTCAAGAGACCAAGTTATAAAATATACACTAGCTAATGTCTTGGTCAAGACTTAAGGGATGTGCAACACTTGTCTTGCTAGGATTACTTCTTAATCAAAAAATCTCCCAACTATGAAATTATTGATACCTAGCCCCTTTAATTTCCTTATCTCTATAATTTACCCCACTAACTTATCAAAATAAACTTGGTTATACAAGTGCAACTCACATTCATTTCCAAAAACAAAGAAAGCAAAGTCATCCACAGACTACTAAATTTCAAAGTAAGGCTAATCAAGAAAAAAGAAAAAAAAAATAGTTTTAACGAATGGTGTAACACCTAAAATACATATCTTTATCTATTCATATGGGTTGGTTTGAGTTCTCACACAATAAGTACATAATACTTCTCAAATTTTCTCTCAATATTGTTACTACAAGAGCATATTCGACAAATATGTAGAGAATATTATTTTTAACTAAGAAATAATTCTAAACATAGTAGAATTGTGTACTTGCAGCCATAAGTAAATTTATCATACCAAGTTTTGAAATAATGACCATCTTCTGGTGGCCAAATCTTTTCGTTAAAGAACGACCATTTTCGGGTGGTCGAATCTTTTTCTTTAAGTATTTCAAAGGACAAGTGGATCCTCAAACATAATTGATTTTCTATAATAGTATCTACAAAACTCATTGCATCAAAATATAAGTATTTATAACAAATAATTCTAAAGATAAATAAGTAGAATTAAAAGGAGAAATATTACATCAAAAATGTCAAACAATATATGTTTGTGTTTAGTGGTTGTTCCGCAGTAGGCACTTGTATTTTGTGATCATTCAAATGTTAGCCATAAGAAATTGAAACAAGTTTGTGGGCTAGAGATTTATCTCAATAGGTAGTCAAGAGTTGCTCGAAAAAATATCCAATAGTTGATTTGACACTAGCAGAATCTCGACAGAGTGTCGTGTTTCACCTTTGCTCAGAAATAGAGACTCGTGCTGATAACGTGTTGTAAAACTAATAAAATAAACTACTATAACAGGGATTGAAATATTAGAGAAAGAAGTAGAGGAATAGAGAATAATTTTGTTATTGTTTTCAACTAATCAAAGGTCATATCAAGAGGTGCCAAGATACCTCTATATATAGGTACTACAAAATTAAAGGTATATCAATTCTATTAAGCACTCATTACTACAAGAATATGAATAGTCTATGAAACGGTTCATCAAATACATGAATGGGTCTATGGATTGAAACCGTTCATCCAATGTAATTCCTTTACATAATGAAGCAATCAATTATGAATTAATTCTCTTGGAATTAATGAATTATGAATTAATCCTCTTGAGAATACAAATGGACATCCACACTTTTAGTTGTTTCATAACAGGATAGGAGCATAGTCATTACAAACATAAGAAAAGAGGCACAAAAAAAATAAAAAGAAACCATTTCAAAGGTAAAAGCTCTTTCTATCACACTAGAAGAAAGTTTGTAAGCAATGAACTACACTAATTAGTGTATCTACAACTCTAAATGATATTCAACTATAAAGATGCATATCTCTGCAAATAGGCCTTATAAGATAATCATGCTATGATCATTTACCATCAATAGAATCCTCCTTCGTGTCAATGCCGTGCCACTAATTTAACAAGTTACATCCTATATTATGGAGTTTTTGAATGGTATTGCAAATGGAGCTCTAAAGAATCAATGATTTTCAAATAGCAAGTCATATTTATCTTGGCAATAAACAGCACAAGGTCATCACTTTTGAGATGTTTTTGTTTAGAAGAATCATAAAAGAGTTGTAACAAGTAATCTATAGACACATAGTACGTTAATAAACTTTCTCTAAAATATTTCTACGACAAAGAGTAAAGATACTAAATCATCCAAACTATTTTTGGGAAAAAAGAATTGCAAAAAATATCTTCCAAACTTGAAAACCATGAAGGTTGTTAATAAATAAAATGTTTCAAGTGAAAATATCAATAATAATTAATTCATAAAAAATTATAAAAGGACAAATAACTTAACCTTTTCTAAAATAGTCAGCAGTATGACAATAACCTAAACATATTGAATATCAGCCAAACTATGTTCAAAATACCCTACAAAATAATTTCTTCCAAAACAAAATCGTAAAGCCTGTCGATTAAGGGAAAAGTCAGTCAAATGGATAATAAGCTATTGATAAAACAATCCCTTAAAAAAAAAAAAGAAAAACTAAACATACCCTCAAAGCTGGAAAAAAGTGCCTTCATTTTTGTTGTCTCCTCACACTATCAAGAACAAAAAAAAAATGTAACAATTTACCTGTCCAAATATGAACTATGCTAAAAGCTTAGAGCTTAGACTCACTAGTGCTGAATGAACTAGTCGCCCTATAAAACTTAACCAGAGAAAATCACCAACACTAAAAATGAGGAAAAATAAATTGTTCATATACAAAACCTAAAAAAAAAATGAGAAAAAAAGGTTATAAAATACTAACAAAAATAATCTTTTTTAGCCAAAGAAATTATGATAAGGTTTTTAAAACCTATGAATCCAAAACAACCAGAAAATATATTAGGCAATTCTCCCATCTATATTAAAAATCATACAAATTTGTATAGGGGGCTTTAGAAGACCCAAAAAAAGATGAATGCTAACATAGAAATTGTTTAAAAAGAGTATAAAATTAAAAACATGACAAAAAGTAGAGGAAAACCCGAGATCAAGAAGAATGAAACCCAATGAAACAAAATTGCGTGCAATGTTTCTTGGTCATAATCTTCTATTGGCTGCCTTTGTCTGGCGAGAAGGTAGGGATAAAAAAAATCAGGAACAGTATACTCGAATTTTAGATATTAACAAGGTGAAAATTTTGGAAAAAAATAAGAAATATCAAAAGGAAATAAATATTAAGAGGCAGCAATGAAATTGATAATTTGGAGATAAATTTTCAAATTTTCTTGCTTTTGGATTTGAAGACGATCAAGCAAAGATAGAAACTTTTCGAATAGCCCTATTATCCTACCAAAAAAAAAAATGTTTGCTCAAAAAGCTAGCAACAATATTAGATAACTAAACCCTATTTCCAGAAACAAAAGGGAAAAGAAAAAGGCCAAGAGAAATTTTGGCAGAGGAGGAAAGAACAACCCTTTATAGATTTTAAGTATTCAATCTATAAAGTTTTAGACGACAACATCTAGCAACAAACACAACTCAAAAAAACCAAGCGCGATTCTCTTCAATTCCAAAAAAAAAAATGAAATGCTTCTCTAGAAAGAATAAGTACAGAATTTCTACTATTTGATACAGAAAATTAGAAAACTCAAGCACAATTCTTTTGCATTTGAGTATATTGCATTTGAGTTCTTTCAATTTTTTTGTACCTTATTATGCTACCACTTTTTACCTCATTATTCTATAGGCAAAAAAAAAAAGAAATGAGGGATATATCACCAACAAAACATTTAAGTTAAAAAATAAATAGATCTTTAGACTATTTCAGGCATTGAAATTCCATAAAAAAAAAAAGAAAGAAAAGCATCTTTATACCCAAAAGTCATGCTAATTATTATTATAATTTGAAGAAAGAAAAAGCCACTATTAATTAAATTAGGTAGCTAAAAATAATTTGAAGAAAGAACTGTTTATAACATAAGAACGATACGGTTCAACTAATCTTTTTATCATATGCTCTCTCATAATTAATAACAGTAGATACTCAAGAATGAGAGCGAAAAAAAAAATATTCCAATGGACCTTAGAGTTTAGAGACAGAGTTAAAACAAAAAAGTTCTTACTAGGAAAAAATTACAAAACCTAAGTAGAATATACCTCTAGAAAATAGAATAAAATCAAGTAGATCTGCAAAACATTTATATCTTATTTCAAAGAAGATACAAAAAAGAGAATTAAAAAGAGGAAATAAAAGTTAGAAAATAAAATATGTGATGCCGATGATGATTATATTCAATCACGAAGATGTGGGCTGCCAGAGAAAAATTAGATGGAAAACCTATAAAATGACAAAATGAAAAATTAAGCATAAATCCTTTTCTGTGCGAATAACAATCTGTTTTGTTTGACAAAAGTAAATGCACATCCGACTAAAAGAACAAATATTATGATAATTAGAAGCTCATAGCATTTACTAATATTTAGTATTCAAGGGGACCTTGATCCTTTGTTTTGTTCAAGATGGATTCAGTATTATCGGACAAGAAGTTGATAGCATTTAACTTTTTTATGAATATTCAAGACTCAATATTGATATCACAAGCACATATTGGACTCTTTAACTAAAAATAAAACTAACTTGAAAAGGACGAAACAACACAATCAAAGCAAAATCTACACACAACACAATTTAGCTTTATTTTTGTATATGATTTCAGATAGTTATGATCTTATAAGATCTCATTAAGTTACTAGACGTAATTTCAAAATTTTCACCGGCGACATAAGAAATATGAAAATTAGACAACTAAAACCCATTTGAAAAAAAAAAAAGAAAATAAAGGGCAAGAGAAGTTCTACAGAGGTAAAGAAAGAAGAACTTTAAAGTAAAACATACATACCATCTTTTTTCTTATCATTGCTCTCAATTAGACTAGAAGATGAAGAAGAGGAGAGAAGGAGAGGACTTTCTCATCGATGATGAACAAAGAAAGAAAGGCAGAGAGAGAGAGAGGGAGGGGGGGAGACAATAGATGGAGAAAGGGAGAAGAAGCATCTGAAACTTCCAGTGCAATGCCAGAGTCTACTCTGTTGGTATAGTTTGTGAATTGAAATGGAAAAATGAATTTGTTGGAAACTCAAAATGATGGACAAAAAAAAAATGTAAAATATGCCCCCCAAATTAATATCATGGTAAGTTGGATTTTGCAATAGATTGAGGAGTCTCGAAAGTTTGCTGCTCTATGGTCGTAATCCGCGGACGGAATCAAGTCTAAGCATAGCAGAATCCATCCGCGAATCCTTCCTAAAACATGAAGGGTCATTGTATCGGTGGCCGGATTCATGGCTGTGGTAATGAATCCCGTTGGGGATTCTACCTGGAAGCCGAAGAATTTTCGACATATTTTGGCGATTATTATTCAATAAAAGACCCTAATTCACTCTCTTAATAACCATAAAAAAGAGAAAATAGTGGAAGATAAGTTTTGGTGTCTTTTGAGTTGATTTTCACTATATAAAAAAACAAGCTTCTAGCAAACATAATACAAAGTTATTTTTTTTATCCTTTCTTTGTAAGAGAAACTTGACATTTGCTATCAAGTTTCTCTACATCTTGTCGAATTCTCGAGACAATTTGCCATAAGCTTGTAGCAAATATTTTGTATAGTCTGAACAAATAACACCTTAAGAATATTGTCAAACATGCATCGAGATTATCATCTTTAACCATACTTTCTTAGTGAAATATGTGGAATACAAATTTTTACACTTTTAGTACACGTGTGTATCAATTACATCAACATAAAAGGAAAAAAGGGAAAGAAAAATCACATACCAGACACATGAGAGGACGACCATGCTGCCACAGTACCAAATCCTTATTGAAATTCTGTTTTCAAATTTGTTTAAGAAACTCAAAGCATGTTTTCGTTTATAATTCGTAGGAAAACAAAAAATTGTTTCCAAAAAGAACCTTAATGATTAGATGGAGAATGTTAAATTGAAACATATTAATCAGTTGCTTGGCATGTTATTTAGGACCTAAGTGTTAAGTTTTTTTGAAAAAGTAAATAACTAAACAAAGTAATTGAATATAAGAAAAAGAATAGATGTAAGTGTTTACGTTTCTATCACATGTTGTGCATTAATAAGATATAACGAGTGTCATAGAAGCACCCATTAATTGATACCCAATTTTTTAAATTTTTAGCAAGCGCCAAAAGAAAAAGGAAAAAACAATGGTCAAACAAGTGCCACAGGAACACTGGTTTAATTGGTATCCAAGTGTTAAATTTATTGTTTTTTTTTTGGGGGGGGGGGGGGGGGAGGAGGAATTACTAAATATAAGGGAGAACAAACAAAGAAAAAACCACGAACAAAATGATGCATGTGCATTTGCTTGGCTGGGAAATGGAGGTTCTCTACAGTGAACTTCTTTTATTTGTCTAGCATTGCTTTTATATTTCCTTTTGCTTTGTCTAAACCTAGAAACAAAATATTAAAAAAGGTTTACTCTAACTAATTCTGTAATTTCAACGAGAATACAGGATGAACAAGTTTATTCAACTCCTTAAATTCGACTCCATTTAATTTGTTTGAGAACTTTTTTCTTTCAGGGTGCTATCATTGCTGAAGCTTTTAAATTACAAAGAACGATTGAATGCTAAGGTGTATTATCAAGATGCATCTTTCATGCTGTAATTGATTTTTACCCTGCGTCCTTAACTTTTAGTTTAGATCCTTTACAACGAAAGACTATCAAATTGTCTTAAATCACCCCAGATTGCTCATGCTGTTAAACTTGTTCAATCAAAAAGTTATTTTTCCATTCAGTTCCTAGGTAATCCTTTAGAAGTGATGCCGACTTCAAACATTGAGAAGGAAGGATCACGTGGGATATAAGCAAATATTCTTCGCATACTTCCTTAATATCATGACGAATTGGTGATTTTTAAGGTGCAATGTTTCTAACATTAAAAGGTTTGAGATTCAATGCGACGATATTTGATAATTTTATACTGCAAAATGTCAAAATTAAAGTTAACAGAATGAAGTAAAGATTTATTAAAAGCAAGGTGATAAAGGAGAATAAGTATTGCAAAAAATAATAGGGCAAAAAGAGTAATCGATTTGAAATTGTGGAATTTCGGGATGAGAATGTGATAATTCAAATTAAAATAATGTCCATTTAAGACCTCCCACTTAGAAAAAGAAAAAGGCCCATTCATCTTACACTTGCATTTTTGAAGTCTAGACACCATAGAATTGAAGTTTGCATAGGTATCACATATTGGTAGAAAACTAATTAGCTTGGGATTGAAAGGAAAATCCTGAAAGTTAATTACAATTGCTAAGTTGATAACCACGTGAACTAATAGGTTCGTGTCATCTGGTTCATTTTTGTAGTGCACACAAAATTATAACATGCACGAACCTTTAATCCTACCTACGGGTGCGTTTGAGTCGAGTCGAACTCAACTCGAGATAAAATAACTAAACTCGAAATCGAGCTCGAACTCGTTGAGCTTTTAGAATTTGAACTCGAGCTCAAACTCGACGTCAATTTACGTTACTCGAGTTCGAGTTTAATTAAATCTAATTAATTCAAATCAATCTCAATCGAACCTATTCGAGTTCAATCAAGCCTAATCAATCTCATGTAATAAAAATTAATATTTTACATATAATTTTAAATAAAGGATATTATTAATATTTTACAATAATAAAAATTAAAATATATATTATAAAAAACTCGATTAGACTCGTCAGCCTTCGAGTGCCAAATATTGAAACTCAAGCTCGACTCGGTGCTTCTATCAAATAGCTCGAACTCGGTCAAAACGAACTCGAGCCGAGCTGCTGGTCGAGTAGCTTGCGAACTCGAGTCAAACCACTCAGTCCAGCATCAGCCCTAAGTTCCTACCTATTAAAAGCGCAGAAGGCTGAGGAACGGTGTTGTGCCGTCCCTGATGTTCTGCCGGCTCGATCGTGATTTGCTCTCAATCTCGGGGGCAATTTTGACATTTGACTCCTCTTCTTGATCTTATTATAGTAGTAGTGTACTTTGTATTCAGTATAGTTGGGTTCAACTTCGAAGATGTGTCCTACTCCATTGATTTTTTTTTTTGTTTTTATAATTGATGATCTATTGGTCGTGCTTTCCTCCACTATTTCCTTACATCTACTAGATTTTGTATCAACTTAATTTTTGTTTCCATCATTTCTCCTCCATAAAGGCCATATTAAAATTTCGAAACTTTTCATCTTGCCTTTTGCTCCAAATTTTTACCTTTTTGTCTCTCTTTTGATAACTATATAACTATTAATATTTTGAAACTTGGACTGATACTACATTTTTTAGCCATTAGAAAAATATAAATTTAGATTAACTTTTTAGTATGTGTTCCGCTTCAAATTTCTTCTACATTCCTCACCAAAAAATCTCCTCCAAATTTTGTCTACACTTTTGACCCAAAAAAAAAATTATAAAGGGTCCCTTGAGTGGCCACTTATATAACACTGTTTGCACAAATTAAAAAAAAATTAGTATAATTTTGTTCCAAATTCAATTGAATATTTTAATACCAATTTTGTTCAAAATTCTTCTACATTACTGGAAAAGGAAAAGATGTATGGTGAGCTTTGTCTACATTCCTGACCAACAATAAAAAAAATAAATAAAGGGCCCCTTTAGTGTTTGCTTATATAATTCTTTTTGCATGAATTCATAGCTACTACTTTTCTGCATCATTTAATTACTTGCGTGAAAAAACAAAATTTTAATATAATTTTGTTCTAAGTTCAATTGAATATTTTAATACCAATTTTGTTCAAAATTTTTCTATATTACTGAAAAGAAAATGAAGTATGGTGAGCTTTAATTACTTGCATACATTTTAAATAGTCAAAAAGTAATAATAGCAATATATGATTAAACAAACAACGTATAAAGTCTTGGTAAAAATAATGGTGAGCATTAATTACTTATGTAAGTTTTAAATAGCCAAAAAATAATAATAGCAATAGATGATTAAACAAACAACATATAAAGCAAAATTTATTATTTCGACATGTTCCTCTGAGTTTTTCACCTCTTAAATGGCTTTTTTCCTAACTATTACTTTGTATTAATAAACATAGCATAAAGAAAAATTCCAGGATAGATTTTGTTCCATATTTTTCTATATTAGTGAAAGATGCTTGCTATTAATGAATATAATCAATAATATAACGAAAAATTAGGATACATTTTGCTCCAAATTCCTCTATATTAGCAAAAAATTAGAAACTTCCTTGATTGGACATCTATTTAATGCTCTTTGGATATATTAACTATTACTATTTTTATGCACCATCTATTTATTTCTTCGTTGCTAAAAAAATAATAATAAAGGGTCTCTTGAGTGGCCACTTATATAGCACTTTTTACAAAAATTCAAAAAAAAATTAGTATAATGTTGTTCCAAATTTAATTGAATATTTTAATACCACTTTTGTTTGAAATTCTTCTACATTACTGGAAAAGAAGAAGAGGTATGGTGAGCTGTGTCTACATTCCTTACCATAAATAAATAAATAAATAAAGGGTCCCTTTAGTGGTCACTTGTATAACACTTTGTAACAATTCGTTGCTACTATTTTTATGCATCATTTAATTACTTGCATCAAAAAACAACATTTTAGTGTAATTTTGTTCCAAATTCAATTGAATATTTTAATGCCAATTTTGATCAAAATTTTTCTATATTGCTGAAAAGAAAATGAAGTATGGAGAGGTTTAATTACTTGCGTACATTTTAAATAGTCAAAAAGTAATAATAGCAATAGATGATTTAACAAACAACATATAAAGTCTTGGTAAAAAATAATGGTGAGCTTTAATTACTTATGTACGTTTTAAATAGCCAAAAAATAGTAATAGCAATAGATGGTTAAACAAACAACATATAAAGCAAAATTTATTATTTCCTGCCATTTCTTTGAGTTTTTCCCCTCCTTAAATGGCTTTTTTCCTAACCATTGCTTTGTATTAATAAACATAGTGTAACAAAAAATTCCAGGATAAATTTTGTTCCAAATTTCTCTATATTAGTGAAAGATGCTTGCCATTAATGAACATAATCTAATAATCTAACAACAAAAATTAGGATACATTTTGCTCCAAATTCCTCTATATTAGTGAAAAAATAGTAGATTCCTTGATTGGACACTTATTTAGTGCTCTTTGGATACATTAACTATTACTATTTTTATGCACCATTTATTTATTTCTTCGTTGCTAACAAAATAATTATGCTAATTTGTTTTTGTGTTAATGCGCTGAGCACGAATTGTTTCAATGACTTTTAGATAATAGAAAAATAAGTTTAATAGTTGGAAATGGCTACACGTAAAGAATGCAAGGCTAATTTATCTTTACTTGCTTGCTTCTTGGAAAAGATTTTTACTTGATAAATTGTGTCCTAATTACTCCCTCCATTCTATTTTGGTAGTATTTTTTTGCACATAGTTTAAGAAAAGCTACTTAACTTTGTTAAAAGAGTAAATCCAGTCTACTATTTTATTAAAATACCATTAAACCAATATCAGAAGTATAACTAATCACCATACCTTTACATTAATTTCAATAACAATACTATAAAAATTGTACCAATGAATAAAGTAGATTGTACTCATTGATAATAAAGTACATTAAATAAATATATTTTTAGAGAAATTGGAATTTAATTATATTTTTAATTGAAAAGTGGGTCCTAGGTAAGGCTCACAAACAAGCTAATAAAAGAGTTCCTTAGTAGCGAACATCATGGGTCCGATGCTTTGGATGAAACCAATTCGCTAACAAAAAACATTTTCTAAGATAAGATCTGCATGAATTGGAGTGAGACTATAATTTAGAACGGATGAAAAACAGACTATCAGAGCAGGATGAATGGATTACTTTGTATTGATATTAATAAATGAATGGTGTAATAAAAGATTCCATGAATTTTGTTCCAAATTTATAAATTTTATTCCACATATTTTCTATTTATGTTAAAAGAAAAAATAAAAGAATCTCTTGAGTAGACACTTATTCAAAACTTTCTAGACAAATCTACGTTTATTACTTAATTTTAATAGTATAATAATAATAATAATAATAATATCTTTTGTATTAGATATGGTGAATTCCAATTAAATAAAAATGGCGTGGTTTAAAAAAATCATCTCATAGCTTTTACTCCAAATTTCTCTAAATTTAAAAATTTTTCCTTTTTTTCCTTTGAATTCAGCTAAACAATTTAGTGTTAATTATGCTCCAAATACCCCTCAACTCCTCACAACAAATTAAATCATTTATAATTAAATATACTGAACTCCAATTGAATACAGAGCACATGATTCAAAAAATTATTTTATATATTTTACTCCACATTTCTCTGCATTTCAGATTTTTTCCTTCTCTTGTTTAAATTTAGTGAAATATTTTACTATCAATTCCACTCCAAATCCCTTTGTATTTAGATTTCTCTGTATTTCAGATTTTTTTCCTTTTGTCATTTATGAAATAATGAAAAGGATCCCTTTAGTTTTAATGTTCTTTACACACATTCATCACTACAATTTTTATGCATTATTTATCTATTTCTTCATTTCAATAGCATAACAATAATAATATATTTTTTCATACTATATCATCATCTTTAATTTTTCAATTCTTTTCCATTTTCCCTCTATTTTATTTCTCCCCAGTGTGCTTTTTTCCTCAGTAATTTCTATTAATAAGCATACTATAGCGGACAATTGCATAATAAATATTTCAATAAAACATAATTTTTCTATTACCATAAAACACATGCCAAAAAAAAAAAGACACCATCATCACCAAATCATGGGCAACCCTGCTTGAAGAGCAGGGCAAAGCCACCTGGGGGTGTAAGTGAGCAAGCCTGCTCGCAAGTAGCTCGACACTCGACTCGAAAAAATGCTCGACTTGACTCGATTGTATCGAGCTCGAGCTACTCGAGTAGTAAATCGAGTCGAGCTCGAGCTTCAAAATAATAAGCTCGAGTGCTCACAAGCTTAATCGAGCATATGTATTAAATATATTAAATATATATTTTGTATTTATAATATTACTTATAACATGTGGATTTGTCAAGAAAAACCTAAAACCTTTCTTTTTCTCCATCAACCGCTATTGGTCTTTCTTCTTCACGACTTTTGACTTTCACCAAAAACTCACCTTCATCCTTCGTCCTGTTTGACTATTTCTTTCATTTGCCCAATTGGTATGATCTCTCTTTCTTTCCATCTTCTTCTTGTCTGATGGCTCGTTGACTTCTTCTTGAATCAATTCTTTTTTTTTTTTCTAGTTTCTAAAACTTTTAGCTTCTTGGATCTTGTATCCCAAAATGATGAGTACTGATTATCTACGAAGTGATGAATACTTATTGCTGAAGGCTACAAGATGGAAACCTTATTTGCCTTTTCAACTTCGTTGTTTTTGGGATCCCTGATTGATGACTAGATTTGATATGATTTGTATTTTTTCTTTGGATATTTGTGTTTTAATATTTGCTTTGTAGTTCACAGATTTGTTCATGGTATTTGTTAATTTTATGAATTTGTTGAATTGTAGTTATTGAAATCATAAATTTTGACTTTGGGTTTGGCTTGAAATAATTTGATCTGAGTTCTATTCAGCTTGAAAATCGGTTTGAAAATAATTTTGAAGGGGAAAAAAAAGGGTGCTCGATTGAGCTTGAATACAAGCTCGATTAATACACGAGTCGAGTTCAATCCTACATTTGAAGGGCTCGACGAGCTCGAGTAGAGAGTTTCAAAGTCGAGCTCGAACTCGAGTATAGCTCGACTCGATTCGATTACACCTCTAAAACCATTAAATGGGGAGAATCGAGACCGTATTACTTTAGTACATGATGTCATTGTAATATATGATGTAATAATGGGGTAAATTAAAAATGTAAAAAAATAATGCAAAAGCCTCAACTAATATGTTAATCACTAGTGTCTTTAATTCTTCAAATGATATTTTTCCTTTCACAAACGCAAAGATGAAGTGCTAAAAGCAGTGAGTTATTGGCATTAAGGTACGGAAAGCTTTGAAGATGAAGTTCTTTCTATGATTCCTTTTTACTTAAATTTCCTTTCATTTGAAATATATTAATAGAGGAAAAAAAATAATTAAGAAAGAATGAACAACGAAAATTCAAGCTTAAACAAAGTGCACACCTTCCTTTCAATCCAGTAATTCAAACAACCTCTCCCCCTCTCCCCCCTCTCCGAACTTAAAATGGAAAAGGGAAAATGACCTATTTCATCCCTTATATTTCGTAAAAATATTCTTTTCATCCCTCACTTTTAAAATGAAGCAAATTCGTCCTTGACATTTAAAAATTAAAACTATTACATTTCTGAACCTAATTTTCAATCAAACCATCTAATAACCCAGCAATAAATTTTGAAAATAAAATTGATAGATCATTCGGTCAACTTCATCATATTCACATGACATTTATTAAACCAAAAAAATAAATATGATAACATAAAAGGCCATTCTTTGTCTTGGAATAGTAGAATTTTTTTTTTTTATAAATCTTTTCATGCACCATTAGTATATCCCCTTGCGAATCTAAATGTGTATCATAAATATAAACCTTGGTGTTTAAATTTAAATTAAAATGATATGGTGGTACATAAAACCGTCAGTGTATACAATGATAATGTAGAAAATATTAATCTTTCTTTTTTATGTTATAATTTTTTATTTTTTCTTTTTAAGTTCATTAAATTTCACATGAATATCAAGTTGAGTTAACCAAGTAATCTTCCAATTACACCCCCAAAATTTGTAATCAGGTTGATTGATGGTTTGATTCAGACTGAAATTTAGATTTAGGGATGTAATAGTTTCAATTTTTAAATGTCAAGGATGAAATTGTTTCATTTCAAAAGTGAGGGACAAAAAGAATATTTTTGTGAAATGTGAAGGATGAAATCGATCATTTTCCCAATGGAAAAAGGCTCTAGAAGAGCAGCTGGAGCTTCTTTTTTCCATTTTAAAAGGAACACTAGGCAAAGAATTACCAAACGGTAGGGTGGAATTTCTCCCACCGTAATTTCACTCTCAGTCACCCGTAATCCGTTGGGGTTTTCTCTAGCACGTAGGTTGGGCGATGGCGGACGACGACGACGAGAAGGCTCTAGAAGAGCAGCTGGAGCTTCAATTACAGGAGCAGAGAGGCTCTCTCAATACCCTCAACGACGCTCTCGCCCTTGATCCTTCTAACGCCGAACTCCTCGCCGTTAGTCCTCTCTCTCTCTCTCTCTCTCTCTCTCTTCCGTTTTTAGTAAGTTCTTGTCAGAACATAGGGTTTCGAAAATTCCTCTTTTCCATGACAAATTGTTTCTGTTGTGTAGATTGTTTTTGAAAGGTTGGTTAGGTTGGATATTTTAATTAGTTAATAACTGAAAAGATAAAAACAGATTTTTATTCATGAAAATTGCTTATTTGGAAATTGATTCTGTTCCGGCAAATTGAATGGTCTAGAGACAGGAAATGTTTATTTTACCAAATGAAATTTTTTAATTTTAGTTTATCCTAGGTTGTGATACGGATGAGAAAATCCCATTATACAGGGAAATGAGGTGCATGATTTAAATGTTTTATACGAGCCTCGATAAGCACTTATCATTATATACTATGAACTGCCAAGTAAATGCAAATATGTATGTGGGTTCTTGCTTTGCTTGATTGCTGAGTGGATTTGTGATGTGCATTTTGATAAGGTCCAAGCAGAGCTTGTACAGGCAATTGCAGATGTTGAGGAAGGCCTTCTCCACCTGAAACGAGCAAGGTTATTGCGAGAGGCTGATTTTGTTCTACAAGGTCCAAAAGGCCATGTCGAGGATGTCAAAGTGGAATCTCTTGATCCAAATGATGTTGAAGTAGAACCAGTGGTAGATCAAAGTTATTCAGTTGGATCTAAGTGCAGATTCCGGCATACTGATGGAAGGTGGTATAATGGCCTCATTCTGGGGTTGGAAGGTTCCAATTCTGCGAAGATTTCTTTCCTTACCCCAACATCTGAAAGTATGTTGGTGAGTACAAGTTTTTTCTTCCTTTTGTAATTTGTCATGATTGCTTTTGTTTTTGCTTTAATATTCTTTTAGATTACCCTTTTAATGTCATTCGCACTATTATTTCCTTGGTGTGCTACAAAGACTCTGATGCTTTCATGAACAATGCATTGAATATGTTATCTCATATTCGGTTGTAATGGAATCAGGTATCTTGAGTTTGGATTAAAAACACATTCTAAACTAATATAGATATGCTGTCACATAATGATTTCTGGTCAAGTCATGCATGGAACTACCATCTTTACATTATAATAATTTTATCTAAGTAATAAAGTCCTCCTTGCACTAGATTTGACCAGAATCCATGGGATCTTTGCTTATTTGAACTGTGGTTCCATGCAGCTAAATTTGTTGCATGATCTATAGCATATAGTTGCAAGCTACTAATGTCTTGTTAACTGATGATACTGCAGCACATACATTTGCCACTCATCTTGTTTTAGAATACTTAAAGTTTATTGCTTCATTATCAAAATGAAATTGGCGAGCCAAGTAGGGGTGGGGTGCTAAGTTGAAAGACAGACGAAAGCCTCCATTTTCCAGTTGATGTGAACGTGTCTAAAGTTAAAGAAGTAAAGAAATTGAGACTGCAAGAAAAGAAATTAATCAAAAAGAAATCAATTGAATAGGATGTCAATGTTGTGTGAGGTGGTTTGAGATAAGATGGGCTTGGTGCTTTTAACTCCCAAGTCAATCAGATCTCCATGATCTTCCAAAACTCCTGCAGGAGATCTGGGAATAGCGTTTTTCTATTGCATAAGCAAAAGGGAATTTTGGACCAACATGTGAAGAACACTGGATGAAATCATTGAGGTAACAATGTAAAATTTTGTTACCAAGGTTCCAGGTGTTCATTACATGTGTTAACTTACAGCAGCTCATTTTGAATTTCATGGTTAAAGAAAATTGAACTGGATACCTGTAAACAAACAAGTATAGGACCATAAAGATGACTGCTAGATATAAGTCAACATTTAGAGACTGATTGGCATTCAACATTACTTAGTATAAGACCGGCAGACATGTTTCTAATTTTTTTTTTGAAACAAAAGAGAGGGAAAAAAGGAATTGTAACTAAGTTTTGAAATTTCAAGCCACACTGGACGTAACCTGGGCAGCTTATGAACCAAACCAATAGAATCAGTGGGTTGTATTTCTTATTATTATTTTTGGTGCCAAGTAGTTCTGAAGATCTTAATCTTGTGCTGTTCCTTGTGCTGTGTGTTGGTATTACACTGTGAAAGTATCATCTTTCTGTGTATTATGTCTTTTACTGCACCTTAAATTGGACAAAATATTTGATACGCACTGATGCATAACTGTCTTGTAGTTCCTTTTTTGACTCATAATGGCTCCTATTTTCTTGTCTATAGGAATGGATAGAAAGAGTACATGGGAAGTCAGGTCTAGATGTTCAGCAGTTTGAGCACTAATGTTAGATTAATTTGTCTTGAAATTTGTTCAGTTTAAGCTGTTTATTGATCTATCTTTTGTCCATTTTTGTACTTATCATGGTTTCAAATTTGATGATATGAATATAGCTTAAATTGGAGTTTTTTAAATCTGTGCATAGACCCTCTATTAGAATGAGTTTGACAACAATTTTAAGTCTATGCTGTATCTTCTTTCGACTTACACCGTATATTGTATTCTAGATTTACAACTGTTAATCACTTCCATTCATTCTTACAATGTATACTTCCCATTCTCAGATGCATGATTCATACTGCTGCTAAATCCTCTTGAACTTCAGAGTTGAGATAAGTGAAAGATAAATATAGGTTCTTAACGCCTAGTGAGTAAGTCTACATTTGTAAAGCCTTTTTGAGATCACTATTTCGATTAGGTGCTATTTCTATTGTTATGAACTTCAAATTTGGCATGCACAGAGATCACTATAGTAGCAAGTACAAATGGTGGGATATGGATAATACCTCAGAAATTACTGATGTGCAACTTTTGGAACTTGCACTTTTATACTTGTTCTTCTCCAATTGTTGTTCCTAGTTAATTCAACCAAGTTTTTAACTCTTTGAGGTCCACAAGAAGAAAAATGTGCTTAAAACTCTATGGCATTGTTAAAACAGGTTTCGGCATTTTTTGTTTTATTATTGGAGTTTTTCCATAGCATATGCTGGCTTTGGTTGCATCATTTTACTAATCCTACACTACCAAAGTGCAGATGTGCAAGTTCTTTCTACAGCAACGGTGTCGATTTGGTAGTAGTTGCCGCTTATCACATGGTATGTTGCAACATAATAGTCCAAGAAATAGATCTGTCATAGCTCAATGGGGAAGGAGTTCTACATTAGCACTTTGGATTAGTTCATCCAGATAAAATGAGCTAACAACACTTGTTTGTGAAATGGGAGAGACATTTTTCTGCTTGCTGGAGGAGAAAATGTGGTGGAATTCATTTTTTTTCCCTTTTGTGGATTTGTGTTTTGTTAAGAGCAGTCCATCTTCATTTATATAGTTTCCTCTTCTTTTCTTGCTGTCATCTCTTATATATGCTTTCTTCTATCCTTCTCTTGCCTTTATCTCTTTCTATTTCAGAGAGGGAAGGAGAAGGGGTTATATTTGTGGTCTTACATGTTCTTTACCATACTGGTGTCCAGATGGCTGATTCTGTGTAGTTGACTATCTTTCTAGATGTTAAAAATAGTTGCATTCTTTATAATTTGCTTAAACATATTTTCTAGGCTTGCGTCATCTATCATCTATACTAAATTGTTGTTGCAGGTGTTGATGTGCCAATCTCTTCCCTAAAGCAATATATTCCGACAGTATGGGAACAATCACTAGCAGGGTCAAGTATATGGGCACTGCAAGATGCCAAGTTTGGCATCTGGAGAGAAGCTGAACTAGAATCGTGGGATGAGAAGCTCAATCTGGGGCATGTTGTCTTTCGAGATGATGGAAGCTCTGCAAAGCTTGGTGTGGGAGCTCTTTCTTTATCAGAATTTGCTGAAGTGAGCAATGAAGAAGATAGTGATTTAGGCTCAGAAGAAACTGATTCTAGTGACTCTGGGGAAGATAACTCCCGTGGTTTGGGATTTCTGGAAACAACGACCTCACAAAAAGGCATTCAGACTGAAACTGCCATATTTGCTAAGTGGGAGAATCACACTAGGGGTATAGCCTCCAAAATGATGGCAAGCATGGGGTATCGGGATGGAATGGGTTTAGGTGCATCTGGACAAGGAATTGTAGACCCTATTCCTGTTAAAGTGCTTCCACCAAAGCAGTCTCTTGATCATGCCGTTGAAAATCAGGAAAATGAGAAGGATAAAGAGAATCAAGGAAAGAAGCGAAGTAGGGGTGGAAAGAGGAAACGTGAGAAAAAATTTGCAGCAGCTTGTAGGGCTGCTAAAGAACAAGAGGAATCTGAACCAGATGTCTTTAGCCTCATAAATACCCAACTTGCAAAGCACGGTGAAACTCTGAGTGGTGGATCAACAAAGAAGCAGCAGAACATGGCAAATGGTGCAGGAAGGAACGAAGATAGGAGTCTTCTTGTTGCATATGAAGATGAGGTAAAGGAGTTAAGGATGAGAGTTGAGAAACTTGAAGAAATGGTGATTCGAAACAAGAAAGAGAAGGTAGTTTATGAGGCTGCTATGAGGAAGCTAACAGAGACCCGTAAACTTCTAGCCGAAGCCGAAGCAGTGCATGCATCTGCTTCAAGTGCAGTCATCAGCAAAGAAAAAGAGAAAAGGTGGCTCAAATTTTAAGGTAAATTTGATATCATACAGCATGTTGTATGTATGTTTTGTCGATAATAGATCTCGCTATGAAATCTAGAACTATCATTACTCAAGGTTACAAGAATTAATGATGGTTTTCTGTTATTTTATGTTGTCTATCTAAACAGGTAGAACTTGCATTATGACCCAGCTTCAGTCGCAGTTATGATGGTTCTTTTACCGTGTCTGAAGGTTTACTAGTTTGGTGCAAATTATGTAGTCTTTTGTGGTTCTTTTACTGTCGTTGAGGGTTTAACTATTTTGGTGTAGATTATACAGTAGTATTTTCTTGATGCCAATTGTCCAGTTTCAGATTTCTTACAAGGCAATCTAACACAGGTTTTCTTTAAATTGTGCCTGATGTCTTGATTTGCTGCTTCAGCTACGATCTAATTTGAATCTTTATTGACTTAAACCCGACATAGCGGAAATGTAGTTACTTTCATTTTAGCTGTAAAAATACTTTTACGCATTATTATGGCACAACTTATATTATCTTTTCTAAATGGGATAATTTCAGAGGTTGTTTAGCTCTCTACAAGTTTAAAAAATTACTATGACCTCTTCTACTTTTGTTGTTTAAGTAACAATATAGATGCAGTAGTGGAGCTGTAAACGAAACCAAATTGAACTGGGTATCTCATGTTTGACTTCTGTTCGTTAAGCGATTTGAACAATATTCGCGTTCGTTCGTTAATTTTCGAACTTCAAACTTGTGTTCGTGTTCGGCTCGTTAAACAAAGTTCGTGTTCGAGTTCGAATTCGTGTTCGGCTCGTTTATGTTAAACGAGCCGTTCGCGAACATGTTGGAAATGCTCGAATCCAAATTATTTTAAACCTTAAATATGCCATGCAAATCATTAATCATTCTAAAAAACAATTAAAGCAATTAAGTGACTAAATTCTATTATTCATTAACTATAAAATTAACATTAACATAAAAAAAACAAATAAAACAAAGCAATTTGCCCTCCAAATATAAAAGTCCAGCCATAAAATTAACCCTAAAATTTGTCAAATAATAATTATGTTCATATTCGCGAACGTTCGTTAAAACTCGCGAACATACTTGTGTTCGCGAACGTTCATTTAGCATGTCCGCGAGTTTTAAGTGTTCGCAAACGTTCATTTAGCATGTTCACAAACATTCGTTAAAACTCGCGAACATGCTCGTGTTCGCTCGATTATTAATCGAATAAAAAAATTTGTTCGAACTCGGTTCGTTTAAGGTTTCGAACGGGTCTTTTACGAACACGAACGTGTCGAAACGAATCGAGTTACCGAACAGCTCAGTTCGTTTAACAACTCTACGCAGTAGTCTAGAATCATACTGAAATATTGCAAAACACCCATTTGAAAGGTTATATTTCAAAAGCAAATGGTAAAAGGTTTACTTATCAATTAAAAAAAAATATATTTTTAAATTGCACCCATGCTATGCCCATAGCAAGAGTGTTAAAACCTAACCATATTAATCAAGCAAACCCAAGTTTATAATCTGAAATCTAAAAATTTTGCTATCCCCAAAACCCCCCACTCTCCCCGAATTGCTAGCTCTGCAAATCAATCATAATCACCAACTGAAACACCCTTTAAAAGTCTCTCGCAACCGCATCATTACCAAATCGACACTATTGGCTCTGTTAACCAACACTTACACCCCATATTATGAAACCAACGCCTAAAACGGAATAAAACCTATCCAACCACCACCTCATGTCAATATTAAGAGCAACCTCAAGCTCTAATGGTGCTTAGAAACATAGAACAAATTAATCTCCATAGCAAGCCACCACAAACAGTTGCAAATCCGCCAAAAAAAAAAAGACCCCACTAGAAGATATCAATATCTTAGTACGTAAAAAGACATAATAACATAACCCTCACTCATCCCTGTTCCTCTTCCAACTCTCGCCCATCAGTTAGGTTTATTTTCCCTATCACAACTATCTTCTTAATCTCCATCTAATTCGAAGATGAAATTCTATCGGCTCCCTCAACTTGTGGTTTTAACAGATTTGATTCTTTAACATATGCAACCCATGAGTAGGAAAAAGAAAAAAAGAGTGGTTGATAGTACAATAACGAGGAAAGAGAGAAGAAAATAAAAAATAAACACTACTGATGGCGGGTTTGCATGACAGTGTAGTTGGTAGATGAAAGAGATGATGGTGTTAATGGATTGAAGACGAGAAGGGGTAGAAGAGAACGGAGAGAATACAAGAAGGGTTGTAGGCGACGAATTATTCTAGTCAATCCTTTTTTTTTTGCACCTTTCGTTGGTTTTATATATACTTCCCATGTAATAAATTATCAATTAAGTGGAGGATATTTTAGTCATTTTGTTGCATCAAGAGAGGTCAATATTATTTTCTAAACCTGAAGGGTGCAAAGTAAAATTGTCAGAAACCTCAAAGGAGGTTTCTGAAATTATCACTTTCTAAATTATACATTGAAAATGATTGACAACCTTTTCGGTCTTTAAACAAAACTAGTAGGGCAAAAAACCCCAGCGGCCATTAAACTATTGTTAGAATCATGTTTTGGCCATCGAACTGTTTTTCGTCAATAATTGGCCACTGAACAACTTAATCAGTAAATCCGTGGCCATTTCATCGGTAATGGCTCTTAATTTCTGAAATTAACATGGCACGTGGCAAAGCACAAGGGCAATTTTGTCCAACAATTTACAGATCAAATGCCACCACTTTTTGCTGCCGCTGCTCAGTCACACCGGACCCTTGGACCCTGAGCGATGGCAATAAGCCGAAACCCAAGTCCAAGAACCCCAAGAATCGGCTTTCCAACTACAACGCCCGCCGGCTTATCAAAGCCAAAGCCCAGTACTTGAGCCAGTTGAGGCGCAACCGGGCCTCCCGCCTCCCGGGCTCAAACTCCCAAGTGGATTAAGAGGACCCCTGAGTAGATGGTGTAGCAAAAATGGCGAACAGTGTTAACACGAAAGTACAAATAAATTGAACAAGCTTGAGTCGTGTTTGAAGAACACTGTCCTAAGAAACTATTTCAGGGGTATTGAAATGTTTCCCCAGGATTAAACAAGCCTTCCTCTTCTATCAAGAGGGAATTAGAACCAGCTAATTTTTAGTCCAGCAATAAGAGAGAGAGAGAGAGAGAGAGAAGAGAGAGCAGAGAGTAGAAGTGAGAATTAGAATGTGTGTCGTGCGTTCCAAATGAATCTGCCCAAGGCCTCTATTTATAGCCTCTGTAATGGTTTTAAACGTTAGTAAAGGATAGATATTATCTCTTTGCTTGTTTAGAAAAAACAGGACACGTGCAATTTCAAAACCTTTGGAAATAGTCAAACAAACTTCAAGGAAAGCTTTAAACGTCAGAGCCTTTGGAAGAGTCAAACAAACCAATTCCAAGCTTTAACTTTGTTTGACCGAAAGTTGTGGGATAACATAATGCTCCACGTTTCCATTTAAACCCATGTGCATGCCAACAACCTTTTCTTATCCGATAGAAGCAACCTGATAGAGTTTGAAATTGTCAAAGCATGACTATGAGTAACAAATCTTTTGAAATATACAACAATCTCCCACCTATTTCAAAAGATTATATATATATAAAATAATGAAAAGAAAATATGCTGGACTTGTTTGGATTCAATGTAATTAATTTGGTGTCTTTTGGACTATGAACCAAATTTAGATTGATAAAACATGTCTTACAGAATTATTGGTGAAATATAAATTTCTATAAACCAATAACTCTTATTGTATGACAGAGATTCTATCAATCACATTGTAACCCATAATTTGCTGTTCAATGCGATGTCGCGCTTTTTAGGCCATGCTCCTGCCTGGGTATTCATGAGAGTTCTAAAGATTTGGCCAAAAAATCTTATAGGAGCGGCCCCACTCCACTCACATATAGGTGAATTTATCAAGTGTATATTGCCCTAAATACACCTCCCTAAAGGGATATAAACTCATTAAGAGTATTAAACTCAGCCTCACAATTACTGGCAGTCAAAGCACTTATTTTTGAAGGGACTTAAATTTCAAGTGCTTTACTGTCAATATCGACTTGTTATTACCCATATGAACCTATTTCATGAGATCACCAATCACATAGGTTGGGTTACCATCTCTATTGACAATCGTTGGCCTAAGTCCCATCTCCCTTGTAGTTTGAAGAATTAATTTTCTTCCTACAGGTTTAGTCAGAGGATCGGCCAAATTCAACTCTGACTTCACAAAATTAATGGAAATAATTCCATCTCTAAGCAGCTGCTTTACGACATCATGTCTTAATCTCATGTGTCGACTTTTACAATTATAAGATTTATTTTTTGCAATAGCAATAGCCGCTTGACAATCACAGTGTATAGACACAGGAGGCAACAGATCCTTAATAGAAGGAATATTGACTAAGAAATTTCTTAACCAATCTGCCTCAGAGCCAGTCAACTCCAGAGCTATGAACTCCGATTCCATAGTTGACCGAGCAATAATTGTCTGTCTGGCTGATTTTCATGCTACTGCACCACCACCAAGGGTGAACACATAACCACTAGTGGATTTTGTATCATTTGGATCAGAGATCCAGTTAGTATCACTGTAACCCTCTAATACAGTGGAAAATCCACTATATAGGATACTAAAATTCATGGTACCTCTCAAATATTTCATTAGTTTGACTAATGCAAACCAATGCTCACGGTTGGGATTATGAGTATATCTACTCAGTCTACATACAGCATAAGCTATATCAGGTCTAGTGAAATTCATCAGATGCATCAGACTCCCAATAATCTGAGCATATTTAGACTGAGCAATTGGGTCACCATTATTTTTCTTTAATTGAGTGTTAGCATCATAAGGAGTACTCACAGGTGTCACATCATAATTTTCAAACTTCCTAAGAAGTTTCTCTGTATAATGTTCTTGTGACAACATTATACCATCACCTTTCCTTATGATTTTAACACCCAATATTATTTTGGCTTCACCCAAATCTTTCATATCAAAATTACAAGACAAAAAATATTTAGTACTATTTACAATATCTAAACTAGTACCAAATATAAGCATGTCATCCACATATAAACTGATTATCACATATTGATCATTTATAATTTTGACATATACACATTTATCCACTTCTACAGACGAGAATCCATCTTTTATCAAGATTTGATCAAATTTCTCATGCCACTGTTTAGGAGCTTGTTTTAGACCATAAAGAGATTTAATTAGTTTGCAAACCTTATTTTCTTGTCCAGATACAATACATCCCTCAGGTTGAAACATATAAATTTCTTCTTCTAAATCACCATTTAAAAAGGCTGTTTTGACATCCATTTGATGAATAACAAGTTTATGGATAGAAGCCAAAGCAAATAAGACTCGAATAGACGCAATTCTAGTTACTGGTGCAAATGTATCAAAATAATCAATATTTTGTTTTTGAGAAAATCCTTTTGCTACTAAACGAGCTTTGTACTTTTCTATAGAGCCATCAGAGTTATATTTTCTTTTAAAAATCCATTTGCAACCAATAGGTTTTGCACCAGGAGGTAAGTCTACCAAAATCCAAGTTTTATTTGTCAAGATAGAATCAATTTCAGATTTAATTCCTTCTTTCCAAAATTTACACTCAGGAGAAGAAATAGCATCGGAGTCTGTTAAAGGATCATTATCAACAAGAAAGGTTTGGAAATCATTTCCAAATGAAAATTCTTTTCTTGGCCTTTTGCTCCTTCTTAATTCCTCAATTGGAATAATTTCCTTATTTATTTCAACAGGTGCATGAGAAATTTTACTAGACAGTGGAAAAATATGTTCAAAAAATTCAGCATTCTTTGTCTCAATCAAGCATATCACTTCTTAACATAAGAAATCTATATGCAACACTATGTTCAGCATATCCAATAAACATACAATCAAAAGTTTTAGAACCTATTTTCCTTTTCTTAGGTTCAGGCAACAAGACTTTAGCAAGGCACCCCCAAACTTTTAAATATTTCAAATTTGGTTTATAATTTTTCCATAACTCATAAGGTGTTTTGCCAGTCTTTTTATGTGGGATCCTATTTTGTAAGTGACATGCAGATAATATAGCTTCTCCCCATAAATTATCTGGAGCATGAGAACTAATTAACATTGAGTTCATCATTTCTTTTAACGTTCTATTTTTTCTTTCAGCTACTCCATTAGATTCTGGTGAATAAGGTGGAGTTATTTCATGTATTATACCTTCCTGTTCACAAAGGTTATCTAAAGTTAAATATTCTCCACCCCTATCTGATCTAATTCTTTTTATCCTTTTATTAAGTTGATTTTCTACTTCAGACTTATAGGATAAAAAGGCATTATAAGTATCATCTTTATTTCTAAGTAAATAAACTTTGGTATATCTAGAATAGTCATCTATAAAGGTGACATAATACCTTTTCCCACCTCTAGTCATTGTTTGTTTTAAATCACCTAAATCAGTATGAATTAAATTTAATAATTCAGTTTCTCTATGGACAGTTATACAACTTTTCTTTGTTATTTTAGCTTCTGCACATATTTCACATTTGTCCATATTATCATTAATACCAGAAATTAGGCCACATGATTGCATTTTCTTTATATAACCAATATTAACATGTCCTAATCTAGCATGCCATAAAGAAATGGAATCAACAATATAAGCAGAAGAAGATGCATTTTCATTGATCACATTGGAAATATTAAGTACAAAAAGTCCCTGATTACAATAGCCCTTGCCCACAAATACATTATTTTTGGTCATTATAATCTTTCCAGATTCAAATGACACTTTCACTCCAACTTTTCCTAGCAATGCTACGGAAACCAGATTTGCCCGAATGTTGGGCACATGCAGCACATCATTGAGGGCCAAAGTTTTTCCTGAAGTGAGTTTCAAGAATACTTTGCCCTTACCCAGAACATTAGCCGTTCGTGAGTCACCAAGGTAGACCACTTCTTCATCATCCCCTATAGGAGTATAGGAGGAAAATGCTTCTCGATTCGCACATATGTGCCGAGTAGCCCCAGAGTCTACCACCCACTCTTTGACATTGGCTGCAATGTTCACTTGAGAGATGACAGCAGCAATTATATCATCTCCTTCGGTTAAGTGCACCTTAGGAGGATTACCATTTGCTCTGTCACCTTTATTAAGTCTGCATTGGACTGCATAATGTCCTGGTTTTCCACAATAAAAGCAATTGCCTTTCTTCTTCTTAAAGTTGGGATTGTTAGGCTTGATGTTAAAATTTTTGGGCTTGTAATTTGGGATTTATTGGTGTACCTTTTGTTCTTGTTGTTGTTTTTGAACGTTGCTTTGTATCAGGTTCGCATTGAGACTCATTTTTTTAGCTCTGGCAGCTCTCATTTCTTTCTTGTTGGCATCTTCAATGAGAATGTGCTTCACGAGCTCATCAATAGTGTAGTTTTTCTGCTTGTGCTTCAGGTTGTTTTTGTAGTCAGTCCACGACTCGGGCAATTTTTCAATTAGCATGCCTGCTGCAAATTTTTCAGGCAAATTGATGTCTTCATTTTTCAAGTCCTCGAATAGCATCTGGTATTCCGTGATTTGGACTTTCATTTCTTTGTCTTCCGTCATCTGCCATTGATTGTATCTTCCTATGACGAATTTTTGTTTGGTTGCATCTTCAGCGGTGAATTTTGTTACCAAAGCTTCCCAAATTGTTTTGGCCTCCTTACAGCTACAGTACACGTCAAACAGTTCATTTGAAAGCGTTTGCAAAATAGTATGCCTACATACCTTATTGGCATATTGCCACGATTCTTGTGTTTTGACATCTATGGTTGAAGCAGGTTGGGACTCCGTTAGTGCAAAGGCCACTCCATGGATGTCGAGTAGTGAGTGTACTCATTCTTGCCACCTTTTGAAATTTTCATTGGCAAAGACTTCAACTCTGGAGACATCCGGAAAAGGCTTGGCGAATGAAAATGCAACTGCAACGGCCGCGGATGAAGGTTGTGGGGTGTTAACACTGTCAGATGCCATAGTTTCTTAGATTGTAGCAAAAATGGTGAACAGTGTTAACACGAAAGTACAAATAAATTGAACAAGCTTGAGTCGTGTTTGAAGAACACTGTCCTAAGAAACTATTTCAGGGGTATTGAAATGTTTCCCCAGAATTAAACAAGCCTTCCTCTTCTATCAAGAGGGAATTAGAACCAGCTAATTTTTAGTCCAGCAATAAGAGAGAGAGAGAAAGAAGAGAGAGCAGAGAGTAGAAGTGAGAATTAGAATGTGTGTCGTGCGTTCCAAATGAATCTGCCCAAGGCCTCTATTTATAGCCTCTGTAATGGTTTTAAACGTTAGTAAAGGATAGATATTATCTCTTTGCTTGTTTAGAAAAAACAGGACACGTGCAATTTCAAAACCTTTGGAAATAGTCAAACAAACTTCAAGGAAAGCTTTAAACGTCAGAGCGTTTGGAAGAGTCAAACAAACCAATTCCAAGCTTTAACTTTGTTTGACCGAAAGTTGTGGGATAACATAATGCTCCACGTTTCCGTTTAAACCCATGTGCATGCCAACAACTTTTTCTTATCCGATAGAAGCAACCTGATAGAGTTTGAAATTGTCAAAGCATGACTATGAGTAACAAATCTTTTGAAATATACAACAGATGGTCCATACTTGGAAGATGATAGGAATGGCCACTTGTACGGAAAGCACGTTGTTGCTGCCATCAAGAGAATGAGGAGCCTCCCCGGGAAGCCTGAGGGGCCTTATTACATGAGGGAAGTGATGGGTTCTTTCGTTGTCAAGCTTACTTTTAGAGAAATGTGTGTGGTGTTGAAGGAGCAGAAGGGTTGGAGACAAGTTAGGGACTTCTTTGCTTGGATGAAAGTGCAGGTGCCCGATGCCTTTCCCCTTTTCTTTTTTATGAAAAGCTAAATTATCACTTAGTACACCTGTATCTACAATTATTCCTCTGATGCTGTAACATCCCTCATCCTGCAATTTACATTTTCCAAGACTAAATCCTCTTATTATAACATCTTCATTACAAATCTAACATCTTACCTCTCCTAAAGTGCAGACCACATATCTTCTTGCTGGGTTCCAATTTGTCCATGAGGTCTTCACCGTTGCTGTTAATCTGCAGGAGCATCTAGGTATGGGTGTAGGAGAGCGTCTCGACATTCTTTGGCTTCTTCGATTTCTGACATCCAATTTAGGACTTCCAATTAAGTCCCTATTTTTTCCTCCACAAAAGACCAGACACACTAAACCAAGATTTTCCCTTCCCTTCTCTTCGATGGTTTAATGAAAACTGAGGTAAACGGTCAGTAAATTGTTGGACAAAATTGCCCCTGTACTTTGCCACGTGTCATGCTAATTTTAGAAATTAAGAGCCATTACCGACGAAATGGCCACGGGTTTATTGATTAAGTTGTTGAGTGGCCAATTATTGACGAAAAATAGTTCGATGGCCAAAACATGATCCTGACAATAGTTTAATGGCCGCTGAAATTTTTTGCCCAAACTAGTATAGGAATATGTGTGTTGCACGTTGTGAGTGTTTGTTCCTTTGATACAGACTAGAACAATTATTCATTCAAAATTAATTACAAGAATAGAAGTTTTAACAATTTAAAGTACTATAGTGCTATCAACTTAGCTCTCTAATACAACATATAGAACACTTGTAAACGTTAGAAAGCTTTATTCATTGTTTCTCTTGGTAGGGAAGCAATAGAGAAGTAAAATTAAAAAAGAAAGGAAAATTAGAGAAGCAAGAGCAAATTTCAAAATAAGTAAATTCCAAAACAGTTTGGTGAGAATTCATGGCATCTGTTTATCGATTGTGTGTCGAGGTATACTACAAGAAACTCTTCAAAGGTGATTAGATGGTTAAAACCAGCTTTGAATGCGTTCACGCTGAACACAGATGGGTGTTCAAAGGGAAATTCGAGTCAAGGTTAAGGTGGAGGAATTTTGAGTGATAGTTCAGGCCCCTTCGTTATGGCTTACACTAGTTATTTTGGTACTCTCTCTAGCGTGCAAGCAGAGGCCAAAGCCTTATTATTTAGGTTCCGGTCCTGTTTGGAGGAAGGGTATCATCACTTTATTGTTGAGGTAAATTCTATGCTTTTAGTTCATATTCTTCAGTGGAAAGATTATTGCCCATGGATGATTCAGCAAGAGATAGAGGAGCTCATGCAATTAAGTCATTATTTTATCTAGACTAATTATTGTTACCTCAAGCTAATAGACTGGCAGATGCACTCGCTAATGCAGGATGTCAAGAGCAAATCACTCAAATTTTCACATAGATAGCCCACTTGCCTAGATTAGTCAAAGGCGAGTTATTGATGGATAGAATAGGATTTCCTTCAATAAAAATATGTAAAACTTAGTTGTCACTTGCTTTATAGGGGAGTAGTACTCCTCCTTTAATTTTTGGAATTTCCTATGTAATTTGGAGGTAAGGTTTATGCCCCCCTCTACTTTTATTTATGTTTTAATAAAATTAAGGGGTGGCCCCTCTATGGGGTTTAGCCTTAAAAAAATTTCAAAATAGTTATCACGGAATTTTAATTGATTGGAGAACTACTTTTATTAAGCTAAATTGTTAATTAGTTTAGGTGTACTTGTGTCGCATGTCAAATAACTTCTTATTGTAACTGTTTATAGTTATATTTAATCGAGAACTATATGGCGAGTGAAAAAGTAAATTATACTTTTATATGTTCCACATATTTAATTTTTGAACGTTGAAGGTTAATTTATTTGGAAATTTTCTTCTAACTTCAGTAATATATCTTTTTTAATACTTTATTTGTTTATTTTGGGTTTAAGGCATTTTCAATAAGCTTAATAGTTAAAGACATGTTTAATAAACCATATTAAAATGTAATCAATTTGGAATTGTTTAAAAAGTTAAATCTTAAATGAAGCACTCATTCATTTTTTTTTTTTATAAACTAGGTTTTTCTTTATTGATGAAAGGTAAACCAAAAGTACAAATTTTCCAACCCGCACTATCGCCTTCTCTTCCCCTTTATCCTCCTAACAGATGACATGCCTAACCTATCTAGTCGAATCTCCCCCCTTGCAAGTTTTGGGAACATGCTTAAGTGGTCATAGATAATACACGTATGCTGATGATGAGTGACACCCACATTAGCCAAAATATCCGTTACACGGTTAGCTTCTCTGAAACAATGAGAAAACCACGCCACATTTTCCACCAGTTTCCAGAGCTGCTCTATCTTGCGACGGATTTGCCATGGGCACCGAAAGCGTCGTTGAAGAATCCCCACCAATACCTGAGAATCCGATTGAATCTCAACATTAACGAATCCCTTCTCTACGCACAGCCGAAGCCCAGTTAACATTGCCAGAACTTTCGCGTGCAAACTTGATCTTCTCCCAAAGAACGCCGATAAAGCCAATATAGGCCTGTCTGATGAATCACACAAGATCCCCCCCCCACCACTCCATCCTGGATTGCCCTTAGAACACCCATCCGTATTCAGCGTTAGACCTCCCATCTCCGTTGCCTTCCACCGCACAAGCTGATATCTAAAGCCGCCAGCTTGTTGACCAGACCAGTCATACAGCTGGGGGAATGAGACCACTCCAAGTCTCTGATTAAAATGAATTTCTATCCCTGACGTAATGTCAGAAATATGGCTTGGCAAATAGTAACTGGGCACATCCGAATCCCATCAAACACCGTTTTGTTCCTTGCCCTCTAAATGTGTCAGCAAATAAAACTAGGCAACATCGTGAAGATGAGTCGCCTTTTCTCTAACCTCGGAGCCCACATCCACCAAGCCACTACCCGAGCCCATAGTGCTGACCCTACACCCTTGAGACCATACATGATAGTAAAATAATTCCATACCTCCTTCGCAATCTGACCTCCGAAAAAACATGTTCCAACGTCTCGCTTGCTCCATCATGACAGCAAAGACATTTCGAAGGCATCTGAAAACCTATCTTACATAAAACGTCAGGTAGTGGCAGCCTTCCAAGCAACAAACGCAGCATAAAGAAGGAAACTTTTGATGAGATGCGACTATGCCAGATGTGAGAGTTAACGATCAAAGAACTTCGGGCTTGACGTACCTCATCAAAGGCCGATGCCAATGAGAATTTACCAGATGAAGTCAAACTCCATACTACCTCATCAGCCTGCCCCCCTGAGGGACTAGGTGGTGCAAAAAAGAAGACAATAGGTCTAGTGGGATAACTTAGGAGAGCAAGTGTGGATCCCACTTCCCATTTGCAATGAAGCTGTGAAAGAGAGAGTTGGATTCACCATAGTTTTAAGAAACAGTGTGCTATTTTCCATCCAGTTATCATACCAAAAATGACATGAACCTTTCTGAATCAGCCAGACCATAGATAGCTCCACTTGCTTACTAATATTTAGCATTCTCCGCCATGTCCTCGAGGCATGTCGACTCAGTTCAATGACATGGGTGAAGATCTCTACAATATTTAGTCCGCATAAAACCTGCCCAGAGTGACGATCCAGTCCTAAACTGCCACCACAGTTTGCATGAAAATGCCGCATAAACATCTCTTAACCATCTAAGTCCTATTCCTCCCTCCTCAACCAGATAGCATAAATGAAACCAGCTAATCCAATGCTATTTCACTCCTTCCTCTGATTCCCCCCAAAGGAAATTTGCAGACACCTTTTCTACCATTTTAAACACTAAGGCAGGTAATACGGTAGTTGATAACAAGTGTACTGGGATGGATATCAAAACAGGCTTGAGCAAGGTCAATTTTCCCCCCGATGAGAGAAATTTTGTTTTCCAGGAGATGATTCTTTGCAGCATAGCCTGACCTCTCAATCACCCTTCTGCGAGCAGGGGACATTGACGGATGAACTAAGTATCCACTCTTTTAAGCATTCACCAATTGTCCCGAAGATTGCTGATACGTCCCCAATCCCTGCATAACGCTTTTTAACGCAGCGGAATATCCATTCGAAAAATTATTACGTCGTCTGTAAAAGCTAGGTGCGTAACAGTAGGACAACGCCTTGGGGCCGTAAATCCCCTGAAACCCACTTGTCGAGCTAAGGTATTTAACCCACGGGATAACACTTCCGCTCCAATAACAAACAGCACGGGAGATAAGGGATCCCCCTGTCGCAAACCCCTGCAAGATCTGAAGAACCCATGTGACACCTCATTAATGATAACCGAGAACCAGACATTCGATACTAACTGCCATACCATGTCTATAAACCTCTCCCCAAAGCCAAATTTTCGTAAAACACCAATGATATGTACCTAAGACATCCGGTCATAAGCTTTCACCATGTCCAACTTTAGCACCATTACCTCCCCGGGATTTCCTATCAATGACCGTCATCAGCTCCTGGGCTAGCAAATAATTTTCCGTGATGTTCCGCCCTCTGACAAGCCCCGTCTGTTAAGGAGAGATAATTTTCGGTAAAATCGGAGCAACACATTCCACCAGTATTCTGGAAACCAGTTTATTGAAAAAGTTGCAGAGACTTATCGGCCGAAACTTAGAGAAATCTTGGGGATTGGGAACTTTTGGAAGCAGCACTATGGAGGTAGACGTGATAAACCAAGGGAGCTCTGCCCCACAAAAGAAGCTCACCACGCCCTATGAACATCATTAGCAATGATGTTCCAAGCAAAGGTAAAGAACTTACTCGTAAACCCACTTTCTCCTTCCATTGCGAACACCACTCGTCTAACTTCTTCCATGGTCGGCACCTCTTCTAACCCCATATTATCCTCTCCCACGAGCATCGACGGAATTAAGTTTAGCAACCCACCCAACTTGGAATTTGTAGATCCAGAAAATAGATCAGAAAAATATGCAACCGCCTCATTTGCTATCGCTTCATCGTCCTCCACCCATAATCCATCTGCTTTCTTAATTCTGTGTATCATTCCTTGGACCCGTCTCTGCTGAACCACCGCGTGAAAGTACTTGGTGTTTCGGTCTCCACTACGAAGCCATTTCACTCTAGCCTTCTAACGCCAATATTGCTCTTCCACCGCTAGCGTCCTCCTAAACTCCGCTTGGGCATTTTGTAGCTCAACTTGCACCGCCTCAGAGACATCATTCTCCGCAGCCGCTTCGGCTCTTAATAAGCCTACCTCCGCCTCCCTGACCGCATCAAAAATATTCCCAAAGGATTGCTTATTCCACTCCTGAATACCCCTCTTAGTCACCAGCAGTTTAGAGCACAAAATCGCAAAGGGGAGCCCGACATGTCCACATTCCAAGCCCGTCGAATTACCTCCAATAAATCTGATCTTGCTGCCCATACATTTAAGAATCGAAACGATCGCGGTTTATTGTCTATCCTGGATGCAAAGGAGATTTTTAGCGGGGAGTGGTCCGATGGGTGCCTTGCTAGATGGACAACAGAGATTGCCGAAGCAACACCCTGACACTTTCCATTGATTAACAATCTATCCAGCCGCTTCCAAATTCACGCTCATCCCCTCCTATTATTACACCACGTAAAACTCGGTCCCGAAAATCCAGCATAAAAAATCCTAACCTCTTCCATGAACGCAAGAAACTCCACGCCTTCAGCCATTGAGAAGGGCCGGCCTCCCCATTTTTCGTGGGGGGCCGTTATAATATTAAAATCTCCTCCAATGCACCACGAAGAAGCACTAGGTTTATCACTTAGCAAGTTGTGTCATAATTCACGACATTCCTCCATTGAACATTTTGCATGAACAAATGAAAAAATCAAGGGTCCCGGCAACCACAGATGAAGAACCGATAGCGAAATATGCTTCATGTTTAATATACCTGTTCAAATATCATTAACATTTCTTTGATGATCATGGTATATCTTGTAGCAAATCTACATTTCACAAACATTTAAATTGAACTCGTTTAGTAGGCACCTCATAGTCTTTTGCTCAAACAATAATTTTTGGCCTATAAAAAATGGTCAATTTTATTCCACAAGTCTTTTTGAACAATTTCCAAACATGGATTTTAACTCTTTAGGTAGAAGTGCTTAAATCTTGTCTTTATATATAAAGTGTCCACTGTGCTCAAAATGCATTGACATCGATATTGAAAAGTAAATTAAATAGTTATAATAACTATACTCAATTATTTTACTTATTTGAATGCCACAATTCAATGAAATATTAGTGTTCGATGGAAACAATACATTGATTAATTAATTATAATGTCCTATTCTTTTGTGCTTTATTTTCTATTCTCTTGCCATCTTTGGACAACTGTTATATCTTTTTTCAGCAAAATATAAGACTTTTATTAATAAGAGAAGTTCATTACCTTACACTTAGTAGTAACAAAGGAATCATTGTCTTTGATATGTACAATTACTATTTATACCAAAGGAACTAAGATGCACCAATTATTATGTGATACATTAAGTATCATATTCACTATCAACACAAAGAATACAACAATATTTTTTTTGAACAATAATTTCTGGCCTATAAAAAATGGTCAACTTTATTCCACAAGTCTTTTTGAACAATTTCCAAACATTGACTTTAACTCTTTAGGTAGAAGTCCTAAAATTTTGTTTTTATATATAAAGTGATCGCTGTGCTCAAAATTCATTGACATCGATATTGAAAAGTAAATTAAATAGTTATAATAACTATTCTCAATTATTTTACTTATTTGAATGCCACAATTCAATGAAATATTAGTGTTCGCTGGAAGCAATACATTGATTAATTAATTCTGATGTCCTACTCTTTTGTGCTTTGTTTTCTATTCTTTTTTTTTTCCTGAAACAATAGAAATATTTATTGCTAATAAGAGAACATTACATTATATGAGCAAGGGCTCAAACTTGGGCTTTACAAAAGTGTATTGAGACACTAAGGATCTAGGAATTCCTCATCAAAATGTATGTGTGTTGCTAATTTACTCAGTCTTACACTGAGCCTATTAAATTCACCAGGCAAACTATCAAATGAGCATGTCCTAGACATTGAGTTGAGGTCTTTTATGTCCTCTAGGTGAGCTGCTAAACGTATATCTCTTGAGGTTTGATTCCTGATCAATTTTAGGACCTGAGAGCATGGTATTTGGATCTTGATGGACTGCCAGCCTTGTTCCTTTATCTTACATAGTGCCAATTGTATAGCCAGAAGATTATCTAGCACAACTGATCCAGTGTTTCTCTCTTTCAATATCCAAGCTGCACATATCTGGCTCATATTATTTTCTGCTGTGATTCCAATTCCCATGTTCTGACCTTCTACATGTTGCCCCACATCTTCACAAATGTTCAGTATGTTTTCATCTTCCCCCACCCTTTCCTCTTGTTCATGTGCTATTTCTGTTTCTGAGATGCTCATCTGATGTTCTGTCTGTTGAGATTTTTGATATTCCTCCCATTCCTTGACTGCTTTTCTAATTACTTCCATTGAATGTCTATCTTTCTCTTCAAATTCTGCTTCATTCCTGGCTTTCCAAATCTGCCAAAGTATGTCCACCGTTAGAGCTATGTATTCCATTCCATCCTTTCTGGCCTTCACTTCCATTAGCTTACTCCACCACCTTCTGAAATCACTTGTATATTCCTTAAGTCCATCCCACTGTAGTGGTGCCATCTGCCATATCATTCATGCTCTTCTGCATTGGAAGAATATATGTTCCACTGTCTCACTGTTTTCTCCACACACCTTGCAGATCATATAACCTTTTCCTGTTCTTCTATATATTGCTTCCCTTCCTAGTAATGCTTGATGCAGGCTCTTCCATAGAAACAACTTTTGCTTGTGCTTTATCCTAATCTTCCATAGTTGTTTCCAAGCTTTTTCAATTCCCCCTACCCAGCTTGTTTCTCCCTTATTTCTCCCATGTGTTTTCAACTGCCTATCCTCTTTTGTTATTGCTTCATATGCTGACCTGACCGTGTATTGTCCACTGTTGCTATGGCTTCAAAAGTAGCAATCAGGTCGACCGGTTAAGCTTACAAGCATCTTGAGTATTTTTCCAGCTTCCTTTGAACTAAAGATCCTGAATATGAGTGGTGAATTCCATCTGAAGTTGGATATCAAATCACTCACTTTACTGATCTTGCAATCTGGGGGTTTGGGGGATTCTAGTTTACCTCTCTTGCATTCTTGTATCCAGGCATCCTCCCAAATGCTGGTGTTTTTGTCATTTTCAATTTTCTTTCTTGCTCCTCTTTGCACTTCCTCTCTTGCTCCCATCAGACTTTTCCATGTCCAGGATGAGTTACCTTTTACTTCACAGCTCAAATGTGATTCCTTGAGATAGTATTTAGTTTTCATCACTTTACTCATCAGTAGATTCGGGCATGTGAGTAGCCTCCAAATCTGTTTGCCCAGCAAAGCTTTATTGAAACCTTGGAGGTCTTTGAATCCTAATCCCCCAGTGTTCTTGTCAGCTGTCATCTTTTTCTATGAACACCAGTGAATTTTTCTTTTTCCACTGTCTTCTCCCTACCATAATCTTGCCATCAACACATTTATTTCTTTGCATAACTTCACTGGAAGCTTGAAGCATGACATTGCATAAGTTGGCATTGCCATAGTTATTGCTTTCAACAAAATCTCCTTCCCTGCTTGGCGTAGCTTCTTGTTGCACCAGTTAGAGATTGTTTTCTGGCATTTTTCTCTAATAAAACCAAATATTTGGTCTTTGGTTCTTGTGATTACCATTGGCAGCCCCAAGTACTTCTCTTGTTTCACCACCTTTATGTTTCCTAATCTGCTGTAAATCTCACTTTGTTCATCTTGTTTCATATTCTTACTAAAAAACACTGAGGATTTTTTCCATAGTGATCATCTGTCCTGAACCTTTTTCATATTTCTTCAAAATTCCCATCGCTTCTTCCGCTTGAGTCTTTTCTGCTTTGCGGAATATCAAGGAGTCATCTGTAAAGAAGAGGTGAGTTATTGATGGGCCATTTCTACTAATCTTCATTCCAGTCAACCTGTGATTCCTCTCTGCTTGAGCCAGCAAATTCGAAAAGCCTTCTGATACTAGTAGGAATAGGTAAGGTGACAAAGGATCACCTTGCCTAATTCCCCTTGAAGGTATTACATAACCTTTTGGTTCCCCATTTATATTGAAAGAGAATGTAGTTGTTGTGATGCACTCCATTATCCAGTTGATCCATGTATCACAGAACCCCATTCTTGCCATGATTGCTTTCAGGTATCCCCACTCCACCCTGTCATAAGTTTTTGACATATCTAATTTTAAAACCATAAAATCTTGAGACCCCTGTCTTTTGTTTTTGAGGTAATGCAAGTACTCAGGAGAGATTATAACATTATCCAAAATTTGTCTTCCAGGCACAAAGGCTGTGACGACCCTACCTTCTCCTAGAGCATACCTTAGGAGTTAGCGGACCGCCTGCCTGGCTCTCGTCAGGACTCACTCATTAATATTAACTTCAGAGATAACATTTTGATAAACCAAAACCAAACCTCAAATCTTTTACAATATCAAGTTCAATACAAAAGTTTCAACCATAATATGAAACTAAAGAATTTACAATCACAAAAGTCTTCACGTTAACTTCCTAAGATCCCTCGTTCGTTCCCCGACCACCAACTCCTGTAAGAAAAACAAAACTAAAGGGTTGAGTTAAAACTCAGTGAGGTTTGCCGAACAAGTAACATTTAATAAACCCTTAAATCAGTACAATTAAACAAGTAGTGCACATTTCACTGTACAATCACTTTCATTAAGCAATTGGGGAAACACTTCACTAAACAATCACTTTTAAAAGGATACGGTACTCGCATTAGACCCACTTCAATGTCATTGAGCATTCATTTCAGTGTCAAGAGACACTCATTTCACTGTCATTGTACATTCATTTCAATATCATTGTACATTCCGCCAATTCACCTCCTTATGTCCTCCAAAACAGTAAATAATCCCCTACATTCAATAATTAGTTCAATAATCTCCCAACCTCATGGTAATACTCGAGTATACCGAAACATTTACCCAAAGCTACCGTCCTACCTGACCAAGCCCTTTGCTGGTTCGAATAGTCCGTTGAACAGAGGGTTTTGGGGCCCAGTTCAGCCGATGCGGCGAGGCACACATACGACTTACATTCATGCGCACTTACAGTAACATTCAGTCAATTATCGACCTTCAAACTCAACTAAACTGAGTGCGATAAAGTACACTCTCGTCTTAGAAGGTGAGAGACAATTGAAATACACTTTACAATGAATCACTTAGCAATATTTCATAATAAGCACATTTATCACATAATTTCACTTAAGTAAACATAAACAGTTAAACACATAAATTCGGAAAACACTCACCAAATTCTTAAATAAATTACTCTCGAGCCTCGGGTTTGTTTCCTGGCTCGCAACTACTTCCTGATATAAATATATAATTCCATGGTAAATTTATAATTTGTAGATGTTCACCTATTATTTAAATTATTCAAATTAAGTTTGACTTTAAAATATAAAATATAACATATTCAACATTTATTCTACCTTATTGTTTAAACTATTAAAATCAAGTTTGACCTTAAAATACAAAATACACGCAATATTTTTCCCCCAATATTTATTCCCCAATTTATTTCGAGACTTATTGACTTTATTATCTTAAATCAAGAAACATATGTATTTCCCCAGTTAACGATTTATAAAAATATTTATTTTAGGATTAAATCATTTTCCACTCAAGATTCTAAGATTAAGCTTTAGGAGTATTCCATTGGTGTCATTTTAATTGATTAAACTCTAGGTTATTTGGAATTTAAATTTTATTCCACTACACCAGTTCCTCCAATTTTATAGTCTTTAAAATATTTGTAAGGACAATATTAAGTGATTAGAAGCTAAATTAGGTACGTAACTTTCATGAGTTTTCCTCTCATTTGCTTTAATTTAGCTCTACTCGTGGAACTATATATAGCCATTAAATCTCAAAACAACCGTAGCTACCATTTATGAAAGCTTACAAGGTTGGAAATTAGATGAAATGTTGTTAAAAAAAAATAGGTTTCCTCACGGCTAGCATTATAGCAAAATGCATTCGGGAAATAAAAGAAAGCAATGAGGAACAAGGAAGATGGCAGCTTTGCCATCCTCTGGTGTTTTGATCATAACTGGAGCTACGCTTATCGGATTGAGGCGAATTTTATAATGATTGAGGCGAATTTTATAATGTTTCGAAACTAAGATATAGACCTACATTTCTTATGAAGACATCGACACCCAGTTCTCGCATTTTTAAGGTAAAAAATGGCCTGTCAGAAGCACCTTCTGCTTCCTTCCCTCGGCCAACAACCTGCAATCAGTGAACTTGTTCCTCCCCTTCATCACTCAGCTTAGTTCCTACTCATTCCTGTTTTTCTGGTTAAAGTTTAGAGGCATTAGGACAGGTTTCAACTCTGTAAGTCAGTTAGACGCTAAGGGTTTGCAGGAAACAGCCAAGGAGCCGAAACCATAGTTGAACCAGGCCTTCTACTCGGCCAAATTGAAAGAAACGCATGCAGCAGCTGATAATACAACATGAAGCTCTTCAAAGTTTCGTTATTTATACACAAGTCTTCCATGCAGGTTAAAGCTTGGATACTATGCAACGAATCCAGTTTCAGGGTAAAATTTTGGAGCCAAAATCAACAAGGACACCTGATATTATTCTTTCTTTTCCCTCGGCTGAAACTGAAAAAAATTCCAGCAGCGAACTCCAATCTTTTCCAGCTTACTCTTTCTGGTTGCCACAGTTTTTCTTTTCAACTTTTAGTCAGTCATTAGCAATGTTAAACTCAGCTTCCTATCTGGAATTGAACATGCAACCTAGGCAGTCAATTATACCAGATGATCGAAAGATTATTGCAGTCATTTACCTCTTTCCTTCCACCTAGTGTTTGAAAAAAAATTTGCAGGCTGCACGTATGGTTTCCTGCTTCAGTTCCTAAACTGCACCAGACTCCCCTTTGTATTGACTTTCGGCTCACGGTACTGGGGTTACAAGCTGGTTTCTCTAACTCTCCCCTCCTCACTCTCTCTCGGTTGCGACTGGAAGCAAGAGGAAATCAGATATATTTCCTTTTTCTCCCTCTGGTTTGAGTACTGAGATAAAGAAATGTGGTTTCGTCTCTCCCTCTCTCTCGGTCTTACTCTTAATATTTGATTGGTAAGAAAGAAATGAAATGTGCTTCTTCACTCGGCCACCGCCCAAACAATTTCACCGCTATCCTCTTTCCCCCTTTTGGTCATCACTTCATGTAGTAAACAAATGGGCACCTGTCATCACAGGTTTTATTCACCGCCCACAGCTAGAAGCCAAATCCTACTGATTTCTCCCTTCCACCGCTTAATCTTGGTAAACAATTGCCTATCTTTCAGTTTGGTTTTACGTAGTACCGTTAGTTGGTTTCTTGGCTGCATGGAAGATTAACCAAAGGTCTAAGGTTGGTTTGGTCTTTTTAATTTTAGTTCATTTGTTTGCCAAGAGTCCGTAATTTTATCGTCTCACGCATTGATTCAAAATTTCATTGTTCTAATTTGCATTTACCTTAAAAATTTCTTACATTAATTTTGACACATTTAGCTTTAAGGAAAACTTATTAGACATGTACTTGTTAAACTTCTAGTGTATGTTGCGTGTCTAGTAATATTTGCAATTAACACAATTTGCGATATGCACGTCATATATTTATTTAATTCGTAAAATTTTTCTACACTTCTGGACATGTACTTAGTGAATTTATTTTCTAAATTCTCAATTTATAGGGATTCAATTAGGCATTTAATTTAACCAATTATTTGTTATACATAATATTTTTAATAACAAATTAAATGTAATGATATATGTTCAAAGTGTACCCATAAATTTCTCCCGAGTTCTCACAAAGGCTGCATGGTTTTTGCTGATGCAGTTTTCCAAAACTTTTTTCAGTCTGTTTGATAAAATTTTGGAAATGATTTTGTACAGGACATTACAAAGATTTATTGGCCTAAACTGCTGGACCTCAGTGGGGTTCTTTACCTTAGGTATGAGGGATATGATGGTATGGTTTACTGCTTTCAGCATGTGTCCAGAATGAAAGAAACTTTTAATAGCTTGTATGATATCTGCTTTAAGGATATGCCAGAATTTTTGAAAGGTGTCATGCCATCTGGACCAGGGGATTTTGTTGGGTTCATGGAGAACAAGGCTTCTTTAATTTCTTTCTCCTTAACAAGTTGAATGAGGTCTGTGTTCATTTGGTCTGTGATGGTCTGTGATATTCCTTCCAAACCCATATCTGCCTGATCCACTCCCTTGTTACAGAAAAGGTCTTTAAATTACTTCACCAATTCTTCTCCAATTTCCTCTTCTGTGTTAGTCCATGAGCTGTCCTCTCTTTGTATCTTTTGAATCTTGTTCCTCTTTCTTCTTCCTTTCACACTAGAGTGGAAAAAATGAGTATTCCTATCACCCTCCTTTAGCCATTGGACTCTAGATTTCTGGCTCCAAAAGAGCTCCTCTTTAGCATAAGCCTCCTTCAATTGCATTTTAAGTGCCTTGTTTCTTCCCTGTTTGTCTTGGCACTCAATTTTGGAGTTCCTCCAGGAGTTTTTTAAGACTTTCAATTCTCTTTCTGGCATTTCCTTGGAAGTTATTTCTCCATTGGAGAATAGCTACTCTGCAATTTGCAACTTTTCTGTGCACTTTACACATACTCGAGCCTATTTGCTCCTCCTCCCAGGCCTGTTTTATTACATGTTCCAGCCCATCCTTTTTCAACCATCTTCTATCAAAAATGAATCGTTTCACTTTGTTTTCTATTCTCTTGCCATCTTTTGACAACTGTTATATCTTTTTTTAGCAAAATATAAGACTTTTATTAATAAGAGAAGTTCATTACCTTACATTTAGCAGCAACAAAGGAATCATTGTCTTTAATGTGTACAATTACTATTTATACAAAAGGAATTAATATGCACCAATTATTATGTGATACATTACCATATTCTCTATCAATACAAAGAATACAACAATATTTTTCTTAATTTTTTTTTGGTGTAAATGGAAGAGTTCGAACTCGGTGCCTCTCACTTACATTCCCTTTCCCCGAACCACTCGACCAATCCCTTCCCCCTCCCCGAATACAACAATCTATGTTAAGATCCTTTTGCTTATAGCTAACCCACAATTGTAGGACAAGCACTAAACTATTGCCCAAACATAACTCCTTAATATATTGGCTCAATTTCTGCCCACTCTTTTAGAGTTTTTCTTTTCCATGAATAACTACCAAGATCCAGAAATTTTAGACATCAAATTTTCAAGACATATCATAATTTTTAAAATTATTGCTTGTCTATATTCAGCAAAAACAATACCTACATAATTCAAATTTATTGACTTTGTTAGCCTTGCCTCGGTTAGGTATATATAAAATACGGATATTATCGATCGTCACAAATCCGAACTCACCTTTTATTTATTATTTCTAAAAAATTTGAAATTCTCCAATTCTCTAGTAACCTGGAGGATTTTAGACGAAATCCAAGTCTGATTCCTATATAATTTATTGAAAACTAGGGATGGCAATTGGGCCACCCACTCCGTGGTAGGCTAATGGGGCAGGGGGAATTTTTTCCCCCATTTAGAAATGATACCCGCCCCGCCACCTGTTAAAAAAATTAATATATAATTGTATACATATACATATATATAATTATATAATATATATTACAATTATAATATTTAATTATAATTAGAGTAAATCGTATATACACTGACGGTGTATACACTATTATTATTGGATAAATGACACATACGCAAAATTTGAGTTTCAAATTCAAATTTAAATTATGTGTCATGCATCTAATGGTGAAAGTGTATACATTGTCAGTGTATAGGAGATTAATCCTTTGTAATTATATATTTTGTTATAATGTTAGTATAATTTTATAATATATTTATAATTATTATATACACATATATTATCAATATAATTATAATATATTATTATATACAAATATATTATATATTATATAAAAATATATTATAATTATATAATATATTTATAAATATATAATAAATATATATATTATAATTATATTATATATTATATAATATATTTATAAATATATTATACTATATTACAATATTATAAATATATATTGATATTTATATATATTTTAATTATATATTATATGTGTATATATAATATATATGTGTATATAATACTAATATATTATATAATTATAAATATAATAATTATTATAATTATAATATATGTGTATATAATAATATATTATAATTATAATTATAATTATAATTAATATATAATATACATTATAATTATATAATAGATTAGTATAATTAATATTTATATATAATATATATTTATAATTATATATAATGATATTATAATATTAGTATAATTATATTTAATTATATATATAACATTTAATTTAATTAGTTACAAATTTATAATAATGATATTATTTGTTATATGTATTATATAATGTATATTAATATATGATATATAATTGATATTATCAATTATACTAATAATTATACATGTTTATTAATAGAATTTATTAATTAGTTATACTAAATTTACTAATACATCTAATTAGTGAAAATTTCTTATATCTTATTTTAAAAGAGCCAACAAACCAAATATTAATTATAGTAATTGCATACATTCATGGTATTGAATCAAATAGATGTATTGGAATGACTAACTCCATTCCAAACCCAAGATGAATGATTTCAAATCTAAATCCGATTCCAAGGTGCGAACCAAACGTATACTAAGTCTTTGCTTTTCAGAGTTCGGCAATGCCTATCTCGTGGATATTATGATTTGCATATTGAAAATGATTCTCTTGTTTTGATAAAGATGATTCAAGGGTGCTTTGCATGCCCTTGGAGATTGCAACAGGAACTAGATGAGTTGATGAGGTACCAGCATCATTTTCGTGTTATCTAGTACTATTACAGGGAGGCGAATAAGCCAGCTGACAGACTTGCCAACGTAAGGGTTGCACTAGAGATTGATTGTATTTTTGATACTTTTGCGGTTCTACCTGCTATGGTTCGTGGTGAAGTTAGACTTGATAGATTAGGATTTCCAAGATTTCGTGCAAGAGTTCGGTGAATTTCAATGTTGTTTACGAACTTTTGTACTTTCATGGTGATTAATAAAATAGATTTCTATTTTTAAAAAATGATAAAAGTTAGCAATTATTGAAAGCAAAAATTAATCCAACTTTACACAAAAATAATATTCTTAACATAATAAATGTTTCGAAAGTCTAACATTACATTTCCACATAATAATAATTTTATCGTAAAATATTCTTCACATAATTTGCAAAGCTTTCTTAAGAAATTACCTATAAAAGAAAGAAACAATTATTAAGAAGAAGGTGAACCACTTACATCCAGATTTTTTATGAAACAACTCCAAAAACTTTTAGTTTTTTCCAAGTGAACTTGATGTAAGCAAAGTTAACTTTTGAAATAATTTCGTGACCCATTTTATCTAAATCGATTAAGGAGTCCATCTTTGTCTTGAAATTATTAGAGAATGTTTAAAGATATTCATGTCCCAATTGTTGTAAACAATTACAACAGTATATTATATCTTTAACTCAAATTTGAATTCAAATTTTTGTCACAGATATATAATATCAAAGATATGATATTATTGACGTTAAAGTCAAATTGTTCCTAATAATGACCCAATATGTTAATTATGTTAATCCAACATTCAGCAAAAAAATTTCTCATCCATTTCCAATTACAGTAAGTATATATCTATATATTTTTTAACATCTCTACTTTATTAGTAGTAGTCTCACAAATCATCGATATAGATGGCTAATATTATACTATTGGAACTACTACTTTTTATGGATACACATACACACACACACACACACATATATCAACATTTTTTTCAATATATATGTGCATATATATATTTATATATATAGAATTTTTACAATGAATTTTCTTTTGCAAGAATACATCATAAGTAATTCAATTGTGTTTCCATTATGTGTTGTTTTTATAGTGAGCATTAATCTACACAATTGAACCAAAAATTAAGAAAATTCAATATAATACTTAATATGCTATTTAAGCAATATTGTAAATTCGACGCAGTATATTATTGATAATCTATCCATAATGACCAGAAAAAGTCAGACTCGCTCTCATCTTGGATAGGAGTGTTTTTCAAAAACTAGTTTTTCAAATACAACAAAAATTTTTAAAAAGTACTCTAAAAAGTAATCTAAAAATTAGTTTAAATTTTTTTAAAATTTTAAAAAATATCTCAAAATATATTCTAGAAATTCTTCTACTCTTAAATATCCCAAAATATTTTCTAAAAATATTCCAAAATATACTCTAAAAACTCTGCTACAGCAAAATTTTTCAAAAACACCCCCAAAAACAGCTAATCCAAGCTTGATTACAGTTTCTAAATGACAGAAGTTCTATTAATATAGTGAAGCAAAAATTGGCATGGTACTATCACTCCATAGAATCTCCAAAATTATAGTTAATTGTTTCATCAACACATGTCAACAATGAGTAGAAAAATAAGGAATCACTAAAACATTTTGTATTATAGATTACATTATAAAGTACAAATATTAATTTGGAAGTATTGTTAGTAATGATCATTAGTGAAAAATGAGATTGACATACCAGCTTATATCCTGCATTGATCTCTTCCAATTTCTTATATACAATTTTCATTGAAAAGGATCAAATTTCTAATTATAAAAGGATTAATAACTCTAATTGAATCTCTAGTTGCATGATTGGATGAAAGTTGTTGAGTTTATTTATTGACATGTATATAATACTATGTCAAAGTCAAAATCTTGAAGTAACAAGTTGAACTATCACAAGTCAAAAACTAGAATTGAATTATCTAAGAATTATATTTCTAAACAATAAATTTCACAACTTCATACAATTAATGCAATTGTTAATACATATATAATTCTTTGTTAGAGATAATCTTTACTTGTCAGCATGAAAAGTACCCAAGCTAAGACCCCCATTGCTCGTCAAAATTTGAAATTTGGTGATTTTAAAACATGCTTAAGAAAACATATGCCACACAAATTTAATAACACATAATATCGCGGCATGTTTAAACTTTATATTAGCACGTAATATCAAAATTTTGCACTTCGTATTTGCCATAAATAGTATAAACCTAAATCCTGTAATAGTTATCATACTTTAATAGCATTTTATTTTATTCTTATCTACTAGTAAATTTGGAGAACAACAGAAATCTGACTAAAATATAATAATGTACACAAATATTTTGAAATTATAATTTAATAATACATATTAGAGTCCTATTTCATTGAAATAAGGAACGTTTATTGGTACATTGTATGTAATTGAGGTTATGAATGTATTAATAACGGAGATTCTATCATACATAACTAGAATTTTACCCGTGCCTTAGCACGGTCTTTTTTTTATTTATTGTGAATTTATACAAATATGAATAATATAAATATAAAAATTAACAACAGTTCTACATGTTCATTCATATTAATTTTAAAAACTTAATTTATTTTAAATGTTCAATTATTTACTAATTTTTAAAAATTTGTTTACATACTTTCACTATAATATGATAGTATACATCAAATAATGTACCCCATATCCAAAACTTGGTAGATATTCTATTTTATAAATATTTTTTAGATAATTTAAATTTTTATAATGACCATAAATCCAGAATTATATATTCATACTTAATTAAGTAGAAAAAAGATCCATTAATCCATTTTTCTTAATCAATAAATAATTAAATTTCAATAATATTGGTAAATCTATTGGTATAAAAGTTAATTCTCTTTTTTACACTGTGTTAATTCAAAATTTAGAAGAAATGATGAACAATTTGAATACTAATCAATGATATGGTGGTGAAAGCAAGTAATTTATGGGATATGTAAAATTTCAATAAGATTTCAATAATTGTGTCAAAAGGTTTTACTATACTTGTATGTAATAATTTGGTAGAAAGCAAATATCATTAAGATAAGATTAGTTATTTTTAAAGTTATTTTAAAATTAAAGATAATTTTTAAACATATAATATAATCATTGTAATAATTTGATAGAAAGCATATATCATTAAGATAAGATTAGTTATTTTATAAAGTAATTTTAAAATTAGAAATAATTTTTAAACACATAATATAATCCAAATAGGATTCAGCATGGGGAAAACCCAAATGACCCTTAACCCGTTAATTTTTTTCAATTAGGCATGTCACATAGGAGTGAGAAACACTGTGATTAAAATAGCTACTTTCATATATATATATATATATATGTATGTATGTATATATTTTGCAAACGACGTTAAGGTCTTAAAAAAATCAGATTTGATTTTAAGAAAGGAACAATTTCCTCTATTACCACCAAGAAATCAAAGATAGCAATAATAGAGTTTGAGTACATAGCATTTTCCATATCAAAAATTTAAATTTATCGCATCAGAGCTAGCAATGTCTCTTATGACATCATATGCAGTTTCATGTAGTTAGATATTTCTTTTCCATTTATTTTAGTCTTGAAACCATATGCTGATATACAAAAACTAGATATAGTAATTTCACAATTATAAATCAAGATGTTACCAGCACAGAATGACAAATCCAATTCAAGGCTTAAAACATGCTATATAGTTACACTAAAATTTCAAGTGTTCCATAATAATTTCATTAGTCAAAATCATATAAACAAAATATCAAGTATAGCATTTTCTTAAAAAAGCATAATCATCTTAAAATTATTGGTACTAGGCTAAAATAATCATATTAGATAAAATAATATCACCAATTAAATTCACTAAGAAAATTAATAAAATTCATCTTATCTCAATATTTCATAAAATATGCAAATAATCTGTACTATTAAAGTTGGTTGGCATGGTTGTTATTAGCCCCAAAGCAACCTAATTTAAGTGGAGAATGTAAAAGATGAAACTTTGTAATAATCAATAAGATGAAAAAAAGAAGCAAAACTCACACGAATCATATTAGGCAAATAAGAACCACAATTAAAGATAATGAGAGTAGGAAAAAAAAGTCAAACGCAAGAGATTTATAGTGCTTCGGTTACCCTCCTTGATGCCTATATCCACTTCCAATTTTCTTTTAAGTCTCTGTATTCTTCCATTATATCCATCTTTTAATGAGGATCAAGCTTCCTTTGTGAGTTCACTCACACTTGAGTCAAATTTTGTATTTCTCTGTAGAGTAACCTCAATATATTACAAGTAAAGATCACATTCTCCAAGGTTTTACTTATCCTTAATAAGAAATGTCATATAAATATTCAAATGATTTAAGGTATAATAAAAATCAAAGTAGTTTACATGATAAAAATAAAAATTCAATAGCTCCCTCAATAATATGATTTTTACAATAAAAACTCAAGAATGAAAGATATTCAGGTTTAAGCTCTTGATTTTGAACAAGAGATGAAAGAAATTGATTTATAAACTCTCAACAATATTTCTTCACTTGTTGGGGTTGAATGGTGAAGATTTGGCATTTTATAGATGTCCAAAACATGCTCCCAATGGTTAAAAAAAGTGGCTATTAAAAACTAATTATTACTGTAATAGAACATCTGATCCATATGCTCTGTGTTTGATGATGGATGTTGCACATGACACGATCAATTCAACTCAAGGTCCGGCACTAATAGAAGTTGCTTACTTTCCTAGTAGCGAAGGAAAAGGGCAGGGCCCCTATAGGATGGTCAAAACAAAACTTCACTGTGCGAGCCATGGATTCAAAGATCGTGTAATGCTACTGACTTCCTTGTCATACAGCTGAACCAAAAGATTGTGTTCGACGATTAGAAATACAACAAAACACAAAATGTAACCCAGAAAATTAAAAGTCTAAATGCTTTATCATATTATTTTAGTAAGTTACCTTCTAAAAGTTCTACATTTTATGTAATCATCCGAGGTCCAAGAATTTATTCTTCATGGACAAAAGTCTTAGAACAAATCAAAGGAATAAAAGGTCCTTTATATAAAGGCTTTTATGATCTTTCAAAAGCATTAGAGTTTGCTCATAAATCAATAGAAATAAATTTTTAAATCAATAGAACATTATCACAGCAAGATAGACCATCGATTATATAGAATCAGCCGCTTATAATCTTATTACTAATATAGAATTTTGTAAAAACTGTGAATGCATGAATAAAAAATTTAGATTGTTAAATGATAAATGCAGATCTTATAATGAACAAATTAAATCTCAAAAAGAGTTGATTGTTTCATTATCCAAAGAAGTTAAGCTCAAAGGAAGATCACCTCCTACGGTATTCTTAAAAGAAAATCACTCTTAGAAAGACCTTTTGAATTTCTTAGACCACATCTTTTATTTAAACCTGAAATAGAACTAAACCCTCTTCCTACCTATATAATCCAACTTACTCTATCAAAGGTTGAAAAAAACTTTTATAAAAGATTTGAAGCCGTCGAAACCTATTTTTGCCATTTAGTATATACTCAACCCAAACCATAGAGCTATCCGAATAAAACCAATTTATCATAAAAATCCTTCAAAAGCATGCAAACCAGACCGTAAAGCACCAAAATTAGATCAAACAAAGCATACATATTTCTGGCATATTACAAACTAGACATAACACAAGCAAGATTAGAAATACTAGAATTAATGCCTCAATTATTAATGGATTATAGAGTCCTCGAAAAGGTACGTTTCAATGATCCAGATCAAACTGATTAGTTTGGAAGGCAATTTTCAATTGCTATTTTAAAATATTTTGAATATGGACTAGCACAAGTAGAAGCTGAAATCAAGACTGCTCCTCCAGAATGGATAGAATATGATGCAGAACCAACTATTCATAGAATATTAATCAAATTTGTGCAAAGGTCATCATTTGCACCAGTGGATACGTTAAACCCTATTCAGCCATGCACAAAAAGTATCCAAAAATATCTCAAACATTTAAGACTGATAACTTATGCCGTGAAACATGACAAGATGCAATGGAGCAGGAAAATTTGAATTTTTGCTGAAAGTAAAAACTAGAAAATATATGTACAAAATCAATATTATGATGCAGAAGTAGAACTCGAAATAATAACAAAATTTTTGAATATATTAAAGGTATACTTTCAAGAATTTAAAGATGGCATGGAAAGAACTAGAAATGTTTTTGAGGAAGCTGATGCAAGCAATGACGATTTCGAAGACTTGATGGGACCAAAAGGAATAGAGAATCTTGACAATATGATGGAAGCATAGATGGGGCCATATCACGTGAAACCACTCTTTGTGTTCGGATTTAGCAAAAAGATTAGAAAATATTACATATAAGTTAAAAACAAGAAAGTCCCCCTGTGGTATAGTCATCATATAGAAAAGTCCCTTGTGGTTTCATATCATACGCATCGGTAGCCCATGATTTGAATTATTCTGAAAAGTCGAGGGAAATCATCAAATATACGGCGTTTGTATTAAACGCACCGAAAAGGTGCATGTTTCCTGTGAAAAATAGATTTCTATCACCAGCTTTCACCTGATGTGCCTATTTTATCCTTCACAAACACAATCGTAGCTCTTCAAATCTCCAGATGCCAAAGCCATTTTAATTAATTTCTTCTTCGTCAGTCTACTATTTTGATGGTGAAGAAACCGTGCGGAAATCGAAAAGCATTGAGCCACTTTGGAATAATGATGAAGACCACTCAATTTGAGAGTTGGAGTTGTGGATGCTTTGGCCAATGTTACGCAGAAGCTATAAGCTGTTAAAGGAAAAGGAAATCTGGAAGTTGTAGTAATAGTTCTATCCTCGATCATCTGCACCCTGCTTCTGTATCATAGATGTTAATAGATTCAGAACTCGAGTAATCATTTTACTCGCATTCAGTTAGTAGATCGGTTTCTTTCGTCACCAGTAGGGCGAATGAAATCTGAATCAAGCTGTCAAAAGGCTGCCACAAATTTGGAGACAATAGATCATGTAGTGTACCCTTCATTTTTTCCTTTTGAAAAGAGTATACCATTCATTCAAGACATTCATAACATGAAATGAGTTCTCAACCAGAGGATGCAAGCCAGCAAAGGAATTGGAGGAAACAAAGCCTTTGCACAAAATTGTACTTCTTCAACCTGAGGTTGCAAGCCGGCAAAGCATTTGCAGGAAACAAAATTGTACTTCGTACTTCTTCAACTAGTCACTGCTACTGTACCACCCACAATTCCACCTCTTCCTGTTATTCCTAGTATTGCTTCAGTACCAATTGTGCCTCCTTCAATTCCACGACCATTGGCACCTATCCCTGTTCGTCCTCCTGTATTAAGACCACTGGTGGCACAAAATGGAGAGACTAGGGGGAGCGGATCTGATTCCGATGAGGATGAAGCAGGACCCAGTCGTGGTACTATTGGGGCATCTGCTGAATATGAGATTTCAGAAGAAAGCAGATTGGTCTGGCTGGGCCTACAAATGACATGGCTGTTCGAGCTCGTCTTCGCCGGCTTGGTGAACATATTACCCTATTTGGAGAGAGGGAGATGGAGAGAAGGGAACGTTTGCGGAATGAAAGTGCAAAATTACTTCTGCAATTTTCGCTTATATTATTAGGGTATTTTCGTCTTTTCACTCAATCTCGTCTGTTTTAACGATTTCCGTCGACTTTTCAGAATAATTCAAATCATGGGTACCGACGAGTGTGATATGAAATCACGGGGGGCTTTTCTGTATGATAGCTATATCACAAGAGGCTTTTATGTTATTAATCCTTACATATACTGTAATACCCTTGGATCTCGAAAAAAGTACAGGTATCCAATGGAAAGTGTAAATTAGTAGACTCTATATAAACCATGAGACTCCGACCTTATGGAATATCGATGGAAAAACATTCCTCTTCTGATATTGTAAATACTTTACTTCCAATAAAATAAGTTTTCTTGTCTCTTGACCTTTCTTCCTTTCCTAAATATAATCCTCAGAATAAGGTTATAAGAAATTCTTAAAACCTCTCTTAGATATCCTTAGTAAAAGACTTGCGGAAATAAGGCCGTTGCTAGCCGAGGAAGGCATATTGGCTATAAGAGTATGCACAAGGTAAACTAATGTATCATCTAATGAAATTTTAATCTTTGATGTATACTATTTTAGGAAGGATAATTATCAAGGGAAAGTACCTAGTCGTATATGAATAATTTTAAGTACCTAGTAGTATATGAATAATTGTCAAGAAGAAGATGAATGTTACTATGATAATGATAGCAATATTAGAATTGGACAATACCAAGCTCCGGCAGAAATAAAAATAGAACCTTTAGTAGAAGTAATGGAAAGTATAGGACAATCTAACAATACAACATCTCCTTTATATACTAATAAAAATGAAAGTAGATCAGAACAACCTCCTAGAACTCCTTACTTAGAATATACAACAGTAGAAAAAGAAAATAAACCTAAACGTAAGGGGATGCGATTAGAAATAATAGATAAAAAATTAATAGATGATGGTTGAATCCTTAATTTATCAGCACATGACCCCCAATTATTGTACACAGTTTTACAAATATGGTCACAAATGGTAGCTAGAAAATGGGATGAATTGGAATATGAACAAACAGCAGAAGAAATGTATAATTATTTAGAAAATTTTTTTAGGAGAAACAGTTAAAGTAGTTTGGGAATCCTATAAAAGTAATTATCCTCAAGATTCTGCCATAGACTTGTTCTTAGGTCCTAATCCATATAATTTTACAAATAAAATACAATTGTTATTATTAGAATCACAACCAAATGTAAGAATTAATAAACAACAACAAGAGGTCATGAGAATATTAGAACAATTCCATATTAGAAATTGGTCTTATATTAAAGTTTTTGTACAAGATTTTTATTATTATCCAACATTAGCAGGATGCTTTTATGATAAAACAATAGGAGAAAATTTATTTATGAAATTACCAGACCCCTTAGGATCTGAAATTCATAAAAAATTCTTAGAACAACAAATAATCGAACCCCAATTAGATAATATTGTTACTAGGATACAATTTATTATTTCTCAACTTGTAGAAAAATGTACAAATATTCAAATTACTTAACAATTAAAAGGAAAATATAGTTTTTCCAAATAGATATATATATCCCACAAAGGTATGAGAAAGAAGAAAAGAAGGTAAAAAGAAAAAATATATATAAACCCATAAAAAATATTACATAAAAAAATCTCTAGCTAGAAAACTTTATTTGAATAAAGATAAACATGTTAAAAAATGTAATTCTAGAAGAAATTATAATAATTAATTAGTCTATTGTACCTATGGTAGCACTGACCATTTAGCAAGAGAACGTAATAAAAGGCATAATATGCATAATAAAAATATAATATTAGTAGAATGTGTAAATAATGATATATTACAAGTAAACAAATACATGGATGATACAAAATCAATATATAGTATAGTTCTAGTAGAAGATAATTTTGAACAAGAATTAAGCAGTGATAGTATAAATGAATTAATAAAAGAATTATTAGAATCAAATAGAAAATTTAAGGAAGATTATTATGATCAAATGAAACATTTAGAAAATATAGATAATATTCTAAGAAACTTAGTAGAAACTATTTGTGAACATAATTGGCAACACAGATGTGGTTCAGATGATCACTCGTGTATGTGCTATAATAAATATCCAATTCTAGCCTTAAGATATAAGTGTAATTCATGTTTATTAGAAGTTTGTAAATTTTGTCTAGAAGCTTGTAATTCATGTTCATTAGAAACTTGTAATTCATGTTCACTCGAGCTACCGACTAAGGGTCTTGGGATTGATGACCCTTTGCATTTTGGTCTGAAGTTTTGGGAACCTGAAATTTTATTGAGTCTATTTGCATTTGTGAACAAACCTCATGCATTCATATTAGAAAATTACCTAGGACAGAGTTTACCTTACCTTATTAGAGACACTAGATACGAGGAGAAGGATTCTACCCCTCTCTTTTCTTTATTTTATCATTTTTGTTCTAATGTGTTATGTATTATTTATCAAGTGAACTAACCCTTCTCTTTTTTCTTCTTTTCTTGCATTCATGAGCCCTAAAATAAAAGTGCTGATATGGCACTCTTTTAAGAGCCTACCTTAGTAGATAGGTTATTACATGTTTAAATTATATTTTACCATATCAATGTCTTAATAATTGCATCTCATTTTAGACCTACCCCGACATATCAAGAAGGCTCATTTAGGTCATATTTAACTCTTGTTGTTACATATTTACTTGATTTAATAAACTAGTATCATACATTAACCTTAGAGGGAATGCTATTTAGGGAATTTCATTTTAGAATTATGTCAACCTTTTTTCCACTGGGTATCTAACCATTTATGAAATTTTTCATTAAAATTGGAGAAGTGAGGGCTGTAGGTAAGGTATTTGACCCAAAATTTATACTTCAGATGGACAATTTTTGACGAATTAAACAATTGTTGGTAGCTCCAATTGAGGTTCGGAGATGGCCCGCGCTCCTCTTGTCTAGTAAAATTCATCAAATAGCGTCTTACCTAGGACCGATCAGAGATTTTAAGACTATTGAATCAGACGGTTACTGTCGCGCCCCATTCTTTAAATGAAAAATAAATGTGTTTATAAAAATGAATTTTTTAATTAATTTTGAGAAAATGAATTTTTAATTAGAAAATGAATAAAGAAATGAATTTTGATTAATTTTGTTTGAAAAATGAATTTTTGATTTTTAGAAAATAAATAAAGAAAATGGGCCTAAATGGGACTTTAAAAATGCGATGATTTTGGCCAAAAATAATAGTTTAAAAAGGATTTTTAATGGAAAAATAGGAGTCGCCACTTGGTATTGAGTTAAGGTGTACCAAGTCACATAAAATGAATTTTTAAAGAAAAAGTAGAGAAAACCTTTTTTAAACAACTCCAAATCTGCGAAAATCAAGAGAAAAGGGGTCGGGAGTCATGGTTGAAAAAAGGGAAGGCAAGGATAAAATCCAAGGCATCTTTTCAACCTAACCAAGGTTAGTTGCGTAATTCAGTAAAAAATTTTCTTATTTTAACCTAAAAATTTATCACGTTTGGATGTCACTATATGGATGCACCTAGACCTAATGTATCGGGGGTCAACCTATCTTTTCGAATTTTAGTTGGTACAAATCGCATACGATACCCAAAAGTGATTATTTGAAGAGGTCACGAATGTGCAAAATATGAGACTCGAAGAAAAGAAAAGAAAATAATAATTATACAAATATACATGACCTAGAGGAATGCATCATAATGGGTGCGGGGGGCTAAAATTCGTGACTAGATTTTCCCTTTTACAGAGGGAATATGAGCGTGTTAAGGCTAAAAGGCCATACTCGTCCATATCCCATGTTCGAGGGGTTTTCTCCTAATCTAATCAAGCAAGTGATCTAACCTATTTCTAATTTTCCTAAATGAAATGCAAATCTAAATGCTATGTCTCACACATAGGGATAAGCGATATATATAAGGGAAATATCATGCAAAAATGATAAGGATCCTAAAAAGTAGAAAATATGCATGAAATGTAGTGATTTTGTCACATCAGCATGATCTAACGCGTGGATGGTCCCTAAGGGTCTAACGTTGGACTAACCCATGTCTATAGTTCTCACTAGCATTGGACTAGCAAGAAAACGGGAAAAAGGACCACAACTAGCGTTGGACTAGTATGGTGACGTCATACATTTATTATAACTAAACAAATTATGTAAAACATAATGAAAGCAAGTAAACACATAAATCACATATAGCACATAGCACACAAGTATGATATCTAGATGCAACAACCAAAAAAAACGAGTAACATGTAAACACACAAGCATGCAAAACACACAAAGCAAATAAAGACTTAACTATTACATTTGGGGGCCCTAACTACAATCTAAAAGGGGAAAGAATGAAATAAAATAAAATAATAACGTAACTATTACAATTTGGCATTTAATCGCCTTTCAAATAATCAAAAATTAAATTAAAATAGATATACTAAATTAAAACAAATAAAGTAAATAAATAGATGAAATAAAAACATTCTAAAAAAAAGCATGCAATTACACACATAAAATCACATAGGAGACATAGGATCAAGTAAAAAATCAAAATAAAGGAGAAGAGTGTACCTCCCTTGAATTGGTGGCCTAATGAAATGAAATTTCTCTTATTTACCCTCCAACACAAAAAAAAATGATTAAGGCACCACTTTAATTGAGAAATTTAAAGAAATATGCAAACATGACATAAATTACTCTAAATAAACCCAAAACTCCTAATATTTACAAATGAAAAGTAACTAAACGAAGCAAGATTTTCAACTAAGGCCAACAAAATGCAAAATTGGACCCAATTGCAAAGAGTTGGAAAGTTGTGGGGTCAAATTGTAATATTGAAAAAAATTAGAACAAAGTTGCAAAACCAGCTTTATTACCCTTTTATTCCTAAAATAACTCAAATTTAGTATATTAATCGCCAAGGTTGTGAAACATCAAAGCTAAACTTAATGAATCCCCTTAAACATGCAAGACTTGAATTGCTTCACTAAGGCATGCTAACGGCCAAAAGGAAATTTAGAACTTCTGCTTTACTAGCGAAACAAGCCTCTTAATCAGTTTCTTAGCAATTCGTGAACTTGCTGTTTTAAGCTTAGCACTACCACCAAAAGGAAAGCAGGAAACTACCCCCCCTCCCCAACTTTCAACCAAGTTTTGGGTTTGTGGTAGCAAGTCGTGCATGAACTTACTTTGCAAACTCAAGGTGATTTGCTCACAGCAAGAGGAAAATGAGAGAAAGAAACAACACTATTGAACACGCATAAAAAAACAGCAAGTGAGCAAAATGAAAATCAGCAATTTTCCTTCATGCACTTGGAGAACTGGAAACTAACATGATGAAACAATCATAAACCAAATGATAAACTTCAATGCAAACAAATGCAAATAAGTGTGGAACTTGTGAGTTGCTGTGTAACAAATTTATGAGCTACGGACTTCACGAGCTGCGAACCGTGCAGCATGTTCGCAGCCTTTCGACAAAAATGGTTCCAGCAAACATGGAACTCACTGTTTCATATAACAAGCGAGAAGACTTTAAAGCACGGATACAAGAAGATCGCAAGCAAGGAGAACAAGAAGGACAGAAACGTGGATATGCAAGTAACCAACGAAGAAATGGAGAAACGCATCAGCAACTGCAAACCAGCAAACTTTTGCTGCGTGCATTCTGGGCATGACTCACATTCATCAAAGAGAATCTCAATATCCGACCGGTTAGTCAAAGAAAGGTATGAAACGAAGGGAACCCATGAAGCCGCAAAAACAAACAAGAGAAAACAGCACATAAGAACTAGCGAATGGTTTGCTGTCTATTTTCACGAGAAAACCCACAAATTCGAAAAAACAGATTTAAGCAAAACTTCATTCTTCTAGAAAAACTCTGACTGAACACTTTCTAGACTTAAACAACCATAACCATGACAGTTAACAGGGAAAAGACAGGGACAAGCTTAACCATGAAGAGGAAACGCACAATTTTCTGATGCATCACAGGTTCAGGCTAGATTTTCAAAGTTTAAACAAAATGCAACTTATTTCACCATGGCCTGAACTTATCAGGCCAATCAACTAGCTTCCAGACGCTTGTCGATAGTCAAACTCGACCACAACGCAAGGGAGTCAAGTGATGAAATAGCAAGCAGCAAGAAAACAATACTCAGAATCCAACAGTGGCATGATGAAAGAAAAACTAAGGATTTACGCATGCTGGTACCCTAATTAAGAGAGAAAAGAGTTTACTGTTGCGTCACAATTTGATCTGGACTTGCAGGATCCTCCAACAATCGAACGAACTAGAGGAAAACTTTCTTTGAGCAGACCCAGAAAGTACCGGAACTCTCGAGCTTCTGATTTTGCAGCCGAATTTGGAGACCTCGCAGATGTTTTCTTGAGTGAATCCTTTAAGGAAAGTGGTAATACACTATCTCTATATACCCCAGATTTCAAAGAATCCCTGAATAGAGACCATGTTTCGGCAATCAAATTTTTGACCCAAAACCTATGTTTTCAGAACCGGACCGGATAGCGACTCGGCCGAGGTCAGGGGTCAGGGGTCAATGGATTCGACCGGGGTCGATAGGGGTCGAACCGGATGACGTCATAAATAAAAATTATTTAAAAATTAAAATATTATATATATAATATCTAATAATATATTGATATTAATAAAGGTATATCCATATATATTTGATGTTTCAAATATATTTAACAAGAAAATACAAAGAAATTAGAACAATCAAGTAGCAATTTATATTATTTAATAAATATTAACAAGTTTAGAATTAAAATTATGAATTTAATTGAAAAATAACATCAAATTTTAGGACAATATTTATAAAGTATCAAATATTTGAGGTATATCAATAAGTTTTAACAATTTAGGGGGTCAAAACATAATATTTAAAAGTTTGAATTTTTTTTTAAAAAATTACTGTTGAACCAGAAAAACCGGTTTTTGACCGGTCAAACCCGGTTTTTGACCGGGTTTTAAATATCCGGTTTTTTAATGTGACTCGGACCGGCTACCTGGCCGGTTCCCGGTTCGACCGGCCGGTCCGGTCCGAGTTTGAAAACAGAGCCCAAAACCCCACAAAAACAGTCTGGACTGATGAACTGCAGTGTATTTCCCCTGCAATTTTCTTGCTTTTCCTTGCTTTTCCTTGCTTTCTCTCCCCTTGAATCTCACTCGATCTTGCTATTCTCTCTCTCTGGTTTTTCTTGCTTTTTTCTCTAGCCCTTTTTTTTCCTTTTTTTTTCTGTCCGCAGCCTCTCTCTTTTCTTTTTCCTTTGCTTCCTTTTTTTCTCTCTTCCCGTGGCTTCTTTTTCTTATCTTTAATTTCCAGATTTTTCTCCAAAATTATCCCAAATCAACAAGTGTCCTACCACCTAATCTAGCAATTGTTGTGGTGTCAACAAAAAATGAGGACACTTGTCTAGTCCTTACCTATCCCAGTTAGCTAGTTTGCATGGCCTTCACCTATCTATTATGCATGTGTTCCACATATTTTTCCTTTTTTAATTTTTTGTTTTCCAAAATAAATTTAGGATAAATAACAAATGTTACATTCCTTTTTTTTATTTTACCTTGCAAAAATTCATTTTATTTTATTTTGAAAAAATTGAAAAGATAAAAAAAGATTGGAATTTTTATAAGAATTTTGTTTTTTTTCCGAAATTTAATGCAAAAATGTTTTAAAAAGAAAAATGATGAACCTAATTCACTAAAATAAATAAAATAAAGACTAACTATCATCTTGGCAAACTTAGTCAACTAAATGAAATAAAATAAAAACAAAAATAAAAAATAAAGCTAAAATTGAATTAAATAAAAATTGAAATTTTGGTTTCTACAGCTACTTAATAGAGGTTTTGATACAATTATGGGATTCTAACTGTTCGACATTTAGGATAGGAAATAAAAAAATGACTGTAACAATTGAAGAGGTAATTGGTCTTCTTAACTTGTCAGTAAATGGCACAACAATTATGTTCCCATTTGCCTCTAACAAGGTTGAATTTTTTCACTTTATTGGATTGAAAGAGTCTATAGTCCAAGGATCTGATCAGAGTATAGATGTAAAGTTCCTATTTGACAGATTTGCACTAAGAAATGGGTTCAACAGGTATTCCGAGAACTTCTCGTTCACGTCTAAGATAATGTGGGAGCGCAAAAGACCATGGGTATATGGACTCATCATGGCTGGAATTTATCTCTTTTCGAGAAGGGATAAGAAGATTGCTTTTGAAATCATGAAACTTATGTTTGACCTTTTTCTTGGGATTAAGAATCAACAGTGTTCTATAGTACCGATCATATTAGCCATATATTTGTTACTTGTATCAATTGTCAGAGGGAAGCAAAATTCTTTCATGGTTCGAATCTAATTCTGCATATGTGGGTTATAGAGCATTTTAGGAGACAATTATCTGTTTCTGATAGCTTACTCTTAATTGGGTACAATTGGCTAGTGACTCATCACAAAAGAGTGGACAAAAATTGTCTACCGAAAAGTGCATTAGACTATTTGGATTTTTTGAAGATACTGCCAGATCAAAGGATTAGGTGAATTTTGGATTGGAATGACTGTTTCAAATTTGCTCTTCGCACCAAATCATCAAATTTTATTCCGTTGCTAAGAATTCAAGGCATCATGGCTTATACTCCAAAAAGGTTTCTCAGGCAGTTAGGACGTGTTTAAGGATCGCCACTCACACCCGATTTGATCAAATTCACCATCAATTTTGATAAGAGAATCTATCCGAACGAAATTTCAATGAAAATATCGATTATTGAGGCTTGGGGTAAATTATTCGATGATGAGAATATTGCCTATATTCTGGACTCTAAATAGATGGCTTTAGTCATTCCACAATACGAAAATCGACTCAGAAATTTTAGTGCACAATACTCGCAAGAAGAACAATTCAAGAAAGTCAAGAGGCTGATGACTATCATTGAGGTAAAAGATAGAAAGAATGTACAATTGAGGCAATCCATATGAATCAACAAAGATCTGGCAGAGAAGAACAAAAGGTCATATGAGGAAATGTGAGAAAAATACCAAGAGTTGACGAGAAAATGTGGTGAATTATATAATCAAGTTGAGCGCATGAGGAATGCCTATTCTAGAGAGTCAAAAGATGTTGTAATAGATAGATTGAAAAAATTTAATGATTTTGTAAGAAATTGCCTTTGAGAAATAATGTAGATGATGTAGATGGGATTCACAAATTTGGTAATGAAATGACTTTCCTCTTTTTGTAAAATTATTGAAAAACAGGTTTGATGAACTGGCCCCACTTCAAAGGTATTGTATCATATTAGGCCGACGTTTAGCATAAAAAGGATACCTCCATAGGACATGCATCCGAATTATTTAAATATTTACTAACTCAAGTCTTTTCTTTTTCTTTTTCTTTGAATAAATTACAACAATTTAATAGAGACTGAACTTCTAAACGGATTTCTTTTCTACATCCAGGTACTACCAAACATAGTCACGTGTAGAAATCTCATCATTATAAGGTCCCACAATAAAATTTTGAGAAATTGTGTAAACATGAGTTTACACCCGGAATCGTCAGAAAAAATCGCAATAGTTACATCATCAGATGCTACAATTTTGGGGATCCAATCGAGTGAGATGTTGAGCAAATTTAACGAGCTAAGCATGGAAATGGCTGCATAAAGGTGTTTAATTGATCAACTTGTTTCAAATAGCAGTGGTGGTATTCAAAATGATCAAATCCCTATTGGTGATAATCAGTCTGAGTCGAATAACCAACCACTTTATATATCTCATATTCCAACCACATTTATTCCACCTTTTACAAATCCCCAAGAGGCCCCCTTTACCTACCTCAACTCTACCTTCCCACGTACACATCAAGGCAGTACCTTAGTTAATCCGACTACCAACCAAATTTTTCAAAATTGCCCATAAATCTACCCAAATATCCCATCTAACCCTCAAGGACCCTAACACCCCACCGCAAAATCATTCATGGTGGATACTGCTTCTCAAGAAAAAGCAGTAATGGACGAGTATACTACTCTGATTGACAAGAAATTACTGAAGAGATTAGACCGATTTGATGAGTTCTTGAAGAAAAATCAAGGGTTTAGCAAGTATGGGAGATTGGATTATGATGAACTGTGTCTTTCCTAATGTGCAACTGCCTTCAAAGTTTAAAACTTTAAAATTTAGCAAGTATGATAGAATCAGGAATCTCAAGATGCATCTTAAAATATTTGCAAACAAACTTAGCAAACCTATGGATGATGAAAGCTTGCTAGTGCTATTATTTTCTGAAAGTTTGAAGGGTGACGCTTTGTATTGGTATTCTAATTTGAAGTCTGAAAAATTGAAAATTTGGTTGAACCTGTCTACAGTTTTTGTAAGCCAATATGAGTATAACTGCGAGTTTGCACCTAAGCGAAAAACACAGGAAGGGACTAAGAGGAAACCCTCTAAGAATCACAAGATATATGCTAAATGTTGGAGAAAGTTGGCTACCAAAGTAGAGCCACCCATGACGAGGGAGGAGATTGTCCGCACGTTTATCAAAATCCATGATCCACCGTATTTTGAAAATATTTTCTGTACAATTGGGTGTTCATTTGCAACTATTATCAACAAACTTAAAAAATATGATGAATTTATGAAAGTGGAAAAAATTGTTAATGTGTTGGATTTGAAAGTATAGTTAGAAACCCTACAGAACTAAAATAATTCTGGAAGAAAACCTCAATTTAAGAAAAAGGAAGGGAATGTTGCTCTTGTGTGGGATCAAGCACCTCTTTTAGATCAAGATTTCAACACCACCCTATATACTTACCTATTTATCCATACTATTCAAACTCCCGACCTGTTTACCACACCACTATTACACCATTCCAAATTTCTTATTCTACTTTTCAAGGTCACCCTCGTTCCCTCTACAATTCAAAATTCGCTCCACCAAATAACCAAACCCAAAATTAGTGGATCCTAAATCCAAAATCAATTCTGAACCTTTACTAATTCAGGTTGACCCATGGATCAATTGTATGAACAACTCAAGGCTACTGGCAAGATTGATATTGTACCTCTCAAGATTTATCCTAGGGGCTTTTCTACTGGTTATGATTTTCAGGTCATTTGTGTTTATCATTTTGAAAGTTTCGGTCACTTAACTGTCAATTATTGGGTTTTGAAACATAAAATTCAAAACATGATTGACGTTGAAAATATAGTCTTGAGAAGAAAAGATAAACAAGAGTCGAACGTCAACAAAAATTCTTTCCCAGAGTATAAGGGTATTGCTAGAGTTATTGCCCTTGATAAGGTTAATACCCTGGGTATAGAGGGTGAGGAGCGAAGGGTGGTGATTGAAGGAGATGGGGTGCAATCTGGTGCGACACAGAATTCGGGTAAGAGCCAATCCGAGGGGGCACGGCATGTTGACACCCATACTACTGTTGTGGGAGATGCGTCGTGCTTACTGAACCAGCTTGGAGGATCTACGGTTGCGCTCATAGAGAAGGGGATAGAGGTTGCTGCTGATGCCATTCTTCACGCTATGTCTGACCGCGTGATTGGCGAACCAGAGGAAGTGCTGGAAGGGACTGCTATGTTATGGATCACAGGGACTAAAATGTAAACAGTCAAGAGCCTGAGGGATAATATTGTAATTCATTACGTTCGTTAGAATAAGGGTGTAACTACCATGCATGCAGACGGCAGGGAAGTCGTTAAAAGGGTGTAACTACCCATGCATGCAGACAAAACCAATTTGTCTGCAGGCAAGCACCGCCTATATATGATGGGTTGGTTAGCAGTAGTAGGCACGGATTTTGTATGACTCATTTTCTCAAACTTGAATAATATTCTCTCTTCCAAATTCTCCCTCCGTTCCCAACTACTCCTTCTTATCTTCCTTCTAGCTCTAGTCTTAACAGTGGTATCAGAGCCTGCGATCCTTGGATTGCAGGCTTCGCCCACTCAAACCTTCTTTGAACCTTCTTTCACAATAGTAATCCGCAGCTGAATCCGCCATGGCCGAGGGCACTCGCTTGAAAACTCTCGAAGAACAGATACGCAAGCAAGAGACTCGGTTGTAGGGATTCATCGATTCCACGCAAGAGGCGTTAAAAATTATGGAGGATAAATTTGAGTCGCATTCTGCAAAAATGGAGTCCAACTCAACGGAGATCAGAAGTTGGATGACGGCTATTGTGGCTCAGCTCAACCAGATGAAGTCCAACCATAATGACCGTGGCATCCTCGCAACACCTACAGGGTCCGCTGAACGAGGTTTGACCTCTGGTGGTGGAAGGCGAGGGGAAGGCGAGTTAGGGCAGGGGGAGAGGCTCGACAGAAGTCCTTTCTTTCTGGGGACTCCAAGGCTGGAGTTTCCCCATTTTGAAGGACGGAACCCGAGGAAGTGGGTTAGGAAGGCAGAAAAATTTTTTCAGGTCTACCAAATACCTGTGAGTCAGATGATGAACATAGCCGAGCTCCACTTGGCTGGGAAAGCAGATGTTTGGTTTCAAAGTTTCAAAATAGGACAGCGGACGATACAGTGGGAGGATTTCAGTGAGGACTTGTGTCGAAGATTTGGTGAGCTTGGGGGATCAGATGTAGTGGCGGAGTTCAACAAATTGCAGCTGACCTCTACCGTCATTGATTACCAGGAAAAGTTTGAGGAGCTAAGAGCGTTGGTTTTGGCCAAAAATTCAGGTTTGAGCGAACCTTATTTTATTTCAAGTTTCCTGAGTGGATTACCTGAGGAAATCAGGTCAATGGTCAAGGTTCATAAGCCTGCCACCCTACAAGAGGCATTTGAAGTCTCCAGGAGTCAGGAAATCGCGATGGAAGCTTTGGTCAGGAAGTACAAGTCCATGACTAGGGGAGGAGCATCATCCGTACCATCCACGGGAGGAGGAGGACAGAAGCAGGCGGGTCTTCCATACACGGGAGAACAGCTAGCTAAGAAAGCCTATCCTACCAACTCAAATAGCTCAAATACCAATTCCACATTCAAGAAGATATCCCCCAGCGAGTTCCAATATAGGAGAGAACACAACCTTTGCTTCAAATGTGGAGACAAGTTTGGCCCCGGCCACACTTGCAGAAACAAGGGAATACACATGATCTTGACCGAGGAGATGGAGGTTGATTCGGGCGAGAGTGAGGGAGAAGAGATCATTCAGTATAGTGGGAAAAAAGAGGAGCGCAGCATGCATACTTCTGGAAAAAAGCCAGACTCCGACATAGAATTCACTATTCACAGCCTGTCTGACGACATGCTGACTAGTGGCACTATCAAATTGCAAGGGGAAAGCCGTGGATGTCGAATAAATATATTATTGGATGGGGGAAGCACACACTGTTTCATCAAGAGAGCCACTGCAGAAAAATTTTTGGGGGATGTTTAGGCTCACAGTCCCTTCAAAGTCACTATTGCTGATGGAAAGGAACTCATCTGTACTAGTTGGATCCCGGAATGGAGGTGGACCGTACAAGGCTATTCTTTCACTCATGCTGCGTTCATTCTAGACCTGGAGCCATATGATCTCATTCTAGGCGTGGACTGGATGAAGAAGTATAGCCCCCTCACTTTTGACTTCAAGGAGCTCAATCTCTCTTTTGACTATGAGGGGGAACGGGTAGTGCTACAAGGAAACAGCCGAGATGATGCAGTCACTTTGAGTAGGGGAGATTCCGGACCTGTTAGGATTAGGAACAGAAGGAGGAGGCTGCTTAAACAATTCGACAGGATCAGCTCCCACTCCACTCAGGTAACTACATTACAAACTTCTATTGACCAATTACTTGTTGACTATAGTGATGTATTTGGAGAGCTTAAACAGTTGCCCCCTTCTAGAGCATATGATCACCAAATACCCCTCCAACCTGATGCTAAGCCTTTTAAAATACCACCCTATAGATACCCTTACGCACAGAAAACTGAAATAGAGAAACAAGTGAAAGACATGCTCCACAGTGGAATTATTAAACCGAGTCACAGCCCTTTCGCCTCACCCGTTCTACTGGTCAAGAAAAAAGATGGGACTTGGAGGTTTTGCATTGATTACAGACAGTTAAATAGCCTTACCATCAAAGATAAGTTCCCAATTCCTATTATAGATGATCTGTTGGATGAACTTTACGGAGCCATATATTTCTCCAAAATTGACCTCCGTTCTGGTTACCACCAGATCAGGATGTGTATAGAAGACATACCTAAAACTGCCTTTAGGACACATCAAGGCCTTTACGAATTTGTTGTAATGCCCTTTGGGCTTACTAATGCACCAGCCACCTTCCAAGCACTTATGAACTCCATATTTGAACCATACATCAGGAAATTTGTCCTTGTTTTCTTTGATGACATATTGATTTATAGCCCTGACCCTGAAGCTCACCTCACACACTTGAAAATAGTGCTCGACACACTCAGACACCACTCTCTCCTAGCCAAACTCTCCAAATGTTCCTTTGGTCAGCCGCAAGTAGAATATCTTGGTCATGTGGTTACCCGAGAAGGGGTGCTTGCTGATCCTGCCAAAATTGACAGCATGCTTTCCTGGCTTGTCCCTACTTCGGTTAAGGCTCTTCGAAGCTTCCTGGGGTTAACGAGCTATTACAGGAGGTTTGTGAGGAATTATGGTTTGATCACCAAACCTTTGACTGACCTTTTGAAGAAGAACAGCTTTAACTGGACACCAGAGACTATGTTGGCCTTTAATGAGCTCAAAAAAGCCATGAGCTCCACACCTGTGTTGGCATTGCCAGATTTTATCAAACCATTTGTGTTGGAGACAGACGCTAGCAGTAAGGCTATTGGAGCTGTGCTCATGCAACAGGGACATCCCATTGCCTTCATGAGCCAGGCGTTGGGACCTCAGAACCAATCCTTATCCATTTATGAGAAGGAGCTACTTTCACTCATTTCTGTCGTGACCAAATGGAGACACTATCTCCTTGGGAACCATTTCATCATAAAAACTGATCATTACAGTTTAAGGTTCTTATTGGAGCAAAGGATCACCACCCCACTCCAACAAAAGTGGCTCACCAAACTGATGGGGATGGACTATGAAATTCACTATAAAAAGGGAAAAGAGAACTTGGTGGCTGATGCCTTGTCCAGGAAGGGATTGGAGGATAGAGGGGAGGAGAGACGAGTGGAGCGTACAAAGGGGGTGCATGCTATATCTATAGTCAGACCAATGTGGCTCACGAAGGTGATTGAGAGCTATAATGGTGACCCCAAGGTTAAGGATCTTCTCCAGGCTCTGGCAATAGATGGCCAAGCCATACCTGATCACACTTATCAGCAGGGAATCATCAAGTACAAGGGAAGGATACTGATTGGAGCTACAGGAACTTTGAGACAGCAGCTTATCTCTTGTATGCATGAATCATGGATTGGGGGTCATTCGGGAAACTTGGGCACTTACCAGAGACTGAAGGGGTACTTCTTCTGGTCAGGCATGAAAAGGGAGGTGGAGGACTTTGTCCAACAATGTGAAACTTGTAAGATCAGTAAAGGGGAGCATTGCAAGTACCCGGGACTGTTACAACCATTGGACATTCCGGAACAAGCGTGGCAACACATAGCAATGGATTTCATTGAGGGGCTGCCCAAATCAGAAGGGAGTAATGTGATCTTGGTAATAGTGGACAGGTTCACTAAGGTGGCACATTTCTTCGCTATCAGCAACCATTACACTGCCAAAGGAGTAGCCCAGGTGTTCTTCGACAACATATACAAGCTCCACGGGTTACCGTCAAGCATTGTATCTGATAGGGACAAGGTGTTTACAAGCATATTTTGGCAAGAACTATTCAACAGAGTGGGCACCCAGCTGCATTTGTCGACCAGTTACCATCCTCAGACTGATGGTCAAACCGAAAGAGTGAACAGGTGTTTGGAGACGTATCTAAGATGCTTGTGCTTCCAACAACCCAAGAAATGGAAGAGGTGCCTCACTGCTGCAGAATGGTGGTATAATACTAATCATCATACAGCTCTGCGAATGTCACCCTTCCAGGCCTTGTACGGATATGCCCCACCCCAGTTGAGTCTAAGAGACAGGTCCTCTAGAGTAGCTGAGGTAGAGGATTGGTGGGCAGAAAGAGTTAATTGGAACCAACTGCTGAAGGAAAACTTACTCAGAGCCCAAAACCTGATGAAGCAGTATGCTGACAGAAACAGGAGTGAGAGATCATTTGAAGTAGGTGATCTAGTGTATCTCAAATTGCAACCATACAAACAGACGTCCGTTGCCTTAAGGAGGAATTTGAAGCTCTCTTCCAAATACTACGGGCCTTATAGGGTGCTGGAAAAAATTGGACCAGTGGCTTATAGGTTGGAGCTACCTCAGGGATCAACCGTGCACCCTGTATTCCATGTTTCCCTATTGAAGCCATCTGCAAAGGGAGCCGTTGTGCACTCGCAACCACCCACGCTCACTGAGGAGGGTGAGGTCAAAATAACTCCTGCAGTTGTCCTTGCTAGAAGGACTCTGCAACGAGATGGGAGAGACGTGGAGCAAGCATTAATCCAGTGGGAAAATCTTGATGCAGCTGATGCAACTTGGGAGGATATCACAGTGATGCAGGCTCAGTTTCCTGAGTTTGGAATCCCATCCTAGAGTCTACGCTACTTGGGCTTAGTTTTCTAAGTTGGAATCCAATCCTAGAGTCTAGGATTGTGTGAAGGGGGAAGTATTGTTATGGATCACAGGGACTAAAATGTAAACAGTCAAGAGCCTGAGGGATAATATTGTAATTCATTACGTTCGTTAGAATAAGGGTGTAACTACCATGCATGCAGACGGTAGGGAAGTCGTTAAAAGGGTGTAACTACCCATGCATGCAGACAAAACCAATTTGTCTGCAGGCAAGCACCACCTATATATGATGGGTTGGTTAGCAGTAGTAGGCACGGATTTTGTATGACTCATTTTCTCAAACTTGAATAATATTCTCTCTTCCAAATTCTCCCTCCGTTCCCAACTACTCCTTCTTATCTTCCTTCTAGCTCTAGTCTTAACAGAATACTGGAGAGTTGGCGCTGGGGAAGCTGAACGTGGCAGTTGGCCCGGGCATGGTGGAGCCCATACGCACCAAAGAGGGGGCTGTTGTGCCAGGGGAGAGCTGCAAGGAAGAAGCTGTCAAGGATGGACGACAAACAGAAGCTGCCGAAACTGTTGCAAAAGCAAAGTCCGTTGCTGATAATGAAAGGGAGGGACCATTCGATCAAATTGCAGCCCATGACCATGGGAATGATTGTGAGGGGTCCCATATTTTAGTGGAGCAAATATTGGGAGATGGTCAGCAGCAAATGGCCGACAATACTTCATTGAGAACTCAAAATACCGACAATTCTAATTGGAATAAAAGTGAGGGGTCCCAAGCTTTTGAGGAGCAGAATTTGGGAGATGATAATCATCAAAAGGTCAACACCACTGAGCCCGAAATTCTTTATGGTGCCTTGCGTGGGGTTGAGGATGTACCACCCCTTGTGATTAAATGGGAAAAATTACATGGTACAGTTCCCCGACCACATCAAATTCCTTTTATTCGTTCAAGTATAACATGCAATGACAACAAAAATGAAGAAGAAGACGACGATTCACAACGCGAAAAACACAAAGATCAAGACCAGAGCCTAGTTTAAGAGTAATTTACCCAAGTGATTTCAAAGAAAGCGAAAAAACAACTTTCAAAAAAAGGTAAAACAATCCAAACACGTCAAGATCTCAAACCAAATCCCCATGCTCACTCGCAGTCACACAAATGTGGGGCACCTTCGTGTGGATGATTTCTTTGGATTGATCTGTTATGTCTTTAAAATTCCTTCATATGCGCGTTTTATTTTTTATCATTAGATGTTTCTTTTCCTTTAACAGAGGTCAGGTTTGGCCCTCTCTAATTTGATGTACTCTTTTTCGGTTATAAATAAATTAAGGGATGGCATCCCTATTTAATTAAAAAAAATATATTGCCCTTGATGAGAAGTTTAAAGAACCTATTCAATACATTGTAAATGAGACTGAAATAGTTGGGATAATTGAAAAGCCATTCATGTTAGAAGAGGAACCTCTGAAGTTGGGGACATTGAAGAACTTTTCATTATAGACTTGCCGCCTTTTGAGACTATTGTATTTGAATTTTCAAAGTAATTGCCTGTTCATAATTTACATGAAGTGTTGTGAAATTATAGCAAACCCACCAAATGGATTGGAGATAATGAGATGTTGAAAAAAGAGGTGACTATCGTTATCAAATCTGAAAAAGTTGTGGGCAAATATATACTCAAACAAGAGCCAAGGAGGGTATTCCACTACCAAAAACGCATGTGACTGAAAAGGAAGCATTGGATTTTTTAAAACTACTGAAGAGGAGTAAGTATAAGATTATAGAACAGTTGGATAAAATGCCCACTCAAACCTCTATTTTGGATTTTTTTTTGACTTCCGAACCACATAGAGAGGTATTGTTTAAGATCTTGAGCGAAATTCAAGTACTTAAAAGCATTCCTGTCGAGAAGTTCCCCCCTGTTATTGAAAATATTCTAATCTCTAATCACATCACTTTTTCTAATAATGATTCGACTCCGAAAGGAATTGGACATAATAGACCATTGTATATAACAGTACATTGTAATGGAAAGTTCCTACCCAAAATTTTGATGGATAATGGTTTAGTTTTAAAAATCTGTTCATAGAATACTCTTACAAAGTTAGGATTTTTTTATGCTAGATTTCTTGTATCAACAACTATTGTAAGAGGGTTTGATTGTGCAAGGAGGGAATCTATAGACGAGTTTGACTTAGTGCTGGAGATAGGACCTGTTCAATTTCAAGTCACTTGTCAAGTTATGAACTTTTCAAGTGTATACAATCTCTTGTTTGGACGATCTTGGATTCACTCCTCTAATTCAGTGTCGTCCACTCTCCATCAGATATTAAAATTTGTTGTGAACAATCAACTAGTCACTGTGTTCGTTGAAAATGACTGTACCATGATCATTAATTTTGGATCAAAAGGAAAAATAGTAGAAAGACTTCAGTTTTTCCTCATCATGTTACTGATATTATCTCAGTGGGATGGATATTTAAAGAAAAGTTGTTAATGAAATCGAATCTGCTAGAAGTTAATGTTATTTTGGCCAAAGAGATAATCCAAAAAAAATATGAGGTAGGCAAAGGTCTTGGACGAAATCTGTAAGAAATCTTAGAGTCGATAGAACTTTCAAGACAAAAAGATATATTTAGATTAGGATTTCAACTGACTGCTAAGGATAAAAGAGAGATGCAAACTAGCAAGAGGGCAGAAAAAGAGGGAAAGCAAATTATCATGAGTATTCCACCCCTGCACTAACTTTTCTTGTTCATTGGGGGTAATGCTATCTGAATTAGATGAGGAGAACCTAATCAATGAAGTAGAGGTGGGTTTGTCTCGGTTGTTCATCAGAGCTACTTACAAGGATGAACCGTCAAAAAGTCTAAAGTTTCCAATAATTTTCGAAAGAGTTATGTAAAACTGAACTGCTGATTATCTTCTCTCTCGAAGAAAATTTCGATAAATTTAGGAGATTGTCTTTGGTTAGAATCTATGTCTAGATAATATCTTAGATAAAAACACTTTTGTCATTTAGTTGTCTATTTTCTTTCAGTATTATTTTAATATGTGTTTTTGTTTAAATGAATTTCATTCCCAATGCATCACTCTAAGAGGGATGTGTTTTTTAACTAAAGTTTTATTTGTGAAGTAGTTGTTCTTGTTCAGTTTTCTATCTATTTTTTTAAATTCAATAAAATAAAAAATCTCTGTTTATCTTTCTATTATCTTCTACTTGGTTATGCATTTTTTTTATTTTCAGATGGTCACTAAAATCTTTTAACCCTTTGGATATTACCTTTCTAAAATTCGATGATTACAATCTCAATGTCTCTCACGACTTTGAAATTATGAAATTTAAAATTCAAAATGAGAGTGATAGTGAGAAAAATATGAGTCTATTTCAAAGATTTTTGAACAATATGAAGATAAATTCAAATCGAATCTAGGAGAAATAGAAATCATTAATATTGACACTAAGACGGATGTTAAAGAAATTAAAATCAGTGTTCATTTGAAAAAAAAAAAGCAGAGGAAGGAGATGATTGAATTTCTAACTATATTTTAAGATGTATTTGCAGGATCGTATAATGATATGTTTGAAATTTTTACAGATGTAATGGTCCACAGATTACCAGCTAATCCAAATTTTTCGCCAACAAAGAAGAAATCTCGTAAGTTTAAACTAGATATGAATCTCAAAATAAAGGAACAGATTGAGAACCAACTCAATGCCAAGATTATAGTGGTGTCTCATTATCTTATATGTCTTTTAAATTCAATACCTGTTTCGAAAAAGTATGGAGAAGTGCAAGTATGTGTTGATTATAGGGATCTTAATAAGATTCATCCGAAAGACGATTTTCCTCTACCAGATGTTCACATCTTTTTGGACAATACTACTAGACATGAAATTGAATCCTTTGATAACTGTTTCGTTAAAAATTATCAAATTCTAATAGCAGAAGAGGATAGAAAGAAAACTGCTTTTATCACTCCTTGAAAAACATTCTGTTATCGGGTGATGCATTTTGATTTAAAAAATGTTGGAGCTACCTATCAACGAACCACAACCACCTTATTTCATGATATGATTCACAAGGAGATAGAGATTTATGTGGATGATATTATAATCAAGTTCAAGAAAATTGAAGATCATCTGGTTGATTTTAAAAAATTATTTAAAAGGTTGAGGAAATATAAGTTGAAGTTAAATCCTACAAAATGTGCTTTCGGGGCTCCTGCTAGTAAATTATTAGGGTTTATTGTTAGTAAAAAGGGAATAGAAATAGATCCTGCAAAGATCAAAATAATTCGAGAAATGTCCGTTTTGAAAATTCAGAAGGATGTGAAAAGTTTTTTGGAAAAGATCAATTTTATTGACAGATTTATTGTACAATTGACCTCTACATATGAATCTTTGTTCAAATTATTGAAGAAAAATACACCAATGATTGGAATGAAGAATGTCAATAGGCTTTTGATAAAATCAAGAATTTTTTGTTGAACCATTTGATCTTAGTGCCACCTAAGTCAGAGCGACCTCTAATTATGTATTTGTCTATATTTGATGAAGTCGTAGGGTGTGTTCTGAGACAACATAATGATTTTGAGAAGAAGGAACAAGCCATTGATTACCTCAACAAGAAATTTACAGCATATGAGGCCAAATATTCTTTTCTTGAGAGGAGTTGTGCTTTGTTTTAGATAGCGCAAAAGTTGAGGTACTATTTGCTTAATCACACTACTTATCTCATTTTCCGTTCCTATCATTTGAAATATTTATTAGGAAAGCCTATGCCGATAGAGTGTATGGCTAAATGGCAAATGATTCTTTCTAAATTTGATATTATTTTCATAATCCAAAAGGCAATCAAGGAGCAGGTCATAATTGATCATTTGGTTGAAAAATTGAGGGAGAATGATTACCAATCATTACATACTTATTTTTTTGATGAGAAAATCTTATTTGTTAGTATAATGGAAGATATGAGTGAATAATGCCCTAGATGGAGATTATTCTTTGACGGAGTTTCGAATTCTTTTGGAATTGGATCGAAGCTGTTCTTATATCACTTGAAGGAAAGCACTACCCTGTCGTTGCTAAGTTGCAATTTCCTATACCAACGATACAGCTAAACATGAATCTTGCATTTTTGGATTAAAGATGGCATTGAAAATGGAGATTAAGAATTTAATAGTGTTGTTCATGCATTAAACACTCAAGTAATGGGTAATTCGAGTTTCAAAAATTATGCTGTATTATTGTAATCTGCTCAATTTGGCTGATAAGTTTAGAAACTTGGAATTCAGGCATATTCCTCACACTCGGAGTTCAAACATATTTCTCGCACTCGCAATGTCTTCGATGACGCTTTAACTATCTTGTCTTCAATGATTTAACATTCGGATGAGTTGGTGATCAAGTTTATACATATTCAATTTCAGAAAAGACCAGTGCATTATTTGGTTGTGAAAAAGGATTCTGATTGTCGTCTTTGGTATCGTGATATTAAAGAATTCATAGAAACAATATCCTATCCTCTAGATGCCAATTTAGTTGCCAAAAATTTCTTGTGAAGAATGTCTTCAAAGTTTTTTTTAAGTGGAGAAGTGTTGTATAAGAAAACATCTTATTTGAACCTTCTAAGATGCATTGATGAAGAGAAAGCTGATTATATGATGAAAGAAGTGCATAGTGGTGTATGTGGATCACACATAAATGGATATTTATTGGATAAAAAGATCATGAGAATGGGATTGTTTTGACTCACTATGGAGTATGACTGTGTAGATTTTATTAGAAAATGAATCAAATGTCAAATGCCTGCAATGTTATACGCGCTTTTCCTATAGAACTACATATTATGACTGCTCTTTAGCTATACTCAATATGAAAATAGACGTAATTGAGGCTATTGATCCTCCTGTTTCGAATGGACATCGATTCATCCTAGTGACGATTGAGTATTTTATCAAATGAGTTACGACTATATCTTACATGCATGTAACCAAGAAGGTAGTAGCAGATTTTTTTAAGGAGCCATATTATCTGTCTTTTTGGGTACCAGAAATGTTGATCACTGACAATGCAAAGAATCTTAATAATGTCGTGATAGATGAACTATGTGAACAATTCAAAATTAGATACCAAAATTTTGCTATCTATAAATCTCAGATGAATGGACTTGTGGAAATTACAAACAAAAATCTGAAGAAGATCATCTGCAAGATGACTGAAACATATCGAAATTGGCATGAAAAATTATCTTATGTGTCAATGGTGCATAGAACTGCAATCAAGACCTCCACTAGAGCAACATCTTATTCTCTCATGTATGGAATGAAAGTGGTATTACCTGCAAAAGTTGAGATTCCATCCTTATGCATTCTAATGAAAATCCAGTTAGAGGAAATTGAATGGATTAACCAGCGTCATGAGCAGTTAGTTATCGCTGATTGATAAAAAGCGGTTAAATGCTGTGTGTCATGCCCAATGTTATCAAAAGTGAATGACTTGTACTTGCAATAAGAAAGTCAAATCTCGACTATTCGAGAAAAGAGACAAGATCTTGAAGCGAATTCTTTCAATTCGAGATCAAACGAAAGAAAAATTTGCCCCAAATTGGCAGGAACCCTTCATTATTAAGAAGGTATTGTTTGGATGAGTGCTTATTCTCATGGAGATTAACAGACAAGTTTTTCTTCAATCAGTCAATTCAAACATACATAAAAGATTTTTCATCTGATTATGTAATTTTTCTCTTAGAACTACTGAATATGATAGATTAAGAGGCGGGTTTTCTTCCTTTCCACTTAAACACCTAATTTTTCCTTTTGAACTTTCAAAATGATCTACTCTTTTCGTTTGGTAGTCCTTAAGGATCACAAACCTCATATTGGAGCAATTTTTATTTTCTATATATTTTTTTTATAAAAAGGAGAAGAAGAAAAAAAGAGAAAAGAAAAATACAAGATAAAGGAAAGATAGGAGAAAGCGCAGTCAAAACTAAACTAGGGAAATTTTAGTTTTTTAGTTTTAGTAGCCCTAAATTGGGGCAAGTTCTAACAAATGCGATTTCAAAATCATTTTAAACCCCCTTAAAAGATCTGCTTTCAAACCTTAACCTTTCTTAACATCTCTATCTGACCCCATTATGAAAATTAAAAGCTCCCGACCTCTGCCTTTTGCAATATTTCTAACAAAAAAACTTTTAATCAAATGACAAATGCTATAAATACATCTTTACTAATTTTGCAAAGGAAGGATTGTCTCACGGATGTTATCAATTTTAAAACATATTTCTAAATTGAATTGAGGCTGTAAATTAAAGTGGTTCGTTAGATGAAAACTCGAAAGGGCGCCTTTTTCAAAAAAAAAAAAGAAGAAACAAAAAAAGAGAGACAAAAAAGGAAAGTAAAAAAGAAAAAGAAAAAAGAGAAGAAAAAGAAAAATATAAAAATGGGTGAGGGTAATCTTAGTGAAAACTTGAAAGGGCGCTCAAATAGTGTTTTGAAACACATAAAGAGTCATGAATACAAAGCAAAAGGTTGAGAATTGAATAGCTAGTAACTATATTTATTTGAGTTTCTCTCCATATTGTTATTCTTTTGGCAACACTGGATTCCAGGAGGATGATTTCAAAAAGTGTTAAATGTGGTTTCTTTCCTCTTCAAAGGTGGCCCATCAAGATTTGTATCCGATTCATTTAGAATCTCTAAATCATTTTTTGTAAACTCAATAAAAGTTTTTTTCTTATTGAATGTCATTTTTACTCTATTTTGTGTCATTGCATGAAATAACGTTGTTTATAGGTTTCATATATCTTTATATTTTTCATTGAATTTTGTCAAGAGACAATCCCCATAATTTATCGTAAAAGATGTATAAATGAGTATGTTTCATGATATATAGTATGGTTGAATAGTACAAATACTAGAAGATCCAAAATAGGCTACAGAACAGTTCTAAAATGAGGTAGTTTCTGAACATCTAAAAGCTCATGTTTACATGGCTCTCAAAATTCGAGGGATTGCACAATGGTAGCGTTATATTTCATCGTAGTTGTTTTTGCTTTCTTTTGCAGGCTAGATTATGTGACCATTAGTTATACCTTTTTGAAAGGAGGAAAAGAACAACACTTGTTTTAACTGAATCCGATCTACACCAGGGCAAAATTTTGTAAGGATGATATCGGATTCTATCAATATGCTCAATATTTGCTTAGAAAAAATCATAAAAGCACTCCAAACCTTGCATTTCAATTAACCTAGGCTCCACATTGCATTTCAACTCTTTTGGAAGTATTTTTTTTTAGTTTTTTGTTCTTCCAATCCAGTGGCATGAACATTGGAAACTCGCTTCCTCAAGATTAGTAATTCGCAGTTTTATTTTTTTCACTAGTCGTCTAGGTTTGAGTCTTATTCCACCAATAATCTCGGTCTGGGACGTATTTTCGTTTCTCTTGTTATTTAATTGGACTCGAATTTTATCCCAACAATCTGTTATTTAATTGAATTTGAATTTTTATCCCACCAATCTGTTATTTAATTGAATTCAAATTTTTATCTCACAAATATTTTATTTAATTAAGTCAATGTTCTATCCCATCAATCTGTTATTTAATTAGGTTTGAGTTTTTATTCCATCAATCTGTTATTTAATTGGATTTGAGTTTTATCTCATCAATCTATCATTTAATTGGGGTCAAATTTTATCCCATCAATATGTTATTTAATTGGATTTGAGTTTTATCACACCAATTTGTCATTTAATTGGGGTCAAATTTTATCCCACCAATCTATTATTTAATTGGAGTTTGGGTTTTATCCCATTAATCTGCTATTTAATTGGGTTCAGATTTTTATCTCACCAATTTATTATTTATTGGATTCGAGTTTTATTCCACCAATCTATTATTTAATTAGATTCAGATTTTATTCCACCAATGTGTTATTTGATCAATCTATTATTTAATTGGGTTCGTCTTTTATCCCACTAATTTGTTATTTAATTGAGATTGGGTTTTTATCTCACCAATCCGTCATTTAATTGGGTTTAGATTTTATCCCAACAATCTGTTATTTAATTGGGTTTGAATTTTATTCTATCAATCTATTAGGTTTCCATTAATTATTTAGATTTGGATTGGAACCCACCAATCAATCTAATTTCAAAATGATTTTTCAAATTTTTCATTGGTTGTTTGGAATTGGGTTAAATCCCACCAATAAATATCAACTCGCAATCCAATACAGCTATTCTCTTATTATTTATTCTATTTATTGGCTTTTTGTGATTTTCTTCATTTCATTTTGTTTCCAACATGAATTTCGTTTAACCTCATATTTATACTATATCTGATACGATGGAAGATGTAAATAAATTCATGCATATTTCAATCTTGTTTGAATTCCCACTTGTTTGTTTTGATTCAGTGGCAATCAAAGGAGACAGGTAAGTAATTTGATGTCTAAGTTTTGATTCAAATGTCAGACAAAGAGGGGCAAACTGTAGACACTAAAATTTTGATTTTTTTTTTTTACTTTTTATTCTTATTTTAAGTTTTGTTTGGCTGGTTTTTTTAGGAAAATAAAGAAAAAGAAAGAAAACGAAACTGAAAATGTAATTTCAAAAAATAAACCCGCACATGCGCTTCATCTTCCTCACCAAAATAACAGAAAACAGAACAGAAGGTGGCAAGTTTTTGGAGTATCAAAATCGAATTTTTCTTCCCTTTCTTTTCCCCCAAGCATAGAGGTGTAAAGAGTCACCCTATCCTTGCAGGAATCATCAGGAAATCTCTAGAAAAAAGGCTATCAAACAGATCAAAATGAGCCAGCAAAAACCAGTCTCATCTTCACCATTGATATGAAGGTTTTGCGGGTTAGTTTCATTTAAAAGGGAAGAAAGACGTTTCTAGGAGTAAGGAGGAGTGAGAGGAAACAGCAGAAAAAAGAAACAGAAGAAAAGAAAGGAAAATCGAGAGGGAAAAAGAAAAATTTTTGGAAATGTTTTCACAAAAAATGCTGATTGTTTAGCTCTGTTGCGACCGGATTTTCTCCTTTGATACAGCTTCATTTGAGGAGCTTTCAATTTTTGCAAAATCTAGGAATTTAGTAGAGAAAGTTTTGTTTAGAAATTTTTTGGAAATAACGTCCAGAAACCTCTCGAATTTAGCTCTAAAGTTGCTGCTTCGTCTTCACTAGTGCACGCTTGAAGTTTCAACAAATCTTCTTCCATTCACGTTTTTTTGGTTTCAATCTAGTCCAAAATCATCCTCAAATATTTTCACAACTTTTTCCTATTTGATTTGACATTAATGCAAAGGATTTGAGTATATTGATGGAAGTTCATGTTCAAGGAGTTTAGATCTTCATTTTTGTGCGATTATTTAGTTTTTCGGACCTTGTTTAATGTTTGTTTGAATCCATAATGCCATGAGCTACATGCATTAGAAAAGATCCAAGCTCAAGGTTGGAAAAAAGGGGTTCCAGTGGGATTCCGACCAACTTGGTTGGAATTTCTCCAGTTTCCGGCGAGTCAACCCGTTGGAAACTTCATAACCGCCGGAAAATTCTTGCCAATTTTCTCTCTATTTATGTTCCCTTTATTTTGTTTTACTTTGTTATGTTAGATCCATTTGGTCTGTAAATGTTTAGTGGAACATGTTTTTGAACTAAAGAATTGGATCAAGAATTTAATTCATGTTGGGTTTGTGCATGGGTTTTGAGATTCAAACCCAACGTTTCTTCTTAGGTTTTAAGAACTAAAAATTAGTTGGGTTGACCTGTTCTTTTTAACAAAATAATCCGGTTATTTGCCTTGGACTGAAGAGTTTTGGTCCAAAATATGGCCCAAGGTTGTTTTTCAAATTAGAAACAAAATTTTACAATTCAATCCCTACTTTTTGAGTAATTTTTCTGTGACCCTAAAATTTTAAATTTCTTTCACTTAGGTCCTTCATTTAATTACATTTTGACCCCTGAACTTTATTTTTTCTTGATTTTAACCCTGATCTCTTTAAAAATTATAACTTGATCCAAAAAATTTTCAAATTTTTGTAATTAAGTCCTTGATGATTTTGATTTCTTAATTATAATTGTTTATCTTTTTTAATTGTTAATCATGCTTCATTTAAATGTATCTAATTAGTAAATTTTAGGAAATTTTTATTTAATCATATTTCTTTAAAATAATAAAGTGAATTTGCTACATGTTTATATTTTCTTTTAAATTGTTAATAAAATTGGTGTCTTGACCATTTTATTGGTTTTGAAGTATAAGTAGGGCAAATTCTACCTCATTTAACTATTACTTCAAGGGAAGTACCCTCTAATATCTTTAATTTTTTTAATGTGCCCCTATGTGTTTTTTTAATGTGTAATTGCATGTTTTAAGTACTTTTCTTTTATTTTATTCATTTGTTAGCTTTCATTTATTTTATTTAATTTTGATGATTATTTGGGAGGCATTTAAATGTCAAATTGTAATAGATAGGTTTTACCATTTTACCCAAGAAAATGTATTTAGATGTACTATGTAATAGATAGATTTTAATTTTGCTAAAAATATAATTAGTTAGATAAATGTAATAGATAGGTGTATTATTTTCAAAATTCCTCTTTTAGATTGTAGTTAGGACTTCCAAATGTAATAGTTAGGTTTTATTTACTTGCATGCTTGTATGTTTGTGTGCTTATGTATTTTTTCGCTTTTTTAGAATTTTGCATCTAAATATTATGTTTACATGTTATTTGCTCTATATGCTTTATGTGTTATTTGCTTTATTTGTGCTTTATATGTTTTATTTATTTATTTATAATGAGTGCACGACGTCACCACAATAACCCAACACTAGTTGTGATTTTTATTCTGATTTCTCACTAGTCCAAGACTAGTGAGAACTTGTAAAAATGGATTAATCCAATACTAGACCCTTTAGGTCTTTCGTGCACTAGATTCATACTATGCGTGATATTTATTGCATTTTATGCATTTTTCGATATTTTAGGTTATTTCTATTTGCATGATATATCCTTTATATTAATCCTCTTATCCCTACATGCGCAAATCATATCATTTAGACTTGTATTTCATTTAGGCAATTGGGAAATAGGTTAGTTCATTTGCATGCATAGATTACAAGAATTACCTTTCGAATATGAGAAATGAGCGCGTATGACTTCTTAACCTTAATACACTCTTACCCCTCTATATAAGAAGAAAACTTAAATCACGAATTTTATCTCTTCGTACCCATTATGTTGCACTTCCTTTCCTTTGATCACTTATATTTATATATATAATTTGATTCAATTTTCTTTCCTTTAAATTTCATCTTTGCATACTCGTGACCCCTTCAAAACATCATTTTGGCTTTCGCAATTAATGCAATTGATACCAATTAATTCTTGAATGGACATTTTGTCCCTTTCAATATCTTATTTAAATATAGGTTTGCATCTATATAGGAAACATCAAAATTTGATAAGTTTAACGGATAAATTAGGAAAATTTTAACTAAATCTTGCAACTAACTTAGATTAGATTGAAAAGGTGCATTGGGTTTGAATTAATCGAACATTTACCTTTCCTTTCTTCAATCGTGACTGCCAAACTCATTTTCTCTTGTTTTTAAAAACCTGAAGTTGTCAAAAAGGGTTTTTATTTTTATTTTATTTTGTTAAAAATATTTTTAGATGACTTGGTACACCTAAAGTCAATACCAAATAGCAACTCCTATTTTTCTAAAAAAAATCCTTTTAGACTATTATTTTAGACTCAAGCCATCGCATTTTCTAAATCCCATTTTAGGACATTTTTCTTTATTTTTCAAAAATAAAAAAAAACTCATTTTTAAAACTCCATTCTTTTATTTCAAAAATGGGGCGCAATAAAACAAATAATAAATGAAGAATTGCATAATATAGAACACATATTTTTCTCAACCTTAAATAGAATATTTAGGACAAAATACATTAACAATAATTATTATTAAATGTAAAATTACAATACAAGATTAGCAATTAGAAGTACAAGGTCTAGTAGACACCGGTAGTTTTAGTACAATTTTTGATAGTAAATTAGTACCTACTAAATTTCATAAGGCATTTCTCCCCTTAGAATATATTTGTGCAGAACAAATGGATGTTAAACACGTTAAATATGACACAATATTAGTTAATATAACTCAGGTAGCGCACAGATTTTTTCCTTTTCTTTTATTGTTATTCCTTTATCTTTTTAAATTTGTAATTTGTCATGACATTCTTATGCATCTTTTCATGGAAATTCTACAAGAAGTCTATTTTTTTATCTCAAGAAGTTGGAAAGGTTTGATATGTTTTTTTTTTTAATTTTATATGATGTGTTGTGGGTTGTTGCTTTCAAATTTTATTTATTTGCTTTGTATGATGAATTCTTGTGAACATATGGTAATCCTACAGCATCTAGATTCTTGTTTGTTTTTATTCTTGATTTTTCTTTCATTTTTTATTTTTCATTTTTAGAATATATATTAAGTCTTATAGTAGTGTTTCTTAAAATATTTGATAAATTTTGAGTATTTGTTGAATTCTATTCTTTTTTCAAGTATAAGTATAACAAAGAAAATGCAAATACCCCAACCTCCACCTCTTAGGATTCATTGGTATTATTGCGAATGTCAACATAGATTCCCTACCCTAAAAGGTTAATTGAAACACATTAGCTCTCGTCATATGTGATATCTGTTATAATAAATTTGAAAGCATGACAGATCTTGTTGAGCATCTTCGCTAGGTAGCAGAGAACTAAAGCAACTGCACTTTCCCTTTTACACTTTTTTTTTAAAAAAATTCATTTAGGTATGAAGTTAGTATTATTTATATAGTAATAAGAAAGATAGTAGGAAAATCCCCTTATAGGATATAGAGAGATAAATCTAAAAAGTATTAGAAACAAATTGTTTCATTATCTATTTATAGGTAGACTTGTATAGGAGTTACAAATAGGCAATAAAGAGTAATCATTATAAAATTTGGTTACATGCATAAAAATTAAGTTTAATTGTATTACTGTCAAATTCATATTTTCATAAAACCATTATAGCTATTATGATCATTTAACTATTATAGCCATTATAAATTTATGTAAAACAATTGTAATTGAAAACCTTATTACCTCATTTTTGTTATTTTTATTTTTTAAATAAAATACTCTATCAATACCCTGCTTATTTCAATAAAAAAAATAACATATAATCAATGCTTAATAATCAATAGCGCAAAGATTAAAAATTCGTTCATAATGAAGGTGGCCATGCTTTTATACTTCCATTTGGTGTTTTGCAATTTTGTACGAGAGCAAAAGTAGATTTTGCCTTTAAACAATGAATCTATAAGGCCATGTGAAATCGTTTCACACATATAAATCTTTAAGAGTTCTAAAACAAATTTCATAAGCCAGTATATCTCATCCTTGTGCTTTATCATGATTTTCACGAATGTTCTAGAGAATCAGCCCAAATTCTCATGCCCCACTTCTACACTCGTATAGATAAATCTATCAAGGCTAGGATAATCCGATAATTAAGACATCCTGTTAGGATCCAAACGCGGAACAAACAACTATTGAAGCATCAAGTGCACAACAATTTAATGAGGAATAAACCACAAGTATGAAAGATAAACGACACACAATATTTAACATGATTCGGCTCCATCATTGAGCCTACGTCCATGGAGAGAAACCCGTTCTTTATTATGAGAGGAAAATCCTATACAAGAATACAACTTGAACCCAAACCCAACCCTTGCATACCATCTATCATCTCCCAAGAACCCTCTCTCACCACCCATGTTTAAGGCTACATGTCGCCTCTTGTGTGCCCTTGGTGTGTCCCTGTGTATTATGTCAACCCACTTATTTATAGGGAACATTATTTGGCCAAAACCCAAATAATAATAGGAAACCAATTCTAATTCCGACACTTGTAGGAAATAGCTTCTAATTCTAAACTAAATAGAATATTCTTTGGCTATTAATTCAAGTAACTAAAATCAATTAGAAAACTAGTTACTTCTACACAAAACAAGAAATTAAGCCAATTTCCTAATAAATCTCCACTTTGGTGAAAATTTCTTTTAGCAACCATTTGCCTTCAACTACTAAATAATATGGTACCGAACTACACACCCGAATCAATACAGTCCTGACACCAAATTGATTCAATTGGCAAATGAACATATGTATTTACCCCGAATCCAACTTTCAATTGACTCGTGAGAAAGTGTCTCAATTCACCATCTTCCTTTGTAGGATTTCTTTTCACCACCACTTGTAATCCGGGATCCCTTTCTGTGAGTTCTAACCCTAACTATTGAGGCAACCAAGTGGTAAAATCACCATACTTCTTCTCATCCTCAGGACTGTCTCGCCATGTGTGGTTTCCAAGACTCCACTTAAAACGAAAAACTCATTACTGTCAGAGTTTTCGGGCGCATGGAAATTAGATCTCTTTATTTTTTTGGGATACGTACTACACCACCCAAAAAACATAACCAAAATCTAAAATTCACCGGGATGAAATATCAACCGTTGGAGGTGTGAAAAAGTCTCCACCGATTCACGTTCAAAATCAATATTAGACTCTATTTTTTCCTTGACCCTTGAATCACATGCTTAGATTCACCGTCAAGTATTTTCATACTTTTCAACTTCTCATCCTTCACCATCAATGTTTTTTGCCAAGCCATTGAAACAAGAATACCACTTATTAAATTGTTCAATTAGTAACAACTACCAATCCACTTGATCTCAATAGTTAACTAGGATCCAACCACAAACTTTGCTCTATTGTCTAGTCTCGCAACCTGAAACTCTGATACCACTTGTTAGGATCCAAACGCGGAATAAACAACTATTGAGACATCAAGTGCACAACAATTTAATGAGGGGCAAACCACAAGCATGAACGATAAATAACACACAATATTTAACGTGGTTCGGCTCCACCATTGAGCCTACGTCCAGGGAGAGAAATACATTCTTTATTATAATAAGAAAATCCTATATAAGAATATAACTTGAATCCAAATCCAACCCTTGCATACCATCTCTCATCTCCCAAGAACCCTCTCTCACCACCAACGTATAAGGCTACATGTCGCCTCTTGTATGCCCTTAGTGTGTCCCTGTGTAGTATGTCAACCCACTTATTTATAGGGAACATTATTTGGTCAAAACCCAAATAACAATAGGAAACCAATTCTAATTCCTACGCTTGTAGAAAATAACTTCTAATTCTAAACTAAATAGAATATTCTTTGGCTACTAATTCAAGTAACTAAAACCAATTAGAAAACTAATTACTTCCATACAAAACAAGAAATCTATCTAAAAAAAATTAAATCAATTTCCTAACACATTCCACCTATAAGGGTTATAGAATTTATTTTAGAGATTTAAATATAGTTTAATCTCACTTAACGTCATAAGAAATCATGCACTTACACCATAGGAATAGACAATTAGGAAGAAAATTAGATGTAATACATAATAGAGACAATTCGATTAAGAGCTTTCTTCCCTCGAACTTTTCTTTCCTAAGCGTACAGAACATCTTCTTCTTTGGGAAGGAGGCCAATTGGTCTCTTTTGGTCTCCCTCCCTTCCATACCTTTTCTTATTTTGTTTTTTGTGTTTACAATAAAGTCTCTCCTTGGGTTTCCTAATGAGAATTCTTTCTCCTTTAAGGATTTCTAGTGAGAGTTTTCTCTTATCCAAGGATTTTCTAGTGAGAGTTTCTTCTCTCTTATGATTTTTAATGAGAGTTTCCTCATCTCTTAGGAATTTCTAATGAGATTTTTGTAATTAGCCTATTTCTTGTATTAGGCCTAAATCTTTTCAGATTTGGTTGTCGAATCTGAAATATTCTATATCTACCTTGTTAGAGATCACCTTCACATCTGGGTTTAAATTAGTTCATTAGTAGATATAGAAGAAAGCAAACAGTATGGTTAGAAACACCCACAAAAGATTTTGGGGCTATAAAAATTTATCTTTAATTTTTTTGGAGATTCAATGTAATATTATATTGCTTTTCTAGATTTGTAGTACTATGCATTTATTTTTGGGATCTATTTATATCTATGTATAGTTCATATAATTTTGTCATTAGTGCAGCTTTAGTAAAATGATAATTTTTTCATCATAAAAAAGGTATAATACATAATAAGTATATAATAATCACCCAAATCACTCTATAATTCGTTTGTCTCTAACTTTGGCTCTTGGGATCTCTAGTTCCTAGATGGTTATATCCTCATAGGTAATTTTTAACATATTTGGACATATATCTTATCCCCCTCAATGTATATTATATTTTTAATTCAAATTTGGATTCAAATTTTTGTCATGCATATATAATAGCAAAGATATCATATTATTGACATTCAAGTCAAATTACTTCGAATAACGGCCCAGTATATAAATTATGTAAATTCAATATTCGACAAGAAAATTTCTCATTCATTTCCAATTATAGTAAGTATATATCCATATTTTTTAACATCTCTACTCTAGCAATCAGTTATCTTATTATTAGAAATTATCAATATAGATGACTAATATTATACTATTCGAACTACTACTTTTTATGGTTATATATCTATTATAGTAGCCATATTTTATAATATATATTCACATATACATGCATACATACATACATATATATATCCATTTTTTTTTTCAATATCTCTACTCTAGTGGCGAATAGTCTCATTACTAGAAGTCATCAATATGATTTTATACTATTGGAACTACCACATCTTAATTTCAAACCAACAACCAATAGTCTAATAACTTACTAGAAGCAATTATCACAATTCTCAATGAATCTTCTTCTGCAAGAATACCTCATAACTAATTCAATTGTCTTTCCATTACGTGTCGCTTTTTTAGTGAGTATTAATCTGCACAACTGAAACAAAAATTAAGAAATTTTAATATAATATTCAATATATTGTTTAAACAATATTGTAATTTCAATATAGCATATTACTGATGCTCTATCCATAATGACTAGGAAATGTTAGACTCGCCCTCATCTGTGGAAGAATACAACTTCTAAATGACAGAAGTGTTATTAATATAGTGAAACAACAATTAGCATGGTACTATCACTCCATAGTATCTCCAAGATTATAGTTAATTGTTTTATCAACACATGTCAACAATGAATAAAAAAAAAGGAATAATTAATGCATTTTGATTTATAGATTACATTATAAAGTAGAAATATTAATTTGAAACAATTGTTAGTGATGGTCATTATTGAATAACGAGTTTGACATGCCAACCTATATCCTCTATTGATTCCTTCCTATTTCTTACTTACACTTTCGTTCTATTACTGAATACTTTTAAAAGTTATCCAATAACAATTGCATTCTAACAAGAAATAAATAAATTCAAGTGCATTATCTATAAGGAATATTTTGCCATGATATTTTTAAGGATAATTTTTATTTGTTAATTCTTTTCCTTTTCAGATTAAGATTGAAGATAATTTTTCACTTGGTCATTTACAATTATTCACTAATTTTGATTTCCCAATTTCTTCTTATATAGCAAGAAATCAATGAAAAGTAAAGGAAATAATTCTCAATTGTTAAATGACAAGACAATTTAGAAGTGTCAATTTATACATGAGTTACTATTATTATTAAGGGTTAAAGTAATTTGAAGAGACATTTCAAACTTGTATGGTTTTTTTTTTTTAGCAAAACCCACTTACCGGGTAGGGATGCCAACCCCTGCTTTTATTAATAACCAACAGCATTACAATTAGTTTGAGGACAAAAACCACTATCCCCCCAGCACTGTGAGCGTACCTTTGTCAATCTGTAGTCGTACATAACAAAACTCTCGACAATCAAGGTTCAGGGCCGCCCGGATCTTCCCTGGAAGCTAATCTTGCGAGGTACAAAATAACTCTGATGGCAGTCTCAGCTTAGGTAGCATATTAGCAAAGGAATTAGCCTCCCTAAAAATATGTTTAATTGAAGCCGAAAAGAAGAGAAGCAATGCTCGTATGCTTCTGATCGTGTTACAGAGCGGCCATTTGGCTATCGCTGTGAGAACTCAAAAATTTTCACATTTTCTCAGCATTATTTTATTTCTTTGCCTACATTTTATACTTTCCTTGGAAATTTTAAAATTTCTATGCATTTTTACAAGCAAGTACAGTTTTAAAATCATTTTCCTACTATGAGTTAGTGTACGTTAATTTGAAGTGCGTTATAGACGTGGGATCCGCTAGTGCGATATAATTTTGGTGATTAAGTGATTTTTGTACTAAGTGTTATTATTATACAAGGTACTAGAGGATAATTAGAGGTTTGTTATATGATGTAACAATTGGAAGCCAAAGGATTAGAGAAAAAACTAGAAGAGCCAAGTGTTGCAAACCCATTGGAGGTTGGACTTTGACCTAACTTTCACCTTTACTAAAAACCAATTTTTGACCCAATTTTCTTCCATTTTTCTTAGTCTTGGCTGACCTATTTGAGGAGCAAAACAAGAAAGGAAAGTTATTCATTTTCTAGCCTCAATTCTTGCTCAAATCTTGAGTTTCAACCACCCAAATCACAAACTACACCATACAAGTGCTCAACTAGGAAGTTTAAAGGTTTTGGTGGAGTTGTTTTGGAGGAGGAAATTCTAAACTACCATTTTTCTTGAGTTTCCAAGGTATTTTGCCAAGAACTTCCTCTTTACTTCAATTAATTGCTAATTAGTGGTTTAAACTTGTAGTTTTGGGTAGGTTATGAGCATATTTCTTAGTTGGAAGTAGTATTACAGAAATTTCAGTTTTAGGGTTTTTCACCTCCCCTGTTCTGACTGGTTTTGTTTGACTAGGTTAGAGGCCGAATTAGACTTAGTACAAAACATGAAAGTTGTAGAGAATGATGTTTTATAGTTGTCTACAAAATTTCAACTCAATCAGAGTAACGTAACCTGTAAAAAGACTGAAATACCCTGACTGCCCTAGGTGAATCCAGTGATCCATTTTGGATATTTCACCAATCTGGTCGTGTCTTTTCACCACGATATGTACTGAACTAATATTTAGCCAAAACATGAAAGTTGTAGTACTATATCTTAGCTTTCCAACGCCCCTGAGAACGCCTCAATCGGACTTCGGTAGCCTGAGTTATGGCCATTGAAACGTAGTACAGTTAACTGGCCTGTCGGTAGGAATTTGGTACTGTAATTTGGGAATATGACTTGGATACACTAGAAACTGGACTAAGTGGTCTTCATCAAAATTGTATCCCTCTGTCTTAGCTTTGAAACGGTATAAATTGCATCCCAATCTGATAAGTGTAGCCTCGGTTGTGTCCATTACGCAAAATAACGTCAAATCTGTCTCTGTTTCTTGACTCAACCTTCATTTCCGCACATGTTCCTAGCTTGATTTTGTACCTGTATGACTTGGAGCCTATGGAATGGCTATTGAAATGAGATGAATTTGTGTGTGACTTTGGAATTGATTGAGGAAAAGAATGAATCCATAAATGGTTGGAAAATAGGTAAATACAAAGGGCGTGCTGCCCAAATTTACGCTCGAAAACTAGGTCGATATACTTGCGACTTGAGTAAGGTTTGAGAGCGAATACCATGTGAACCATCTAGAGTATTTACGTCTTCTTTTATCGAGGTATATAAGTTAGAATTCGGCCGAAACTTGTACCCTTAGAAAAATGAAATTTTCGACTAATAGAAATACGTTTTCTTTGTCACTTCGACCTAAATGGAGATTTTAAAGTTTTACGAGTGAGCATAAGTTTTACAAATATTTTACTTATGTCCTTTGGTTTAAATGTACTCTTTTCACTACCAAAATCATATTTGTACTTTGTACTAGTACGTATTCGAATTTTCTTTGAATCACTTAAATCTTTGGTGGTTGAAACATAATATGTTCTTTTGATTATATTAGGGTTCCTTGGTGATTGAGGGTGTTATCCGAAAGGACATTTTAGACGTTATTTTACGTAAATAGGTGAGTGTTCCTTGTTTGTTATATTTTCATTGACTATGTGGCTTGTTCTTGATTATATGACTTGTTATGAACGAATGATAACATGTTAAATATTTTCAATGATTGCTTAAAATGAGTTTTCTAGGCGAGTGTGTACTTTATCGCACTCGATCTAAATAAATGTGAAAGTTTCAATGATTAAATAATTAAATGCTAGTTGCGTATGAATGTAAGCCGTTTGGTTGAACTGGGCCCTTGCCCTTCGTTGCCGGTCGACTCGAGCCAGAAGCGGACTCGGTCGGGCGATTTGGTGACCCTGGGTGAACGTTTGGTATACTCAAATATTACCTTGTAGTCTGGTGGAGCCTGGCCAACGTCCAGGAGGGAGTGAATTGAAATGAATGAACGAATATCAATGTAAATGAAGCGTTTTACTTATCAAAATGCATTTTCAAACGAATGAAGGAATAAGGACATGAAAGGAGAATGAATGAATGAGTGAATGGCTCCATGTGAGCACGTATTCTTTTAATGAATGTTATTATTGCTTTATATTGTCATGTTTCTGGAATTACTTGCTATCTATGGTTAATGCATTGAACTCATTGTTTGTTTATGTGCCTGGAACCTCACTGGGCTTTTAGCTCATTCCGTTAGTTTTATTTTCCTTACAGGGGATGCGAGTAAGGGCGAGAGACTTGTATAGAATAGCATAGCCTAGTCCTTTTGAAGTTATCTTTTGCAATTGTACTCGCTCTAGTGCTTGGTTAGGGTTGGAAGTATTGGGAACCTAAAGCTTTTGTACATTTAAGATTGTATTACTTTTGAAATAGAAATGAATGTAAGTAAGCGTTTCAAGTTTGGAAATTGGTTTTGTTTTACTTTTTCTCAAGGTTTTGTCTTATTTTATCTGAATAGAGTGATCGAGTCCTGGCGAGAGTTGGGCAGGCGGTCCGCCGAACCCTTTGCTTCACCTTAGGGGAAGGTGGGGCTGTCACAGGTGGTATCAAAACCTGTTTCGCGTGGTCTCTGCGCGGAGTGAGTTTGGACTAAGTGGTGAATAAGTATGAAGGATTAAGTGCTCGTTGAGCTTAAGCTATGGAGTCATGAATTGTTATAGGTCTTAAATCTTTCTCCCGGTATTTGAGGACAATTGATAGGTACGTCAGGTAGGAATCTCGATTGTAGATAGTTTACTCTTGGGACTGGCCAACTCGAAATGTGAATTGTCTTATTTCGGATTCTCGTGCCCGAGTACTCTAGAGTTGAGGCGATGCTAAGTATGTGAGATTTGCATTTTGGGAACATAAACAAACTTTGTTTGGCTAGAATGAGTACAAGAGGTCAATGGACGTTTAGTTTGGATAGAAAGTGACATGAGAGACCGGACGAGATTATTTAACTGAAACTAGGACGACATCGTCTTTTCTTTTGATTCGCCCTTATATTGTTACTACATGACGTTAGTTTGTGTATTTGTGTATATGATTACCTGTCTAACTTGATATGTATGTGTGTATTTGATCATCTATCTCCTTGATATATGGTGTGTTATGTATGTATATGTCTATTGGTGTAGTGGTGTGCTAGAATTTAGTTACTTTAGTTAACTTACTGCGTTTATTCATTAAATTACCTTTGGAAAAGAGAGAAAGAGAGAGAGAAAGAAGGGTATCGAGGGAAGACGTAGTCACAGACGTGGTCGTGACCGTGGGACTAAGCGAGCCCAAGAGCCAAGAAAAAAAAGGGAAACAACAGTTGAACAAGAACAAGGACCGAGAGTTGAAACCGGGGACCAAGGTCCGAGAGGTTTCAGAAGTTTGCTCCCCCGAAATTCCTTGGAGGGCCTGATCCGGACATAGTTGAATAGTGGCTGGAGGCCATGATCAACATCTTTGCAGTTTTGATTTAAACCGAACAAAGACAAGTGAACTTTGCTGTATTTCAATTTGAAGGACCGGCCCGACCGTGGTGGAACATGATTAAGGCAAAATGGGAAAGAGAACAAACCGTATGGACATGGGTTAACTTCTTAAGGGAATTTAACGAAAAGTATCTCCCACCTTTAGTCCAAGAAAGGAGGGAGGATGAGTTTATTGGATTACGCCAGGGAACCCAAAAGTGTGGCCGAATATGAAACGAAATTTACCAAATTGTCTAAATTTGCTTCCGAATTAGTGGCCACGGAATAGAGAAGGGTGAGACGGTTTATACAGGAATTGAATTTAGAAATTCAAGAAACTCTAGCGGCGGTTTAGGTTAATACTTTTACGGAAACTCTTGAGAAAGCCCAAAGAATTGAGACTGCGAAAGCACAGATAAAAGCCTCCCAAATTCGAAAAAAGGGTGCACCTGGTAGTGTGACTGAGGAACCAAATGAATCGATAGCACCTTCCAAAGTGCAGAAAGTGAACCCTTTACCCCACCCACCATGGACATTAGGGGCGTTAGATGAACGATCTACAAAAGAAAATCAAGTAGGCCATGGGGAGATTGCTCAAAAAAGCCAACAAGTGGCTCCTTCCTTGACTTGTGGCTACTGTGGAAAGGCCAATCACACTGAGAATGATTGTTGGAGGAAAGGACGGAAGTGTTTGATTTGGGGAAGTGGTGACCACCAGATTAGCAACTGTTTGACGAAACAGTCACGTGAAAGTAGTACTCAGCAACTGGAGGGTATTAAATCAAAACAAACGAATAAAAGAGGAAACCGAACAAGTGTACCGGCAAAACTATATGCTTTAGGTAACCAACAAGTTCCGGAGTCGTCTGAGACAAATGAAGGTAAAAATTTCGAGGACGAAATTTCTTAAGGGGGAGAGAGTGTGAGAACCCAAAAATTTTCACATTTTCTCAGCATTATTTTATTTCTTTGCCTACATTTTATACTTTCCTTGGAAATATTAAAATTTCTATGCATTTTTACAAGCAAGTACAGTTTTAAAATCATTTTCCTAGCATGAATTAGTGTACATTAATTTGAAGTGCGTTATAGACGTGGGACCCGCTAGTGCGATATAATTTTGGTGACCAAATGATTTTTGTGCTAAGTGTTATTATTATACAAGGTACTAGAGGATAATTAGAGGTTTATTATATGATGTAACCATTGGAAACCAAAGGATTAGAGAAAACACTAGAAGGGCCAAGTGTTGCAAACCCATTGGAGGTTGGATTTTGACCAAACTTTCACCTTTACTAAAAACTAATTTTTGACCCAATTTTCTTCCATTTTTCTTAGTCTTGGCCAACCCATTTGAGGAGTAAAACAAGAAAGGAAAGTTTTTCATTTTCTAGCCTCAATTATTGCTCAAATCTTGAGTTTCAACCACCCAAATCACAAACTACACCATACAAGTGCTCAACTAGGAAGTTTAAAGGTTTTGGTGGAGTTGTTTTGGAGGAGGAAAGTCTAAGCTACCATTTTTCTTGAATTTCCAAGATATTTTATCAAGAACATCCTCTTTACTTCAATTAATTGCTAATTAGTGGTTTAAAGTTGTAGTTTTGGGTAGGTTATGAGCATATTTCATAGTTGGAAGTAGTATTTTAGAAATTTCAGTTTTAGGGTTTTTCACCTCCCCTGTTCTGACTGATTTTGTTTGACTAGGTTAGAGGCCGAATTAGGTTTAGTACAAAACATGAAAGTTGTAGAGAATGATGTTTTATAATTGCTTACAAAATTTCAACTCAATCGGAGTAACGTAACCTATGAAAAGACAGAAATACCCTGACTACCCTAGGTGAATCCAGTAATCCGTTTTGGATATTTCATCTTCTGAGAACGCCTCAATCGGACTTCGGTAGCCTGAGTTATGGCCATTGAAACGTAGTACGGTTAACTGGCCTGTCGGTAGGAATCTGGTAATGTAATTTGGGAATATGACTTGGATACACTAGAAACTGGACTAAATGGTTTTCATCAAAATTGTAGCCCTTTGTCTTAGCTTCGAAACGGTATAAATTGCACCCCAATCCGATAAGTGTAGCTTCAGTTGTGTCCGTTACGCAAAATAACATGAAATCTGTCTTTTGTTTCTTGACTCAACCTTCATTTCCACACATGTTCCTAGCTTGATTTTGTACTTGTATGACTTGGAGCCTATGGAATGGCTATTGAAATGAGATGATTTTGTGTGTGACTTTGGGATTGATTGAGGAAAAGAATGAAGTCATAAATGGCTGGAAAATAGGTAAATACAAAGGGCGTGCTGCCCAAATTTATGCTCGAGAATTAGGTCGATATACTTGCGACTTGAGTAAGGTTTGCGAGCGAATACCATGTGAATCATCTTGGGTATTTACGTCTTCTTTTATCGAGATATGTAAGTTAGAATTCGGCCGAAACTTGTACCCTTAGAAAAATGAAATTTTCGACTAATAGAAATACGTTTTCTTTTTCACTTCGACCCAAATGGAGATTTTAAAGTTTTACGAGTGAGCATAAGTTTTACAAATATTTTACTTATGTCCTTTGGTTTAAATGTACTCTTTTCACTACCAAAATCATATTTATACTTTGTACTAGTACGTATTCGAATTTTCTTTGAATCACTTAAATCTTTGGTGGTTGAAGCATAATATGTTCTTTTGATTATATTAGAGTTCCTTGGTGATTGAGGGTGTTATCCGAAAGGACATTTTGGACATTATTTTACGTAAATAGGTGAGTGTTCCTTGTTTGTTATATTTTCATTGACTATGTGGCTTGTTCTTGATTATATGACTTGTTATGAACGAATGATAACATGTTAAATATTTTCAATGATTGCTTAAAATGAGTTTTCTAGGCGAGTGTGTACTTTATCGCACTCGATCTAAATAAATGTGAAAGTTTCAATGATTAAATAATTAAATGCTAGTTACGTATGAATGTAAGCCGTTTGGTTGAACTGGGCCCTTGCCCTTCGTTGCCGATCGACTCGAGCTAGAAGCGGACTCGGTCGGGCGATTTGGTGACCCTGGGTGAACGTTTGGTATACTCAAATATTACCTTGTAGTCTGGTGGAGCCTGGCCAACGTCCAGGAGGGAGTGAATTGAAATGAATGAACGAATATCAATGTAAATGAAGCGTTTTACTTATCAAAATGCATTTTCAAACGAATGAAGGAATAAGGACATGAAAGGAGAATGAATGAATGAGTGAATGGCTCCATGTGAGCACGTATTCTTTTAATGAATGTTATTATTGTTTTATATTGTCATGTTTCTGGAATTACTTGCTATCTATGGTTAATGCATTGAACTCATTGTTTGTTTATGTGCCTGGAACCTCACTGGGCTTTTAGCTCATTCCGTTAGTTTTATTTTCCTTACAGGGGATGCGAGTAAGGGCGAGAGACTTGTATAGAATAGCATAGCCTAGTCCTTTTGAAGTTATCTTTTGCAATTGTACTCGCTCTAGTGCTTGGTTAGGGTTGGAAGTATTGGGAACCTAAAGCTTTTGTACATTTAAGATTGTATTACTTTTGAAATAGAAATGAATGTAAGTAAGCGTTTCAAGTTTGGAAATTGGTTTTGTTTTACTTTTTCTCAAGGTTTTGTCTTATTTTATCTGAATAGAGTGATCGAGTCCTGGCGAGAGTTGGGCAGGCGGTCCGCCGAACCCTTTGCTTCACCTTAGGGGAAGGTGGGGCTGTCACAGGTGGTATCAAAACCTGTTTCGCGTGGTCTCTGCGCGGAGTGAGTTTGGACTAAGTGGTGAATAAGTATGAAGGATTAAGTGCTCGTTGAGCTTAAGCTATGGAGTCATGAATTGTTATAGGTCTTAAATCTTTCTCCCGGTATTTGAGGACAATTGATAGGTACGTCAGGTAGGAATCTCGATTGTAGATAGTTTACTCTTGGGACTGGCCAACTCGAAATGTGAATTGTCTTATTTCGGATTCTCGTGCCCGAGTACTCTAGAGTTGAGGCGATGCTAAGTATGTGAGATTTGCATTTTGGGAACATAAACAAACTTTGTTTGGCTAGAATGAGTACAAGAGGTCAATGGACGTTTAGTTTGGATAGAAAGTGACATGAGAGACCGGACGAGATTATTTAACTGAAACTAGGACGACATCGTCTTTTCTTTTGATTCGCCCTTATATTGTTACTACATGACGTTAGTTTGTGTATTTGTGTATATGATTACCTGTCTAACTTGATATGTATGTGTGTATTTGATCATCTATCTCCTTGATATATGGTGTGTTATGTATGTATATGTCTATTGGTGTAGTGGTGTGCTAGAATTTAGTTACTTTAGTTAACTTACTGCGTTTATTCATTAAATTACCTTTGGAAAAGAGAGAAAGAGAGAGAGAAAGAAGGGTATCGAGGGAAGACGTAGTCACAGACGTGGTCGTGACCGTGGGACTAAGCGAGCCCAAGAGCCAAGAAAAAAAAGGGAAACAACAGTTGAACAAGAACAAGGACCGAGAGTTGAAACCGGGGACCAAATGGCGACGGCAATTCAACAAATGACAAATATTTTAGCAAGGTTGGTGGACCAACAAGGTCAAATACCTGTGAATCAACCCTAGAACCCTGAAATAGGAGAAGATCGGGCTCTTGAGAGGTTTCAGAAGTTTGCTCCCCCGAAATTCCTTGGAGGGCCTAATCCGGACATAGCTGAATAGTGGCTGGAGGCCATGATCAACATCTTTGCAGTTTTGAATTAAACCGAACAAAGACAAGTGAACTTTGCTGTATTTCAATTTGAAGGACCGGCCCGACCGTGGTGGAACATGATTAAGGCAAAATGGGAAAGAGAACAAACCGTATGGACATGGGTTAACTTCTTAAGGAAATTTAACGAAAAGTATCTCCCACCTTTAGTCCAAGAAAGGAGGGAGGATGAGTTTATTGGATTACGCCAGGGAACCCAAAAGTGTGGCCGAGTATGAAACGAAATTTACCAAATTGTCTAAATTTGCTTCCGAATTAGTGGCCACGGAATAGAGAAGGGTGAGACGGTTTATATAGGAATTGAATTTAGAAATTCAAGAAATTCTAGCTGCGGTTTAGGTTAATACTTTTACGGAAACCCTTGAGAAAGCCCAAAGAGTTGAGACTGCGAAAGCACAGATAAAAGCCTCCCAAATTCGAAAAAAGGGTGCACCTGGTAGTGTGACTGAGGAACCAAATGAATCGATAGCACCTTCCGAAGTGCAGATTTAGATGAACGATCTACAAAAGAAAATCAAGTAGGCCATGGGGAGATTGCTCAAAAAAGCCAGAAGTGGCTCCTTCCTTGACTTGTGGCTACTGTGGAAATGCCAATCACACTGAGAGTGATTGTTGGAGGAAAGGACGGAAGTATTTGATTTGGGGAAGTGGTAACCACCAGGTTAGCAACTGTTTGACGAAACAGTCACGTGAAAGTAGTACTCAGCAACTGGAGAGTACTAAATCAAAACAAACGAATAAAAGAGGAAACCGAACAAGTGTACCGGCAAAAGTATATGCTTTAGGTAACCAACAAGTTCCGGAGTCGTCTGAGGCAAATGAAGGTAAAAATTTCGAGGACGAAATTTCTTAAGAGGGAGAGAGTGTGTGAGAACCCAAAAATTTTCACATTTTCTCAGCATTATTTTATTTCTTTGCCTACATTTTATACTTTCCTTGGAAATATTAAAATTTCTATACATTTTTACAAGCAAGTACAGTTTTAAAATCATTTTCCTACTATGAGTTAGTGTACGTTAATTTGAAGTGCGTTGTAGACGTGGGATCCGCTAGTGCGATATAATTTTGGTGATTAAGTGATTTTTGTACTAAGTGTTATTATTATACAAGGTGTTAGAGGATAATTAGAGGTTTGTTATATGATGTAACAATTGGAAGCCAAAGGATTAGAGAAAAAACTAGAAGAGCCAAGTGTTGCAAACCCATTGGAGGTTGGACTTTGACCTAACTTTCACTTTTACTAAAAACCAATTTTTGACCCAATTTTCTTCCATTTTTCTTAGTCTTGGCCGACCTATTTGAGGAGCAAACCAAGAAAGGAAAGTTATTCATTTTCTAGCCTCAATTCTTGCTCAAATCTTGAGTTTCAACCACCCAAATCACAAACTACACCATACAAGTGCTCAACTAGGAAGTTTAAAGGTTTTGGTGGAGTTGTTTTGGAGGAGGAAAGTCTAAACTACCATTTTTCTTGAATTTCCAAGGTATTTTACCAAGAACATTCTCTTTACTTCAATTAATTGCTAATTAGTGGTTTAAAGTTGTAGTTTTGGATAGGTTATGAGCATATTTCATAGTTGGAAGTAGTATTATAGAAATTTCAGTTTTAGGGTTTTTCACCTCTCCTGTTCTGACCGATTTTGTTTGACTAGGTTAGAGGCCGAATTAGATTTAGTACAAAACATGAAAGTTGTATAGAATGATGTTTTATAGTTGTTTACAAAATTTCAGCTCAATCGGAGCAACGTAGCCTATGAAAAGATCGAAATACCCTGACTGCCCTAGGTGAATCCAGTAATCCGTTTTGGATATTTCACCTTCTGAGAACGCCTCAATCGGATTTCGGTAGCCTGAGTTATGGCCATTGAAATGTAGTACGGTTAACTGGCCTGTCAGTAGGAATCTGATACTGTAATTTGGGAATATGACTTGGATACACTAGAAATTGGACTAAATGGTTTTCATCAAAATTGTAGCCCTTTGTCTTAGCTTCAAAACGGTATAAATTGCACCCCAATTCGATAAGTGTAGTTTCGGTTGTGTCCGTTACGCAAAATAACGTCAAATCTGTCTTTTGTTTCTTGACTCAACCTTCATTTCCACACATGTTCCTAACTTGATTTTGTACTTGTATGACTTGGAGCCTATGGAATGGCTATTGAAATGAGATGATTTTGTGTGTGACTTTGGAATTGATTGAGGAAAAGAATGAAGTCATAAATGGCTGAAAAATAGGTAAATACAAAGGGCGTGCTGCCCAAATTTATACTCGAGAACTAGGTCGATATACTTGCGACTTGAGTAAGGTTTGCGAGCGAATACCATGTGAATCATCTAGGGTATTTACGTCTTCTTTTATCGAGATATGTAAGTTACAATTCGGCCAAAACTTGTACCCTTAGAAAAATGAAATTTTCGACTAATAGAAATACGTTTTCTTTGTCACTTCGACCCAAATGTAGATTTTAAAATTTTACGAGTGAGCATAAGTTTTACAAATATTTTACTTATGTCCTTTGGTTTAAATGTACTCTTTTCACTACCAAAATCATATTTATACTTTGTACTAGTACGTATTCGAATTTTCTTTGAATCACTTAAATCTTTGGTGGTTGAAGCATAATATGTTCTTTTGATTATATTAGGGTTCCTTGGTGATTGAGGGTGTTATCCGGAAGGATATTTTGGACGTTATTTTACGTAAATAGATGAGTGTTCCTTGTTTGTTATATTTTCATTGACTATGTGGCTTGTTCTTGATTATATGACTTGTTATGAACGAATGATAACATGTTAAATGTTTTCAATGATTGCTTAAAATAAGTTTTCTAGGCGAGTGTGTACTTTATCGCACTCGATCTAAATGAATGTGAAATTTTCAATGATTAAATAATTAAATGCTAGTTGCGTATGAATGTAAACCGTTTGGTTGAATTGGGCCCTTGCCCTTCGTTGCCGGTCGACTCGAGCCAGAAGCGGACTCGGTCGGGCGATTCGGTAACCCTGGGTGAACGTTTGGTATACTCAAATATTACCTTGTAGTCTGGTGGAGCCTGGCCAACGTCCAGGAGGGGGTGAATTGAAATGAATGAACGAATATCAATGTAAATGAAGCGTTTTACTTATCAAAATGCATTTTCAAACGAATGAAGGAATAAGGACATGAAAGGAGAATGAATGAATGAGTGAATGGCTCCATGTGAGCACGTATCATTTTAATGAATGTTATTATTGTTTTATATTGTCATGTTTCTGGAATTACTTGCTATCTGTGGTTAATGCATTGAACTCATTGTTTGTTTATGTGCCTGGAATCTCACTGGGCTTTTAACTCATTCCGTTAGTTTTGTTTTGCTTACAGGGGATGCGAGTAAGGGCGAGAGACTTGTATAGAATAGCATAGCCTAGTCCTTTTGAAGTTATCTTTTGCAATTGTACTCGCTTTAATGCTTGGTTAGGGTTGGAAGTATTGGGAACCTAAAACTTTTGTACATTTGGGATTGTATTACTTTTGAAATAGAAATGAATGTAAGTAAGCGTTTCAAGTTTGAAAATTGGTTTTGTTTTACTTTTCCTCATGGTTTTGTCTTATTTTATCTGAATAGAGTGATTGAATCCTGGCAAGAGTTGGCAGGCGGTCCGCCGAACCCTTTGGTTCGCCTTAGGGGAAGGTGGAGCTGTCACAATCGCTCCTGAAGTGAGCAATCGAACTAGACTTTCCGAATCCACCTATACCATCAGTCGCCCTCTAAGCTCTTCCGAACACTGCTGGAGTCCATATAACAGTGAGGAACTTTCTGCCGATAGTACATCCAACTCCTCAAACTCCTAGTAGAAAGTGAAGATTAACCTGTCATTCGAATCCCGCAACAAACCTCCCCCATAAGCGCGGCCGTGATTGACACTTGCATTCGTATTTAGCGTGAGCCACTGCGCCGGAGGTCTCTTCCAGGAGACCGCCATCGCTCTACACCTCAGCTTCATAGCTACCATCCACCGGGACCATGGGTCCTCTAGGTCGCCCCTAAAGCTGTCCCTCGACAACGTCCTAACCCTCTCCAATTGCTCGACAAACTGTTCATTCATGAAAACAACATCTCATGCCTGAACAAAAATTCCTTCAAACCGTACTTTATTTCTCTTCTTCCATAAGAACTATAACACGAGTAATGGAATAATTGTGCGTATGTGACCCAACGTTACCAAAGAAGTCGAATAAAACCACGAAAGAGTGTAGCTGAGACAGAGGGGGAAGGACCGTCCAGAATCCCGAATCGTCTCTGAAAATGATCCCATACATCTTTCGCCACCGGACCAGATACAAAAACATATAGTAAGAACTCTTCCACAGCTAAACAGCAAGAACAACGAGAGCCCGGAGAGAAGTCTCGCCTCTTCAGGACCATCTCTAAAGGCACCCATCCCCAAATTAGCTTCCATACGAAAAAAAAAATCTTGAGGGGTACCCTACTACTCCAAACAAATTTATCCACACGTGAGACGTTACGCTTCTGTCTAATAGTATCCCACGCAGCCTTGATTGTAAAATTACATGTGGCATCACCTACCCATACCATGCAATCCTCCTGGTCTAGATATAATTGGACTTCTTAAATTTTGCGCACCAAACTCTCGGGCACCCAATCCCTCAACTTTCCAATCGCCATTGTCAAAAAATTCCGCTAGCAACATATGCGGAGGATTTAATAAAGGAACCATCTCGGCAAGTGGTAGGTCAGAAAGCCACCGGTCATACCAGAAGTCGATAAATCCCTTACCCAGACACCAACGAATGTGGCTTTCTGCTACCTTCCTGATCTTTTCCAAATGTTTCCACAACGCTGAAGGTCGACATATCTGAACCCTAGCGGGATGCGTCCCCTTAATGTACTTAACTTGTATGAAGTCTGCCCAAATCGAATCATTTTTCCTCAAGCGCCACCATAGGTTGCAGTCAAAAGCCTGGCTCATATTTGCAAATGATCGAAACACTAATCCTCCCTCCTCCTGGAGGAAGTACAAATTCTCCCAAGCCATCCAATGAATACTCCGTGACTCGGATGATTTATCCCATAGGAATGAGCTACAAATCCTTGCCAACCTTAGAAGAACCACTTTTGGGGGATGCAGCGCTTGTAGTAGATACATTGGGATTGATGTGAAAACGTGTTGAATCAGTACCAACTTTCTTTCATACGATAACAATCTCGCACTCCAATAGAACACCCACTCTCTCATCCGGGAAACGATGTTGTCAAATAACAAACAGGTGTTTCTTCCCTTAGAAATAGGCACCCCAAGATCGGTGAACGGCAAACCTTGATGCGAGAAGTGCAATTTAGAACTTACCCATGCACATTGATCTTCTGACGCTTGAGAAGAAATAATGAAAGAGCTTTTCATAGAATTAATCTTTTGACCCGAGTAGGATTGATAACTATCAAGAAGATTCTTCAGAGCCTCCAGGCAATCCTTCGAACACCGTGTAAAGATCAACATGTTATCCGCGAAAACGAGGTAGGGAATTTTAGACCCTGCTGACACACAAAAGTGACTCTCCTCCTGAGAAAAGAGGTGCCGCAACCCCCAATCTAAGAATTCAGCTACTAATAGGAATAGTACCGGAGACAGCGGGTCACCTTGTTTAACACCCTTTGTAGACCTAAATAATCCCACCGGAGAACCATTAATCAACACTGACAATCAGTTATTAGACAAAGTACAGAAGATTAAGTCCACCACCCATTCTTGAAAGCCAAATTGCCGTAACATAAAAATTAAAAAGCTCCATTCAACCCAATCGTACGTCTTCTCCGTATCCAATTTGAGTAACAAATTCGAGGAGTTTAACGTCCTATCGAGGTCCAAAACCATTTTTTGAGCTAGCAAAATATTATCCACAATACTCCTTCCTGACACAAAACCCATTTGTCAAGGCGAGATCAACTTGTGCAGAAGCCCATTGATACGGTTAGCCAGAATCTTGGAAACAATCTTTGAGCTCATATTATAGAGACTAATGGGGTGAAAATCGTGCCATTGGAAGCCCCAAGGACCTTCGGAATAAGGACTATGAGCACACTCGAGAAGCCTCTTGGTTGGGCACCCCCTTTAAAGAAGTCATGTACAACTCGCAACAAATCCATGTTAATAATATCTCAGCACTGCTGGTAAAAATCGGCTCCAAAACTATCCAGATCCGAAGCACTCTCAAGTGACATAGCGAAAATGACTTCTTTTAATTCCTCTATTGTTGGCAATTTTCTCAACATCTCATTTTCTGCCAGAGTCAATCCAGGGGCCGAGAAATTTAATACCGGGGCAGCCCTTCCTCCCCACTCAGAGGAGAATAGTTTAGAGAAGAATTGGGTAGCTGAATTCTTAATTCCCGACTCATCTTCAATCCATTGACCATTATCCCTTTTAATATGGGAAATAAAATTAGCATTTCGCCTCTGCTTGACCACAGAATGGAAAAATCGCGTATTGGCATCCCCCACCTGGATCTATTTTATAGCCGATTTTTGTCTCCAAAATTCATCTTCTACAGCCAAAGCCCGAGTAAATGTTGCCCAAGCCTTGGACTTCGAAACATCATCCCGCCGTAGCTGAAACTCAGACTCGCATTGATGTAACTTCTCCTCGGCCAGCTTTACCGCTTATGCGATATTACCAAAACATTGGGCATTCCACTGCCGAAATTTTGTTTTGGTATGGACCAATTTTCTGAAGAAACCATGCATTCCCCTAGCTGTATTGGTTCTTGCCAAACTTCTTGTATCGTTTCCAAAAAGGTCATGTGCTTTTCCTAGATATTGAGAAAACGGAATGAGGAACCCTGCGTAGGCCTTTGTCCACACCTAATCAGTAACGGGACATGATCTGACCTACCACGGACCAAGTGGGATACTTTAGTTACTCCAAACATATTCGACCAAGTTTCCTTGACTAGTGCCCTGTCCAGGCGCTGCCACATAGTGCCGTTCGTCCAAGTAAAAGGTGAACCATCGAAGTCAACTTCAACCAACCCATAGTTAAACATGGTGTCATTAAACTCCTCTATGTTGCGTTCATTAGAAAGGGCCCTCCCAGACCGTTCACTATATTTGGAAATGACATTGAAGTCACCTGCCACCATCTATGGTCCCAACGATTGATTACTAACCTCCCGCATCGCTCCCCATAACACACATCTACTGACCCTCGTGCACTTTGCATATAGCCGAAAAAGAAAAGGGAGAACTAGCCCAGTTCATTGACATATGGATAAACTGGTCTCCTATTTCCTGAAAGCTAATGGGAAAGTCCTCATTCCAGAACACCCAGATCTTTCCTTCCAAAAAGGATTGAGCTCTCGTGTAATGCAGGAATTGGCAAATAGCCTGTAAGTGCTCCTGACACGTCATTGGTTCTAATAATACAGTCATATGAACCTGATTTTGTTGACACAATTTTCAGAGTAGACATTAAGAGTCTTGCCTAGACGCACGTCGTATGTTCCACACTAGCATGTTAAGCGGCCTAATCAAAAATACATATAGAGGCTCTAGCTTGAGACAGGAATTGCTGCAATTTTTTGTTGTAACTAAGAGAACGGCCTGGTTTTTTGGATAAGGTATTAAGGAGTTCCACATCCCTGGAATCAATAATTGCTCCACTCGGCAACTGATCATCAATCAACTGAGTTCATTGCAGCTGCTGGTTTATGGACCATTGAAATGCCTTTAGCTCTTGAAAGGGAATGCCAACACCCTAGGTTCCTTCCAATGACTTCCTTCGGAGTCCATGCAAGGCTCGCGGAGACGATGAGAGAGATCGACCATCTACGGAACAGCAGCGACCTAGTAGTCGCGCATCTTCCAGTGTCTCCATCTCTATCAATTTCAATGTCACAAATCTGTTGGACGTTACAACTGGTTCGAAATCAACCTCCTGAGTGGTATGCTCGATCTCTATGTTGCTCGTAGCCTCTTCTCCCTCCCCCTGGAGTCTGGACAGCCCCTTGGATCAATAGTTGCAACTGATAGGAATTTTCTAGCCCCCTTCTCGTGCTGCAGAGTCGCACCTGCCAGACCCGCAGATGCTCCTTTTAGAGCTGACGAAGAGGAGGGGTCTCCACTCTCAATGGTCATAGTTCGTAAGGCGTCCTGGCAAATCCCCTCAACTGTTGGGGTTACCTTTACTACCTCTGTGGCAGACATTATAGCTGCTAGGAATTTTCTAGCCCTTTGCTCGTACTACAGAGTCGCACCCATCAGTTCCGCAGTTGCTCCTTTTAGAGCTGACGATGAGGACGGGTTGCCGCTCTCCATGGTCATCATACCTAAGGCATCCTGGTGAGTCCCCTCTCCTGCTAGGGTTACATGTACTGCCCTTGTGTTAGTTGTTGCAGCTCTTTTCCCCCTGACCATGTGGAATTTTGGTTTGTATACATGCGTGGACAACTTTTTCCCTTCAACATTCTATCGAACAGTTTTCAGGTTTAGGTGTTTCCTATAACACTTATTATCCGAATGTCCAACCTTCTCACAGAAACTACAAAAATTTGGCCACTCTTCGTACTACACCTTTTGCCAGTGGCCACCGTCGTCATCTCCTATCCAAATGCGAGGAACAGGGCATTTTGCAACGTCCACTTCAACAAGCCGCTTCAAATTCAAGGTTGTTGAATCCACTTGTAGTGGTCTCCCAATCAACGAGCCAAGTTTAACAGCACCCATACCAAAACGTTGGAGGATTCTTGGTTAACATTGAAATGAAGTGTCCATTTCGATACCGTCATCGGCGATCCCTAAATATACCACGTGCGACGGAGGAAGATTCTTGTGTAATCCTGAGCAGTAGGCCGTATGAGTACATGTTTAGCATCCAACAAGCCTATCGAGCATGAGCCTTTCAAGCCCAGAGTGACAAAAAATTTCCTAATAATTTCCATGGTAGGTCTGTAATAAGCAAACCTCCCTATGAGGGTATTCCTATATGGTTCCACGAGGGTCATTAGTTCCTGCTTCAACATCACCAGAGCCGGCTTTCCTCAATGAACCCCAAGTGATCCAAGGTCAGGAAGAGTAGAGGCTAATGCACCCCCTGCAACTATATCTGCGAAGGTCTTCCCCGGTAGCCTGTTATGGCCATTCGACGAGGGTATCAGCGGCCAAGAGGCTGCCATGAAGGCTAGAGCGAACCCTAGAAAAGACGTTGAAAGCTAAACCCTAAGTGCTTCCTCTGTAGCAACTTGTCACTAAGATGTCAAACCTAGTACCATTCAATAACTCGTATGGTTAATATTCACTAAATTTGATGTAATATCCTTTCTTTGTGCCCCTAAAAAGAAAGAAAAACAAAGAAAATGAAAAGGACATATTGTGTCTTCTAAAGGGTTCTTATAGTTCGATTATGGTGATTCTAAATATAAAAAAAAAAAACCAAAAAACATATATATAGTATTAGAGCAAGAATTACAACTTAATAAATATAGACAAATGCTAATACCCAAGTGAATGTATAACATTATTTGTCATACTATTTATTAGTATTTTAGATTATCCTTATATGTGGATGGCAGGAATAAAATCTCCAAATTCCTTTTCTTTCACTTTGAGTGTTTAATCTATTTCTAACATAAAGAACGTACACAATTTTGTCTTCTATTTTGTATGAAACAAAAACTCAAAAAAGTACAAAAAGTGATGCAAGAATGGAAGAAGGAAACGAAAGAAACATGATGTAGAGATTTCCTAGTTAAAAGAGACTCTTTTTTGTATTTCTATTTAATTTAGAAAATTCATCGTCAAACGAATTCCAAATAGAATTTGATTTTATTTCTAAAGTAAAACCTAAACATTTTCTAAATCAATGTGTATTCATAAAGTACAACCATAGCATCAACACAGTAAAAATAAAACATTTAGAATTACAAGTACAACAAAGTCATTAGAATCTCTAGAGAGGTTGTAATTGAAAAGCAAAAACTCAAAATCTCTAGTGAGGTCATAATTGAAAGGTAAAAACTAAGTCACCAAACCATATCAGTAAAAATAAGACATTTAAAATTACAAGTACAACAAAATCATTAGAATCTCTAGGGAGGGTATAGTTAGAAAGTAAAAACTAAATCACCAAATCATATCAGGACTTTTTATATAGTATATATAATATCTTAACAATAGGTAAAATGAGATAACTCTCAATATTCTTTTAATAAGCCTACTAATTATTCTTCTTTTGGCGAATGGAATTTTAACCCCATCAGGATTATTCAATTGGGTTTCTTTTCATTCAAGACTATTTCTATGATCCCATCTTCAGTCTCTACTTTCTTTTTTTATGATTTTCTTAGGTCTCTAAAGACTCCATTATAAGAGTTTGGGTGATGAGTTTTCTTGATACTGGGCTAAAATAATCACATTAGATAGAAAGATATCACCAACTAAGTTAAATAAGAAAATTTACAAAATTCACCTTATTTCAATATGTCATGAAAAATGCAAAAAAAAAATTGTATCCTTAAAGTTTGCTTAGGATGGGTTGAGACGTAGATTAGCTTGCCCTATTTAAAACGATTCATACCCCTACGGAATATCCTCCAATGTAGAAGGTCTTAGCATGCCATCTCTAAGATATGATAGCCCATCTTTATCTCATTGTTATTTAATTTCAATCTACACTACCAAAGTAACACAAAAACCTTTCTCAGATTTGTACTTTGACTCGTATACAATGTTCTAATAATGCATTTCCCTAATGTCTCTATATAATGGGAGGGACTAACGCTCGTTATATACATTCCACTCATCAGTCATTACACATATTTCTTCTGATCTAATAAAAATTCAGAGAGAGAAGTAGGAAAAAGCCAAGTAGCTTGCATAATCCTTATTTCATGCAATCGGTATGAGTTTCTTCCCAAATTTAGTTTAATTAGTAATTTGTTAAGTTATATGGCAATTATCAGTTTTCGTGGATGATTTATTTTATTTTGTCTTTTAATTAGTTATTTTTCACTATATTTCTTGATTTTTATTTTTTGCATTTTTGGATATTTTTTGTCAGCATTTTAGAAAATCTATCGTTTGTCCTTTGTATTTTGTGCTTTAGGAAGCTGAAATTTATCTCGCCAACCACACACACACATATCTATATATTTTGCCATTGAATTTTTGTTCGATCGTGAAAATCAGGTTTTTTTGTACTTTTTTTAATATATGACAAAACATGTAACGCATGGATTTTTTTCTTTTTCTTTTATTGTTTTTTTTTATTTGTAATTTGTAACATTTTTTTACATCTTTTTTGTTAAAATGTTATAGGAAGTCTATCTTTTATCTTCAGAAGTTAGAAAGGTTCGTTATGTTTTTTTTTTCATTTTATATTTTATGTTGTGGCTTGTTGTTTGGGCTTTTATTTATTTACTTTTTATTATGAATTCTTGTGAATAATGGCAATCATGTAGCATCTAGATTCTTGTTTGCTTTTATTCCCAATTTTTTATTTTTCATTTTCAATATATATGTTAAGTCCTATAGTAGTGTTTCTTAAAATTTTTGATAAATTTTAAATATTTGTTGGATTTTATTCTTTTTTCAGGTATAAATATGACCAAAAAAAATGAGCACCCAACCTCTATCTCCAGGGGTTCATTGGTATTGCTACGAATATCAACATAAATTCCATACCTTTTTTTTGTTCTCAACTTTAATGAAGATGTCATAAAAGAATGTCAGTTTTTTGGTGTATTTTGATGAAATAGCAAAATCAGAGCTGGAACTAATACGATTTAGTTCAATAGTTAAAACAGGCTAATCTTAGAGCTGATTAACAAGATAAGACAAGATAATATGCAGAAAATTGAGTTCAAACTATATGTAGAAGTTTATTGGTAGATTTCTTTATGACCTACTCATAATCATTTCCTTCCCCGAATGCATCATACCTTCCACAGCACTTCAGCAAGTATTGCTGAATAAGACAAAATCCTAAGAGGACCAGCATAGGATTCCTGGCCGGAATATGTGTGAATTTCCTTGAGTGATTTGGTTTTTACTTTGCAAGCAAATATATGATCAGAGTCTGAGATCAAAAACTCCTCGCCGAACTTGGTGAAGAAGAGAGGCTCCCACCCCCTCACACTTCTCAAATTCGCTCTACCAGAAATAGTGCACAAACTAGGCCAAGATTCCTTCACACCATATTCTCCCATAACAAAAAGCTCGCACTTGAATGTATCAATTCCAATAGTATATCTAGACATGCAAGCGCATCCGTCCAAAATTCCCAGCCTAAAAATAGGCTTATTCCTACCACGTTCCATCGTTGGCATGGGTAATTTGCTAATTTTGTTTGTCGTTTCATCAAAACAAACCCAAGTCATGCCCAATGAGCTCTTGAATTTTATCTATTCGCTTTCTTCGAACAAGATGAGAAAAGGCGGATCATATGTATGCATTTGTGTGAGAAGCAAAGAAGACACGGAGGAGATGAAGAATGAAGTGGCGGCCGCTAGTTCAAAGGAGATGGAAATGACCACTATCCAAGAGGAATAAGTGATTTGGTAGTCGCCGACGACGATTTTTATGGGAAACAAGACTATGACTATAAGGATCTATTGAATGATTTTAATGTCCTTGGAGAATTTTCTAATGAGGAATTTGGGGTTTAAAATTAGGAGGGGGTATGTGAGAAAAGACTAATCAGACAGCTGTGGTTGTGAATCCATCTTTGTCGACGTCGCCACTGGATAGTGGAGGAGGTGTAGAGCAAGAAAGTTGAGGCACTTTATGAGGAATACTACTGATTGAGAGTCTAGTGGACTGTCCATCTCCATCTGGTGGTGGCAAGCTGGTTGGTGCCTTTGGAGAGACGGGAAAATGAGAGATGCTGGAGAGAGAGTCAACTAAAAATATTTAATTTTATATGCATGAAGTGGCAAAATTGCCCTCCGCTTTGCCACATATGTTGCTAATTTCGCAAATTAGGAGCAATTATCGACCAAATGGTTACAGGTTTACTGATTAAGTTATTTTGTGGTCAATTATTGACCAAAAATAGTTTGATGGCCAAAACATAATCCAACCAATAGTTTAGTAGCCGTTGAAGTTTTTTGCCCATAATTTAATGGATTCAGATTTCAGATTTCAGACTTCAATTTTATCAAACGCACCTTTAGTGTTTTGCAATTTCAATACCAGAATCAAAGTAAATTTAACCTTTAACTGGTGAATACATGAGGACATGTGAAATTATATCACATATGAATATTTCGAAGTTCTAAAATAGATTTCATAAGCCAGTATATTTCAACCTTATGCATTTCCTGATTTTTCATGAGTGTTCTAGAGAATTAGCCCAAATTCTCGTACCCCATTTCTATGCTCTTATAGATAAATCTATCAAGAATACTCCAATAAGTAAGGCATCCTCAAGCAAACATAACATTTTCTTTGGGAAGGAGGCCAATTGGTCTCTTTTGGTCTCCCTATGTCCTATGTCTTTTTTACTTTGTTTTTTGTATTTACAATAGTCTCTTAAGGTTATCGAATGAGAGTTCTCTCTCTTAAGGTTTCCGTGTGAGAGATTTCCCCTTTCCTACGATTTTCTAGTGAGAGTTTCTTATCTCGTAGAGAATTCTAATGGAAGTTTTTGTATTTAGTTTATTTCTTGTATTAGATCTAAACTTTTTTTTATATCTACATTATTAGATCCCACATTAACATCTAGAATTAAATTAGTTCATTAGCAGATTTGGAAGGAAACAAGCAGTATGGATAGAAGCATCTATAGATGATTTTGGGCTATAAGAATTTTATCTTTTTTTGGGAGTTTTAGTGTAATATTCTATTGATTTTCTAGATCTATAGTATCATGCATTTGTTTTTCAGATCTGTTTATATCAATGTATGATTGATGTAATTTCTGTCATTAGTGCAGATTTAATAAAATGATGGTTCTTTTATCATAAAAAATGTATAATACGTAATGAGTACATAATAATCACCCAAATCACCCCATAATTCGTTTGTTTCCAACTTAGTTCTTGGGATATCCAATCATAGATAGTTTTATCCTCACAGGTAACTTTTAATATATTTGGACATATTTCTTAACTCCCCTCAATGTATATTATATCTTTAACTCAAATTTGAATTTCAAATTTTTGTCACTGATATATAATAGCAAAGATATGATATTATTGACCTTAAAGTTAAATTGTTCAGAATAATGTCCCAATATGTTAATTATGTTAATCCAACATTCGGCAAACTAATTTCTCATCCATTTCAAATTACAGTAAGTATATATCCATATTTTTTTAACATATCTACTATATTAGCAATAATCTCACAAATCATCAATATAAATGACTAATATTATACTATTGGAATTACTACTTTTTATGGATACATATATATAATTTTCTCAATGAATTTTCTTTTGCAAGAATACCTCATAAGTAATTCAATTGTCTTTCTGTTATATATCGTTTTTTTAGTGAGTATAAATCTATACAACTGAAACAAAAATTAAGAAAATTCAATATTGTAATTTCAAAGTACTCCCTCCGTCCCATTGAAGTTGTCATACTTTCCTTTTTTATCTGTCCCAAAATAATTGTCACATACCCAAAATAGAAAGCCTGTTTACATCCAATTTCAACATTTACCCTCTTAAAATATGGGTCCTACAACTTTAACTCAAAAGTCAATGTAAAAAGGAAGCACCACAATTTGGTGCGTGAAAGACACCCCCAAATGTGTGCCATGCGTTTGTTGATACATGCTTTTTGATCATGAATTTTTGAGCTAAACAAAATAGATAGGCCCCACACCAATAAATTTCCAGCATAACTTTCTTTGTATGCATTACACGTTGGAGGGCAAAGGTGGAAAGTAAAATAAAAGTTGCAAAATTCGGTGCACTGTTAATAAAAATCACAACTTCCCAAGTGCGACAAACTTATCGGGACGGAGGGAGTAATATATTAATGATACTTTATCCATAATGACCAGAAAAAGTCAAATTCGCCTTCATCTGTGGAATAATACGGTGTCTAAATGACAGAAGTGTTATTAATTTAGTGAAACAACAATTGGTATGAGACTATCACTCCATAGTATCTCCAAAATTACAGTTAATTGTTTCATCAACACATGTCAGTAATGAGTAGAAAAATAAGGAATCACTTATGCATTTTGTCTTATAGATTATATTATAAAGTACAAATATTAATTTGGAAGTACAAAACATATGCTACACCAATTTAATAGCGCATAATATCGCGGCATGTTTAAACTTTATATTAGCACATAATATCAAAAATTTGTACTTTGTATTTGCCATAAATAGTATAAAACCCTAATAGTTATCATACTTTAATAGAATTTTATTTTATTCTTAACTACTACTAAATTTGGAGAACAAAAGAAATCTGACTAACATATATTTATGTACAAATATTTTTGAAATTATAATTTAATAATACATATTAGAGTCCTATTTCATTGAAATAAAGAATGTTCATTGGTACATTGTATGTAATTGAGGTTATGAATATATTACTAATGGAGATTTTATACATACACAATTTGCAGAAGATGTTAAGGTCTTTAAAAAATCATATTTGATTTTAAGAAAGTAACGATTTCCTCTATTACCAAGAAATCAAAGATAGAAATAATAGAGTATGAGTACATAGCATTTTCCATATAAAGAATTTAAATTATCGCATCAGAGCTAGCAATCATTTCTTATGACATCATATGCAGTTTTATGTAGTTAGATGTCTCTTTTTCATTGATTTTAGTCTTGAAACCATATGCTGATGCACAAAAACTAGACATAGTAATTTCACAACTATAAATTAAGATGTTATCAACATAGAATGACAAAGCCAATTCAAGGGTTAAAACATGCTATATAGTTACACTAAAATTTCAAGTGTCCCATAATAATTTCGTGACTCTAAATTATATAAACAAAGCATCAAGTATAGCATTTTCCTAAAAAGGCATAATCATCTTGATGTGAACTCGACCCAACAAGAATCTATCTTGAAGAATTGAATTGCACCTTTAAAGATTTTAAGTCTCTTATTGAGAGATTCATCTTCCAGGATATGTCAACTTATGTTTCTTCTAACTGAAAATTTGCCTTTTTCTCTAATCAAATTTTGTTCAATTAACTATAACAACCTTTTGCTCATCTCCTTTCTAGTCATTCTCTCCTATCCTTTGGATATTGTACTACAAAAAGGTAAGTACTCGTATCACAAGTTTCAATTTTTGAGGATTCTTTATAAATATATGTTGATGATATTTGTCAAGAAACAAATTCATTCACTCCCAATGCATTATCTATTGGATTGCTGGACAATTAGTGTTACCATTGGAGAAGATGAATGAGTTTTGACTAAAAAACTTGAAAAAGTACAATCTCAAACAAATTCAAGTATGTGGTTTTTTGTGCACTTAGCATTTCAGAGAAAGTTTAACGATTTGTAGACATCATAAGTTTGTGCGGCACCTCTACCTTTCTAGCTTTGATAAGACTAGTCAAATATCAATCTAATACAATAACATACACAATATCGTAGATTTGTACTTCAAGTGATGCAATCATTATTTGCCAACTTTGATGGATTTACACTATAAGATAGTAAAACATTGGTTTACCTAGTTCCCCAAGTTGAATCATAACTTGAAATTTCTAATATAAGGTTAAATATATTAGATATTAGAAAAATGTGAATACAATTCTATTAAACCCTCCATTGCTACCTCAAAAGGGCATATGGTTTAGAAAACTTTCATACAGTAATAATATACATTCTTATTGCAAATAAAAAGGGCACTATAAAAGTACATGCTCAAAGATTAAGGAATTAAATAAAATTTCCATATTATATGTTTTTATTTTAGTTACTTGGAACTTTTTAACTCTACAATACTAACAATCTACTATTGTAGGTAACCTATCAACTTCTAATCGATGCTCCTTCCATTCCATTATCATGTCATAGTTCACCTTTTTAGCGTTACAAAATTAGAGTCAAGCTATGAGTGTATTTGGATATGAGATTATTTTTAAAAAATAATTGAGAACAATACTGTAGTACTTTTTGATATGTGCTATATGAAATAAAAAAGTGGTTGAAAATTATATTTATAATGCCAATAGGATAATATTTACAAATTCTATTCACAAATTATACTATCTAAAAAGATCCTACTTATTTTTTTCTTCCATACTTACCAACTTGCCCTTACATGAGTCTTGCAAATGCAAGAGGAATCATTTATGTGAGGTCCAAACAAAATGTTTGTAGCTTAGTAAAGGCTAAGCGTATCAAATTTTAGCACCTTCATGCGACATATGTTGTCCATGACTATAACTCCAAAAAGAATGTTAATATTTCATTCTACCAACATGAGAAATGATACCACTCAGTACTCATTCTACTACTTATATAAAAACTTAGATAACCCTTCACCCTTCCTTGCCATGTGGACTGATCAACTTAGTTGGCAGTTATTAATTGGATAATTATAAATATTATTTATGTAAGGACAATAGTTATGAAAACATACAGATAATAACATGTGTATGTGTGCCTATATATATGTGTACGTGTATGTGTGTGTATATTTGATTGTCACATAAATAGACTACCTTACTTGATAATTATTTATTGGTTATTATAATGGTAAAGAGAGATCATTTGATTTATTGTGCACCATTTGATCTATTTTAGTTTATCTTTTATAAGTGTAACCATAAGATCATTTCCAATTACTAAAAAGAAAGATTAATGAATTCACAACAAAATATTCTCTTTCATTACAGTTGATGTTGTCATTCTACTTGTTTCGGCTTCTAAAATCTCTCTCTCTCTCTCTCTCTCTCTCGTCATCTTGTATACTTTCTATCTTTACAATTTGCAACCCTCTGCTGAAATTGCAAATTTCGTGTTCATTTTTTCCACAATACAATCATGAATTCCTTGACTAATTTCCTGATCTTTAGATTTTAGAATTCTTAATTTAAATAAAATTTGTACCCTTAGATTAGATGATTAAAAAAAAGAAGAAGATAACATTCATATTTTATTCTCTACTCATGTGCTTATTACAAAAGAAAAAAGAAAAAAAAAAGGCTATAGAGAGGACTTTATAGACAGAAATTTCCAAGAGCTTCACTAAGCGAGAAAATCCTTTAGCTTGCTAAAGAAATTTGGTGAGAATATAGGCAAATAAAAACCCATTTTTTCTCTCTTTGGTTTTTGCAAGATTTCAATTAACACTAAATAGTTTATGTTTTTTTCCATACTTTTTCATGCTTACAAAGATCAAAATTTAGAGAAATACTTTCAAACTCAATTTTTAAGGTCAGCCTTGGAGCTCACTCTAAGAATTGATTTACACGGTCAACTGTTTTTTGGTAGCATTATCAATGTTCACTTTTTGTTAGATAATCTTTCTATGACATGCATGAGTGTTTTATTACTGCATGTACATACTTAGTTATAATTCACCGTAAAAATTAACATGATTTCACGAGGTCATGGTAGGTATTTCGTTTAATAATTGTATGCATTGCTTGCCATACTCTTTTACTTAAAACCAATATATTATTTATGTTTTTATATTTTGTATATTCGGCTACATCACTCTTATGTGATAGGATTTCGTAGCTATTCTTTACTTGATTTGCTTTTTATAGTATAGTTCTTAATAGGTACTACTTTACCAAAATGAAGAAAAAGTTAGCAATTACAGTCATCTGTTTCATTTGGAATTATGATATGGACTACTAAACCCAAAAACAAAGAAGGAACTGTGTTACCAAGGCATACAAATCGAAGAATTAGTGCAATCATTGCCTATTTTGATGTATTCTTAGACACAGTAACTACTTGAGCAAACTAGCACATCTAGACTATCAAGCCACAAGAAAATAATAAAAGATCAATTTTTCACACCAATAATAAAACTGGAGTTTGAAGAAATAGCAAGTGCCACTACTGCCACAACCTAAGTTTCAAGTATCTTCATTGGTGAAATCCAAGAAAATTCAATTGAACTTGCTCCCACAATTCATATTAAAAGAATACACATCTAATGGCAAGTTATCTAAAGCCCAGACTCCATAGATTTTTGCACAGAAGTAGAAACCACATGCCAGTCTAGCTAAAAAAGTCAAACCTGATCTGCATATCAATCAAATTATTTTAAATTGTCAAACTTTTTGAGGTTATGCACAAACTACAGATAGCTGACATTTTTTGGATAGAATATTGTGATCCATTATGTTGACAATCCAATGTAATGGGATCATAAAACATGCAATAAGTTCGGATAGAAAAATATCTATTTATGACTCTTTTATCTAGAAATATCTAGTATTGAAAAGCAATCATGAGTCAAATTGAATGACTTGACTTTGGCTTATTTTGATTGTTATTGTGACTTACACAAGTTTGGACCCTCCATTCCTACACAAAATTTGAATAAAAAATTGCTAGGCACTACATAGTCAATTCTTGCTAGTCTTCTTACTAAATTGACTACTTGTTGCATGTGAGGGCAAATGTGGAAGAATCTTCATCAAAAGCAATGATGGAGTACAATGGATAAAAGGTTGAAATTTTGAAAAGTGTCTCTTATTTCAAGACAGAGGGAGTATCATTTAGTGTCTTTGTTCTATTTGTTGCATGTTTACCTGTATCAAAAGAGCATATAATGCTATGCAACTAAACATAAATATTATATAGCATCTAACTTATAATGACCTTTTTTCTAACCAAAATTTTTTCTAGTATGGGAAAGATGAAATTTAATAAGAAGTTAGGAGGAGAAAAGGAGATTTGAACCAATGGCCTCATTTCAGCATACAAAATCTTATTTTATTGCTTAACTTTTCTATGGTATGTATACTACGAGTCCTAACTATATGTGGCAAAGATAGGTAGAAAATTAAGTTCATGTTCCTTGAACTTTCTTTTAGTAGCAGAATATTAAATTGATAGCTGCAATATTTTTAGAACTCATCAAGGCTGAAGTCTAAGGAAAAACTCAAAAGAGGAATAAAGGAACAAGACTCAAACCTTTACTGTAAAAATATTACTCATGGCTAACAAGTTTATGTAGATGCAACGGTTGCTACAAGTAAGATCACTTAATAGCTTATTAATTATATAAGTAAAAAGAGAATGTTATTTTTAGTCAATCTATCAAGTAGCAAAATAGAAGAAAACTAAAAGCACTAGAAGATGGTATATCTTTTTTCATGGTCCCTTGCTTTAAAATCCCTTTTAAAACCTTCTTTAACCTATACGATATAATATCACAAACAAAATTATAAGTATCAACTTTTAGACAACTCATACAATAATTGCAATTACAACTTAGTCACATAAATATAACAAAAGAATATGTGAACCAATTTGAAAATAATATTAACAAATAAATACTAGTAGTTAAAACACCTGAAAAAAGAACAACAAAGGGCACATAGGGAGAAAAAGCAATAACCCCACCTAAGGAAAACCAAACCCAAAAGTTTAGAAGCACAAACTTAATTGTTTTTCGCAAGATACAAAATGGATGAAATGAAAGTTAAGAAGAAGAAAGAGCAAATATTCTCATGTAATTGAAAATATGGGGAAAACAATAGTAATTGTTAGCTGCATAATTCCAAGAAATAATAAACACTCTCACATGCAAATCTCCAACGTAAATCCAACAGAAGGGCAATAATGTAAATCCAATAGCAAACCTGCTCCAATAAGCTATATCCAAAGTTCTAACTCATCCAACTTAAGATGCCTGGAATATTCAAAATGTTTCTAAAATAGACAGTCGAAATTTAAAGATGAGTTCAACTAAAATTCTTTTTGATATAGTATAAGGATGTCTTGCCAAAATAGAAGGTTACATAATAGGGGAATTCCTCATTTTTTGAAAGGGATAATTTCAGAAACCTCCGGAGGTTTCTCATAATATCACTTAGCTCCCCTGAGATTTTTAAAATCTCACTGATCTCTCCTATCAGCTTGACAAGACTAAATATTCTTATCAAATGTCACAAATTGACAATATTACCCTTGCTCTTAATAAGTATTTAACCAAAATGTCAAAACAAAATAAAAATTTTAAACCAAAAGTATAGATTAAAATAAAAAATAAATTGTTATCTAATAATAGTCTATATTTCTCTATATCAAGATCATGGTGGGATAACAAAGAACATGGATAAATTAAATCTAGTTAAAATCAACCATTTAGGAGGAATTTGGTGAGTAATTAATACCTTGAAAACTTTCGTAGACAATTATACGAAAGTCAATAAATTATTTTAGAATAAAGTCAAGAAATTTTTTTAGGAAATAGATTTTAATACATGATGTAGTTTAAGTTGTATTAAAAATAATAATCTCTTAATATGTGTGAATTCTTCAAGGTGTAAGTTTTGATCTGTTCCAAAATAACTAAAACAAATAGTTTAAATCAAGAAATTTACACCTTATAAAAAGTTAATCTTATTTTATTTTTTATTGTTGTTGTAAACTTTATATAAGGAGGATAACATAAGCGTAGTACTAGAATAAAAGTTTTATCTTTCTTGCATTTCCTCCAAAGGGGCTAAAATGTTATAATAAATGTCAATCCAAGAGAGGTAAATAAGATTTCAAAATCCTCAAAGGAGCTGAGTGATATTATGAGAAATCTTAGGGAACATTTCTGAAATTATCCCTTTTTGAAAAACAAGTTTTTTTACACAATGCTACAGTAATAGACAATACAAAATAACTCCAAAAATATTACATTTATACAATATATAAAAAACAACTCTAAATATACAAAAAAATAAAAAATAAAATCTACACCTTTTTTTCTTCTAGCTGTCACCACTACTCACTACCACCACCCCTATCCACCACCGCCACCATCCCCTCCTTTCTCCTTTTCCTCTCCCTCCCTCCTCCCTTCCCCTCCTCTTTTCCGCCACATCCCACATGTCCTCTTGTCTCCCAAATCTGGCCTCAACCACAGGTTGTGATCTGGCTGCGGCTAAATTGCAACTAGAAGGATTGCAATATGGTTGTGATGTCATGATCAAAAGGTTGGGTTGGAGAGGGGAAGGGGAGGGGTGAGGCATGGTAGGGAAGGGAGAGGAAGGGGAAGAGAGGAGGGGAGAAAGAAAGGGAGGAGGAAGATGGGAAGTGGAAAGAGATGGAGGAGGAAGAGGGAGGGGAAGGAGGGAGAAGAGGGAGGGGGTGGTGGCAGATAGTGGTGGTAATTTTTAAAAATATCAAAAGAAAATTTTAAACTTTAAAAATATCCCAAAATATCCCAAAAACACCTTAAAAAACATTAGGAAAAACATCCGTTTGGATTAATTGTTTTTGAAAAATTTTACTGCAGCAGAGTTTTTATAGTATATTTAAAAAAATATTTTGAAATATTTAAGAGTAGAAGAGTTTTTAGAATATATTTTGAAATATTTTTTAAATATTAAAAAAATTTTAGACCATTTTTTAGACTACTTTTTTAAACTTTTAATAGTATTTGAAAAATTAGTTTTTAAAAAATTCTTGAATCCAAAATGGAGCCCTAGTTTTGATTGGGAGCATGCATTGGTGTGCTTTGACGAAAGGTTTTTGATTTACTTGGCAAGCTTTTAGGTTTTAGTACAAGTTGATATTGAATAAGATCCCAAGGGCCAACCTGATAATTAACCCAGAACAAGCGCCACGTGATGAACGTTGAAGTGTTGAACTCTACAGCGTTATACTTCCCCGCGCCTAAATAACGCAATAAACTCTTTTGATAATTTCAGAAATTATAAATTTGTCCGAAAGACAAAAAGATACATTTGTGCTTCCGACGCCATGGGAAGTTCAGAAGAAATCCTACAGGAGCTTCTCAATGTTGAGGTCGAACTTCACGATGTCCAAGGTTTCTCTCCGATTATCATCTATTTCCGCCATTTTTCGTACTACCAATTTCTTATTTATTGAATTGAAATTTTGTTTTGTAGTAATTTTTCGTTTTTTTTTGAATCCAGAGCAGTTGAAGGAATTGCTAGACCGACAGGATGAGTTATATCAAAGGCAATCTGAACTGAAAGCGTTGTTGGAAAGCTGTGAATCATCATCAAGAAGAAGCCCTGGGAAGATTGACGGATCGTCCGATTGCACTGAGAATTGGTCAGGGACATTTGAATGGGACTCTCAAGCTGATGATATCAGGTTCAATGTTTTCGGAATTCCTACCTATCGTGCAAATCAGCGAGAGGTTGGTATTTCCGCAGCCATTTCTTTCCTCTGTATTTCCCTTGATGAAAAGAGCGCGCTTAAAGCCTAATCAATAAGAAAGGCATGAATTTGGAGTGTCTATGCTTTGTCGTTTTTTGAAGGATCGACGTTTGGAATGGTCTGTTAATGGTCAACAGTGATAGTCATATGAATTTTTCCAATTTTCCCTGTAAAACTCAAAACTTGAATGATATGGCACAGATTTCAAACAAGAATAAGAAGGAGCCTGGAGAATAACGAGGAGAAAATTACTGGAAGGTTGATTTTTGATTCTTTTAGGAAGCTTTTTAAGCCTCTGAAAACTTGGGAGTAGTAAATTGCTAATGCATAAGCATGTATGATTGTATTTTTTTCATTATAGTTACCAGAAAAAGCTTCAAGTAGGTAAATACGCCTTTACAAGAGAGTGTTTTTCACATTTTTATTTGAAGATTTCCTTTATATAATTGCATAAGATAAAAATAACAAAAAAAGATACCAAACTAACTTATTACCTTCTCAGTGAATGAATTTTGAGCGTTCCAAGTATTCACAGAAGCCTATTGCTAGTGTACTGTGTTGCATGGTAGGAAGCATTTTACATTCCCTTTTTTTTGGTTCCACATCCTGGCACAATCTGCATCAAGCTAGCCATGTTTGAAACATCGAAAATATGCACGCCAAAACTTACCCTGAGACTACTCAAGAAATAAAAAAAACTTGGTTTGTCAGTCACTCCTATAAAAGGTGAAGTCAAATGGAAGGAATTGAAGCTTAACAGACTTAGACTAGCCAAGTTTGTTTTCTCTTTTGGCATTTGAAATGTACTCAACCTCGAAGTTTGAGAAATTTCTTAATCTTCTCCTTCATCATGGTCTAGGAAGGTAGAGTAATTTAATTTAGGACCTGATTATGCATCTTTACCAATAGCATATTGTCATAATCAACCCTTTTAGTAGAAAGGTTTCTGGAGCTGTGATCTTTCACACTTTTTACTTTTCTTCTAGAGCGTATGTTTCTGGGCCATCTCATGTCTCGAGTGTTTTATGAAAGGCTGGTTTTCGCAAATTTTGTTGGTAATGTTTTGGTTTTAGTCGGCTTCCGGTTATTCAACTTGTAACCCTCAGTTCCATTATTTTGGTGCATTGAACTTGTTTAGTCTCATCCACTATCACTGCTTTCTACGTGAATATTTTTTGTTTGCATTCGGCTCTATTCTGCAAAAAATTCCAAGATGATTTTCAGGTTCTTGTGTATTTCTCACTCATTGACGGTTATCAAATGTCCCTAATAGCTTTATATGAATAAGTTTCATTTGCATGTTTCATAGGTTGTTATGCTGTAGGTATTGGATGATGTAGTCGCCTGTTTTCTTGTACGTTAATTTACCTGATTGGCTATTCCATGTTGCAATGCCATCTTAAGAATATTATTATTTCTGTTTAGTATTTGGTTTGTGAAGATTTTTATAGCTGACGTACATTTTACCAGCAGCCTCTTATTGGAATATAATACAGCTGCATATCATCAGGAATTAAAAGTTCCTCGTCTTTACTTTATGCATCATGAATTGGTATCGTTCATTAGTTTTGTTAGGATGGCTTAGTATTGCATCTGGTGTTTGAGTTGTCTTTGTTGCTATCAGGTGTGGTATCTTTTTTAGCATCCTGTTGGTTTGTTTTCTTTTAATTAATTGAAGTGAATGTAACTGAGTTGTTCATTTGTTTGGTTCTTTATTTATTTTAGTTTAGCTCTTAAACCGCTACTTGATATCAGATAATAAATGCAGTCATGACTGGAAGAGATGTTCTTGTGATTATGGCGGCTGGTGGAGGCAAGAGTCTTTGTTATCAACTTCCTGCTGTTCTTAAAAATGGGGTTGCTCTGGTTGTCAGCCCTTTGCTTTCTCTTATTCAAGATCAGGTTCTTATATTACTGCCACTAGCGGAGTTAAACTATTTTTACATATCTTGGGTTGCTTCAACCAGTTTATGGTGCCTTCCTGATAGTAATCAAAGCTTTAGGTAATGGGCTTGGCTGCTTTGGGCATCCCAGCATTCATGTTGACGTCAACCACCGGTAAGGAAGATGAAAAGTTCATATACAAGGCTCTTGAAAAGGGTGATGGAGAGCTTAAAATACTATATGTTACACCAGAGAAGATATCGAAGAGCAAAAGATTCATGTCAAAACTTGAAAAGTGTCATCATGCTGGTCGGCTGTCTCTAATTTCTATTGATGTAATCTCATGATCAAAGTCCTAACTACTTCTTCATTGATATGTTTGAAATATCTTTATTGTTTATTTCTGCAACTCAGGGCAGAGGGTGCAGGAAGATTAAGCTTGGTGATCTAAGAGCGCTATTTTGAGCTTAGTGAACTTATAGCAATCAATAACCGTTGGGACTGGCTAACGACTGTGTGTCTGCTCTAATCCAGGAATAGTGGTGTTCAAAGTTTGTATAAATCCAAAAAAATCTTTTGAACCATTCTAGACAGGATATTGGATATCTACATAACAGCCATCCGCTTCATAGTTAATCTCTAATGCTTGGTAAAATGGTTTGATAATGGTTTTTGAAATCAGATTACTCGATATTTGGTAAAATATATTTTTGTATGCTGTGACAATACATACAATTTTCTCCCTGCATGCTTTTCTCATCTAAGAAAAAAATTTGAAATTATGCTACCTGATCCAGTGTCATATCGGCAGTGTCGTTTCTTCTTACCATTTGATACTTCGCATGTAGTGCCCAGTAACATGAAATTTGCGTATTAGAGGATAACAAATGGGAAGGAATATGAAAACAACAAAATTATTAGGATGATAAATCTTCTAGGAATGTTGAATTTTAGTTAGCTTTTAGATACTGTTCTTCAGTAATTTTCCAATGAAACAAATTTATCAAATTATAGAGGGATGAGGACTATAATTTTTTTCCATCGAAGCAATTTACAAGAACTTATTTGGAAGGTGAAATTGAGGAACAGGGAAGACAATATGAATTTTTGCGTGGTATTCTACTTCAGGAAAAGTGAATATGAATCTTAACTCTTTTGAAGGTGCAACAAACATAATCAACAATTAAAAGGAACCAAAAAAAAGGGGAACAGGCAAAACATGCTAACTTATTCATCCTGTATTCCTCTTGGTGTTGATGATAGTCGAATTCTTCATTAACAGGTTATAGAAGGATAGGCAAGTGGTCCTTATGTAGCTTGTCCTACATATTCTTGTTTATACTTTAAATTGCATTGGTTTTCTTGATAATGAATGAATTTTTTATAAAAGATGAAAAACGTTTCTTCTAAAACAATATTGCCTGGGAGAATGCTTAGCAATGATTGAATTTGAGGCAAGATATGATAAAATTGGTTCTTATCTGTAACTCTCGTACTGATTTTTTGTCGTGCAACTCTTATAGTGGTTTTCTTTCTATACGGCCTTAGAGTTGCTTCTTTATAGATCATGCCCAGGCTTGATTGCTGTGATCTTTACAAAAAAGCACCTTGATAATGTTGTTGATATCTGTGATTTATGATTTGAGGCCTTATGCAGGAAGCACATTGTTGTAGTCAATGGGGCCATGATTTTCGTCCAGACTACAAGAATCTTGGCATCTTAAAGACTCAGTTTCCAGATGTTCCTGTTATTGCTCTGACCGTATGCTCTACTGCATATTACAACAATAAATTCATGCTCTTGATTAAAAGTTTGAAATATGTGTCTATATATAATCTGCCTAAGCTCCAGTTCTTCTATATTTCAGGCTACAGCAACAAAAAAAGTGCAACAAGATCTAATGGAGATGCTACATGTTTCAAAATGTGTTAAGTTTGTCAGCACAGTGAACAGGCCTAATCTTTTTTATACGGTATAATTATTGTCAAGTTATTTGGAACTATGTCATATTATGGTACATCTTACAGTCGGAAGTGCAAACTTTATAGGTAAGAGAAAAATCATCTGTTGGGAAGGTAGTCATTGATGAAATTGCTGCATATATACAAGCATCTTATCCAAATAATGAGTCTGGCATAGTTTATTGCTTCTCCAGAAAGGAGTGTGAACAGGTTTGTAGCTTAAATTACTCTCAACATTTCCATGTTTCGTGAGTACTTGTTGCGCTCCTGTTTAAGTACCTTTCTCTTACTTTAAATACCTTTTTTTGGTGTGCTACTGGTATAAAGTTGTTTGAATGCTATTTACTTGATAACTGTTATGGAAGGTGAGGAAACTTGTCATGTATCCTTGTATACTCATCTGCTACTTGTTTCCACTTGCAATCTTACAAGTGTAAGAACTGAAAAAGAGAAATCTGAAATCTCAAAATTGCATCATCCATCTGTTTCTCAAAATATTTTACCCTTGTTTTGCATATACTTTTTGTATCTTCAGAAACACCAAAATTGAAATCAAATTGGTGTCTTTTAGTCCAAGTGTAATGCAAATATTATCCATACTAAGAATACATCTGATTGATCTTTGCATAATTTTGTTGAACCAAACTCTACTGTTGGCCGAACTGAGTTTATTGGCTTTAAGCGACAGATTGGCAGGGTAGAATGATGGACTCATTAGTTGTTAACCTGGAAGAACCAATTCAACTCAGGCAGCATTGTGTAAACCCAGTAGGACCAAGTGGTGTAGTTGGATTGTCTCACTAGGAAGCTGCATTTTGAGTCATTTAGTGATGATGATTACTTTCTCAACTTTTGATCTCAACTTCTAGAAAGTGTTCTTTTGTTAGCTGAGAGATGATGATGGAATTTTACAAGGCTTCTATAAATCCTTGCCTAGCTTTTTGATTTTTCGCAAGTCAAAACCCAGAGAGGGTCAGTGTTCAAGCGAATGAAAACTGTTGTATTTTTGAAACAAGTATGAAAATAAAGTGCATTTCTAGAGATTTTTTGTACTTCTGAACCTTTCTAGTTATTGTCATCTTTAGCACATGCCTTCTATGAAGTGGTTATAGTGTCAACCATCTGTTTGACCTGGAATGAGTTTGAAATTCTTTTAGTGCTTGTATTGACTTACATAAAAAGATTTGCATGTCATATAATAAGGTTCAATGGTTTTGGCACTCTGCTAAAAGCTTTAGGCAATCAGCATATACTCTTGCATCTTTCAATTTGTATGACGTGTTCTTTTTGATAGCCATTTACATTTTGTCTCCTAGTACAATTAGTATATTAAAGTTGTGAACTTATGCAAATTTCAGTGAGGCCTTGATCTGGTATATGCGCTTGTGGATGATGTATGTACATCATCTATCTGGTTTCAAATGTTATCCTGTCATGAGATATTCAATAATTGTTAGGAAATTTGCTAAGGTTCAGTGCAGCTGGGCACAGATATGTAGTATGTAGCTCCTATAGCTATATTTCGAATTGTTACCAAAATTTTGTAATGAAATTATTACTGCACCATTATCCTCATACCTTATGATCTTGCTATGTCTTAAGAAATGTAGGTTGCAAAAGAATTGCGTGAGAAGGGAATATCAGCTGACTATTATCATGCTGATATGGATGTACATGCTCGTGAGAAAGTTCATTTACGGTATGGTCCGTGTCCTGAGAAGATATAGTGGTGTGCTGCTAAGATTTATCCTGATTTCTCTTTCGATTCTTGTGCTATGTTTTGCATGCAGATATGGACTGTATAGAAGTGGTTAAGCCATTTTATCTCCCAATACACTCTTTCTTGTTCCATAAGTCATGCTACTTTTTTTGAGATACAAGATTGCTGTATGTTTATTCATGTGTCAGTCTTTTCAAATGCAACTAACGATGCTGGTCTCATGTGCCTGATTTGAGATACTGAATTAATTATATCATTGTGGTCTTTCTTTTCTAAATCTATATTTGATGTCTTAGGTGGAGCAATGGCAAGTTGCAGGTTATTGTTGGAACAGTATGTGTTACAAGTTCTCTCTATTTATTAATTTATGTAGCTCAAATTATTATGAATTGTTATCACTTACTATGTATTAGCTTCAGTTGATATTTTTGTTGAAATTTGCTTTCTTGCAGGTGGCTTTTGGTATGGGAATCAACAAACCAGATGGTTAGTTTTGGTTTCTTAGATGGTTCTACTGTTTAATTGGTCTTTTCTGGGTATTTTGCAGTTTTGCTTTTGCTTTTGTGTGGCCATGAATGTAGTCTGGAATAACCATATAATATAAGATTGATCTGGTAGTATGGACATAATGCATTTTGACTTCCTTTCAGAGAAATAATTGGTTGCATCTTTGTTCAAATTGAGTACTGTTGGTTTCTTTACAAGGAAGAAATTTTAGCCCAATCTTGTGATATCCAAAGCAAAATGGTGTGCTGAGGGTAAATGAGACCATAATTCTTGTGATATCTTTCTATCTCTCTGTCTCTTTTTCTTTTCTTTCTTTTTTTAATAAAAAAACCTGGACCATGATAGTTATCCAAGTGTAGGCAAATTGCTTCTTCCACCTTGTGTTTCTGAAAATGTTGCTTTTAGTTCAACTGTGGAGAGTTAGATCCTTGCCCATTGTTATCATCATCCATGCCTCTCCGCTTTTTGGCTATTATGCTTTCTATGCTGGCTAATGCTTAAAAATGTCGATCTCTTCATGCTTACATTTGGAAGATATGACAATTAAATGCCTTTTGCTATTTGAAGTTGGCATAGCAGCTGTTTCATAACTATTACCTTTGTAATAATTGTGCAACAGACATGTTTGGTGAAAGTGAAAAGATATTGATTTCTATTATTCTGTCTTTTTCTGTCCATAATTCTTCCCTCCTATTATCTTGATTGAAACCAAAGTGAACGGATTGGTTGGGGGAGAAAAATACCAAATGCATATTAAAGGAACAATAAAATTAAACCGTAAGAAGTAGTCTTGGATTCCAGATGTTTTAAAGCTATATTGTGGCAATTAAGGTAGCATGGCTAGAGACCATCTCTTAGTGAGCTGCTTTTGTCATGTTCAATATGTTAGTCCTTAACTATGATTCTAGGAACACGGGAGCGTACAGACTATGCCTAACTCAGGGGTTCCATGAATTGTGTGCAGACTGGAACTTTTTGGTGTATAATGTGTGCAGAAAATGGGCTTGAGAAAATCAGTTCATTCCAATCTGCCTTAAAGCTATTACAACCCATGTTCATGTGGGAGCCATGACTTGGAGGCTTTGAATTCTTAGAAAGGAACGAAACTTAACAAATAAGAAAGCTAAGAGCTCAAAAGTTGTAGGAAGCCAAGCTGGACTTCACTATTGGTGCCAGGATCCTTTGAAATGACTAGGAAATTGGGTCTAGCAAAAATTCCCTGCACAGCAGTGACTTCTTTCAGCATTTGCTAAAATACAAAAGTGAAGTAAACGACTTTGACTAAGACTTTAAAATTCCCCTAAAATACATCATGGAAAACAGTTTAAGATAATACAGGACCTGTTATCTTTGCTGATATCTTGCTATGTTGCATCAGTTTGGCATTTCATAGTTGCTTTCCCCTATGAACCTTTTTTTCCTTCGAAGAGAAGATGTTGGACTAGCCATTTTGGTGTATTATAATTGTGTAGATCTTACCTAATTGATAGTTGTCCCTACACATGTTAAGTTGTTAAAGCATGAACATCTGATGTTTTAGTATTTCTTGGAATGCTTTGTCAGATGCTCTGTTTTAACTGAACATTCTACAGTGTGTCCCCAGTTTAGGGCTGTTTCAGAAAATGATTGGATTCTGACCATGGGATGAAGGCTTTCTTAGTTTTGTTGGCACTGGGACTGTAAACTGTAACTGCCTAACACAGCATAGTTACAGTTTGAGAAAAGTGAGGATAGTGAAATAGCACTATAACCAACGAAATATTTAGCATTTTAGCAAATGTGAATGTTTTCATCATAAGTGATCTCCCTAATATTGTATCTACTTGCAAAAACCAAACCCTTCCCCTTACAAGTTAAACTTAGACAGCCATAAATGGGAAAAGTATGCTGAAGATGGATAAGAGTGTCTTTTTATTCTCCCTCTTTGATTTTTAGATACCTAAATATTGGTTCATTTAAGATCATCTGTTCAAACCCTTCCCCCTGCAAGTTAAAGACAGCCATAAATGGGAAAAGCATGTTGAAGATAGGTATGTACCTACCCAAAAAAAAAAAATGTTGAAGATAGATATGAAATTTTTTGTCTATTTAATTTTCAGATACTCAAATATTGGATCATTTAAGATCATCTGTTAATGAGACCATGTATTTAGAATTGACCATTTTCGGATTCTGAATATCTTAATACAAGTGGTCCATTACTCTTCACAATGGAATAGATGCTAAGTTGTTCCGTTTGGATTAACAGTTTTTTGGGGTGTTTTTGAAAAATTTTACTGTAGCAGTGTATATGAAAAATTTTTACTATAAATTTTTTTTGGAATATTTGATATATTGTATGGATGAAATGTTTTTTGAGTTATTGTGTATTACCTGTAGCATTGTATTTGAAAAACTGGCCCAAACGGACCTAATTAAGCAATTGGTGGCATTTGGATTGGAAAAGGTTGTTACCTCCAGGCATTAGTTCTGTTAATTGATTCATCTAACTTGTTTATTGTTTGCTTTAAATTGTTCTCAGTCTTAATCCTAAAATCATTAGGACTTTAAACTGAGCTGACAAACATTTTAGTTCAAACCGATGAAAGAGATCAGTTGCTTACCTATTAAAATTGTTTCTGCATTAGAAGGTTAAGATTTACCTCTTTGGAGGGCGAATTTTTTAAAATAATCCCCAAAAATAATGTCTCAAAAGTGGGGGTATTTGGTATGGTTTCTAATATCAACGTCGCTGAAATAGACCTCTGCGGCGACCGTGTTTTTTTTTTTTTTTGGATTTTTTTTTAAGGATAGCAAGTCTGACACATTATTTTTTTAAAAAATAATGGGTCTGTCGCCGCATAGAAGTGTGCGGCGACAAACACATCTTTTTTTTTTTAAACAAATTATCTTAGTCGTCGAATGTGGCGACTGTATATTTTTTTAAAAAAAATCAAGTACAACCTTCTAGCTGTTGATGAACTCTTCATGAACAGCTAAACGTGGTTGATATGACTGAGGTTGTGTTTAAAAAATAAATATTTTTTGAGAGCCGTTGGTCCAACGGCTTTATGGCCGTGGGATGTGTCAAAGAATTCTATAAATAGCTCTCACTTTGGACGATCACACCCGTACCATCCCCATTTCTAGGTTACCACTCTCTCCCTATACTCCCTCCCTCGGCTATGCCTCAGCCAAATATAGTGAGAGGATGTATAAGACAATGTAGGGAGAGAGTGGTATGTGAGGACTCGTAAAATTATTATTTTTCGACTCCTAATTTTGCTCATTTAATTATTTATTCAAATATTTGTTCGATTATTATTTTCTAGCCTTATTAGACTTAAATACATGGAGTTATGACTTCATTATATTTTTAAAGTGACTCGTTTCAAAAATTAATTTTTTGGAAGCTCGATTAATGAAAATAGTGAAAATGTGTCTGAAAACTTTAGCCATTTGGGAGTACAATAAGTTCAAAACTTGGAGACATGTACAATGGTCCTAAAATAGGTAATTCTAGGTTTAAGTACTCAAGTGATAGTTAGTGGTACGATCGTTACAAGAATTTCTCGAAGAATTTCACTTTATCGCGCCTAAATTGGAAATACGCGTTTTCACGCGCGCGCTTAATTGAGGGACTTTAGACCATTATTTTGGGACAATTAAGAGTGAATAATATTTATATGAATATAAGTGTACTAGAGGTTTAGTGCACTAGTGAAACAAATGCAAGAGGAATCGAGCACAAAACGCGCGCGTACGCGCACTATTGGAGAATTGACTTTTGTACACTTAAAACCAAAATTTGCTAAGCTTCTCACGGAAGCTTTATCATCAGCAAACACTCCTTTTTCCTTCTCATTTGACCGAACCAGTAGCAGCAAAAACAACCAAGGCTTCTCAAATTTTTTCATCTCCAAATTCTTGCACCAAACCTTCATAGATTCAGACCAAACTTCACATACACTTCGCTCTACACTTGGACACCTCTTTGAGCTGCAAAAGGGAGCTAAAACTCACGGTTTTTCTGGAGCAAAAAGGGCCAAAAATCACTGCCTTGGACATCAACTAGAGTAAGTAAAGATCAAGCTTTCTAATTTTGATTTTTGGAAGTCCTAGTATATCTTTAAACTCTTATTTTCATATGGGTTGATGTTGTTGTTGGAAAAAGTGGAATGTGGGCTCTATGAACTCCCACTCTTGGGTTGTTGCTGATTTTGTGGTTGATGATATTTATAATGCTGGTTTAGTGTTTGAAATGGTGGATTAATGGTGTATAATTAGTAGAAACTTCAAGGAACTCATGGGATAGAAATTTCCGATTTTTCCCCTGCCTTGTTCGGTTATTTTAAGGCCAATTTTTGATGATCTAATGACTTTAATATGATGTTTATATGTTGTATTAGTTGTGTAAAAATTTTCATTGGAAAATATTGAGGTTTGGTTGGGCAAATGAATTTCTTTGTAAAACTAGTCAAGCTGGAAAACTGTTTCCGTGTAGCTCTGTCCAGCGATAGTGTTTCGGCCGTAACTCTGTCCTCTGACGTCGAAATCAAGTGCCGTCGGTGGGATTTGAAACTAGACATCCACACCTTTTCAATGGTATAAAATTCACATTTTGGTTCCAAGTGTGTGAGCCAAACCAATCATTTTAAGAAGGCTGCCCTGTTTCTCTGTTCTGCTGGAACGATTTGATGATGCTGCAACTTTAGGCTTAATTTCGAGCAATTGCATGCTGAATCTTAAAACGATTTCTTCTGTGAAATTATAGCCCTATGAATGTATTTTCCAACACTATCAACCATGCTCAATTCCAAGTTAAATTGAGTGAGTCATGATCAAAATACGGTGACTGCCTGGTTCTTGAAAACCCTTGGATTTAGACAGATTTGATGTGAGACTTGTTGTGGTCTTACTAAATGAATTTCTTGGTGCTAAACACCTACCAAATGTATCATGTATGTTCCTTAGACTTTTCTTGTACAAATGAACCATGTTTGGAGGTTTTCCTTAGCCGAATGTTTGGAAACGGAGAGAAATGGAGCTAAAGGCAGTTTTGCCTTAGTAATTTCAAAACTTTGGTTGATTGGTTAACCACCTTCCCGAAGGTATTTTTCCACGAAATTTGATAGAGAGATACCCTTAATATAGGAGTACTATACTACAAAATTTGGCACCAATCCAAGTCCGTTTCGACACTTAACTAATGGTCTAAAGTCAGAAACCCAAATCTGGAAATTGTTCAACAGTCTTGAATTTTCCCCAACTTTGAGCTACCATATCTTGGTGCTCGAAACTCTGATTCTTGATCCACTTGTTCTGTCCTAAACCTTACTTGCACCGGTAATTGAGTTATAAATTTAAAGGGCTGGTTTGCAACGAGTGAATTCTGCCGAATTTTCAAAATTAGCGAAAAATCAACCCCAGCTCAATCCTGAACATTCTGGAACAGTGATTTCAAGCTCATTTTTGAGTACTTTTCACTTAGATTCGTGGAAAAGTGTCTTCTAAGAATTTTTAGTACTTTCCAAGAGGTTTCCAACGGTATAACGTTTTCCAATTTTAGACTTGTATCGAGTGAGATACGATTTTTCAAAAATCCATATCAAAACTGAAATTTTCCAACTTTCAAGGAAATAGAGTTTTCCAAGAACTCTTTATTCTTTCGACATTATGCAAACGTTTTAACCTCGATTTTCAAGATAAAAACCCAAATGCTCCTGTACTTTATGAAACGCCACTCGAATCTCGATTTACAAGTAATTAAGGTTCCTTTTCACGAAATTCTCTAGATTATAATAGTGCACGAATTATTTCTCGATAATTGGGTTGTGTGAATAATAATTCACTATTATTTGCTCAGGCGCACACGAGGATTTTCAAGAGGATCCCACAGTGGACGCTTGAACTTTCCTTGACCCTACTTGCACTTAATACTTGGTGAGTGTCAAGTGTATGAATACTTGTACTCTCTGGACTTGATTCCTGCTTGGTTTACCTGATTACGTGCTTAGCCCACTTGTTTTAGAAAAATAGAGCCGAGTGTGTACTTTATCATACTCGTTCTCATTTGAATACAAATGACTCATGCTTAACATGATCTACCTGGTTTACATGACTTGAAATACCTGCTTAGATCTGTCAAATGTTTGAATACATGACATGGTATGCTATGGTTGCATACGTCGTTGGAGTGAATCTCCTCGACACGCAATTGTAAATGGGGGACGCCTGCCTAGATCTTGCCAGGGCTCAAGCCAAATCATTCAAGTTTATTATCGAACTACACAACAAAAGTAAGTAACTTAAGTACAGTAAATGTGGAAGCGTTCAAACTTATCAATAGTCATCCATTACCCAACCCGCACGTCGGGTATTCAAAATACATCATGAATCCCAAATATACATTACGCCCCAAAAGTTACATTTCAATTCCAAAAGTACAATCCAAAACCAAGGGCATAGCTAAAATATAATAGAAACCCTAAAACAAAAGTACATCAGGAGGGTTTCTCCACACTTTTCTATAGGGTGAGCAAAACGCTCGTGAGGCCAAGAACATACATGCAAGCACGTAGTTCAAATAACAATCTCAATTACGAGTTAAACAATAATATATTTCAATAATTGACAATTCACCAAAGGAAATTTATCAGAAACAATTCAAGGATATAGTAGCTCTCAGGGGCTAAGTTCCACTTGCTTTGCCGATGTTACTCGTATACCTTTCCCCTATGACACTCCGTCAAATGGGTCGGTATTTCCAATCCGTAGATCATCACTTACTTCTTTCCGTCCACCGAACATCGTTTCGGTCCCGCACGACATTTAGAAGGCTATACTCCACGAGTATGCCAAGCAAGATCTCTCAAATAGATCAGACTTATCATGTAATTCTCATGGCTCACCAAGGTTCCCGACCAAGCCCATGCCGGCTCGAGTTCCAAGGTCGGCCTATGAGTTTGGGCGTCCCCCATGTATCATGTAAGTATCGAGGAGATTCACTCCAACGACGTATGCAGCCATAGCATACCATGTCATGTATTCAAGCATTTGACAGATCTAAGCAGGTATTTCAAGTCATGTAAACCAGGTAGATCATGTTAAGCATGAATCATTTGTTTTCAAATGAGAGCGAGTGCGATAAAGTACACACGGCTCTATTTTTCTAAAACAAGTGGGCTAAGCACGTAATCAGGTAAACCAAGCAGGAATCAAGTTCAGAGAGTACAAGTATTCATACACTTGACACTCACCAAGTATTAAGTGCAAGTAGAGTCAAGGAAAGTTTAAGCGTCCACTGTGGGATCCTCTTGAAGGTTTTCGTGTGCGCATGAGCAAATAATAGTGAATTATTATTCACACAACCCAATTATAAAGAAATAATTTGTGCACTATTATAATCTAGGGAATTTCGTGAAAAGGAACCTTAATTACTTGTAAATCGATGTTCGAGTGGCGTTTCATAAAGTACAGGAGCATTTGGGTTTTTATCTTGGAAATCGAGGTTAAAACGTTTGCATAATGTCGAAAGAATAAACTCTATTTCCTTGAAAGTTGGAAAATTTCCTTGAATTGGACCTTTAGTTAAGTGTCGAAACGGACTTGAATTGGTGCCAAATTTTGCAGTATAGTACTCCTATATGAAGGGTATCTCTCTATCAAATTTCGTGAAAAAATACTTTCGGGAAGGTGGTTAACCAATCAACCAAAGTTTTGAAATTACAAAGGCAAAACTGCCTTTAGCTCCATTTCTCTCTGTTTCCAAACATTCGGCTAAGGAAAATCTCCAAACATGGTTCATTTGTGCAAGAAAAGTCTAAGGAACATACATGGTACATTTGGTAGGTGTTTAGCACCAAGAAATTCATTTAGTAAGACCACAACAAGTCTCACATCAAATCTGTCTAAATCCAAGGGTTTTCAAAAACCAGGCAGTCACCGTATTTTGATCATGACTCACTCAATTTAATTCGGAATTGAGCATGGTTGATAGTGTTGGAAAATACATTCATAGGGCTATAATTTCACAGAAGAAATCGTTTTAAGATTCAGCATGCAACTGGCTCGAAATTAAGCCTAAGCATCATCAAATCGTTCCATCAGAACAGAGAAACAGGGCAGTCTTCTTAAAACCATTGGTTTGGCTCATACACTTGGAACCAACACGTGCATTTTATACCGTTGGAAAGGTATGGATGCCTAGTTTCAAATGCCACCGACGGCATTCGATTTCGACGTCGGAGGACAGAGTCACGGCCGAAACACTATCGCTGGACAGAGCTACACGGAAACAGTTTTTCAACTTGACTAGTTTTACAAAGAAATTCATTTGCCCAATCAAATCTCAATATTTTCCAATGAAAATTTTTACACAACTAATACAACATATAAACATCATATTCAAGTCATTAGATCATAAAAAATTGGCCTTAAAATAACCGAACAAGGCAGGGGCAAAATCGAAAATTTCTATCCCATGAGTTCCTTGAAGTTTCTACTAATTATACACCATTAATCCACCATTTCAAACACTAAACCAGCATTATAAATATCATCAACCACAAAATCAGCAACAACCCAAGAGTGGGAGTTCATAGAGCCCACATTCCATTTTTTCCAACAACAACATCAACCCATATGAAAATAAGAGCTTAAAGGTATATTAGGACTTCCAAAAATTGAAATTAGAAAGTTTGATCTTTACTTACTCTAGTTGATGTCTAAGACAGTGATTTTCGGCCCTTTTTGCTCCAGAAAAACTGTGAGTTTTAGCTCCCTTTTGCAGCTCAAAGAGGTATCCAAGTGTAGAGCTAAGTGTATGTGAAGTTTGGTGTGAATCTATGAAGGTTTGGTGCAAGAATTTGGAAATGAAAAAATTTGAGAAGCCTTGGTTGTTTTTACTGCTGCTGGTTCGATCAAATGAGAAGGAAAAAGGAGTGTTTGCTGATGATAAAGCTTCCGTGAGAAGCTTAGCAAATTTTGATTTTAAGTGTACAAAAGTCAATTCTCCAATAGTGCGCGTACGCACGCGTTTTGTGCTCGATTCCTCTTACATTTGTTTCACTAGTGCACTAAACCTCTAGTACACTTATATTCATATAAATATTATTCACTATTAATTGTCCCAAAATAATGGTCTAAAATTCCTCAATTAAGCACGCGCGTGAAAACGCGTATTTCCAATTTAGGCGCGATAAAGTGAAATTTTCGAGAAATTCTTGTAACGATCGTACCACTAACTATCACTTGAGTACTTAAAACTAGAATTACCTATTTTAGGACCATTGTACATGTCTCCAAGTTTTGAACTTATTGTACTTCCAAATGGCTAAAGTTTTTAGACACATTTTCATTATTTTCATTAATCGACCTTCCAAAAAATTAATTTTTGAAACGAGTCACTTTAAAAATATAATGAAGTCATAACTCCATGTATTTAAGTCTAATAAGGTTAGAAAATAATAATCGAAGCAAATATTTGAATAAATAATTAAATGAGCAAAATTAGGAGTCGAAAAATAATAATTTTACGAGTCCTCACATCCTCTCCCCCTTAAGACCTCGAAATTTATCTTGATTGGCGAACAGGTCTGGATACTTTTTTCGAATTGTTTCTTCGACTTCTCAAGTTGCTTCCTCCAACCCATGGTTCTTCCAAAGGACTTTTACTAATGGTATATGTTTATTCCTCAATTCCTTCACCTTCCTATCCAGAAGCTTAACCGATTTTTTCTCATAGGTCAAAGTTTTATCAATCTCAACATTTTCCGGTTGTAAGACGTGAGAAGGGTTCAGATGATACTTCTTAAACATAGATACATGAAACACATTATGCATTTGAGATAAACTCGGCGGTAATTCCAACTTTTAGGCTACACTCCCCACACGTTGGATAATCTTGTAAGGCCCTACAAACCTTGGCTGTAACTTCTTTCCTTTTCCAAACATCAAACTTGCTCTCAAAGGTGTAATCTTGAGAAATACCGAATCTCCAACAGTAAATTCCAAATCTTTTCTTCGATTATCGGCATAACTCTTTTGGCGGCTCTGGGCGGTCTGAATTCTTTGGCGTACTAACCTTACTTTCTCACTAGTTTTTTCAATCCAAGATACTGTGGTCGGGTCTAAGATTTTTCGTTCACCTATTTCGTCCCAACAAATTGGAGACCTACATTTCCGACCATAAAGTGCCTCATACGGGGCCATCTGAATAGAAGAGTGGAAACTATTGTTGTAGGCAAATTCTACTAAAGTAAAAAACTTACCCTAATTCTCTCCAAAGTCCAGAACACAAGTCCATAACATGTCCTCAAAAGTTTGAATTGTCCTCTCCAACTGTCCATCAGTCTGGGGATGATAAGTGGTACTAAAGTTCAATTTAGTCCCTAACACTTCTTGCATCTTTTGCCAGAATCTCGAAACAAATCTTGGATTTCTATCCGACACAATACTGACAGGTATTCCATGCAACCTAATGATCTCATCCAAATACAATCTGGCCAACTTCTCTAATGGGTATTTCATATTAATCGGCAGAAAATGAGCCGATTTGGTCAATCTATCCACTATTACCCAAATCGCATCATGGCCTCTCTGTGTCCTTGGTAATCCCGATACAAAATTCATGGTGATATTTTCCCATTTCCACTCAGGTATTTCTAGAGGTTGCAAAAGTCCCGATGGTTTCTGATGTTCGGTTTTAACCTGTTGACAAATTAAGCATGTTTGGACAAATTTAGCAATCTCCTTCTTCATGTTCTCCCACCAATAAAGACTCTTCAAGTGCTGGTACATTTTATTCCCTCCTGGATGTACCGTAAATTTTGATCGGTGTGCCTCTTCTAAAATTTCCTTTTTAAGCCTTTTATCCTTTGGCACAATTAGCCGATTCCGAAATCTCAATACACCATTCGGTCCCAAGTTAAAATCCGATTTATCCCCCTTTTTAACCTTTTCAGACCATTTCTGTACTTCAGTGTCCTTTCCTTGAGATTCCTTGATACGTTCCATCAAAGTGGAATTCATTACAATATTCCCCAAAATGACTTTCTCCGGTTCCAATCGAGGATTCCAATAACTAACTTCTTCCAACAATTGAAATTCCTTAATCATCAATCCAGCCATCTGTACTTGACGACTCAAAACGTCAGTCACTACATTAGCTTTTCCTGGATGGTACTTAATCGTGCAGTCATAGTCTTCCAAAAATTTCATCCATCTACGATGCCTCAAATTCAGTTCCTTTTGAGAAAATAAGTACTTAAGACTTTTGTGGTCTGTAAAAATCTCAAATGTCACTCCGTACAGATAATGCCTCCATTTCTTCAAAGCAAAGACCACAGCCGCTAACTCCAAATCATGAGTCGGGTAATTCCCTTCATGCGGTTTCAATTTTCTAGAGGCATATGCTATCACTTTGTCATTTTGCATTAAAACACATCCTAGTCCTTCCTTAGATGCATCTGTGTAAATCACAAAATTATCCTTTCCGTTTGGCAAAGCTAACACAGGCGCTCTTGTCAACCGTCTTTTTAATTCCTGAAAACTTTCTTCACACTTAGGACTCCATAGAAACTTCCCATTCTTCTTGGTCAATTCAGTCATGGGTCCAGCAATTCTAGAGAAATCTTTGATAAATCTCCGGTAGTACCTTGCTAATCCAATAAAACTTCGAACCTCGGTAGGGTTTTCCGGTCGTTTCCATTTCGAAACAGCCTCCACTTTAGCTGGATCCACTTTAATCCCATCCTTAGAAATTATGTGTCCCAAGAAAGTCACTTCTTTTAACCAGAACTCACACTTGCTAAACTTAGCATATAATTGATGTTCCCTCAAAGTTTGCAAAACGATTCTCAAATGCTTCTCATGATCCTTCACATTCTTAGAATACATCAATATATCATCAATGAACACTACCACGAATTGATTTAAATAGGGTTTAAAGACCCTATGCATTAAATCCATAAAAGCAGCAGGTGCATTCGTTAACCCAAACGGCATCACGGCAAATTCAAAATGCCCATATCTCGAGTTAAAAGCAGTCTTGGGTATGTCCTCCAAAATCCTTAACTGATAATAACCCTGTCTCAAATCTAATTTTGAGAATACTACCGCCCCTTGCAATTGGTCAAATAACTCGTCAATGTGGGCCAGTGGGTATTTATTCTTAATGGTGACCTCATTCAAGCCTCTATAGTCTATACATAGCCTCAAACTCCCGTCCTTTTTCTTAACAAACAAAACTGGGGCTCCCCACGGCGAATCACTTTCCATTATAAAATCCCGCTCTAACAAGTCTTGTAGTTGCAATTTCAACTCCTTCAATTCGGCTGGGGCCATTCGATATGGCGTTCTAGAAATAGGGGCTACTCCCAGAGTTACATCGATCTTAAAGGCTATTTTCCGTTCCGGGGGTAGGAACTCCAATTCTTCAGAAAAAACATCAGGAAAGTCTTTCACTACAGACATGTCCTCCAAATTCACCTTATCACTAGGGGTGTTAATAAGAAATGCCAAATATCCTTGAGCTCCTTTACTTAACAACTTTCTAGCCCGAATTCCTGAAATAAGTGCAGACGAAGCTAATCTACTCCTTACATCCAGTTTCAGAGTTGTTTTTCCTGGAAGACGCAACTCTATGATCTTCGTCCTACAGTTTAACTGAGCATTATAACGGGCTAATCAATCCATCCCCAAGATTACATCGTATCCCTTAATCGTCAATCCCATCAAATCGGCCAGTAATTTTCGTTCCCTAATCCAGACTTCACAATCTTGATACACCAAGTTAGCAATTAGACTTTGATCCCCAGTAAGCGTTTTAACCTCTAGATCATATGATAACTTAATTGGCTTCAAGTCTATCCCACTCATAAAGTTAGGGTTTACAAAAGAATGTGTAGCACCTGGATCAATTAAAACCCTAGCTAAACGGTGAAAGATTGGGATTGTACCTTCTACCACCTCAGTTGCCTCAGGAACTTGTTGGTAATCCAGTGCATAAACCCTGACCGGTACTTTCGGTCGGCTCCCTCCGGCACTGGTTTGCTTAGAGGCTGACTTTTCCGGTCTCTGGGTATCACCTCCCGCCTTCAGTTTGTTTGGGCAATTCGCGAGCTGATGCTCGGTACTACCGCAGGCCAAGCACTTCCCAGACTTCCTCCAACAGTCACTTTCAGAATGGTTGGGTTTTCCGCAGTACCCACACGTAACTTGAGGGGTCACCGCTGATCCATTGGAAGGCGCTCTCCTAGCCTGTGTCAGTCCACTACGGCCTCCTCTAGATAAAGCCCCTCTCGAAGCTCCAGCAGTCCTTGGTCCTCCCGCTCCTCTTCCCATCTTGGAAGGCTGTGCACTTTTACTAGCTTGTCCAGAGGTATGGCTAGAAAAGTTTCGTTTTCTGTTGTGGAAGTCTCTCACTTGAGATCTTGCACTCTCAACCCTCTGTGCTTTCTCTAAAGCCTCCGTAAATGTAGAGATTTGGGCCGCCGCTAAGCCCTCCTGGATTTCCACATTAAGTCCCTGAACAAACCGTCTAATCCTCTTTCGTTCATTGACCACTAGCTCAGGGGCATACTTGGAAAGCTTAGTGAATTTCCCCTCGTATTCTGCTACGGTAAGGGTTCCTTATTTCAACTTAATAAATTCATCCTCCCTCTTCTCTTGGATTAAGGGCGGAAGAAACTTTTCATTAAATTTCCTTGTGAAATTCTCCCAAATCCAAGGAGTTTGAGTCCTCTCCCATTTTCCTTTTATTAGATCCCACTAAGCACGGGCTACTCCCTCAAATTGGAAAGTAGCGAAGTTCACTTGCCTATCCTCAGTGTAATCTAAAGCAGCGAATATGTTGGTCATCCTTTCTAACCAATTCTCCGCTACCTCAGGATCAGGTTCGCCAAGGAACTTAGGCGGGTTAAATTTTAAGAACCTCTCTAAGGCTCTATCCTCTCCTCTTTCTTGACCTCCAGGTTGGTTGAACGGTCCAGGTCCTTGTCTATCAGCTAAGCACTCTAGGATATCAGTCATCCTGTTAATGGCAGTAGCCACTTGATTACCCTCAATATTTTTCTGACCTTGGGTCGATCCAGTTGCCGATCCCTGGTCATTCCCCTGGGGTTGGGCCGGTCTAGTCCCTCGCCCACGGCCTCGACCCCTTCTTAGCCCTTCCATAACTTAGGCGTGTCTAGTGCAAGAAATAAATAAATTATGCGATGCAAAGTAGAGAGCAGGAACCAATCAAGAAAATATTGGAATTAACAATAATTTACATTCATTAGCATATCAAGTTCATACAATTAGCAAGTCATGGGGTAGTCACAAAAATATAGCACACAGGTGCCACAAGAGTACTTTTAGTCACATAAGACTAAAGTAAAGCAAGTGCCTCAAAAATAGGCCACACAGTCATGCAAAATACAATGGTCTCAGCACTTAGCATCACCCCTGCTAATACTAGCTATACTGATCAAAAGAGTCAAAAGAGTGGTCAAACTGCTTAGACCTAGTCCACAGTAGGACTATTAGGAGGAACCTCCTCCTCCGGATCCTCCTCCTCAGAGTCCTGAGCTACACCCATCGCCTCATCCACTAATCTAGTGGCATCAGCTACGATATCGGAAGCCCGACTACGGACCTCCTCTCTCAACCTAGTAAGCTGAACCCTAGTGCTCCGGAGCTCAGTTCGATAATAAGGTTGAATGATTTGGCTTGAGTCCTGGCGAGAGTTAGGCAGGCGTCCCGCGGATACTCTTTGGTTCGCCTTAAGGAGAAGTGGGGCGCCACATGGTACCCTAGAAATGGGGATGGTACGGGTGTGATCGTCCAAAGTGGGGGCTATTTATAGAATTTTTTGGCGCATCCAACGGCAGCCTTGATTGTATCGACAATATAGCTGTTGATGAAGAATTCATCAATGGCTAGAAGGTCGTACTTGATTTTAAAAATATATAATGCAATGACTGAGACAATCTGTTTAAAAAAAGATATATCTGTTACTGCACACCCTTATGTGACAACAGACACATTGTTTTTTTTAAAAAAAAGTGCAAGTCTGACACTTGAAAAAAAATCCAAAAAAAAAAAGGTCGCTGTGTAGGTTTATTTCGGCGACATTAATATTAGAAACCCTTGCCAAATACCCCCACTTTTGAGACAATTCTATTTTCGGGGATTATTTTAAGAAATTCACCTCTTTGGAGTGAATAATTGACCAGCCAAACCAGGATTGCCTTTAGATAAATTGTTAAGAAGCAACTTAAAAACTATCTCACTGGAAAATTTGGACTGCGTCATGCCTACCAGTCCTAGAGCTACCATTTTCTAACTGTTTTGGCCATGTTAAAGGCATCATGAACATCCAAAAGAATTTTATTTTACAGTTTATAAGAATAATAAAAATTTGTGACCTTTGGCATCGTTGGTCAATTTTCCAATGATTCCTAAATCTGACAAGTGGGTTCACAAATCTAGTCAAGGGTTTATTTGTGTCATTTTCAGTGCATTTTATGGTTAGTCACTTCAAATTGTTTCTGGTTAGTCATGTTGATACAGTTGACTTGTTTGTAGTCAGGTTTGTCATTCATCACAGTTTAAGCAAATCAATGGAGACATACTATCAGGTTTTACTCCTTCCTGGAACCTTCATTTTATTCTACTTCATTTCATCTAACTTCTCTTACTGCAGGAAAGCGGGCGGGCTGGAAGAGATGGCCTTCCTTCAGAATGTGTTCTGTACTTTAGACCTGGTGATGTTCCTAGGCAGGTAATGGAATAATTTAAAAATTAATAATCAATAAGTTTAATGTTCATAGTGCCATATAACTCTTTGCTGCTGTTTGCCAGAGCTCAATGGTCTTCTATGAGAATGCTGGATTGCAAAATCTCTACGACATAGTGCGATACTGTCTGGTAATTACTCTCATTTACAAGAAACCCCAGTTTTCTTGGATGATACACTAATTGAAATTGTTTGTAATTATAAAATGTATCTATAACTTCTTGAACATCCATTGATTGTTTTTGATCTTTTGTTATTTGTCATGTTTTAAAAAAGACAAAATTTTATAGTCCTTTAAGGAGCAAGCTTGCTATATCGGATATTTACTTGTTTTGATGTCTTGAACATAATGGATATAGTCCTGTTCAAGTACCATGACTTAAACTTAATTCATCTCAAACCACAGTACCCCGTTTAAGCTCCTTGACTTTGCATTGAGTGGTTCATTGTTCTGCTGCTAAATCTTTGTAGATGTGTACATACAGTTGTTTAGCATGAGTATAAAACGATGGCTTTCCTATCGAAATGATGAAGAATGAAAAGCACAAAATCACCTAAAAGAAAAACTGAGAGCCCATCATAACTTGATGAGACCTGAGCCTGGCGGCAAACTGAGTCACTGAGTAGGGACCAAAAGATAAAACACTACCTAATTGTCTTAAAAGCGTCAAGATAGGTGCCTTGGGACTTGCATGGACTTTTCATTCGAGATCATAGATTTTACCAACAATACAATACATTGCTCTGTACCATGGCATAAAATCTAGAACCATATAAGAGCACCAAATATTGACCAAGTTCCTTTCGAACTTTAATATGTCTATGTAGAACAAGGGTGTTGAGGATTCTAATGAGCATTTTTTCTTGGCTTTTGAAGATTTTTCAACTGTTTGACAGCAGAAACTGTTCTACTTTATGTGATCATTGGTGAGAGGATATTTGAGAGAGATCAAATTCCTCGAGTTGAATATTAAGTGATTTATAGCAGTGTGAAGCTAAGAGCAGATATCCTCAACCATGAGGTATGTATTCAGTGAGAAATCAAAGTTGTAGGCAAGTGAAACAGCTTGAAATCTCTATCACTTTTTGAGCATGAAGATTTCCAAGGCTGAATCTATAGAACTTTTTGTGGCACTGTTTGGATTGAAGGAAAGGAAAGAAAAGGCAAATATGCTGATCAAAAAGGTGTAGAAGTAGGTAGTATTCATTTATATTGTTTGGATAAATATGGAAGTAGAGGAAATGTAAGAGTAGACATATTGTTTAGTCAGGGATGGATTGTAAGGAAATGAAACAGGTTTTAAGTATCTGTTCAATTTTCATGGTATGTTGGGTAATGAGTATAACTTCGTTAAAAGTGGTCTACTTTTCCCTCCATCTCTGCTCAATTGGATGGAAATGAAACTATATTTTCAAAGCTTATCTTATCCAGTCTCTGCTCAAATATCAAACCAAAACTCAAAACATTTAATGCCTCTTTTCTCCTTACTTTTCTTTCCAATCAGAAAAGCTGCAACGTTCCTTACTGAATGCTGAATTACAGAGACCAACTTTGAGTTTCACTATAGAATTGCTGATGACTCCCCTTATGCACCATTTGGATTGAAGGAAGGGAAAGGACATTAGAGCAAAGTGGTTTCCATCCTTGTCATTCTGGATTAGAAATAGAAGGAAAATAAAGGAAAGAATTATATATTGCTTTGAGAGGGAGATGAAAGGAAAGGAAAAGAAATGATCTTAAAATAGTGTAAGTAGTAAAAGTAATTTCATTCAAAATGGGTCTCCTTTCCCTCCATTTCCTCTTTTGAAGGAATGCAAACTTAAACAAATAATTAGTCCAATCATGGTATTTAAAAGCGAGCAAAGTGCTCTTTTAAGTGCGCAGCAAGATAAGCACATGGCCATAGGTTTTTTATGTCTGAAGTGTGTGAGCAAAATGAAGTGCAGTAAAAGTGCAAAAGCAGAAAGCGTGCTTTTTAGTTTGTTGGGTTTTTTTACATACATTTCTGTTTGCCTTTTTGACTGTTGGATTTCATTTTATATAATTTTTGACCTTTCAACAAATAAATGTGGTGAGGGGCACTAGATAATAATCATTAATACGGTCAAAAAGGCCCAATGCCTTCATCCTTATCTTTTGTTCCCTCAAAAAAAACTCCTACCAATATCAACAAGAGGTCCATTTCTTCGTCTCTGTTTCCCTCTTCCTAAACTCTGCATCCTCTTATTCTTTTACCTTGCCTCCAAAAAGGACTTTTTTGAGCAACTTGAATTCTGTATTTGAAGACTATAATGTATATATAACTTGTAAGACAATTTATACACTTACAATGGATCCTCCTTAGTTGACTGTACTATGAACGGGTTAAATTGTTTTGGTATTTCTTTGTTCACCATTAAGGTCAACTTGTATGTAATCTTGATTCTGATAGCCTGGAAAAATTTTTGGTTCATACATGCGAAGTGGTGTCCTGGTGGATTTTGCTGCCCTGGTGAATATTGACAACATCAGCAAACATTTTCTTTTGAGCTGTATGTCAGTTTTATGGTCTGTGAAGTACCTTTATAAGGCCTTTGGACAGGAATTTTCCTATATACTGTTTTTATTCCTAATTTGGTTATTTGTGATGAAAAAGCTATTTCTACTTTATTACCTGAGCATATTCCTGTGCCTTACGAGTGCTTGAATACCTAAAACTTGTATCGAACACAAAACTCTTTGGTCCTTTTGCTAGAATTATGACAGGAAATAGTCAGTTATTGCAGTTTGTATGAAATAGTATGAGGCCTCTTTTATTATGTGTAGTCTAAGCTAGTCCAAAAATGGAAGAATATTTGAGGATGCCCTTATTTGTCAACCTCAGAGGTCGTGCTGGAATATGGGATCTTCTATACCTAAATGTTGAAAGATGTATTCTAAGTTATTAAAATGTATTCTATAAGTTATTTGGCCTACCTCTCCTGACTGAAAGTTTTCATAGCTCATTGCTAGCTACAGGTTAAGTTGCGATGTAACATCATACAGATGAATAGCTAGCCTATTTTTGGGGCAATCAAGGGATTCCAAGCTCTGCAATCAAACTTTGAAAGTGCATCTGATAGACTTGTTTAGTATCTTATCTTTGCCCCTAGGCAGTGAGCTGACTGGCATCATGAAGAATGTATCTAGGAACTTCCATGGTGGTGGTTTGGTACAACTTTTCTCTTTGTAGTTCATACTAATAGAATGTTCTCCAGTCATGTTATAGGATGTTGATGGATGATTTTCTAGAAGAGATGCAATTGGCTATAAACACTAGGGCTATAAACTTTCTTCAGTCTAAGTTTTGGATATTAAAGTGAAGTCTAAAAGCTTTCTTTTGACTGTGGTATACTTGGTCGTGGTTGATAACTTGGTAGTTGGATATTCTATTACTATTTATTTGGTTACCAACTTGAGGGAAATTGTAGATCCTGAGCTGATTGTGCAATCCAATAAAACTTGGGTGTATTTCTTCCAATTGCAGTCGAAAAGAGAATGCCGCCGAGGTGCTTTTTTCAGACATTTTGCCGAGCCTCTACGAGATTGTAATGGTAAATTTGCTGGTGCTCATGCCATTAAGAGGTTAAGTTTTTACTCTGCCTTTTAATGTGAGCACTTACATGCTGAAATTGTATTTTTGTCAGGGATGTGTGACAACTGTGCTTTTGCAAGTGATGTGAAGGAATTGGATGTATCTGGTATACTTGTTTGTATTACTATGTAGTAACAAACAGTTCAAAGCATTTTCACAAAATGGAAATGATCTACTTTGCCTAAAATTTACACAGCATTCTAGGGTAGGAAGGAATGATATCAGATGGGAAGGGGGAGAGAAGTTAGAGACCTGTTAAGAGTTCCTTTTGACAAATGGGTTTTTACTTTTTTTTTTGTTTTCTCTTTTTCCTTGATAACTTGGTTTATATATATGTAATTTATGCTTAACACGGTTATATCTGCAGCTCATGCAAAAATGATAGTATCACTACTGCAAGATTTACAAGAGAATGATCAAAGAGTTACGATGCTGCAACTGGCGGACAAACTGAAGGTTAAGCAGAAAGGAGTAGGTTTGTCTTTTGTCCTGAATTACCTTTTATACTAATTGAAGTCTCCACTCTACATATTGTATCCTGGTTACTTATGTAGCTGAACTGATGTGGATATAAATCATCTAGTTACCCATGTTTAAGGTTTGATGACTTGAACTTCTCTCTTTTTCTCATCATTTTCTTTAACCCTTTTTTTTGGTTGTTTTGGGATGACAATGTCATAAGCTTTAACTTTGATCAAAATCTGTTTCGCACAGACTTCTCCTTTAATTTTCATTTTCCCATAGGCTTTGTATATAGTATGTATGAGATTTATATGTTATTTTCAGTTCTTTTTCTTTTCTCACAGGATTAACAGATTAACATTTTCTCATAATTCTCCAACGTGACACATGAAATTCTGTCATTGCTTGAAATCTTAGAGGTGTTGTCTGCCTTTTATCAGCCTGTTCTGCAATGGGGGCAAAATTATATGATTATAATGCAAAAAGGAGGGTCTGTTCTCAATGATTTGTTGATAGATATATAACCTTTTTGGGGGATATATACAATACAAGGTAATGACAAATTTAGCATAATCTTTGGATATTAAACTAAGTGATCTATTTGGATTGCTATAGATGGGTGACTTTCATTGAATTCAATGTTGCTTTGGTTATTTCCTTTTTTTTTTTTTACGTTAAATGACTTTTGTTTCCTTTCTCAGTTGTGTCATTATTAGTGGAGCACTAAATATTTGTTATCTTCTTAGTTTCTCTTACTTTCTTTCAGTAATGTCCAAACATTGGGGATGAAAAATAAAATCTTCATGGTTTTTTTTGCACAGATCCTGAGCTAAAGAGAGATGAATTGGAGCAACTTGTCATTCAGCTCATACTGGAACGCGTTTTGGTATGAAATTGTGTCTTTTTTCTTCTTTTAATTGTGCTTCTTATGATCCTTTCTTTCAACCTGCTAAACAAGTCACATAGTAGTTGCTAACTGTTGATTATATCTGTCAAAAAACTGAAAATCATTAGGATCTTGTAGGTTTCAGCAACAAAACAGTAGTCAATGAATATTTATATGCAGAATATATTTCTTTGATCTCTAATGAGTGAGCATGGAATAGAATTGAGAAGTATTGGTATTGGTATCATACTGGTTGGATAAGAATGCAAAAATAGGGAAGAAGAGAAGTGGAAGAGAAGAGTGGAGAGGACAGGAGAGAACTTAGGTCCAACTTTGGTTACCCTCAGAAGTCTTCTATAGAAGTACTACAATTAACTTGGTTACCCTTGTATGATGTGGGTTAATATTCGAATGAAACTCTAGTTTTGATCCAGCTATATTTAAGTCGGTGTTTGGCACTGTTATCAGTTGTGGTCGAAAAGAAAAAAGAAATCTTGGAAGGGTGAAATGCATGATGGCATCCTTATGGCTATAAGATATTTACCTGAAACACTATGCCTAGACTAGAAGATCGGTTTCAAGGAGGTTCTGTCTTCTGTTTAGTAATTTTTTCTGATAAAACAAACTTAATTTTAGAAAGCTACTCTCTCAATCTTCAAAAAGTATAAAACTGTAAACTAAGAAAAAGGGAGAGAAAATACTCTTCTTCATATCTTTGGACTACACAATATACAAATATATATACACAAGTGTAACCTAATTTAGATCCTAAAATCATGCTAATCTAAATCAATCTACTACCTAATTAATATATGATACTATAATCATATGATACCTAATTAGCACATGATACTATAATCATATGATACTATAATCAAATCTTTCCTAATATTTACAATATCAAATCTTTCCATAATATCAGATCACATATCTTCAACACTCCCCCTCAAGATGGAGCATAGATGTTAATCATGCCCATCTTGCCACAAATGTAATCAATTCTCGGACCATTTAGAGGCTTAGTGAAAATATCAGCTAACTGTTCTCCAGTTCTCACATTGGTTGAGATCAAGTTTTGCTGAATTTTTTCACGAACAAAGTGGCAATCAACTTCGATATGCTTTGTTCTCTCATAAAAAACTGGATTTGATGCTATATGAAGGGCAGCTTGATTGCCACACCATAACTTCATTGGAAGTGAATTATTGATTCCCACCTCACACAATAATTGATGTATCCATATAAGCTCACAAGTGGATTGTGCCATAGACCGGTATTCAGACTCTGCACTAGAGCGAGATACTACACTTTGTTTCTTACTTTTTCATGATACCAAATTACCTCTAACGAAGACACAATATCCAGTTGTAGATCTTCGATCAATTTTAGAACCTGCCCAATCCGCATCTGAGAAGCATTCAACATGAGAATGGCCATGATTACCATATAGTATACCACGTCCTGGAGCTCCTTTAAGATAACATAAGATTTGCTCTAAAACTGCCCAATGGGTGGTTCTTGGTGAGGATATAAATTGATTCATAATACTAACCGGATATGCAATATCTGGACGAGTCACAGTGAGATAATTCAACTTTCCCCACTAATCTCCGATACATTTCAGGATCTGAGAATAACTCCCCATCATCTGCTGCAAGTTGCATGTTGGGGATTATTGGTGCACTGCATGGCCTAGCACCTAGCTTTCCTGTTGCTTTCAAAAGATCAAGGACATACTTCCTTTGGCATAAGAAGATACCTTGTTTACATCTTGTAACCTCAATGCCTAAAAAGTATTTCAACATACCCAAATCTTTTGTCTGGAAGCGCGATTGAAGAAAATTTTTAAGAGCTGCAATACCTGCATTGTTACTACCAGTAATAACAATATCATCAACATAAACCACTAATAGGATAATACCAACTTCAGATTGTTGATAAAAGACAGAATGATCAGAATTACACTTCTTCATGCCAAACTCTTGAACCACCTCACTGAATCTTCCAAACCAAGCACGAGGACTCTGTTTTAAACCATATAGTGACTTTCGGAGTCTACAAACCTTACCAGACTCCCCCTGAGCAACAAATCCAGGTGGTTGCTCCATATAAACTTCCTCTTGCAAATCCCATGAAGGAATGCATTCTTAACATCTAACTGGTACAAAGGCCAATTATTAGTAGCAGCAAGGGAAATAAATAATCGAACAGAGGTGAGTTTTGCTACGGAGAAAACGTGTCTGAGTAATCCACCCCATATGTCTGAGCATACCCTTTTGCAACAAGACGAGCTTTGAGGCGAGCAACAGAACCATCAGGATTGACTTTTACAGCAAACACCCATTTACAACCAATAGGTTTCTTACCTGTTGGTAGATGAACCAAATCCCAGGTACCATTATTATCTAGGGCCATCATTTCTTCCTCCATAGCAGCCCGCCAACCAGGATGTTCCAAAGCCTCAGATAAGCGTTGAGGAAGAGATATTGAATCTAAGGAAGCAGTAAAACAACGCAAGGAGGGAGACAAATGGTCATATGAAGCAAATGATGAAACTGGGTAAGTGCACTGTCTTTTACCTTTTCTTAAAGCAATAAGCAAATCAAGACTAGAATCTAGAGGCTCAGGAAGTGGTGGATCAGGACTCGGATCTGTAGATAGAGAAGGTGGTGGAGGATGTGAGTCTATGTGTTGAGGACGACGAGAATACACTTGAGTGATCGGTGGTCTTGTAGGAACAGTTGTTGTAACAGTGTAGACTAGAATATCATCTCCCTCCCCCTGACTACTATAGACATTAGACTTAAGAAAAAATGGATGCGCCTCAAAAACTGTAACATCAGCAGAGACTAAATAACGATCTAAACTTGGAGAATAACATCTATACCCTTTTCGAAGACGTGAATAATCCAAAAAAACACACTTGAGAGATTTGGGATCTAATTTAGACACCTGAGGACGGGTATCACGAACAAAACAAGTACACCCAAATATGCGTGTCTCAATGGGGAATAAAGATTGGGTTGGAAACAAAATTGAATAAGGAATCTCACCAGCAAGCACAGAAGATGGCATGCGATTAATTAAGAAACAGGCTGTTGAAACCGCATCTGCCCAAAATTGCTTAGGAACCTTCATGTGAAATAGAAGGGCTCTAGCAATTTCTAATAAGTGCCTATTTTTCCTTTCAGCAACACCATTTTGTGGTGGTGTGTCAGGACATGAAGATTGGTGAAGGATTCCATTTTCTGACATATATGAATTAAAGGGTTTAGAAAAGTACTCTTTTGCATTATCACTTCACAAAATGCGGACAGACACATTGAATTGTTTTTTTATTTCAGAACAAAAGGAACAAAAGATATTAAATAAATCTGAACGACTTCTCATTAAATATAACCAAGTAACACGAGAGTAGTCATCAACAAAGGTGACAAAATACTTAAAACCAACCTTAGATACTATTGGACAAGGGCCCCATATATAAGAGTGCACTAATTCAAAGAGGGATGAAGTCCGTTTATTGACTCTAGGCAAATAAGGCAAACGATGATGCTTGGTAAATTGGCAAGACTCACAATCTAAATGGGATAAATTCTGAAAATTTGGACACAACTTCTTCAAAGTGGGTAGAGTTGGATGACCCAAACGACAGTGAATTTCAAGCGGAGTCAAGGTGGAGGAACATGCAACAGGTTTTGGCACTTTCGATGAAGCGGTTTCAAGTGTATACAGGCCGCGAGACTCATGTCCTTTACCAATAATCTTCCCCATCATAAGATCCTGAAAAACACAATATTCAGGAAAAATGAGACAGAGCACTTGAGAGCTTTTGTAATTTTACTGACTGAGAGTAGATTAAACGAAAAATTAGGTAAGCATAAGATTGAATATAAAGGGATAGATGACACAGGAATTGCTATACCAGAACCCACAACTGAAGCACATGACCCATCAGCCAAAGTAACATTCGGATGATCTTTGTTAGGATTAAAAGAGGAGAGGATACCTTTATTACTGGTCATATGATCTGTTGCACCGGAATCGATGACCCATTTGTTAGAAGATGACACAAGGCATGTAGTAGGTTTACCTGAGTGATCAATAGAAGGAGGATTGGTACTAGAAGATGGGTTAGCAGATTTTTGTGAGGCTTGGAACTCAGTAAAGCGGGCAAACTCATCAGCAGAGGTGTATGGATTTGTCAGAAGGCACATAATTGTTTTCCTGGGTTGCGAAATTTGCAAACGGGGGCTGCTGTTGAGGTCTACCATGAAGGTCCCAACACGTACGTATGGTATGGCCTAGTTTCTTACAGTGATAACAGACTCGTTGATTTGAGTTGTATTGTCCATGACCAGGAATCCCACCAATCCCATTTTTGCCACTGTTTCTACCATTATTTCCTCGACCAACTCCACTTCGACTTACGAGAGCACTAGTAACATTGGAAGTAGACAAAGATCCCTCGGTTTTCAACACTCGTGTGAAAGTGTCATGGAGGGAAACAATCTCTGGGCTAGAGAGAATTTGTGTTCGAGCAGCATCAAACTCAATTGGTAATCCTGCAAGAAAACTCATTACAGCCATTTGTTCCCGATGAGACTGTTGAGTTTTTACATCAGTACTAAAAGGAAGGAGAGAATTCAATTCCTCATACACACGTTTAAAATCCATAAAATATTCTGTAAGGGATCTCTGCTGTTTTTCTGGACGGTAAAATTCCTTGCAAACATCATATATATGATTTAAATTACCCTTACCAAAATACAAGAAAGCCAAATAATCCATAAGATCTTTAACAAACTCACAATGATTAATGAGACTGACTATCTCATTATCAATAGAGTTTCGAATCTGCAAAAATAGTTTTGCATCTTCCCTTAGCCAAACCTTCTTTTCTTCTCCATCAACGGGCGGGTCATCAGTGAGATGATCATCTCTATCGATGCTGCGCAGATATATCCGAATAGTTTTACTCCAATCAAAAAAATTTTTTCCACTCAATTTGTGTTCAGTAATTTTTGATGTTGTAGGAATAACATCAGAAATTACTGTTTTCATCTCTCTACTACTATCTTTCATATCTGCCATTATAATTCACACAAGAAAGACCTAAAAGTGACTCAATAGGGTCACGTCAAAAGACAAACTGATAACAGAGCCTGAAGCTCTGATACCATGTAAACTAAGAAAAAGGGAGAGAAAATACTCTTCTTCATATCTTTGGACTACACAATATACAAATATATATACACAAGTGTAACCTAATTTAGATTCTAAAATCATGCTAATCTAAATCAATCTACTACCTAATTAATATATGATACTATAATCATATGATACCTAATTAGTACATGATACTATAATCATATGATACTATAATCAAATCTTTCCTAATATTTACAATATCAAATCTTTCCATAATATCAGATCACATATCTTCAACAAAAACTATATAAAAGGATGAGATGTGTTTTGACTTTTGAGAGCAATTTCTTTTTACATCACTAACCCTGGTTGCAAAGATGTTTCTTGAAAAATATGAAGTGAATAAATCGGAGAAATGTTATTCTCGCTGCTAGGCACTTCTTGATTTAGCTGTGAAAGGAAGTATGTGTGAACATGCTGAATAATAGGTCTTTTCTTTTCTTTTTTTTCTTTTTTCTTTTTTCTGTTATAAGTTCTCTTTTAGAAGTCTCACAATAAGCCTCTTGAGAAGAATATTTTCTTTTAGAAGTTACACTTTGGGATGCATAGGATTTTTGTGGGGAATGTAAGAATACATGAAGCAAAATCAATTGCCTTTTTCTGATAAGTTCATGGTAACAAGAACGCGCAACTGAGCAGTACATAAATCTCTCTCTCTCTCTCTCAGATATTTAATGGAACTGATATGGATAAAAGAGTCTGTTATATCTCCAGATTTGTTGAGACTTTAACTTTTAGGAAATCCATTGGAAGCAGAACTGAAGTACAGAACACGACGTCCTTTCAAAGTTACAAAAATTCAAAGATTTACTATAGAAACGGTTATTACAACAATTAAAAACATTTGATTAAGGATACAAAATATTTTGGAAAAGGATCGTTAAAATGTAGTTTAAGATGCCTTAGATTAGCAGATTTCCAAATTAAACAGCAAGATGCCTTTGATTGAGTGACCTCCTAAGTGATATCTGGACCTAATATAACATGCAAATTTTTTTCTTGTATATCCTTCCATATACTCCATGACAATAGAATAAAGCAATTTAGCAGTAATCTGAATGGCCAATATTAGATCATTGTCAATTTCCATAAATTGAATAGTGAATTTTCTATGTTCTCTTGTCATTTTGTAGTTCTGGTTGCCAGTTATTTATTTTTTATTTTTCTGTCATGCTAGAGTGCATATTTCATGTTGTTTTGATCTGATAAACCTAAAAGTAATTGGGTTTGAAACTGGCTATGAGTTTTTTATAAGTTCCTCTCTCTCTCTCTCTCTCAAGCACAGCCACAAAAATTTTACTTCTTGTTTTCAGCAATAAACAATTAAATGAAGTTTATTGCCTTATTATATTCCTTTTCCTGGTTGCCCATCATTTTCTTGAGGTTTATTGTTTCCATATTTGTGCTTATCCCATTTATTTCAGAAAGAGGAATTCCAGCATACTGCTTATGCTACAAATGCTTATGTCACTATTGGACCCTTATCAAAGTATGTGTTACACGGTAAGATGCTTGATTTTTTAAATTTATGGAATTTTTGGAGCTTCAAATTTTTAAATTCTAATACTTTAATGTTCTAGTTATAATGGCTAATCATTATGGAGTGAGACAGGGCAAAAGGAAGTCTTTTCTAATTTTTTTTCACATCCTGTGTGGAAAGTTCTTCTTTGCATTCTCTAAGTATCTAGTATTTAAAAGCTTTGAATCAATATAGAAGCTTTTCTGCCTATGAATATTTAAGGTTGTGCAAGTCACTCAGAGTATTTCATGCTGAGTCACTAGTAGCAGACCATAGGATTGCTGCCGAAAAATATGACATGAATGTCACTAAGGGGACCAAGTGTTTAGAAAGCGATATGGGGGTTAAGGGGAGGAAGGAAGGGTCGATTAATAATAGTAGTTTCTTGTGGTAGCTTTGTTAAGAGGTACACGAGCACAAGGGAAAGTGGGGAGTAAATGGGAGTGAAATGAGTGACTTAGTTTAGCTTTCTTAACTTCAAGCTAAAATTGCACTTGGAAAAAATCATTGATATCTTTTATTAGCGGGCTTAAACATGTATCTTATGGGTCCTATATTTTATTTATAGGTAGTTATGGCATGTTCAAAAGTTTGTCTTCCTTTTTCATTTTGTTAATAGTGGTCATATACCTGGAATTTTTTCAGCGTGGTTCTTGCAGATCACATTCATAGCATCTTTCTTTTGTAGAGGTAGATAACTATGGTGACTAGTATTATTAAGATGTGTAACACTTCTATTTCTGGCCCACAGGGCTTAATCTGGAGATTGCTAGTACCTATTGAATTTCTAGAGGGGTTTGCTGTAGTGATCTAATTTGCAGTTAAGAAAGACATGGTGTTCTAACATTCCCTGCATTTTGTGCTATTAATTATTATGCTTTTGGGGCCACTGGCAGGGAAAAAAATTATTAAGCTTGAAGTTTCCAGTGGACAGAAAGGTAGCTCAAGCATTTTGAAACAATCAAAACGCACTAAATCAGGCGATTTGGAGTTCAAGCTTGACAAGCTACGAAAAGAACTGGCTTCCATTAATGGGGGGATATTCCCCCACTCTGTGTTGTCTACCCAACAAATTAGCATGCTGAGTGTCCAGCAGCCAAAATCAGTTGAACAGGTGAGTGGGTCCTATAGTAATGCTTAATTATGTCCATCTGTTGGTGAAAGGCATACCACAAGAGTCGTGTGTGTTAGAACATTGTCAAGCTAAATCAGCGACGTAAGAACAAAACAGTCTAATAGGTTCTCTGGTGTTGGTTTTCTTGCATGGACTATGGATATATCCAATGTTTTTTGGGGTGGCCTAGGTGCATTACATATGTACTCCAGTCACTGTCAAGAAAATCGACAAGCCTCACATAAAGCCTCTTATGGGATTCAGAATTTATTGTTTTGTTGCTTCATCATAGTTAACATCTCATTTCTTTGCAAACTTTATGGTTCTAACTTATATCTGCTCTTTTGCTATGAGAGTAATGGAGGATCTAGTGATGAAATGATTTTGTGCTTATTGCAGTTGGAGAAGGTGATTGGAAAGCTAAAGACACAGAAATATGGTGTCCGGATTCTCGAAGAAATTGAAAATTTTGAATCCAATAACCAATCTAACAACATTTTAGAGAGTCAAATAAGTAGAGCTTCTAAGAAAATGAAATCCACGAAGACACCTGTTATCATAGAGAGTAGTGGAGATGAAGCATGACCAAGTTCTTGTCTCACAGATGAGGTTGGAGTCCCACACCAGTTTAAAATTTTTGCAGTTCTCTGTCTGTTTCAAAGTGTACAATTAGGAGTAGCATAATTAAAATTCTTCACTGAGCCGGCATTTTGGGCTGTTCGCCTATACAACACATTTACCTATTTTCTTTTCTTGTAGGAGCCATGTATTTTGTCTGTGCAATTACGGGGGAAAAACAGTTGATTCGGACTGTTGGAGGGGGTTTAAGCTTTTGAGTTTTGAGTTTGGTTTGATTGGTTATCATTGCTCTATAGGATCTCTCATCAGAAAAGGTTGATTTAGTAATTAGCTAAATAATTTACCGTGTACACAAGGTGAATGGCTTTTGTCTAAATTTGTTTTGGTAAGTTTACTACTCGAACCATAATGGGCTAGGTTAATTTTTCTTATCGTGGACGCTTAATATCTCCAAGATCTAGCTTAACTAGTAGGAACATTAGTCAAGCGGCTGTGAGGTCCCTCATTTGACTATCAAGTACTTTATTTTTTTTCTTTTCCTTTTTAAGGTTTGAAATCTTCTATTGAAAAAAAGAGAGATCTTTCTTGTGGGACACGATCCTACTACGTTTGAATAAACTTTTCTTTGTCGTTCAATTCTCTTTCTTTATTCTTCACATCCACAGCATAAATATCAACTACAACTGCGCCAATAGTAGAGCTCCGGCTAGCCCACTTGTGTTTCGCTCAAGCAATGAAAATTGAAGCGTTGCCTATCTCTGACATTGTTTTCGGCACATCTGACAATGCCATTGGGGCTTTGGCAAACGTCTCGCTTTGATTCTATTCGCTATTGCCTTTGGCGTTAGGAACTCAGTCTTTTTTCATGACCATCGATTGCAGATTATGTTCAACTAAATTTGTTTTGATTCCTGTACTTTGTATCCAGCGGCGGCTGGGCAGCAAATGTACATGCCCCTGCTCCCAAAGGAGGGTGGCAATTTTTAGCATGTACATGTGAATTGTAAACCTATCAATGTCGTTAAAATTTTCAGTTATCCATTATAGTGAATGCGTTAGTTGAAATCTGCGAACAACCTATTTAATCCATTTGCCCATTATTTTAAATTATCTAGTGCAAGATTTTAAAGTAGTTTTAAAGTCAACCTCTTACGAAGTAACTATTCATAACTCTAATCATTATTCATTTGTGTCATTATTTTGTAGCTAAAGACTATGTTGAACGATATTGACTTTGAAATTTTCACAGATAGGTAGCTTAAAGAACTATACGAACAATGAGAGGGAGGGGGAGGGGGGTTGGGGAGCACAACTTATTTGAAGACTCAAAATGGAGCACAACTTAGGTAACTAGGCTTAAAATGAAATTTGACGACTCAAAAAATTTGGTACATAATACCATTGGTGGTTTATAATGCAGTATTACGTTTCCGCAATATTGTAGAATGATTGTGGTGTCTTTTTGTACTTGTAAGATAATCTTATACACAATGAAGGAGATGCACACGAATTATACACTTTCCTCGAGAAGTTGAAGTAACATTAAGTGGGATAAAAACCACTACATTCAAAATTTTTGCCTATGAAGAGAAGACTAGGCACTATACAAGATGTTATAAAGTACAATTACAATAGGAAGACAATAAAGTTTCCTTCTGTTAGTTGCCGGCAGAAATTAGTACAGGGTAGAACTTGCATAAAACTCATGCACATTGCACTACTTGACTCCAGCACAATTGCATATTTTCTTATAAGCCCAATAATCTACAGCTTAAGAGGAACAGGAAGTAAAAGCTAAGACGAGGAATACGCATAAAACTAAACACGAGCCAATAATCCATTGCAATTTCGCCGTACAAATCTTTTGTCTTGTTTTGTTTAATTTATTCTCTTTTTTTTTTTTCCTTGTTTCCTTGAAGCTGAGTTTCACATTGCAATTGAAGTTTGCGTTTTTATGTCAAATACCACCAATGAGATCTGACATCCAACACAAACAACAGCAAGAAAATACTTGTGAAGTACACGTTTGAGGAGGTTAAAATTTTTGCATCAACACCACAAAACTAGGCTACCCCTGAAAGGACGCATTTACCTACAACTTATAACACAAGGAGAAGCTCTGTGTCCGAGGTTTGAATATGGGTTTCTTCTGCCAAACAGATAGATTGCTTTCTTCTGGAACCAACAAATGCCTAGGAGGCATATCTTCAAACAGAAAAGGAAAACCTTTACATCATAATTCCATGCGAAGCAATACACAGGAATGCACCAGGCAAGCTAACAACATTTATGCAATTAAGAAATCTCAAGATAACACATAATGACAGGATCTTGCAAAATAACCTCAGCAATTTCCAAGAAAGCGGCTTTCTTTCTAAGGGACATCCGCACAGTAGTAATGGATTAGGTGCTCACTAGAGAGGAAGACCTTTAAAACTGCTTGACAGACTACAACTCTCAACCTTTCTACAGGGAGAAGAACGTAATTGATGAGAACTTTTATGCATCACATAGATATCCCTTCCTAATTCCTGTCCACCTGAACATTTTATTGCTGTCAGCAGCACACTTCACTCGGTGGCAAGTACAACTCATGCACATGCATATCAGGTGCACATTCTTGAGTGGCATGACTCCGGCAATGTGAAGCTTAATCCTTTCATGTGAAAGTAATCATCATATCACCTTCCGATTAAGAGTTTCACAGAGTTGATGAAGTCCTGGATTTGCTCATATTCTCATCCTGTGAGGATGAAGGACTCAAGGATGATGAAGAGAACGCTGCATGATAAGATGAAGAAGCAAGCTGAGCAAGCGCTGGCACAGCACCACCTGTATCATTTAAAGTCCCATCCGAAACATATCAGTCGGTTCAAAACAACAATCAATCAATCACTGCAATAAAAGGACAATATTTTTATGATCCTAAAGAACCAAATGTACCACAAAACCATATTCTTTTCTCTTCTCATTGCACCAGAGGGACTTGAACTGTATATCCATGTTAAAATATAAATTTAAAAAAAAACCACAAAAAAAAAGTAAATTGCAGATTGATACTCAACTTCAAACTATATAAATTATATTATCCCAACAAAACAAGAAAGTCAGAACAGAAATACATTTAAACCATAAAGACATCTTTCCCTCCTGTAGACTTTGGTAGTCTTTAGCGCTATTTAAAATTAAATTTTTTTTTTTAGCAGGGTAAAGGGTGGGATTTAAGAAGCAGGAAGGGGAAACTGGGAAGGGGGATTTGAACCCAAGACAACTAATTCTTAGGCCCTCAGCCTAGCCACTAGACCAAGGACTCCTCGGTGGTAGTCTTAGCACTGCATATGAAAAAAATTGCTTTACTGGACTAGTACAGAATGAGCTTTTAAGAGATAAACACCCAATAAGATCATCAGAAAATTATTTTCTTTTTCCTTATATGGGTCGTGGGTGGGGTGAGGGTGGGGTTTATAACTTATGCTCCAACATGTATAAAATGGATACATATAAAGAAGATACCCCACTCATTAAGAAATTTATCAAAGTGCCGACTACTTAACAAGAGACTCAGCTGGATTCTTTTCTTCATAGCCTTCAAACCGTAAGTGACAGATCATGCATGAATTCCAAGAACTAGAGCAACCTGTGCATGTGATTCCGACAGCTCTGAGAAAAGGAAAGTCACCCCAACCAAAGGGGGTATTTTACATTTTGAAATTTGGTAACAGTTGTTAAGGACTTCAGAAAAGGAAAGATCTCAGGATGCATGTACTATGCTTCTGGAAACTTTAAAGAAGTTGCATATGGTGCAGCTGAGCTAGTCTAAAAACATCATATCTAAAATATACATAAGCAGCCATGACTTGCCTATAGTTTAATTCTTGAGAATATGCTCGGTTCTTAAGGTTAGGAATGACTACTTTCATGCAATTTCTATGGTTGTTGATTTATCTATTTTGGACTTATTGCTGGGGATCGCAGAAGTACTAAAGTGAGTGTATCTCCCATTATATGTAACTAGCATAAGCTCAACCCTAATACTTTCATCGTGCACCTTACAAAAGCTGAATTCTCAATACAGAAATCTTAAGTACTTATAGCTGCTGAGATAATACTTTTGATCATCTAAATTCATTGCTATACCAATTTATTGCCTGCAATGAGAACATATAAGTTGAACACTATGAGTAAAAGATCTTATAATCTTCCAGATTTCTGATCTTCTTCTTTGATCAAAAGCACGTTAGATATTAGACATAGATGTTTATGTCAATTTCAATGCCATTAAATATGCAAAATCTAAACAATTCAAGACAAAAATATTGGAATTAACAACAAAATCTGACATATCAGGTGCAACAGTTCTTTCATGCCATCAACTGACCTCTCCTTTTATCTTCTTTGACTGAATTATTAGGCACCAATGCCCTACCAGATCTATACTGCTTTAGCTAAGTATACAAAATAATCTTGAAATTCACATCGACATTAGGTGGAGAGATGCAAGTTCAATAATGGAATAGGACAAGTTGCATCTTGATTCAGACCCTTTATCACATTGTCTCCTACAAAGAGAGGTACAGACAAATGGATGAAAAGAACATGGTATGGTACTGCCTTTTTCTGTGTAAATCACTGGTATAGTGTTCACTGATCAAGAAGTTATCCAACAATATTGTAACTTGTCAAATGACAAAATGCATGTTCCATTTATTTTGCCATAATGTCCAGTGTCACGAATGCATGAGTTTTCCTCGTTAAAAATATCGCCAGAGCAAGGAATGTCATGTTCTTATTGTGGTTATGGTTATATGGTTAAAATTAATGTCTCTTATCGTGTTTGAAGTGTTAGCCTCTGACATATATCTAACAAGGACAATAAGCTTACCCATGTATTTTATGGCCTTGCAACAACAAAACTTCTAAAGGACTACATAAGTTAATTTAGAACCATTCAACCATCTAAGCCACACATAACAGTCCCAACTCTAGAATCAGACCAGTTTAAGAAAATATGTAATGAAACTGAAAGCAAAAATGCAATACAGACATACTGGCAAACTTGAGTGGAAAAGGGTTATAAGTTGGTGAGTTTCTTTGTTAAGTCCTAGAGAATAGATGTCAAACACAACCACTTCAATCTGAATAAACTTCTTGATACACAAAAACCAATCTAAAGATTCACAACAATTGTGGAAATTCCCACTAAAAGAAATTAAGCCCTACATGATTTGGACTCCAATTTAATTGAATAAACATATTAACAAATTTTGAAGAAGTATTATCTCATTGATCAACTGGAACACCCAACAAAGGAAATGAATTAAACTTCATTATCGAGCGTCTTGTCTGATTCTCCACACACAGACACACAAAAGCCTAAAATCAGAGATATAATTTGCAATGTATTTACTTTGTAAAAACTAACATAACCTTTGTAATACAAAGGTCAAAAAGCAAAATGCTCCAGTAAATCTTTTCTATTTTGAAGTACCATTTTAAACCCAAAAATAATTTTACAACTCTCAGGAGATAAATGCTAACCTGCCAAACCAGCACAGGCTGATGAGAAGACAATAACAGGTGGGGCCTGAAAAAAGGATAGGAACTATATGTTAGAGAACTTATTTAGGCAGAAAGAGGAGGATAAAAGGGAGGAAAAAAGAAGAAAATGTGAGCAATAATCTTTAATCAAGAAAACAGAGCTAGACATACAAACGCATTTAAAGCGGACACAAACATAGAACAAATTGCATATAAGGCTTCATGCACATTCATTTTTCTACTTCACTATGGAGAAGATTCTTGCATCCTACTGTGAAATGTGCATGTAAAATGTACATATCTTTTATTTTTAATGCGGCAAATTTAAGTCATCAAGTCCATTGAAGAATCAGATAGAGCGGGTGCCTCATAGCATGGCTCCAATACAATTTGACATGGAATTTTCTCATCATCATCAAATTTGCAACACCAAAATCAGAGTAAATTTCATTATATGCACGCTTAACATTCAGTTTAGTTAAGAAAGGCCAAAATACTTCTTTTTCTTGCACATAGAAAGACAAGCATTATCTGTAAATAAGGAATTTTATCCAAGGAGGATAACCTGATATGCCTTATCTGCATCAACTCTTGCAATTTAGCATCGAGAGGATGAAACTCAGGCAACAAGGGAGAAAACATGAAGTGAGGCCAAGCAAATTGCAAACCGAAACGAAACAGCATGACTTGTTACTTGTCATAAAAGAGAACATCATGATTCAAGATTCAATTATCTCACTACAGTAACTTGAATACTTAAACAATCTCTCATTAAATCATCCACATTACTTCGTCGATGTCACATAAGTACAGACCATTTAATATAACAATGGCTTGAAAGAGACAATTGGGCACAGACATGTTCCACGTATGATTATTGAGAGTAGGCTACCTTGAGATAGAAATTTGAAGTTTTTAAAATCCTATAGCAATCTGATTTCTGAGAAAAGCGTAGTAAAGCAAAACAGATTAAAGGCAATTTTTGATGGACGAGAAACACTCTCTTGAAAAGAAAGCATCCAAGGAAAAACTTATGAATTGGTAAAAAAGGAGGATCCAACAAATAACCAGTAACCTCAACATTGTTTTATAAGGGACAAAGATGCATGAAAGCATGTGCAAACTAACTATAACAGTGTTACTCTTTTATCTTTTGAAATACCTTTGACATAATTATAATTCATTGCAACCTAAAATCACTGGACCTTTTAAAACTAGATTGAGCTCATACTATCAGTCTACTCTAGTACCATCTATGCTATAAAACCAGAAGATCAAAGCTACAAAATATGGCCATGTAGAACGAACCTCGTGCAGGATTTTTGAAGCTTATTCTATATGTAAACTTTCTTTATGTGGATTCACAACATGGAGAGACTCTTGCTAGAGGTGTAAAATACACATGCCAAACTACACCCCTAAGTTGTTCAATAACTCATTAATGCCCGTCTTCCATACACCAATAAAATTTTGTATTCCAAACTAAATTCTGAAATTTTTCATGAATGTTCACATGTCCAAAAGGCACGTCTTAATTTGAAAAAATCTTCTGCAAACAGAGGACGAAGTATAACAGTACAAGATCTTAGCCGGAAAGGAAGAGAAAAAAAAAATCAATGATGAGAGGACTTACACCAACAAGAAAATGGAGCAACATGGGTCCTTTAATCCTCCTCTGAACAATAGGCATTACTGGGGGAGAGGGAGAGAGAGAGAGAGACAACAATGCTAAGATGTTAAATACAAAACACAATATCAGAGAGAAACAATCATCCTATACAACCCAAAAAATAATTTAAAAAAAAAAAATTTGTTGGCTATATGGTATTAATACTTGGAGAAAATATAGAGGCATACATATGAGAAATGCAAACAAGTTCATGACACTAATTCACATGGCTATAAAGTCAAAACGGCCTATTAAACCTGGCGGCCTACAAAAACCACACAAAACAAACTAGAAAGGTAAATGGTGTAACAATCAGCCAAGAATCAGGCAGCAGTATAGCACATCCCCATATGATTATCTAAGCAGTTCCAGATACATAACAACACTTAGATGGTGTGATTGTACCATAACTCAAAGCAATATCAATGAAAAGCAAATCCTAATGCATCATCCAGCAAGGACCTTGTCCAAGCTACTCCTGCTAATACATAATTACTCCACTTTCACAAGCATACAAGAAAAAATAAATTATCACAGTCATCATTTATATTAGTTATAACTAACATTCATGATCCAAAATAATATAGCAAACACAAATATCAGAAATTTTATAACAATCCTACTTGGTGATAATTCTTTTACTATTCTTAAATTTAAGCAATATAAAGTGATACTAAAAAATACCAACAGTGAACCAGAAATAAAAAACACGAGTAAATAAACAAAACCAAAGAAATGGTCAAAATCATACCGTAATTAAACCCATAAAATGCACTGGCCGTGCCACCAACAGCAGAACCAATCTAAATCACCAAAAAAATGGTAAAAAAAATTGAAAAAAAGAGGAAATCCTTAAACAGACCTATTACCACTCAATTGAAAAATTGTACCATAGAAAAACTGTCTCTGATGAGTGGTGGCACAGTCCATTGGCTAGTCTCCTGGCCATTCAGTCATAAAACAACGAATCAATAAAGAAATCAGATATACTAATTAGCAACACTTATAACAATAAAAAAGAAATGTACGTTAAAGAAATGGACAGACCATCTCTTTAGAGAGAGGACCAGCACAATGAGGGCATTTAAGACAATCAACAGCTTTTGTTCTCCGGCTACTTGCTCTAGAATTAGCATTGGTAATAAGATTTGAGGAGGAGGAGGATTCTCCTTGTTTTTGCCCCATTACAATCACAGACAATTAAAAAGTAGCAGCAAGGACGGGAGTTGGCAAGGCCTTACAAAAAACACAGAGAACAAAATGGTTAAAAGTTTCCTAAAATTTGCCCACAGTAAACCATACATACGTATAACTGGAGAAAAAAATCCAAATAAGTCAAAGTTACCTAAAAAAAACATAGCATCAACATAAAAAGTGTTTATAGAGATTCAAGTCCTAAATAGGTGAGATATCACCTCCTGCATGAATTAATGGTGTAATTTCTGCTCTTATACAAAACTAATGCTATACAGAACCCCAAATTGCTACAACCCATTACTCTTCACCATAAAAGGTCCTTGGTTTCATGAGTCCCATTAAATTACACAGTACTTCAAAGGACCAACTTGTTGGACTTATTTAAAAAACAGCGCAATAAAGTTAATCAACACCACAGCCCCTCTCCTACAATCCCAAGACCAAAATAAGCAAAATTATTTTATTAAAAAAAAGAAGAACAAAGCCAATACTCGTTCAACTTCCTAAAATTTTTAAACAGCAAAACCCATGATCATAAGGGTCAGATTTTCCAGAACCAATTCTAATTGCAAGCACATACTTATTTCTGTCCTGGAGCATTTACAGCTTTGAAACTATAAGTAAAAGAAATAGAAGAAAGGAGCAAAAGAGTGGCAACAGTGACAAGAAATTCACCTTTTTTTATCTGAATTTCAATGGATTGAATCCATATCTTAATTTGATCTCTGTGTCTTTATATTTTTTCGATTTCCTTCTTCAAATCCGCCTCAAATTTCTTCTTCTGATTCTCATTCTCCGTATCATAAACCTACATTAAAAAAATCGCAAATGAACAAAAACTGACATGCATTGAAACCAATTAAGCATAAAAAAGTTTACTTCAACAAAAAAAAAAAAAACTTTGTTCCAAATGCTTTCCCAGACGTCGACGCCCTCTGCAACCTCTTCAGAACCCCCCAAAAAAAAAAATCTTAAGAACCCAATCGTTTTCCTCCCTAGAGCTCCAGACTTGCGCCCTCGGCTGACTGAAAAAATAAAACAAAAGAAAAAACAAACCTTAAGCCGAAATAGTCATATCGGAAATGCACAACTAGGGTTTTTTTCTTTACAAGAGATTGAATAATAAAAGGGATGTTCTTCTTCTGTTCTGTTTTTTTTTTTTTTGTTATTTTGTGATTTATTAGGGTTTTTTCGGGCGCTAAGCAGGCTTAACCATTTAATCTGCAAACACTTAAACTAGGGGTGGCAATGGGGCGGGGGTAGGCCTGTCAACGGGTCGGATCTAGACCCGGATCCGATCCGGATCCGTGAAATTATTGCGGGTATGGGTAGGGATTTAATTCCATTTTTCGGATCCGGATCCGGATCCGTTTTGTCAAACAAAAAAACGGGTCGGATACGGAATATAGTATTCCGACCCGTATTAGACTCGGATCCGGATATAAATGAATTAATAATTTAAAAAATATATATTTATCAATATAATTTGATTAGGGTGATGTATTTTAATAAAGTTAATTTGATTTCTTTTCTTATTTGGTTTTTTCTTTGCATTAGTTAGAAATTAGTTTACAAATATATTTTTTTCTCATTTTTATTAGAAATTATAAATTTTGGTAAATTTGTTCGGGTAGACCCAGATCCGGATCCGGGAACCGTCGAATCCGGATCCGGGAACCGTCGGATCCGGATCCGGGAACCGTCGGATCCGGATCCGGGACCCGTCGGATCCGGATCCGGAACATAGAATAAAAGACCCGTCGAGTAAACGGGTCGGATCCGGATCCGGCATAGTAATTCGAGTCCGGGTCCGAAATAATGAATTAATTTCGGCCCGGACCCGACCCGTTGACAGCCCTAGGCAGGGCTAGGGCTGCAAACGAATCGAGCCGCTCGCGAGCCGCTCGAGTCAAGCTCGAGTCGAGCTCGAGCCGGCTCGAGTCAAACTCGAGCTCGAGCTCGAGCTCAAAATATTAAGCTCGTTAGCTCGCGAGCCGGCTCGCGAGATTGGGTATATATATATTTTTTTTATTTTTTATTTTTATTTAATAATAAAATTACGTATATTACGTATATTATATATATATTTTTTTTATTTTTTATTAGTAAAATTAATATTATTTAATTTATTTTTAAAAATAAAATTTTTTTTTTTTTTTTTTTTCGAGCTCGAGCTCGAGCTCGAAATTTGCCGGCTCGTCGAGTTCGAGCTCGAGCTCGAGCTTGGTAAAATTTAGCCGAGACTCGGCTCGATTAGCTCAAAACTCGACTCGGCTCGACTCGTTTGCAGCCCTAGGCGGGGGACACCTCCCTCAACCCCGGCCCGTTGCATTTTAATTCCCCCCACCCCCGCCCCGTCCCTTGCCCTGCCCCACCTCTCCCGCGGGAGCATTCGTTAAATTAAAAAAATTTTATTATATAATTTCATTATAATTAAATTTGAGCAAATAATTAAGTACTAAAATATCAACACATCATCAAATTATTATTCATTATAACTTCACAATTGAAACTCATAAAAATAATTAAACAAATGTTATTTGAATACAATCTAATATGATAAAACAAATATAACTAAAATAATCAAGTTTTCACTTTTGATACAAATACAATCACTAAATTATTATTGTGTTTTTTTTAGAAAAAGTGTTATTATATTAAGTGTAATTAGGAATTTAACATAAATGTATTAATAAATTAAGTATAAATAATTAATAATTTTTATTAATAGACATTTATAATTAGTAGTATAATTGATAATATCATTATATATAAATAATTATGTACATATATATATATATATATTTTTTCAAACGGGTGGCGGGGCGGGGAAGTATACCCGCTCCCCCCCGGCCCCGTTTCTAAACGAGGGGAAAAAATTCCCCCCCACCCCAATGACCCCTCGCAAGTGCCCGCCCCCGTTGTCATCCCTAACTTAAACCCCCTGAAAGTGTGATTAATTCTATTTTGCACCCCCTAAATTTAAATAGTAGGCCCTTCGTCCATGGTAGAATTTCTTATCATTTTGTTTTTCTTTGGACAACCAAAAAAAACTAGTATCAAAGCTACTGCCCTTTTAATTTTTATCTTCTATTTACTATTTCCGTATTCCTTTTTATTTAGTTCAATGCCCATGGTTCTATTAGTTTCATTCGCAAAAATCCAAAGAGAGAGAGAGTAACAATAAGATATGTAGTTATTTTCTTAAGACTTATCACAAGTTTATGTAACAGAATCTTAATGGCGCGTCAGTTTCGTTATTCAAGATACAAAAGTTAACAAAACCATCTTGAAATTGATTTTTGAATTGTCTTGATTCCAATTGACTTATCACAAACAATTACTATTGTGATTTTGAATTCTTATCTTCATCCCATCCAAATCTTTCGAGAATGAATCTTTAGAATTCACTTGAAAACATGGCAGGGTCCATCTAATTTATCATGTGTTTAGCCACTTTACAATAGTGGAGTCTACTTGAGCTACTGAGCAACATTTGGTTGAGCCATTGTTACATTATAATTAATATAAGGGTACAAGTCTTGAGTATTTTATATGATTATAACACTTTACTTGGTTCAGCAATCTTAACTCACCTTAACATTGCAACCTATTTGTAGGAGCATAGGGTCTATTGCATGTCAGGGCAGAGATTGAAAGGCATATTCTAGAAGTGAGTAGCTGTGAAATGTATCCTCTATATATATAAAAAGGAGTTGGTGTCTGACTGTTGGGTGATTTTCATCTGACATTTTGAGGGGCAAGTTAGTCAATGCATTAAGAGGTTACAATTGAGTAAGTGTCCAGTACCACCATGGTATGCGGATTGATGCGTACGTTGCCTATCTTACCTTAGTGGGTTGGTGTTTCGGCTTTTCTCTTCAAAATAACCGTTAGTGATGCAATTGAGACAGCAAGTGCCTTCGATCGAGGTTGTGCAAGTCATTGAGCTTGTGCAAAGAGTTGGAGGGGTTACGTTGAGTAACTGAAACACGATTAGCCTAACATGAATGCATTTACAACAAGATTAATTCTTTGCTTGATAGTGGAAATGTAACTAAAGGCTTTCTCTCTTCTGAAGATTCACAAAAGCAATTGAGTTGCTGTAAAGAGTTGGATGAGATTAGAATGACCAATTATGGGTTCTTTAATGTAATAGTAATGGATGGAAGATGAGGGACCTATTGGAAATCATGTCTGAACTAAAATGGAAATTCTCTTGTTTTTCTGAAGCATTTGCTGAGCAGTTTCTTTTCGAGAACCTACAATAATGGGTTGTTAACACAAAGTCTGGTTGCATGAGGTGCTTAATCTTCATATTACTAAGGTGGTTGCTGAACAGGTAAGTTTTTTGCACTGTGTTTTTTCAGGTACATACTATCTGTTTGTATATCAAATTTCTAAATGAACCAGTGAATTCATTGTTCAATTTAGAAGGACCAATTATATTTGTCATTCTATTATGCAATTTTCACGTTTTGCAGATTTAGAAGCAAGAGAACTATATTGCAGAAGCTTTCTCATCAAGGTACTTTCCAGCAGCACCTCTGACCTTGATGTACTATGTCAAATAATTGTTCCAATTAACTCATTATTTTGGTGTGCATGCATTGCTGTTATTTTAACTGCCATTTCATTTGTGTGTTGTTCTGTTTTGTGTGCTAATTACCATGGGAAATTGCCTCTAACTACTGCAATTTGGACTTGGGAATTAGTCTTATCTACTATGTAGAAAAAAGGGTCCCTGGCAGAGCAAGTTCAGAACAAAGATCTCTATTGCTTTCAGTCTCAACAACATTCTTCCACCTAGCAATGAAACTACTCAAATCTTGCAAGATTAGATTGCAAACAGTCTCCTGTGACTGTAGCTTTCCTTGAAACTGACTCATAGTTCCACTTCTTTAAATATGGTAAAATGTAGCAGCAAATGCTAACTTTCAGATTGTAACAGCAAATATTTCTAGAATATTATTCTAACGGCTAAATTCCTATACATATAAGAGAATGAAGATTCTTACTTTGTTGTCTATTTGTTAAAATTTGTCTTTTGTTAGTTAGGTCCATAAATGTTTCCTTTCTCTCTTTCTTTCTTTCTTCCTTTCTTTTCATCTATATGATGATCGATTTGCTGTGAAAGAATAAGTCCACAATTTTCATTGCATAATCACCGATATGGTTGTGAACCTGTAGTCTATAAATGGTCTGTATTTTTCTACAAGATTGACTTAATTGAGTAGGCGAAGTATGCAATAGCAATTGTTACAATTACATCACTATTGATTGTATTTTTCACTTACAAACTACATCCCCTACACAGGTTACAATTCCCGCGCCGAGCGCGGGTGCCATCCCTAGAAGGAAGTTTGGAATTCAGTTGCTCTTTTGACTTTCTTCTACTCATGTAAGGGTTATCTTGTGTTAGGGAGAAACATTTTGATAGAACCCACCAAAGAGTCTAATATGTAAATCAAGAACTTAACTCTTACCAAAAAACTTAAACCATTAGGTGTTTAAACCTTGCCAAACTCTTAAACTATTTTTTTTCCTCTCTTTTTTTTATATCATTCCTTAAGTCCCATAGGTTTGATCCTGTAGAATTTGACCCATTTCTTATTGAACAAGGGGTACGAAATAAATCAGATTGATTTTTCGATCAAAAGTACTATGTGAAGAGAATTTTCATGGCGCACCTGGTCCAATACCAACCAAACTCTTTAGCACTTCATTCCATCATCAAGAAGAGAATTTTCACCGGTCCAACTCTGAGAAAAATTTACTTGTCCATGAGTAGCTCAATCTCGCAATTTGAAGTTCTTATACCACTACGTTGGGAGGTACCAAGTTTCAAATAACCACAATACGCAGCAAAAACCTCCCCAATTTGTTAGAACAGATTAGGAGTGTTAAGGAAAACAAAAAATCAGCAACTAACAGAAGATAAATTAAACCACAAATACAAAAGAAACAACCACAAGAAGACACAAGAACTTTTACATGAAAAACCTTTCCAATGTAAAGAGAAAAAATCACGAGACTCTTGAACCCACCATAAATTACTCCACTATCACCAATTAAAAGTAGAGTACAACTTTCAGCAAGTACACAATTGAGATATGGCTTTAAACAATCAACAAAGTCACCAAATCCCAAATAAAGAACAAAAGCTGTGAAAAACTTTACCGGGAAATAGTAGCAGTCCAAAATTTATAATTAAAGATTGAACCATTGAAATCCGATCTCTGAACATAGAACTCGATGTCCTCTACCTTCAGTTAAAATTTCAGGCCGATCAGATGTCGTTTGCTATGTCAATTGGGCAATTTACCGCAACTGCTCAAACCAGAAACTTGCTGAAATTTCTCTTCAGAATTTTTTCGCGTTTTTCCCACTTTTCTGCTTCTAGAATAAACCTAATTTGACCTATAAATAGATAGGGCAACTCCTTAATAAGTCTAGACAATTACCCATTAATTTTGGACTTTCCCACATAAGTTGGGAGCCCAAAAACCCAACAAATCTCCCCTCTCCCGACTATGTGGAGGAACTTGCCATTTCGGCAAGTGAGCAACATACTTCAAACTTTCATCTTGGGAATGACTTAGTCATCATATCAGTACCATTGTCATCCGCATGTATCTTTTCAAGTTCAATCAAATTCTCATTCAACACATCATGTAACCAATAATATCTCACATCAATATATTTAGATTTAGAATGAAAAATTGGATGTTTTTCAAGATGAATTGCACTTTGATTGTCACAAAGCAACCTATACCTCTCTTGAGAACAACCAAATTCCCTTAGAAACTTTTTCAACCACAACACCTACTTGCATGCTTTAGTAGCTACAATAAATTTGGTTTCAGGGGTTAACAATGCAACACATTTTTGCAACCTAAATTGTCAAGAAACTACTTCCCCTATAAAAGTAATCAAGTAATCCAAAGTAAACTTCCTTGTATCAACATCTCCAACTATATCAATATCAGTATAACTAGTGAGGACTAACTTTTCACTTCCAAAACAAAGTTTCAAATCTGAAGTACCACGGAGATATCTCAAAATCTACTTCACGGCATTCCAATGTTCTCTCCCAGGTTATGAGAGAAATTGGCTCACGGTACTGACTGCATAAGCTATATCAGGTCTCGTACACACCATTGCATACATGAGATTACCAACCGCAGATGAATAAGGAACCTTCCTCATATATTCCTAATCTTTTTCAGTAGAAGGACATTGTGACATGCGCAAATTCAAATGCGTTGCAAGAGGAGTGCTAACAGGTTTAGCTTTCACCATTCGAAACCTTTAAAGTACTTTTTCAATGTACTTTTTCTGTGATAGTCAAAGTTTCCTTACTTTCCTGTCTCACAAAATTCTTGGCATAAGAATTCTGTCCAAGAATTTTGTTGGTCCCAAGTCTTTTACAACAAAAGACTTGCTCAACTTCTGTTTCAATTTAGAAATTCTAGAAGCACTTTGACCAACGATGAGCATATCATCAACATAGAATAGCAAAATAATAAAATCATCATGTGAGAACCTTTGTCCAAACACACAATGATCAAAAGTGGTTTTCTTGTAGCCTTGCTGTTGCATAACAAACTCAAATTTTTTGTACCAATGTTTTGGAACTTGTTTCAATCCATACAATCTCTTTTTCAACTTGCACACATAATCCTTTTTTCCTTTCACCCAAAATCCCTCTGATTGCTCCATATAAATTTCTTCATTCAAATCACCATGAAGAAAAGCCGTCTTCACATCCATTTGCTCAATCTCTAAGTCAAGGTTTGCTTCTATTCTTAACACAGTTTGAATTAAAGACATTATAACTACGGGCAAAAAAATTTCTTCAAAATCATCTCATTTCTTTTGACTAAAACCTTTAACAACCAATCTTGCTTTATATCTTGATGTTGAGGAACCCTCTTCCTGTTTCAGTCTGTAAATCAATCTATTCTTCAAAGCCCTTTTACCCTTTGGTAATATTACCAACTCAAATGTTTGATTATCAAACAAGAATTTCATCTCATCCTCTATAGCATGCAACCACTGCTGCTTGTCTATATTCTCCATAGTTTTTTAAAGTATTCAGGCTCTCCCCCATTAGTCAGAGGTACATATTTATTTGGAGAATATCTAGTAGATTGTTGTCTAACTCTTGTAGATCTTCTGAGTGGATCTACCATAGAATAAGTGAGTTGATCATCATCAACATCTAGAGGATTATGTATATCACCATCATGCTGGTCATCAGCAACATCATCATGCTGCATATCAACTCCTCTATCAGCTCTTGTAGGTAACTGTGATATAGGAACTGGCTCAAAATCTATGAAGTCATCATGGATATGAGAGTCTGTCTTCTCAATATCATCGAGGGTTTGGTTTTCAAGAAACACAATATCATGGCTTCTTACAAGTTTCTTCGTAACTGGATCATACAGTCTATAACCAAACTCATCTTAGCCATAGCCAACAAAGATGCATGGTCTACTTCTTGCATCTAACTTTGACCTCTCATCTTTTGGAATATGAACATAAGCGTTGCAATCAAAAACTCTCAAATGATCATATGAGATGTTTTTACCAGTCCAAACATTTTTCGGAACATCACCCTGCAAAGCAACAGTAGGAGTTAGATTAATAACATGAGCAATAGTATACAAAGTCTCACCCCAAAAGGATTTTGATAGTTTCAACTCTTTAAGTAAGCATTTAACTCTCTTCATCAATGTTATGTTCATTCTCTCTGCCAAACCACTCAGTTGAGGCGTCTTCTGTTGTCTAATTCCTTGTTGTTTACAATAATTTTCAAATGGTCCTCGATACTCACCCACATTATCTGTCCGGATGCATTTCAACTTTCTTCCAATTTGCCTTTCGACCAAAGTTTGAAACTCTTTAAACTTACCAAGCACTTGATCTTTTGTTTTCAAGGTACAAACCCATAGTTTCCTCGAATGATCATCAATAAAAGTAACAAAGTAAGATGCATCCCCAAAAGTTTGTACCTTCAAAGGACAAAAAACATCTGAATGCACCAAATCTAGCAAATTGCACATTCGATGAAAAAGGATTAGTCTTGAAGGATATTCAATGTTGTTTTCCTGCAAGACAATGAGGACACTTCTCCAAACTTGCATTCTTCACACCCGAAAGAACATTCTTTCTCACCAAAATCTCAAGTCCCTTTGCACTAATGTGAGTCAACCTCTTGTGCCACAACTCAGGTGAATTTTGCTTCTCCACCAAATTCACAGCGTCTCTGAAAATTGAAGTTTGTAACAAATACAAATTTATCTTCAATTTCATATCTCAAGCTATAACCAGGGACCCTTTATTGAGTTTCCATTTATCATCACCAAAGTTATTGCAAAATCATCATCATCAAGTTTTTCTATGGAACTCAGGTCCAAACGAATATCTGGAGCATGTCTGACATCTTTGAGTAGTAGTGTAGAGCCACTGCTCGTCTTCAAATAAATATCACCCATGCCAACTACCTTGGATACATCTTATTACCTATTCTCAGTGAACCAAACTCACCCGCAATGTAGGTAGCAAAGAGATCTCTCTTAAAAGTGACATGGATTGCAGCATCAGTGTCAGCCACCCAACTAGTATCAGAAGAAACTAGATTAATAACACTGTCATCAAAAATAATAATAAGATCTCCATCTGTGGCGATGGTAACACGATCAGCACTACCATCGTCAAACTTTCACGTACCATTGCTCTTATTTTCATTCTTCTACTTGAAACAATTCTTCTAGATGTGACCTTTCTTGTGACAATAATGACATTCAACATTTTTGTAGTTCCCTTGTGAAGTTTCTCGAACAATCTCGAGACTCAGATGGTTCTTAGATGAACATGCGATTGCATAATGGGTGACGATATGTTGAAATTTGTAATTAATTTTTATGATTAATTTTTCCCTTTACTCTTGCCAAATATTGTTTTAATTGTTGGATTCTACTGATATTTGGTTAATTGTGTTAATTATAGACGCGATCAAAAGGAGCTTCTTTCCAGCATTCCAAGAGTTAATTTGATGGTGGTACGTTCGAGGCCGATTTCCAAGTCCAAGTCGAACTCAGGTTAATTTTTGAAGGAAGATTTTGAAAACTTTAATTTTCATTATTAATTCTAGTATTGGATTAGGGAACTTGGAATATTATCTTTAGTAATTACTTTTTTCTATTTAGGAAACATGTTATGTTATTGGTAGTTGAGACCGAATGGGAAACAAAAAACAAAAGCAAAGGACAGACCAGCTTGATGAGGAGTTGGCCAGCAACAATTTCAGAGTGTGACTCTTGGAAGTAGGATATACGGCCGTCACTTGTTTCTTTTCTTTCCCTCTTGACTGTCGTTAGTTTTTTAGAGAAAAGCCATAAGCAATTGTTATCAATGGAGTCTTGTGGATTTCCCTCGAGGATGCGTAGCTAAATTCTATTTCTAGCCTGAGGATAACTTGAAAACTTTGTTCTACAAACTGTGAGATCGAATCAATTACACTGTTTATTTTATTTGTTGGTACTTATTCGTTCTTTGATTTTAATAATTATGACTATTACGTTATTCAAATATCAAAGGGCCCGGTATTTGAATTGACTTGATAGTTGATTGCTAATTGAATCGATTTAATTTGTAATTGTTAGATTGCTTTAATCCTGATAGTAACTGGCATAACTAAATTTGTGTTAGGAAAATAAATAATCTAACTTAAAGAGACCTCGTAGCGTGTTGATTGGTTAGAATTAAACTCTTCTAATTATTCATGCAATCAGGTAAATAAACTTCTATGGTCGTACTTAGAGTTATTTCCTGATTAGAGAAATAATCAACGGTCGTACCTTGATTATCGACAAAATAAGGAAGAGTTGGCTTTTATGCTAGAACTAATTTATCAATAAATAATTAAATTTATCCTTGCATCTATGATCGGTTTATGAATTTTGTCTGATAGTTGTTCCTCTTGCTAGAGTTTTGCTATTATTGATTCAATTTTATTTTATTTGTGTTATTTTGATCTTAATGAATTTAGTTGGTTAATTCCAAGTATCTCCAAACTCCCCCAATTAATTCTCACTTGAAAAGAAATAAATTTTCCCAATCCCTGTAGAGACGATCCTGCTCATCACTATATACAGTCTTATATTTGTCTCGAGTAGGTAATTATTATTACACAGATTCGACACCTGTCAAGTGATGCTTTCCATAGTCTGAACCTAGTTGAGGATGACAAAAATTAGTCTTGGCCTGTTATGGACTGTAGGAATGGTGAGAGAGGGGGAGAAGCGGGGTTTGAAAAAATGAGCTAACTTGTGCAAAGAGTGGGTGGGGAACGTTAACATAACTTTTTGTACGTTTTCTCCTGAGGTAATTGTCGGCAATAACTTTGTCCAGTGCTAAGGAAAACATTGGTTGATTTTGCATTTCTAGATTGATGCATAGGGGCCTTTTCATCTCTGAAGATCAAATAGTACGGTTTGGAATTGCTAATAGTTCTGCGGCAAGCTCAATATCAAATGGTACAGTTTTTATCCTTGTTTCAAGTTATCAAGGGGTTAAGTAACTTCATGTTTTGATCTTTGCACTATTTTTTTTATTTACGCTTTTGGGTTTTCTGGATAAAATAGTACTACTTATCATAAACACATGCGAAATTTTAGAGCAACTTCAGAAACATGTGTGTTAAAGTGGAGCTCAAGACTCCCAGATAATGGGAATCTACGTTAGTAAAAGAATGATCACACCCATTTACAATTTCTTTTTTAATATTTCGGTGAAACTTAAATACTCCATTAGTTAGCCCTTGCATTACTCAAGCCAATAGGCCAGTGGTTGCTCTTGATTACCAACATATGCATATACATAGATCATCTGCATTTTTGTTCCTAATTGCCAGCATAATCCACATCTTTTGATTTTACAATAAATGCCGTAAAAAAAGTCATGAGCCCTTCTATACTACAAGAAAAAAAAACTTTAGAGTGAATTGAATCAAATCCAAATTTTATGTTTTGTGACAATTCCTAAAAGAGAATGCAATGAAGATTTTCAGTGAAAAACATTTAAGAAACAATTGAGTTTGTACAATGATGAATGATGAATGATCCCATATGCAATGTGAGTTGAAACATTGGCAAATTGGGGAAGAAAAGAACAGATTGGGGGATACTTATGACGTAAAAGCAGTCATATAATGAACTTGGTGTATGTTCAATATTCGCTATATTTACTAGACAAGCCATTATTAATGTGGGTTTGTACAAGCAAAGTGAGGACAAATTGGGTTTATGTATTATCTCTCACCAAAATTTATAAGTTATTATTTGGAGCTTTTAATGAAAATTTTCTGGTAGATATTATTAGCACACTTCTAACCTGCCTACCTCTTGATCGTTTACTAAATCAAATATAGAAAAGATCAAGAAACAGCTGTGGGGTGCACGTCATCAGGACCTTCTTGGACTAGACGTTGTTGATTTCATTGACGAAGAAATGAAACTGCTACAAAGTCTTTTGCTCCTTCTGGTAACATATATAACCTTCCTTCCTATATGGAATTAATTTCTACTGACCAATTAGTATTTGTAATAAAAACGGATGGAATATCAAAGAAACCCTGGGAACAAAATGTGAGCCTACATTGATTTAGGTGGTCTATGAACAGCATGGAAATTTAGCACATGTGCAATTTTTAGTCTCTAAAATATTGGTAGGAACAATTTTGGTCCGCCATGTTAATCGTTTTGAAGTAAATTTAGGATGACTGACGAATTTTTTCAAATATTGGTAGAATCTGTTACATGTGATTACATGCTTATTAATTTTAAATATCTTGAAAAAGAAGCAAAATAGTGAGTACTCTTCAATAATAAGACCCGTTTACATGATACCTGTCGGTAACTAATTAATCAAGAGGGGAAAAAAAGAAAATTTGTTAATCTATCTGAAATGTTACGATTTTGTGCTTGGCATAGTCTGGATAGAGTGTAAAAATGAGTTCTATATCAATGAATTGTGTGCTTCAACTAATTTGAGTTTAAAAATTTTCAATTTTTACTAGTTAATTAGTTAGCATATGAATTATTAGTTCTGATAGGTTACAATTTTATTATTTATTTTATTATTAACTTTCCCTATTACCTGACCCGATGTGGATTAATTGCTGGATTTTACTCAGTTTTAGTATTTTGCATGTATTTCAGGGAGTAGAATGAAAATATGATAACAAGTGCCAATTTGACAGAAAAGGAATCCAAATAATAGAGCTCATCCCAGGGGCAGTTTTGGAAGAGAAAAACTTATTCCCATTTTGGTAATTTCTGCAAAGGCAAGGACGGACGGAGGGCTTCCTCATCTTCTGGTGGGCTGCCGCACGGGAAAAACGGCAATAGAGAGGAATAGGAATTAGAATTGCAGGGGGATTAGCACTACTTTGTATAGAAAGCTTTGGATTCTTCTTGTTTTCAATTGATTAGCTCCAATTCTTGCATGTGATGGCGAGTAACTTTTAGCTTTGAGACTTTGACTTTTCTTGTGGTCTTTGAGTAGTTTTTCTTCTTACGGATGTCAAGAACAATTGAGGATTTGAATCATGCTCTGTAGTATCTCGATTTAGACTTTAGCTTTTCGTCTTTTAGTGGGGTTGCTTCCCTCGCATGTCAGGGGTGATTAGGAGCATTGAATTCTTCTCTGTAGCTTCATTATCCTCCATTGCTCAGACGAATTACATTTTCCCAATTTCTGTGACAATGGCCGCGACTCTTGCTTCAATTTCTTGTGGATTTTGTTCATCAAATATGAACTAATTTCCTCACTCTAGTCAAGAAACAACGGATGCTTTGGGTCTCCTAAAAATTGTGAGATCGATTTAATTTAATCTTTTTTCTTTTATTTATTGGTAATCGCATATTCCTTGATTGCTATGCTTATGGTTATTTAATTAATTGATTGTCTTGGATCCGAAAAATTAGTTAATTTGATAATCTATTGTCAATTAGGGCATTTAAATCCGTAATTGTTTAATTGCCTTGAATTAGTGACAACTGACATGATTGGGTTTGTGTCAGGGGGATACACGGGCTAATCTGAAATAACCCTGGTAGTGCGTTATTTGGTTAGAATAGGGCTCCTTTAATACGTAAGGCAATTGGGGAATTAAATCTTATGGGCGTACCTAAGATTATTTCTCAATTAGAGCAGTGATTAACGGGCGTACCTTAATCACCGACACAGTAAGGAGGGGTTGACTGTCATCGCTTGTTTGGCAATTATAATCTATTTATTAATAAATAATTGAAATTGCTCGTGCATCGATGATTAATTAGGTGAACCATTGCTGAAGTTATTTCTTGGCTAGACCTTTAATTATTATTACCTTGCCTTTAGTGAATTGCCATTTGATTTTAGTTACCTATTCTATTTTTAATTGTTTTCTTGTTTTAATTGTTTTAGACCTTTAATTATTGTTACTCTTAGTTTAGTGAATTATCATTTATCTTCTAGTTAGTTAATCATTTTAGTTAGTGAATTGTCATTTGTCATTGTTTATACAAAATCACCCCCTGTGTTATTTTTGGATTTCAAAAGAGACAAATACCTCCAGTCCCTGAGGATACGACCCTACTTGCCCTGTTTACAAATTAATATTTATTTGTGAAAAAGCCATCCCATTCCGGTATATCGGATCAAGCAAACTCTTCGGAAATTGGGTGAATCGAGTAACCCATTACATGCCTAGAGTTCCTGCTTCAGTACTTGGAATCAGGTTTTGGTTATTTTAGTTGGCAAATAGGTTTATTTTTATTATTGCACAGGTTTCGACAACCTGTCAAGTTCTTACTTTTGTTGTTTAAAGTTAGCTACTGTTTTGCTTCGTTGTTTTGAAATGTAATTTAATGGACACATAATTAGACGTGACTAAATTATGTTAGTAATTGAAAAAAATTCTTCAAATGTCCTAAATCTATTTTTAAAATGGATATATTAGGGACCAAATTTGCTCTTGCAAAAATTTTGGGGACCAAAACTACACAATTATGTTATTAATTATATTATTAAATATAAAGAATTGGATTATAACTAAATTATTATATTGTGTGTATATATATACATATGTATTATATATGCATCTATAAATCTAAATATATATATATTCATATATGGGGTATGGGGTGGGTGTATATATATATACCCCATTGTACACCTAGAGTTCCTGCTCCAGTATTTGGAATTGGGTTTTAGTTATTTTAATTGGCAAATAGGTTTATTTTTATTATTACACAGGTTTCGATAACCTGTCAATTTTTGGCGCCGTTGCCGGGGACTGGCGTTATTATTTGTTTCTTTTTTAGTTCATTTTTGCTCTAATTTTCTGGTATTCTTCTAGTACATGCCTCGTTCTTCTCATACAAGTGAATTAATTTTTGACTCTGAGGTAGAGAAGATTGCGCATAAGACAAGAAAGGAAACCAGACAGCTCAGAGAGGAGCAGTCCAGTGTTGCATCTCAAGGAGTTGATCCAGAGGTTGAGTCAACGGATTTGCGTGGTGATAACTCAAGTGATTCAGACAAGGAGGAAGTCACCATGGCGAATACACAAACACTAAGGGAGTTGGCTGCTCCCAATTTAAATCAGCAACCTCTATGCATAACTTTTCCAAGCTTAAATGATAACACTCCATTTGAATTAAAATCTGGTCTAATTCATCTGTTGCCATCATTCCATGGTTTGCTAGGTGAGGAGCCGTATAAATACTTGCAAGAGTTTGATGTAGTTTGCAACAGCATGAAACCCCCAGGTATTACAGAAGAGCAGATAAAAATGAGGGCATTCCCCTTCTCCTTGAAGGACTCTGCAAAAGGCTGGCTGTACTACCTGCCACCAGGTAGTATCACCACGTGGAACCAGTTGAAGAAAAAATTCTTGGACAAATATTTTTCGGCGTCTCGAGCTACAAGTCTAAGGAAGGAGATCTGCGGTATTAAGCAACACCCAGGCGAGTCCCTCTATGAGTATTGGGAGAGATTCAAGAAGCTGTGCATCAAGTGCCCCCAGCACCAAATAAGTGAGCAACTGCTCATTCAATACTTCTATAAGGGCCTACTCTTTAAGGACAGGAGTATAATCGATGCTGCAAGTGAGAGGCGTTAGTGAACAAGACTCCTCGGGCAGCATGGGAGCTAATTGAAGGAATGGCTAAGAATTCGCAGCAGTTTGGCACGAGAGAGGATGTCCCAACGCGTAGAGTGAATGAGGTAGAAACATCCTCTATCCAGTAGTAAATCTCTGAATTGACGTCTTTCGTGCGATAATTAGTTGTAGGAAGTGCCTTACAAGTCAAAGTGTGTGGGGTATGTGCTGTCGTGGGTCATTCTACGGAGGTGTGTCCACTGGTTCAGGAAGAAACTGCAGAGCAGGTGAACATGGCTGACCACGCGCTCGCGCCAAGAAAGCAGTACGACTCTTACTCAAGCACCTACAATCCTGGTTGAATGGACCATCCCAACCTCAGTTATGGAGGGAATAGGCAGTCTAACTTTGTGCCGAATAGACAACAAAGGTACCAGCAGCAGTACCAACCCCAACCACCTCCGCCACCGAGCTCAAGTCCGTCCATGGAAGAGATGATGAAGCAATTACTTGCGAATTAACAAAAGACGGATTCAGACCTGCAAAGTATGAGGAATCAACAGGGACAAGTGCAATCACTGCAAACTCAAGTAAATCAAATGGCCATCGCGATCAACCATTTGGAGTCTCAGGTCCAGGGTAAATTGCCGTCTCAACCTGAATTGAACCCGAAGAACGTAAGCGCGATGACCTTAAGGAGCGGGAAGGAAATTCAGGAGTCTGAGCTTGTGATCCCTAAGGACAAGGATGAGAAAAAAAATAAAAAATGAGCTTGAGAGGGAAGGCAACAATGGTACAAATCCAAAAGTACTTTCAGACCCAGTCATTACAGTTAAAACTAACTCGCCTCCTTTTCCTAGCAGGTTAGAAAAATCGAAGAAGCAGGATAAGGAGAAAGAGATCCTGGAGGTGTTCCGCAAGGTAGAGATTAATATTCCCCTGTTAGACACAATTAAACAGGTGCCGAAGTACGCAAAGTTTCTGAGAGACCTGTGCGTCAATCGAAGGAGGCTGAGGGGAGATGAAAGAGTCATTGTTGGGGAGAATGTGTCAGCAGTCCTGCAGAGGAAACTCTCACCGAAATGTAGGGACCCAGGTATGTTTACTATCCCCTGTAGGATAGGCAACATTGTAATTAGGAAGGCCATGTTGGACTTAGAGGCGTCAATTAATGTAATGCCTAAATCTATCTATACTTCTCTAAACCTAGCTCTATTGAAAGAAACTGGGATAATTATCCAATTAGCTGACCGAACTAATGCATATCCTGATGGGTTGGTTGAAGATGTGTTGGTTAAAATTAATGATTTAGTATTCCCAACTGATTTTTATGTACTTGACATGGATGATGATCACTCTCCCGATCCCTCACCCTTGCTATTAGGTAGACCCTTTATTAGCACAACACAGACAAAAATTGATATTAACAAGGGTATCTTGTCCATGAAATTTGATGGAAAAATTGTGCATTTTAATATCTTTGATACTATGAAATATCTCTCAAACACCAACTTTAACTCTGTTTTCTCTGTGAGTGCTATTGACCCTGCGGTGCAGGAAGTGTTTGAAACTGTTGGCAGGGATGAGCTGGAGGTTGCTTTAACCAAACACCTCGAACTGGAGACAACTCCTGAGGTAGAGTGGAGTGAAGATTTAAAATGCACAATAGGGGCATTATACTCATTGCCAACCTCCACAAAAATGTACGAAATTTCACCTATTTTCATTCCCAAATCTCACCAAAGGGTATTACCATCTGTGGTTCAGGTACCTGTGTTGGAGTTGAAACCCTTGTCGAAGCACCTGAAATATGCGTATTTGGGCGACAACGAGGCACTTCCGGTGATTATCTCAGCTGCATTCTCGAAAACTTAAGAGGAGAAATTGATTCGAGTCCTTAGAGAGTATAAAGAGGCGATAGGTTGGACCATCGCAGACATCAAGGGGATAAGCCCGTCCATTTGTAGGCACCGAATCAGGCTGAAAGAGGATACCAAACCTGTACGGCAAGCTCAAAGAAGGCTCAATCCCCTCATGATGGAAATGGTGAAGAAAGAAATTTTGAAGTTGCTAGATGTGGGGATCATCTTTGCAATATCAGATAGCCCTTGGGTTAGCTCGGTCCAGGTAGTCCCAAAAAAGGTAAGAGTGACAGTGGAGGCCAACCAAACGGGTGAACTCGTGCCAGTGCGCAAACCCACTGGATGGAGGCAGTGTATTGATTACCGTAGGCTGAACGCCGTCACCAAAAAGGACTATTTTTCCCCCCCTTTCATTGACCAAATGGTTGAACGTTTAGCTTGTAGAGCTTATTACTATTTTTAGGATGGATTTTCAGGATATTTTCAAATAGCAATTGCACCGAAGAATCAAGAGAAGACGACCTTCACGTGCCTGTTCGGGACCTTCGCATATAGACGGATGCCATTCGGGTTGTGCAATGCACTTGCAACTTTCCAGAGATGTATGGTAAGTATCTTTTCTGAATATGTGAAAAAAATTATTGAGATTTTCATGGACGATTTTAGTGTATATGGTGATAGCTTTGATACATGTTTGGATAACCTGAAATTGATCTTGTTAAGGTGTATAGAGACTAATCGCATGCTTAATTGGAAAAAATGTCATTTTATGGTTGAGTACGGGATAGTCTTGGGTCATATTGTATCTTCTAAGAGCATCGAGGTTGACAGGGCGAAAATAGATATTATGTCTGCTTTACCTTACCCCGCGAGTGTGCAGGAAATGCGCTCTTTTCTTGGACATGTAAGTTTTTATCGAAGGTTCATCAAGAATTTTTTGAAAATTCGAGCCCCGTTATTCCAGTTTTTACAAAAAGATGTACCCTTCAAGTTCGATGACAAGTGTGAGAAAGCTTTCGACAAATTGAAAGAGCTATTGACCTGACCCCCGATCATCCAGCCCTCTGACTGGAGTTTGCCATTAGAGATCATGTGTGATGCCAGTGATCATGCTGTAGGGGCTGTATTGGGGCAAAGAGTAGGAAACGCAACTCACGTCATTTACTATGCATCCCGAGCTTTGAATGGGGCCTAATTGAATTATTCCACTACTGAGAAGGAGATTCTTGCAGTAATTTTTGCTTTAGAAAAATTCAGGTCATATTTGTTAGGTGCTAAAGTTATTGTATTTTCTGATCATGCAGCGTTAAGGTACCTAATGACCAAGAAAAATGCAAAACCAAGGCTCATCAGGTGGATATCGCTCCTACAAGAATTCGACCTGGAGATAAGGGATAAGAGAGGTTCAGAGAATCTAGTAGCCGACCATTTGAGTCGTATACCCATTGGAGAGGAGAATGAGCCATTGAAGGACGCATTCCCTGAAGAACATTTATTTTCTCTAGATTCTCAATTGCTTTGGTATGCTAATTTAGTCAATTATCTAGTAACAGGTAATTTCCCTGCAGGTTGGTCAAAATCGAAGAGGGATAAATTGAAGAGCGATGCCAAGTATTTCATCTGAGATGACCCGTATTTGTGGAAGAGGTGCGCTGATTAGGTGATAAGACGATGTGTAAGTGAGGCTGAATTCCAATCGATTTTAACTTTTTGTCATACTTTTGCCTGTAGAGGTCATTTTGGACCTAAGAGAACTGCTCATAAGGTATTGAAAAGTGGATTTTATTGACCTTCTTTGTTTAAAGATACGTATGTGTTTTGTAAGTCTTGTGATCGTTGTCAAAGGGTATGTAATATAGCCCGTAGAGATCATATGTCCCAAGTCCCGTTAATTTTTGTTGAAATTTTTGATGTGCGGAGTATCGATTTCATGGGGTATTTTCCTACCTCATTTGATTTTGTGTATATTTTGTTGGCAGTCGATTATGTGTCTAAATGGGTGGAGACTAAGGCCACCCAGACTAATGATTCGAAGGTGGTTGCAGATTTTACAGATCAAATATTTTTGTACGTTTTGGGATGCCAAGGGCTATTGTTAGTGACAGGGGGATGCATTTTTGCAATAAGACCGTAGCTGCGCTATTTCGCAAGTACGGTGTACTCCACAGGGTCTCAACGTCGTACCACCCTCAGACCAATGGTCAAACGGAGGTATCGAATCGAAAAATTAAGTCCATTTTGGAGAAAATGGTGTGACCCGATAGGAAGGACTGGAGTCAAAGGTTGGAAGATGCTCTCTGGGCCTATCGGACGGCGTACAAGACTCCTATCGGCATGTCACCTTAAAGGTTGGTATTTGGGAAGTCGTATCACCTTCCAGTGGAGTTCGAGCACAAGATTTTTGGGCAATAAAACAGTGTAACATGAATCTAGAAGATGCTGGTGCTCAACGGAAGTTGGATTTGTAAGAATTGGAGAACGAAGCATACGAGAATGCACTAATCTACAAGGAGAGGAGTTGGACATTTCATGACCAACAAATCTCGAGAAAAACCTTCGAAGTTGGTCAGAAGGTTCTCCTATACCAATCCAGGTTTAAGCTCTTCCCAGATAAGCTACGTTCCCGTTGGATTGGACCTTTTATTGTTACTCACGTCTTTCCATACGGTGCAATTGAAATCCAGAGTGCTAAGACCGACAACAGATTTGTGGTGAACGGACACCGTCTCAAACATTATTACGCAGGTTTTCCAGGTGGAGAGGTGAAAACGATAAGTCTAGATGCATCACCGTGTCCAAATTAATAAACACTCCTTAGTCATGTCTAACCAAAGACATTAAAGAAAGGCGCTCATTGGGAGGCAACCCAATTTCTTTTGGTTGTTTGTTCGATCTTGTTTTGATAGTTTAAATATCTTTTCCCTGAGTTTGACTGATTTCTGGCTTCAATTTTCATTTTTGATGATGCGTAGGTATCTTTCTGGTATGACATGCCCGCGTCATGTCGTATGGAAAGCTCACGGTCAGAAGGGTTGCTGCCCTTTTGACGCGCCCACGTCACGTTCGCGGGAAAGGTAAGTATTCAAAAAACTCAAAAACGGTTATCGATTTTTTTTATTAATCTCTAATTTTGAAAATAAATTTTATTCATATAGCAAAAAGAAAATTAATATAAAAAATTATTATTAAAAAAAAATTTTCTTTTTCCGTTTGAACTGTGGCTTGGACTTTCAATTTCAAACTTTAATTAAAAAAAAAATATATATATATATATATACTATTTTTTTCCCTTTTTCTTTTTCTTTCTTTCTTTTTCTTTCTTTCTTTTTCTTTCTTTCTCTTTTCTTTTTTTCTTCTCCGCTGTTTCCCTTCTCTCTGTCGACCGAGTGCTCGTGCGCCGCCGCAACAGGCCGACGCTCCCATCGGCCTTCAAGTTGAGCGCCGCCATCTTCCTTGGCCGCGACCCAAGTCCCACCCTCTCCCGCGTTCTCTCTCATCTCCGCAGCATCGCGCCAGCAGCCACCATGGAGTCGAGCGCCGCCACTCTCCAGCCGCGCACGACAAACACCACCGCAACAGGCCGTCGTCAGCCTCGCCACTCGCGCGCTGCCTGTGGAGCCACCTCCCTGGTCAGAAGGCACACGCCGTCTTCCTGTTTTCTCCTCGCGGCTCTCCCAACAGAGCACCGCGCACAGCCCTCTACCATCGCCTTCTGCGCGCCGGCCGCTGCCCCTTGTAGCCGCTGCGCGCCTCGCACCCATCTCCCCAGTCGCACGACTCCGCCCGTTGGCCTCTGCCCCTTTGTTAGTCACCACCAGTTCCACCTTCTTTAAACTATCCGGCAGTGGAGATAAGTGAGACTTATTTCCCAACTCCTCGAGAGTAATTGGTGTCGCTAGGGATTTTCACTAGTGTGGGTCAGCCGTTGAACTTGTTTGATCAATTGTTTGGGTATTTTGACTTCACTGGGGTAATTCTACTCTATTGGCTGACTTATTGGAAGTTGGAAGCTTAAGATTAAGTTGTTGTTGTCCGTTTTCTGCACCATTATTGCTTAAATTGCTAACTGCTTAGACTCTTGCTCCGGGTCAGTGCTGGAGACATTTGTTCAACTTTTGGGTGAAATTGTTGAGTTTACGGGTGAGCTGAAATACTGTGATTGCTTGTTGAATTGGGGAGTTTCTATGACACTTGCTTGGCTTATTCGAGGTGGTGTATTTAACTGAATTCTTGGGATTATTCTGACGTTTGCTTTCATTTGCTAATTTCGTTGAGGTTTCTACTGAGATTTCGGTTGAGTTATTTCTGAATTGCCTGTTGACTTGGGGAACTTGTGCTGCTTGATTTACTTGTTAAGGTTGGTAGTTTTCAGTTGATTTGTTGGGGACATTCTGGATGTTGGTTTATTTTCCTGATTTGGAGGGGCATTGTCTGTGATCTTGGTCTAATCAATTGTGCGAATTGTTGCCTCATTTACGGACTCATTTGTTTTCTGGATTGTTTATTGACTTCGGTGGACTGGGTTCCCACCTGGTGGTTGACTGCATATTTTGTTGGTATTTTCATTCACGTCAAGCATTGGGCATTATTATTTGCCAGTAGTTGAATACATCTTTGGGGATCATTGCCTTGCTGTTGCTCTGTCTTTGCTGGTTGCATTAAGCATTGGAAATTCTATATTTTGTTGTTTGAAGCTGACTGTTGGGAGACATGGTGAGACCAAAATGATCATCTAGGTCTAGATCCTCTCAGTCTCAACCCTTACCACAAGCCTCCATTCCTGTGAATACACCTACCAACCTACCCTCCTCTTCTAGTGTTCGAACCCGCTTGGGTAGCGGTAGAGGTGCTCAGATAAATACCCCCGCTCACTTTGGGGAGTATTTGACTTTCACTAGACCCGCCGATTAGCAGAGATACGCTAAGGTCTGTGAGAGACGTACCATATTCTGTAAATCTTGTGGCAAACTTGCTATGAGTGCCCTAGGTATACGAGAGGAGGTTGAGCAGATGTTTACAGCCATCGGATGGCACTCGTTTCTTGATATCTTCTGCCCCGCCTTTGTTGAGCTGATTCGGGAGTTTTACTCCACCTTTGAGTTTGAGTTGCCAACGAGGTACACTGTTGAGACACCCAATGTCATTCGTTTCTGTCTAATGGGTTGGGAGTTCAATTTCTCCATTACCCAGTTTAATCTGGCGTTTGGATTCATTACTCGAGAGTATGCTGAGACTATGGAGTATGCTGAGAGTGCCTGTGATTACGTAGAGCCATTTTTCTCCCGCTATCACGATGTGTGGGGGGACATGTCCATCGATCGGCACTGCTACGACCCTTCTAGATCTAGGAGCTCTTTTCTTAAGGACCCTAGTGACCGATATATTCAGCGATTCTGAGCCTACAGCTACACAGGTCGCAAGGACAGCTCCGGTATTCTCTCTCAACCCGAGTTCTTCTTCATCTAGAGTATGAAAAATAATATCAAGGTCAACTTGAGGTGTTGGTTGGCAGCACACTTCAAGACTGTTTTGACCAAAAAGAACAAACCCCTGATCCTTGGGTCCTACATCACCCACTTGGCGACACAATTGGGAGTTCTTAATTTGGAGGACCACGACCTACATTTGGCATTGGAGATGGAGCTCTTGGACGTGGACTGCTTAGAGAAGATGGGAGTCGTCGAGCGCCTGCCCAATGGTTTCTTACAGTTTATCCCTCCGGGACCGGTTCAGGCTCCGGGTAAGCACCATTCGACACCAGCGGGGCCTTCTTCATTTCTTGGGTCGGCCGAGGACACTGCTGGACCGTCTACCTCTGCCCCGCCCTCACCACCCCCAGGAGCTGCTGAATGGAATCAATTTCGGACTCAAGTTCAGAATTTGGAGGCTCAGATGATTAACATCGATAGCAATGTGCATAGCATGGTGCAGAATTTGGCAACATTCATGCAGCATGTGGGTGTTACGCCACAATTTGGTTATCGCCCACCACTCTGACCCGACTTCAGGGAAGTTTTGTTGCCCTTTCTCCTACTTTTGATGTTTATTTGATACATTGCAGGCAATGTATCATTTAGGTATGGGGGGGATCAGTTGTGGTTCTAGTTTTTAGTAGTTTTTAGTTTTTAGGTGTTTTTTCTTTATTTCTAGTTTGTTATTTGTCTATCTTTCGTTCATTTTTTTTCTTTCTTTTTGGTGCTTAGCTCTCATGTGAATACCAAGGTTTGATGTTGGGTTATTGATTCTAATTCTACTATTGCCATGTTTTAATAATAAAAGTGTATCTAGTTAATGTGGTTGAATCCAGAACGTCTCGTTGGTGAATATCGGTGATTGCTTGACTCTTTTGATTTCTTTGTTAACTTTTCTAGGCATAGGGAATGACTGTTGGCATTTTAATGTGAATTGGTCCAATATTGACTCTAGTTCTTCATGTTTGGCAATAATGAGGCTAGTTGCTCCAATTTTTATTTTTAGCGGTGTTATTTTGCGTTATTGTGTTATTTGGCTGTGAATAAACTTGACTGTACTCCGCTATTAGTTACTACTGAGTAACCGGGGATCTTCACCTAAAAGTGTCGATTCTCGCGTCAAAAAGTAGTAATTTCTATGAGTACGTGGTCGTATAGCGATAGGAGCTGAGTAACCGGACTCCTTCATCTGGAAAATATCGGAGTTCGCGTCAAAAGGCCCCAATGGCTAGAGACTAAATCTTTTGTGCTATTTAAAAAATTAAAAAAAAAAAAAGAAAAAAAAGGAGAAAATAAATAATAATAATAACAAAAAAAGAGAGCGTAGGTTGTGTTAGTGTGTGATAGGGGTTAGCTTGCCGATTTATGGATTTAACGTGGAGATTTTGGTTAATATCTGGACCATTTGCTGAAAAATGTTGTACTCCATTCCTTTTTTTAGATTAGTTAATTTGGAATTGAAGAGGTTTGTGGTTTAGAAGCTAACCGGGGTGATGTTTCTCGAATTTTGATCACTAATGCTTGATATATGGTTTTTCTTGGTATATTAGCAATTTGGTAGATAGAGCAATAGCCATTGTCAAATATTGATGTTTGTTTACTGTTCTTATACTTGAGGACAAACATGGTTTAGGTGTGGGGGAGAATTGATAGGTTGTAATTTTATTATTTATTTTATTATTAATTTCCCCTATTACCTAACTCGATGTGAATTAATTGCTGGATTTTACTCAGTTTTAGTATTTTGCATGTATTTCAAGGAGTAGAACGAAAATCTGATAACAAGTGCCAATTTGACAGAAAAGGAATCCAAATAATAGAGCTCATCCCAGGGGCAGTTTTGGAAGAGAAAAACTTATTCCCATTTTGGTAATTTCTGCAAAGGCAAGGACGGACGGAGGGCTTCCTCATCTTCTGGTGGGCTGCCGCACGGGAAAGACGGCAATAGAGAGGAATAGGAATTAGAATTGCAGGGGGATTAGCACTACTTTGGATAGATAGCTTTGGATTCTTCTTGTTTTCTATTGATTAGCTCCAATTCTCGCGTGTGATGGAGAGCAGCTTTTAGCTTTGAGACTTTGACTTTTCTTGTGGTCTCTGAGTAGTTTTTCTTCTTACGGATGTCAAGAACAATTGAGGATTTGAATCATGCTCTGTAGTATCTTGATTTAGACTTTAGCTTTTCGTCTTTTAGTGGGGTTGCTTCCCTCGCATGTCAGGGGCGATTAGGAGCATTGAATTCTTCTCTGTAGCTTCATTATCCTCCATTGCACAGACGAATTGCATTTTCCCAATTTTTGTGACAATGGCCGCGACTCTTGCTTCAATTTCCTGTGGATTTTGTTCATCAAATATGAACTAATTTCCTCACTCTAGTCAAGAAACAACGGATGTTTTGGATCGCCTAAAAATTGTGAGATCGATTTAATTTAATCTTTTTTCTTTTATTTATTGGTATTCGCATATTCCTTGATTGCTATGCTTATGGTTATTTAATTAATTGATTGTTTTGGATCCGGATAATTAGTTAATTTGGTAATCTATTGTCAATTAGAGCATTTAAATCCGTAATTGTTTAATTATCTTGAATTAGTGACAGCTGACACGATTGGATTTGTGTCAGGGGGATATGCGGGCTAATCTGAAATAACCCTGGTAGTGCGTTATTTGGTTAGAATAGGGCTCATCTAATATGTAAGGCAATTGGGGAATTAAATCTTATGGGCGTACCTAGGATTATTTTTCAATTGGAGTAGTGATTAATAGACGTACCTTAATCACCGACACAGTAAGGAGGGGTTGACTGTCATCACTTGTTTGACAGTTATAACCTATTTATTAATAAATAATTGAAATTGCTTGTGCATCGATAATTAATTAGGTGAACCATTGCTGAAGTTATTTCTTGGCTAGACCTTTAACTATTATTACCTTGCCTTTAGTGAATTGCCATTTGATTTTAGTTGCCTATTCTATTTTTAATTGTTTTCTTGTTTTAATTGTTTTAGACCTTTAATTATTGTTACTCTTAGTTTAGTGAATTATCATTTATCTTCTAGTTAGTTAATCATTTTAGTTAGTGAATTGTCATTTGTCATTGTTTATACAAAATCACCCCCTGTGTTATTTTTGGATTTCAAAAGAGACAAATACCTCCAATCCCTGAGGATACGACCCTACTTGCCCTGTTTACAAATTAATATTTATTTGTGAAAAAGCCATCCCATTCCGGTATATCGGATCAAGCAAACTCTTCAGGAACAGGGTGAATCGAGTAACCCATTACATGCCTAGAGTCCCTGCTCCAGTACTTGGAATCGGGTTTTGGTTATTTTAGTTGGCAAATAGGATTATTTTTATTATTGCACAGGTTTCGACAACCTGTCAAGTTCTTACTTTTGTTGTTTAAAGTTAGCTACTGTTTTGCTTCGTTGTTTTGAAATGTAATTTAATGGACACATAATTAGACGTGACTAAATTATGTTAGTAATTGAAAAAAATTCTTCAAATGTCCTAAATCTATTTTTAAAATGGATATATTAGGGACCAGATTTGCTCTTGCAAAAATTTTGGGGACCAAAACTACACAATTATGTTATTAATTATATTATTAAATATAAAGAATTGGATTATAACTAAATTATTATATTGTGTGTATATATATACATATGTATTATATATGCATCTATAAATCTAAATATATATATATTCATATATGGGGTATGGGGTGGGTGTATGTTGCCCTGCCCCTCGCCCCGTTTTAAGACAGGGGAAAATTTTCTCCCCACGCCCTGTCCCATCCTCCTCCCTATTTCTACCCTCAGAGGCAGTGGCCCTTGTTTCCATCCTTAGTTTTAAGTATCCTTCTTTTAGAGTAAATTAAACGCAACCTTATATGGTTCCACTCATTGTCATATAACCGCTATAACATTACAAAATATCTATTTCACTCCCTTAGGTTCAGTGTAAACTTTACGAGAAATAACCTCTATAACATCATTATTTCAAATACTAATAATGTCCTTATTTAAATGATAAAGCGAATAAATGTTTAACTACCTTGGATAAAACCGCAAGGAAATTATGTGGATAAATGTAAAAAATACAATGAGGTAAAATGCGTATTTATTTAAATCATAGAGGGTTAATTGGATTTTATGATTCCACCACACAAGTTTTTGGGAGCGCATTTAGTTTAAACACCTAACCAATGGTGCATTCCTTCCATTTTCTACTTTACATAAAATTACATGAAGGTTATATAACTATTATGAAACTTTAGAGGTGTTATGTGGCATTGAAGAAAATTATAGGGGGATTATATGTAATTTATTCTTTTTTTTACATGAATTATAGGTATATAGATTATTTTAATGCTTTTTCGACAAAATGATATAGAACTTTTTTTGTTGGGGGGGTGGGTTCAAATGATGTTGTAATCAATAGAGAGAAATTTGAGAAGGAATATGAGGGTCCAAATCTTATGTATTAGAAACTAGCTTCCTGAATTTCAAAAAAGAAAGTTAATTAGAGATCTTCTCTTCATATTCTTTTTTTTTTATATATATATTTTGAACTCAATAGAACTTAAAATTTGCTAGTGCCATACGTTAATCAAACAAATTGCAAAATCAATCGTTCCTGATTGCCCACATGTTGCTAAACCTTATCTTCAGCATTCGTTCACGATTGCCTGCCTAATTTACCTAGGTTTTGTCACCTTTAGAAGTGAAAATATAGTTTATTAGTTTGATTTTGACCTTGTACTATTGGCCATTACTTTTATTGAAAAAACTAATAGTGAAATTTTAACCTAAATCATGAGGAAGTCATATATAGGTTTTTTTTTAACCATATAAGAGTTATGTGGTAAAGTACCAAATCATAGGGGATAAAATGTAATTTACTTAACTTAAATATTAGCTAGCCCTTACATTGGTAAAGCAAATGGGTCAGTGGTTGCTCTTGATTGCCAACATACACATACGTAGATCATCTACACTGTTGTTCCTAATTGCCAGCATAAACCATATCTTTTGATTTTCCAATAAATACTGGCAAAAAAAAAAAAAAAGTGACGTGTCCTTGTAGACTACTAGAAGATTATTGATTGTGCACCTAGATCTGTCTAGTTTAGGCAAAAAAAAAAAAAAAAATATTTAGAGTGAATTGAATCGAATTCAAATTTTGTGTTTTGTGATAATTCCTAAAAGAGAACGAAATGTAGATTTTGAGTGTAAAAATATTTTAAGAAATAGCGAGGATAAATTTATTAGCACAAAATAATTATAATAGTCAATGATGAATGATCACATATGCAATGCGAATTGAAACATTGGGAAGGAAAGAGCAGATTTGTACAAGCAGAAGTGAGGATAAATTGGGTTTACGTATTATCTTTGAACCAAATTGAAAATTGATAAAGAGTAAGAAGGTAAATCAATTAAAGAAAAGATCAAGGCAGAAAAAGATCAACAGTAAGAAGGTAAGACACAGAAGATGATGTCGAAGGGGAAAAAATTACTAATAAAAAATAAAAACAAAAGAAGAGAAGAGAAAGGGGAGCCACGGCTGCTGCTGCTGCTATGTTTTCTTCTTCTTCTCCTCCCACAGGTTGTGGCGTCTCCATTCCCCATCATCTGTATAGTAACCAATGAGAATTTCAGGAATGTGTTCGATTCTTGTATAATCTTCACTTTCTTCCTTCTGATTCTCTAACAGCTTCTCTCTCAATTGAGAACTCATCTCATACAAAGACAGCCGTTGAAGCTGGATCAAATGCTGAATACCCAAAGGTAACTCCTCTAGTAATGGAAGTAGTTGCAGAGATAGTATTTGTAGACGAGGCAATGCACCCTCCTCCACTCTCATCCATCTCAACCCTTCCATTCTCTTTAACCGCAACTCCTTCAGCTTTAGAAACCCTCCAGCCTTGAAGCACAACCCTTCTCCCTGGTAAGATCCACAGAAATTAATAGTATGCAAATTGGGCAAATGTTGGAGGGATTCAAGCGGATCCTCCTCACCCCTTAACCTGCTCCAATTCAAATCTATTCTTATCAAGCCGTGAAGATGAGCTACCCATTGTGGCATCTTTTCTAAGCGGCCACACAAAATCAGCATACGAAGAGATTGAAGAAACGAACACGATGAAGAAGAAAGAGAAGGATGATGATGATTTAGATCGATTATCTCATGATCATCACCTTTTCGAATTGATTCAACGCCTAATCTCTGAAGACTGGTGAGGTTAGCAAGGGAGGAGCAGAGCTCTTTTCCATCTTCTGTTCTGAAATTTGTAATATATGTCTCTCTTAATTGGGTCAGCTTTCCTATCTCCTTGACTATTGTGGATCCACTACTTGCATCTATGCAGCTTAACGTTTCTAGGGCAAGAAGCCCTCCGATATTTGATGGAGCTTTAAATCCGTGAGATCCGTAATCATCTTCTGAAGGATCAACTCGTTGATATACTCTGAGAAACCGAAGTTTTTGCAGCTTCAGTATTTCCATGGGTAATTCCCCAACTTCAGTGTTTCCCAAATTCAGATACTCCAAATGTTGAAGCTTCCCAATGGCTTTTGGGACTCTCTCCACTCCTGTACCATTTAGGTCCAGATGCTTGAGATGAAACAAATTGAAAATCTCATTTGGTATTTCCTCCTGTGTCTCTTGACCTTTCAAATCCAAAACTTTTAACAGCTTACTGCTCCCTAAAACTTCAGATAACAACGTTTTGTATAGCAGCGGATTAGTGGATCCAACTGTGATGAACGACCGAAGGTGGTCAAAGCAACAATTTTGTGTTTGTTGGTGGTGCTGGGTGTTGTTACTGCTACTGCTACGGACCACTAGACGGCGTACCTTCTCGGACGGCCACATTATTGGTTGTCCAGTAGTAACTGTGACCATGTTTTGTTCCCTTGATTTGAGAACAATAACTTCTCTCAATAGGTCATGGATTCGACATTTATGGGGTATTCCTTCATAAACCACACAAGTCACTTGAATTAGGCTTCTATTGACGAGTTCACTAAAATAACCCCAAACTACATCTTCAAAACTCATTCCTTCTCTCCATTCTACAAACCTTTCAGCAATCCACAAATTAAATAATCTCCGGCATCCTATTTCATAATCCTCTGGGTAGATACTTGTGTACAACAGACACGTCTTTAAATGCCCAGGCAAATCATTATAACTAAGAGAAAGTATCTTTTTAACCCTGTCTAGCTTACCAGTGCCTTCTAATTCAACCCCAAGACTGCGTCTAACCATCTCCCATCCCTCTATTCTGTTTACATCTTTCGAAGCCAAAAGCCCACTGATTGCAATGATTGCAAGGGGCAAGCCCTCACATTTGTCCAATATACCTTTGGCAACATCCATCAAATGGCCAGGGCAAGTACCTCCATTAAAGATCTTGTTGCAAAACAGGGTCCACGAATCCTCAATAGATAGTGGTTCCATTCTGTAGACAAGACCTCGAGATTCAATGCAAGAGGCAGAGGCTACATCAGCTCTTCGAGTTGTTAGCATGACACGGTTGCCGTGGCTACTCTCGGGCAGTGCAAATTTGATGGTATTCCAAAATTCCACGTCCCATACATCATCAAAAACAATTGCATACCTTCCAGCTTGTTGAAGAAAATCTTTGATAATTTCTTTCAGCTCGGTGGTATTTGAAGATTCGATCGATTGTGGGACTGGTTTCTTCCCTTCCTTGTGTAACTGCCGAATCAAGTCTTTCAGGAGGTACTGAAAGTCGCATGTTTGAGAGACAGTTACCCAAGCACGAACTGGGAAATGCCTTCTGACTTCAGGATCCTCGTGGACTTTTTTCGCTAGGGTAGTTTTGCCAAGTCCTCCCATACCAACCACCGAAACAACTTTTAGTTGGTAATCATCCCCTTGGAGGAGCTGAGAAATTAGATGTTTCTTGGGCTGGTCAATGCCAACTAATTTAGCTTCTTCCACAAGCAGTGCGTCATCTCTGCTATAGCGCCATGTTGTGTTGTTCACAGCAGAAAGTGAGTTGGACGCTTGGGCAGAGATACCATATTCGGATTGGTATCTTTGATGACCTTCAGAAATACTTTTGATTCTGGACTTGATGCTTTGTATTTCGCTAGCAACTCGATGGTGAGCTCTCAAATTCTTGATGGAGCTGAAAATTCTCCGAACAGAGCCATAGAATCCTGTTGGGAGATGCCGAGCAAAGCGAGCTACAAAATCATCAAGAATGTCTTCAGTGTCATAAGCAGCCTCTCGCACTTGCTTGATCCATTCTTGGAGCCTGGGTTGAGCATCTTCTTCTTTTGCTTCTGCCTCTCTCAGGAAAGCTGTCATGTGCCCCAACTCATCCCTGATGAATTGAACCTCTTGCCGAAGCGCTCCCAACAGTCGTCCCTCCTCGCGCAGAAAAGTTGAGAGTTGATCCAGCACAAAAGACACAACCGTTTCTGCCATTTCCAGTCTTTCTATTTAACTTAAGAATGCGGGGAAGGCCGGCTTCTCGTTTATAGGACAGTCCAGTTGTAGTATCTTGAAAGGAAGAAAGAAGGGTAGGCTATAGATTCATAAGCTGATAAACTTCGATGCTATATGGTGCAGTGTTTATCAAAAAGAAAAAGAAAGAAATAACCAATTAGAAGAAGCTAAAGCAAGAAACATGACGGAAATTGAAGACAAGAAGATGGACGGCAACGTGATTGTGGAAGACGCAAGTGTGTTTGGATAGCAAGTTATTTGACCAAATATATTTGCTTACATCACCATTACAATTTCTAATACACCTTTTTATCTTCCCAATTACCTTTTTATCTCACATACATCACATCATAAAAAGTGCTACAGTAAAAATATCTCAAATAACTTACAATCCAAACACTAATATTATTATTGACGAAGAAATAAAACTACCACAAAGTCTTTTGCTCCTTCTGCCGACATATATGACCTTCCTTCCTATATGGAACTAAAAAACGGATGGAATGTCAAAGAAGCCTTGGGAACAAGCCCCACCAATACCAGACGGTGTCTGACCAAAATACGGATTCAGGATTATGAAATTCGTTGGAATTGCTGTACCACTCAATCATGTCGTGTAAACCCAAATCCGATTTCCACCATCCTATCATATCTAATTAGTCTTTCAGTTAATTGTAATGTCAAAAAAAATTAGATACACTCGATAAAGTCAAATCATAATTTTGAGTTTCTATTTTCCTTCTTTTTTCTTTGCAGGAACTTATGTATACTATTCTACTTGATCTTTAATTGGCAACAATATTGAAGTTGGCACATGTTTCATTCTATAATTATCTACGTCTAGCGGTTCAATTTTTTCTTTCAAAGTTTGCCTTTTTTTTGGCTAGATTATATTACCTTTAAATCTTTGAATTAAAATTTCATGATATAGGCAGGCTCGACGACGAAGCTCATCATTTTCTAAGATCCGATCGGAAAACGACGATGGCAGCAATAACCAGAGTCCATGCACGACAAGAAGCAACGGATTATGGGCCGTCCTCAGAGCATTGAGTTGCAGTGGCGATCCCCTCGCCACCGCCGTAGTGAGGGCGTCCATCGGAGGCATTGCAGCCGTGTGAAAACTGTTTTGGTCGTGGCACGAGTATTTTGACCATCCCATTTAGTTAGTTCACAGCAGCCACAGACACTTGGGGTCTCTGTCGGCGTAGTAGTTAGTAGTAATAGTTCGTAGTTGCACCAATTCAAATTGCGTCAAAAGGCTAAATAGATTGTCTCTTTTAGTCTTTTACTATATCTTATCCCTTTTAATCGAACACTAATATTGACCAAGAACTCAACCCAAATGAGCAAAACAGGCTGGCTGGCCGGCCTGCTAAAAGACTGCCTGCATGCATGGTGGCTTGGCTTGTCGAAGGATCAAATCTAATTTGACCATAGTCTTGCCTAATAAAGCTTGAATGATATCATGATTCCAAGATCATGATATCATCTCAGCATTTGGTATTAAGGGGTCTTACTGTTTACCTCATTGTAATTATATATGTGGAACTAAATGGGAGTTTGGTTAGCGGAAGCCGGAGCTTACAAATGAATCTGTCCTTTTGCAGTTTTACCTGTGCAAGAATAATTAATTTGTGGGAAAATCTGGCTACACATCTGCAAGGACTAAATAAATATTGACTATAGTTAACGAGTATGTATCCTTATAAAAAAAAAAAAAAGATTTTTATATAGGGATATATTTATGAAAAAGAGAAATTTGAAACATATATATAGTTAGATTGGTTTTTCCTGAATTTAACGAGTCATGGGCTAAAAAAGTAGTAGTAGTTCAATTGTTTTTTTCAAATCGTAGTTTGAAACCGCTACTTGAGTTAATAAATTGAAATTCACTAGTAAAAGTAACCATCGTAGAGCCATAATTTGAACTCAGATGTGATAAGGTGCATTATATGAGCTACTCGAATACTGTACGCTGAAAAAAGGAGCTTTGAAACAAAAGAAGAAGCAGAGGCACAAAATTTTCCTATGGTTCCAAGAAACAGCGTAAGAAAGAAGATAGAAAGACATTATTGACATTATAAATTCCTGTCAATTAATGTTCGTCATTTTTATACGGTAACTTATTACAGAAAATTTGTCAAAACCGTGTGAGAAAGTTGAGGATGAAATACTAGGAAAATACCTACTCAACAAGAAACTGCAGCAAACAAAAAAAAAAAAATGGAGTAGAGCCATAATAGTCAATCAAAAATAAGAAGAAACTAATGCAAGAGAGATGATGGAAATTGAATGGAAGGAAGATAGACGGCAACGTGATTTTGAAAGGCGAAGCTACACTACGAAATCATGGAAATTATTAGTGAGACTATGCGGTTGGTGGCGGCGTTCGCTCTTAAGGACCTTTCGACTGTGGTTCTTCGATCAAATAAAGTAGTGGCTACCAGTGTACGGTGTACCACGCCATCGTTCAAAAGCAATGATGTCTTAAACTTAAAACGTGGTGGCTAGGACATTGATTTCATTGACGTAGAATTAAAGGGAAAATACAGATTTAGTCTCTAATATTCTGCCTTTATGCAGTTTTAGTCATTAAAATTTTGACAAAAGCAAATTTGATTCTCAATGTTTAGCACATGTGCAATTTTAGTCCCTAAAATATTGGTAGGAACAAATTTGGTCCCCTATATATGTTATCGTTTTGAAGCAGATTTAGGATGATTCACGAATTTTTTCAAATATTGGTAGAATCTATGGACAATGCTTTAGCAACGATAGTTATGGTAACGATGTGAGAGCCCGTAAAAACCCTAATATTTTTCTTAGGGTTATTTCCCCTTTAATTGCATAATTTTGCATTTTCTGGCTTAGAAATATTTTCTGAGAGGATTTTATGAGCAGTTATAGTTTTAAGAGGATTTTTCTAGCATTGGAGAAATTTTAGAAAATTAAGAGTAAATAGTGGACGTGGGACCCACTAGTGCGAAAAGTTCGGAAAAATTCGGCCAATAAGGTTAAGTTTCGGATACTGTGAAAATTTTATCGGGTGTTAAGTGATAAGTAGAGTGGGTGAAGTGATTGATGTGAGAGAGAAAAGAAAGATAGGAAGGCATTTAATGAGATGCCACATGTCACTTTCTCATTGGTTATGACTTAAGAAACACTATTCACCTTTTGACATTTTTTTTGACTTTTGACCCAACTAAGTAAATATCCAAAAATTCACCAAAAATCATCATTTTTCTTCTCTTGTTGGCCGGCTCTCCTTAGCTCAAGAAGGAAGGGAACTTCTCCATTTTTCAAGCTTCCACTTGGTCCAATCTACCACAAACCAAAGCCTAGAGTTGATTTCACTCCATAAAAACTTTCCTTCTAGTGTTAGTAAGTAGTTTGGTGAGATTTGTTTGAAGGCCTAAGGTGCTCCACATCATCCTCTCTCTTGTTTCTTGGTAAGTGAAGCTTGAAACACCCTACTACCTTTAATGATGGTTATATGATGCTTAGAAGTGGCATGAGTGTGTGAAAATGTGATTTATTTCTTGATTTGAAGAGTTATGGTGAAGTTTTTATTTTATTGGGATTTTTTCTGGTTTAATATGATCTTGATGTTGGGGGCTTGTATGATGAATTGTAATGGTTGGAAATGACTCTAGTGAGTGTGAATTATGGTTAAATGCAACTAATTTTGGATTTGGTGTGAAATTGAAAAGTTAGGGTTCTTAATTCCCCAATTCTGTCCGGTTTTTGATCACTGGGTTAGAGGCCGAATTTGACTTTGCTCAAAACATAAAAGTTGTAGGTATTGATGAGGTTGATGTGCCTGTAAAATTTCAGGTCATTTGGATTAATGTAGAATGAGTTATGACGAAATTACTGTAGCTGTTCTGCTTTGAGCAGAATGCGAAAACTGCGATAGTAATTGGCCATTTTGACTGGAATTGGTTTGGATTTTGGAGTTGGTGTCTTCTGATGAAATGTAGCTGAGTGTCTTAGCTAACATATTCCTTTGGAATTTCGGCATTTGGACTTGTAAGGACTGAGATACATTGATTACAGTTTTTTGTGTTTTGCGAACCTGTTTTAGGAATTCTGGGTTAGTATTTGGCATTTTCGACCTAGTTAAGCTAGGAACTGGATTGAGTGCCCTTCTACATTGTTGTAGCCCGGTTTCATAGCTTCGAAACGGGGGGTCTTACACCCCCAACCGATAACCGTAGTGAAATTGACGCCATTACCGCATAATAAGGGCAAAACAGTTTTCTATTTGGGGCCAAGACTAAGGCCATTTTCTAATTTCTGGTTTGCTATTATGCACATTTATGCATATGAAACCCTATTGGGGTTGTGTTTAGCGTTGCTATAGGACTCGTTATCGAGTCTCATTGCATTTGTTGCGTGATTCTAGGGCGTGACGATAGCTCACGACGTCTTGGTGACCACGGTGTATGAAACACCACTTTCTCACTTGGTGAGTATACTACTCACTTGATGGATTACTATGTGGCTTTGTTAAATGTTATGTGATGCCTTAGTGGCCTACTTGGATATTGAAATTGATCAAGGTGAGGGTGTACTTGACCGCCCTCACCTCTTTTGTTATTGTCACTGATTGGTTACCGTTTTATTGCATTACTGGACTTGATATATTGGTTGGTGAATTCCATTTCATGGAAACTGAATTGATGTCGTTTGGACGATGTCCAACGGCCTTACTGCATTTATGAGCTCAACCCCGTATGGTAGTTAATTGGATCGAGCCGGCGAGGGCTTGGTCGTGAAAATTATCATGCCACGGGGACTGTACTGGGGAACCTTGTGGTAATGAGACCCTTGGTTCCGGTAAACTCGAGTATTACCAAAAACTACTGAAATGAAGTGCGGGCCCGGTTGGGGTATGTTAGGTGGAAGGATTGGAAGTAAAGGGTGGTCTACGGTTTGGTACTTTTAACATTGACGGAGAGTCAATGAGGTTGGATCAAGATTGCAAGCGTGGAAATGGGCTCTTGAGAGCCGACCGTATCCTTTTACCGTTTTGCTTCATTGCTCATTTGTGCACTTTAAATGAAAGTTCATTCTTATATGACTTTGATTGCTTATTGGGTGGTATACCACTGGGCTTTAGCTCATTCCGTGTTATTTGTTTTCCTTACAGGGTGATAATTACTTTTGAGAATGAATTGGATAGTCAATTGCCGAATTGAGCATGTAAATGTCTTTTGTATTGCTCTTGAAGTGAAACCCTAATGTATAACGGGTTCATTTCCTTTTGATAGGCAAATCGAATGTGTACTTCCTTAGTGAATGGTTTTGGCTTGCCGTTGTGGCTTGTAAATGGCTAATGTTATGTTGTATATGTTTTCGATGCTTGGTTGGGTTTCGGACGGGTCGGTTGCTATTCATGGCCGACTCTGGAGTTCGTTTCTTTTATTTTGGGATATTTTGCCCTTTTTCCTTGTTGCGCGAGTTATAAGTCTCAAAACGGGATAGATTGCTTTATACTGCACCGTTAGTCCTGGCGAGAGCTGGGCAGGCAGTCCGCTAACCTCTTTGGTTCGCCTTAGAGGAAGGTGGGGCTGTCACAGGTGGTATCAGAGCCTAGGTTTGAATTAGCCTGGGTGTTATAGGAATGCTTGACTTGAGGATTTGATTGTTTATGCCTATTAAGTTTATTCATGTGATTTTCCTTTGTTATAGGATGGATGCGAGTGGTGATCCGAGTGACCGCCCGGCAGGAGATCGTCCTCGTAGCTCGCTGCCGCCAATTAAGTATCAACTTAGGCAGAAGGGGGCCGTGGTGCGTTGGAGCCCGGCCAGCCGCGTTCGACAATGTAAGTGTCGTAGCAACTACGCCTATCCGAATACACTAGTATTGGCGGTGGCAAAGGAACGTGAGGAGTTTGCTAAGGATAATACTAAGCTGGAAGCTGTGGTTGCTGCGTTGGAAGCTGAGGTGACTCAGGCTAAGGCAACCAATGAGAAGCAAGCCGCACGTATCATGGAGCTAGAGTATGACGTGCATGATGCCGAGGATCGAGTTGAGGATCTATGTGATCAACTGAGAGATACACGTGAGCGCGAGACCAAGAGAGCTCGCAAGGTCAGGGGTCGTGCTGAGGCGATCCTTAACCTATGCGACGACGGACTCGAGGAGTCTAGTGATGAGGCCTCGTGCGCTGGGGCCGAGGCTGGGGAGGAGTCTACCCCGTCGCCTGGGTCCCAGACCCCAGCGACTGATTAGGCCTTGATCTTAGGGCACCTTTTGGATAGTGGTGGTTTTGAATGTACATAGGGATAGGGATAGAGCCTTAGCTAACCGTTTTGGATGTAGAGTTAGCTACATGTAAATCTCTTTTGATAGGCCTATCCTCAGGTGGATCTTTTGTGTACGTACGTGCTTTGGCCGTACCTGACTGACTGCTTGTATATATGTGTTTGGCATGTATGCTTGGACTGTATAAATGTGTTTTTGTGAAAAACTTAAGTGTTACTTATATGCTTTGTTATTGCTTTGGTTTAGTACTTTTGCCTAGACCAAGTATACCTAATGGAAGGAACACGGAGAGGAACACGGAGAGGACGGGGACGTGGGCGTGGTAGGCAACCCACACCGGTTAGGGAAACTGGGGAAGCTTCTACTGGCCCAATTCCTGAACCCCAAATAGACCCCAATGCTCAAATAGCTGCCGCTATGCAGCAAATGACAAACCTACTCGCACAAGTAGTGCAACAACAGGGCCAAAACCCAAACCCTAACCCTGGAAACCCCGGAAACCCTGGCCATCATATTGAGAGCGAAGATAGAGCACTAGAACGTTTCCAAAAGTTTTCCCCGCCAAAGTTTATTGGGGGACCCGACCCTGATGTTGCTGAGAAATGGCTGGAGAAGATGGTAGACATATTCGCGGCCTTACACTATCCGGACGAACGGCAGGTGACTTTTGCCGTGTTCCAACTCGAGGGGGCTGCCCGTTCCTGGTGGAACGTAATTAGGCAGAAATGGGAGCGGGAGCAGACACAGAGGATTTGGGTGAACTTCATCCGAGAATTTAATGCTAAGTTTTTCCCTCCTCTAGTCCAGGAAAGGAAGGAGGACGAGTTTATCCGGCTCCGGCAAGGGGCTCAGACTGTGGCGGAGTACGAGAGCCAGTTTACCCGCCTGTCCAAATTCGCGCCTGAACTAATTATGACCGAACAACGACGCGTGAGGCGCTTTATTCAGGGCTTGAACGTGGAGATCCAGAAAGATCTCGCAGCGGCTCAAATCACTACTTTTAGCGAGGCAATGGAAAAAGCCCAACGGGTCGAGAGTGCACGGCTTCAGGTCCGAAACTTCCAGGCTAAGAAGCGTGGTTTTCCTGGGAGTACATCTGGGCAAGGTGAGAAGAGCACTCCCTCCAAGTTTGGACGAGGAACTGGGGGTGGACGACAATCTGGAACAGGCAGAGGGACTCCGTTCAGGGGCGGCCAAGTTGGGCGAGGACAGAGGGGGAACACCCAGAGTGGCTCGGCATCGGCACCTCGTGGTCCCTGTGGGCACTGTGGAAAGACAAACCACACCGAGGACAATTGCTGGAGGAAACTGGGGAAATGTCTGCGGTGTGGAAGTGCGGACCATCAGCTGGCTACATGTCCGGTCCTGAAACAAGATGGAAAGGGGAGTCAGCTACCGCCGAGGACTAACACTGGACCAGCCAAGGGAGACGGATCCAAACCTAAGGTGCCAGCTAGGGTTTATTCCTTAGAGCCCCATCAGGTCCCAGATTCTTCCGAGGTGGTGGAAGGTACAATCCCTATTTTCCACCGCTTTGCCAAAGTTTTAATTGATCCCGGTGCCACTCATTCGTTTGTTAACCCTGATTTCATGTGTGGCATCGATATAAAACCTGCTAGCTTACCATATGACTTAGAGGTTAGTACACCTACGGGGAATCAACGTTTGGTGACTAGTATGGTCTATAGGGATTGCGACGTATGGGTAGGTGAAAGGAGGTTTTTAGGGGACTTGATTAGCTTATCCATTAAGGGGTACGATGTGATTTTGGGTATGGACTGGTTAGCCAAATATAACGCCCAACTGGATTGTAAAACGAAAATAGTTGAATTTCGCATTCCTGGCGAGGCAACCTTAAGGTTAGATATAAGGGGTAGGTTAGCCTCATCTGCTCTCATTTCGGGCATTCGAGCTAGGAAATTGATAAGTAGTGGGGCACAAGGATTTTTGGCCTTCTTAATTAATACCCCTACGGATAAGTTAAAGGTAGAAGATGTAGCCATAGTGAGGGACTTTCCGGATGTTTTCCCTGATGAGTTAGTGGCTTTACCTCCGGAAAGAGAGATAGAATTCCGAATAGATCTTTTACCTGGAACTGCACCTATCTCAAAAACCCCTTACCGAATGGCGCCTGCAGAACTTAAGGAGCTTAAGTTGCAACTGCAAGACCTTTTGGAGCGGGGATTCATTCACGAGAGTGAGTCTCCTTGGGGAGCTCCGGTCCTATTTGTGAAGAAAAAGGACGGAACGTTGAGGATGTGTATTGATTATAGGGGGTTGAACAACGTGACCATCAAGAATAAGTATCCACTGCCTCACATAGACGAGTTGTTTGACCAGCTGTAAGGAGCAGTGGTCTTCTCGAAGTTGGACCTCCGACAGGGGTACTACCAGTTGTTGATTAGGAAGGAGGACATTCCGAAGACTGCTTTTAACTCGAGATACGGGCATTACGAGTTTGCCGTTATGCCCTTTGGATTGACTAATGCTCCCGCCGCCTTCATGGACTTAATGCATAGGGTTTTTAAACCCTACCTGGACCGATTTGTCGTGGTGTTTATTGACGACATTTTGGTCTACTCTAAGTCACGCGAGGAGCATGAGAAGCATTTGAGAATGGTATTGCAGACATTGAGGGAACATCAGCTGTATGCCAAGTTTAGTAAATGCGAGTTCTGGTTGGAGAGAGTAGCGTTTCTAGGGCACGTGATCTCCCACGAAGGTATTTCGGTGGATCCGGCGAAGGTTGAGGCCGTGACAAATTGGAAAAGGCCAGAAACTCCCACGGAGATTCGCAGCTTTCTAGGGCTAGCTGGGTACTACCGACGGTTTATTAAAGATTTTTCCAAACTGGCAGGACCTTTAACTGACTTGACAAAGAAGCATGGCCAGTTTATCTGGAACGGCCGATGCGAAACAAGTTTTCAAGAATTAAAGAAAAGATTGACCATGGCTCCAGTACTGGTCTTGCCCAATGGAATGGACGGGTTTGTAGTATATGCGGATGCATCGCGAGAAGGACTGGGATGCGTTTTGATGCAGAACCGGAATGTGATTGCTTTCGCCTCTAGAAAATTGAAGCTTCACGAGCAGAACTACCCGACTCATGATCTAGAATTAGCCGCAGTGGTGTTTGCTCTGAAAAAGTGGAGGCATTACCTATACGGGGTGACCTTCGAAGTGTTTTCGGATCACAAAAGTCTTAGATACCTTTTCTCCCAGAAGGAATTAAACATGAGGCAACGAAGGTGGATGGAATTTCTGGAAGATTACGACTGTACGATCAATTACCATCCGGGAAAGGCAAATGTGGTAGCAGATGCCTTGAGTCGTAAGGTGCAAGTAGCAGGGCTAATGATTAAGGAGTGGGGTTTGCTAGAATCCGTGTGCGAGTGGAAACCCTGTCTAGGGAGCCATAAGGTGATATTTGGCAATGTTAGGGTTACCTCCACTCTACTGGAACGTATTAAAGAGGCACAAAAAGAAGATTTGATGGTACAGAAATGGAAAGAGAAAGTGGATAAGGGAGAAACTACGGACTTCAATTTGAGTCCTGAGGGTATTTTAAAGTACCGAAACCGAGTGGTGGTACCAAAGGATGAGGCATTGAAAGCAGAAATTCTGGAGGAAGCTCATAGGTCTAAGTATACAATCCATCCGGGTAGCAGTAAGATGTATCAGGACCTGAAAGGGACCTATTGGTGGGATAATATGAAGAGGGAAATAGCTCAATACGTGCAGAAATGTCTTATTTGCCAGCAAGTGAAGGCAGAGCATCAAAAACCATCGGGTCTGTTACAACCCTTGGAGATACCCGAGTGGAAGTGGGAAAACATCACCATGGACTTCGTTTCCGGTTTACCGAGGACACAAAGAGGACACGATGCCGTTTGGGTGATCGTTGATCGATTAACCAAGTCGGCCCATTTCTTGCCGGTGAACATGAAGTACTCAATGGACAAATTGGCTCGACTGTACGTGGATGAGGTTGTAAGACTACACGGTGTTCCTGTGAGCATCGTCTCTGATCGGGATCCACGATTTGTGTCTCGGTTTTGGCAGAAGTTTCAAGAAACCCTGGGGACGAAACTCAATTTGAGCACTACCTACCACCCGCAGACGGATGGCCAGTCAGAACGGACAATTCAGACGCTCGAGGACATGTTACGAACGTGCATTCGGGACTTTGGAGGCAATTGGGGTCAGCACATGACCTTAGTCGAATTTGCATATAACAATAGCTTCCATTCGTCGATACAAATGGCTCCGTATGAAGCCTTATACGGACGCAAATGCCGCTCGCCGATTTACTGGGATGAAGTTGGTGAGAAGAAGGCACTAGACCCGGCAACCATTCCATGGATGGAAGAGGCTCAAGAAAAGGTCAAATTGATAAGGCAACGAATCCAAACCGCTCAAAGTCGCCAAAAGAGCTACGCGGATAATCGAAGAAAAGACTTGGAGTTTGAAGTTGGAGACCACGTATTTCTTAAGATCACACCTTTACGAAGTCTCACAGCAGGTAAAGGAAAGAAACTTCAACCGCGGTACGTCGGACCCTACAAGATCCTGCAGAGGGTTGGAGCGGTCGCGTATCGATTGGAACTACCGTCTAGTCTATCTCGAATCCACGATGTCTTTCACGTCTCGATGCTAAAGAAGTATCATCCAGACCCATCTCATGTGTTGCAACCGGAGGATATCGAAGTAGATGAATCACTGGCCTATGAAGAGAAACCGGTTCAAGTACTTGATCGAAAAGTCAAAGAGCTCAGAAACAAGAAGATTCCACTAGTGAAAGTACTATGGAGAAACCACGGAGTGGAGGAAGCTACTTGGGAAATGGAAGAGGAAATGCGAAAGAAATACCCAAACCTTTTCGGGAATTAAGGTGAGAAATTTCGAGGACGAAATTCTTTTAAGGGGGGAAGAGTGTGAGAGCCCGTAAAAACCCTAATATTTTTCCTAGGGTTATTTCCCCTTTAATTGCATAATTTTGCATTTTCTGGCTTAGAAATATTTTCTGAGAGGATTTTATGAGCAATTATAGTTTTAAGATGATTTGTCTAGCATTGGAGAAATTTTAGAAAATTAAGAGTAAATAGTGGACGTGGGACCCACTAGTGCGAAAAGTTCGGAAAAATTCGGCCAATAAGGTTAAGTTTCGGATACTGTGTAAAATTTATCGGGTGTTAAGAGATAAGTGGAGTGTGTGGAGTGATTGATGTGAGAGAGAAAAGAATGATAAGATTGCATTTAATAGAGTGACACATGTCACTTTCTTATTGGATACCTTTTATGAATCACTATTCACCTTTTGACATTTTTTTTGACTTTTGACCCAACTAAGTAAATATCCAAAAATTCACCAAAAATCATCATTTTTCTTCTCTTGTTGGCCGGCTCTCCTTAGCTCAAGAAGGAAGGGAACTTCTCCATTTTCAAGCTTCCACTTGGTCCAATCTACCACAAACCAAAGCCTAGAGTTGATTTCACTCCATAAAAACTTTCCTTCTAGTGTTAGTAAGTAGTTTGGTGAGATTTGTTTGAAGGCCTAAGGTGCTCCACATCATCCTCTCTCTTGTTTCTTGGTAAGTGAAGCTTGAAACACCCTACTACCTTTAATGATGGTTATATGATGCTTAGAAGTGGCATGAGTGTGTGAAAATGTGATTTATTTCTTGATTTGAAGAGTTATGGTGAAGTTTTTATTTTATTGGGATTTTTTCTGGTTTAATATGATCTTGATGTTGGGGGCTTGTATGATGAATTGTAATGGTTGGAAATGACTCTAGTGAGTGTGAATTATGGTTAAATGCAACTAATTTTGGATTTGGTGTGAAATTGAAAAGTTAGGGTTCTTAATTCCCCAATTCTGTCCGGTTTTTGATCACTGGGTTAGAGGCCGAATTTGACTTTGCTCAAAACATGAAAGTTGTAGGTATTGATGAGGTTGATGTGCCTGTAAAATTTCAGGTCATTTGGATTAATGTAGAATGAGTTATGACGAAATTACTGTAGCTGTTCTGCTTTGAGCAGAATGCGAAAACTGCGATAGTAATTGGCCATTTTGACTGGAATTGGTTTGGATTTTGGAGTTGGTGTCTTCTGATGAAATGTAGCTGAGTGTCTTAGCTAACATATTCCTTTGGAATTTCGGCATTTGGACTTGTAAGGACTGAGATACATTGATTACAGTTTTTTGTGTTTTGCGAACCTGTTTTAGGAATTCTGGGTTAGTATTTGGCATTTTCGACCTAGTTAAGCTAGGAACTGGATTGAGTGCCCTTCTACATTGTTGTAGCCCGGTTTCATAGCTTCGAAACGGGGGGTCTTACACCCCCAACCGATAACCGTAGTGAAATTGACGCCATTACCGCATAATAAGGGCAAAACAGTTTTCTATTTGGGGCCAAGACTAAGGCCATTTTCTAATTTCTGGTTTGCTATTATGCACATTTATGCATATGAAACCCTATTGGGGTTGTGTTTAGCGTTGCTATAGGACTCGTTATCGAGTCTCATTGCATTTGTTGCGTGATTCTAGGGCGTGACGATAGCTCACGACGTCTTGGTGACCACGGTGTATGAAACACCACTTTCTCACTTGGTGAGTATACTACTCACTTGATGGATTACTATGTGGCTTTGTTAAATGTTATGTGATGCCTTAGTGGCCTACTTGGATATTGAAATTGATCAAGGTGAGGGTGTACTTGACCGCCCTCACCTCTTTTGTTATTGTCACTGATTGGTTACCGTTTTATTGCATTACTGGACTTGATATATTGGTTGGTGAATTCCATTTCATGGAAACTGAATTGATGTCGTTTGGACGATGTCCAACGGCCTTACTGCATTTATGAGCTCAACCCCGTATGGTAGTTAATTGGATCGAGCCGGCGAGGGCTTGGTCGTGAAAATTATCATGCCACGGGGACTGTACTGGGGAACCTTGTGGTAATGAGACCCTTGGTTCCGGTAAACTCGAGTATTACCAAAAACTACTGAAATGAAGTGCGGGCCCGGTTGGGGTATGTTAGGTGGAAGGATTGGAAGTAAAGGGTGGTCTACGGTTTGGTACTTTTAACATTGACGGAGAGTCAATGAGGTTGGATCAAGATTGCAAGCGTGGAAATGGGCTCTTGAGAGCCGACCGTATCCTTTTACCGTTTTGCTTCATTGCTCATTTGTGCACTTTAAATGAAAGTTCATTCTTATATGACTTTGATTGCTTATTGGGTGGTATACCACTGGGCTTTAGCTCATTCCGTGTTATTTGTTTTCCTTACAGGGTGATAATTACTTTTGAGAATGAATTGGATAGTCAATTGCCGAATTGAGCATGTAAATGTCTTTTGTATTGCTCTTGAAGTGAAACCCTAATGTATAACGGGTTCATTTCCTTTTGATAGGCAAATCGAATGTGTACTTCCTTAGTGAATGGTTTTGGCTTGCCGTTGTGGCTTGTAAATGGCTAATGTTATGTTGTATATGTTTTCGATGCTTGGTTGGGTTTCGGACGGGTCGGTTGCTATTCATGGCCGACTCTGGAGTTCGTTTCTTTTATTTTGGGATATTTTGCCCTTTTTCCTTGTTGCGCGAGTTATAAGTCTCAAAACGGGATAGATTGCTTTATACTGCACCGTTAGTCCTGGCGAGAGTTGGGCAGGCAGTCCGCTAACCTCTTTGGTTCGCCTTAGAGGAAGGTGGGGCTGTCACAAACGAAACAGTTTCTTACCTGATATAACAGGTTGTTGCATTTTTAGCGACCATTTGATTAGTTGTTGGACCTATCCACCTAAATAGGATAACACCTAAAAATATGGAAGTAAGTTTCCCATCTAAAATAGTAAGTTAACCTTAATAGATTAGTAATTTTTATACCTCAAAAGGTAAATTGGAATAAAGATTAAACTTACTTTTTATATAAATAAATTACTACTTTATATCCCAAACTTACTTTTTAGAGAGTAAGTTTCGTTCAAGTAGCAGTAAGTTTTTATACATAAATAGTAATTCTTACTAATAACATGGTAAATTTGATTAATGATCAAAACTTACTGATTTTTGGAATACATGTACAATTTTACAATAAAAAATTATCTCAATCTAGTATTAGAAAGTTTATTTGAAATAATGATAAGATGTTTTATTAATGATTAAAACTCAGTACCTTAGTTAGCAAGTACTCGTAATATACCTATATTATAAATGATTATAGGTATA